>NC_083720.1:108947498-109563735 GCF_028564815.1 Eubalaena glacialis | reverse complement strand
CATACAATGTGGATGAAATCTGAAAATATTATGCTAAGTGAAACAAACCGGACACAAAAGGACAACTGTTTTTATAATTTTACTTATATAAGTTTGCTAGAATAGGCAAATTTATAGAGACAGAAAGTAGAATAGAAGTTACCAGGGGCTGGGGGCAGAAGGAGATGGATGTTATTGTTTAATGGATACAGAGCTTCTGTTTAGGGTGATGAAAGAGGTCTGGAAATGGATGGCAATCAAGATCGTAGAACATTGTGAATGTACTTAATACCACAGAATTGTATACTTTAAAATGGTTAAAATGTGTTATATCTATTTCATCACAATAAAAAAAAAATTGAGAGACACACACTTACAAACACAGAGAGACAGAAACAGAGAGAGAGGACCAAAGGTTCAGAAGCCTTAGGTGACTTGCCTGAGGCTGCATCACTAACAGATGCCAGAGTACGGATTCAAGCCCCCTCCAACTGGCCCCAGCACGGCAGCCTTGTGCGCGACCCTGCCCTACCACCTGCACTCTGTGGTCCTCTCACCATAGGAGCTGGAACAAGGCGGGGAGCACCCGCTTCCACCTCGGCTGGGAACGTGTGCCATTCAGATTTTTCGAGGTTCTGCACAAGTCTGTAAATGACCTCAAAGGGCCACAAGTATGGATTTGGGAGTTACAAATGAATTTTAGCAAGTAGGGGAATTCACAGATGTGGAATCTGCAAATAATGAGGATCAACTGTATTTACAAAATTGTATTTTTAAGCTTGCGAGGCTTTGGAAGTGACCTCCCAAGGAGAGGTACCCATATGGATGAGGTGCACAGTCCCCTGCTGGCTTTACTTGGATGGACTGTTCTTCAACACGCGTGGAAATAGATGGAGTTGTTTACACTCTTTCATGCACATAAGAATCACCTGGGGAGCTTGTGCAATGCAGATCCTGGGCTTCAGCTGAGGCTCAGGTGATGTAGGATTGAGCCCAGGAATCTTCATTTTTAAGAAACAGGCTCAAGTGATTCTGACACATTTTGAAAATGAAATATTTAGAAATTTTAAATCTGAGCCTGCTTGTTGTTCATGCACTGCCACCAAAAACCACCAGTAATACACCTGCAGTCAAACGAATTGGGGTTTATTGGCTGGGCTCATTGCAACCATGGAGACCACACACTGCGGGGAACTATGGGGTCTCTCATCAAGAAAGAGCTAGAAGGGATTTTTATGGGAATTTGGCTTCTGTGACACGTTTTGGGGGAAGGCTCAAAAAGCAGGCATTTGCCACGGATTGGGTGTTGCCTGGAAGTAAGAGCAATTCTATGATGGGGTATCATAATCATTTTTGTCTAGGAGGCAGGAGAAAGGAGGAGGGGCTAAAGTTGCAACTGGTAAAGAACCACTAATTACTCTGCTGGGACAGAGGGCATTTGACCAGTTTTATGATTTCACAGTGACCTTGTTTGTTGTTGAGCTCAGACACGATTACAGAGTGGTCTTGCGCCTTTTTCCCTGCATCACGGACGCCGAGCCCCCCTCACCCCAGTGTTGGTGCTCTGGCAGCCTGCATGGGCTCAACAGAGCAACAGGGCCAGCGGCCAGCGCTGTCAACCCCAAGGCCAACTGGTAGGATCAGGCCCGCTCTCAGCTGTGAAGGGTTGCTTTTTCCTTCTCACTCGTGGACGTCAGTTTTTTGCCCTTTTCCGTCCTCCTTCCATGGCCCTTTCACCTTCCCTTTGTCTCGTTTCTGCCAGTGTCTTACCAGAGTCAAGTCCAGCACTGCAGACTGGGAGCAACAGCCCTTGCTCGCCAGCCCTTTCACAATTAGCTTGTCTAGTATACTCATAAAATTTTCCATGCTCGGACGGATACCATAATACATAAATCCTTGTTAGAGAAAAATGCTCCCCAAACACCCACAGTAAGATGAAAGTAATGTGGTTCTTTAAGTTGCTATCCCAAGGGAAGATATTTTGTCTTTTATATAGCTTTTGGCATATCATAAATATTAAGCAAGTACGAAAGGCGGTGTGGTGGTGATCTTCAGCAGAAAAAGGTGGAAGCAGCGGCGTTAAATGGAGTCAGAGGTGTTTAATCTCATTTTAAACCCTTAGAAAAACTATAACCACCTCTAACAAACAGCTCTAAATGCGTTGCAGTAAAAAGATGTGGATTTAGTGATCATGAGGGCATTAAGAAAACCAAAACATGTAGTTTAGATTTTTTAGAAATACAGAATCCACTACTTTTTAAGAACCTTGGAATGGTCAAATTTGATTTTCCATTGGTTCTGGGTCTGCCTTGGATAGGAGGGCTAGTGCTGATGGGTGTGCATGGTGACGCAAATGGTTGGTAAAACCTAGATCTTTATAAGTGGAGTGACAGTTACTATAAATATGCTAATTATCACTAACTATAAATGCTTAAATTCACGCATTCTCAATATGCTTTTACTTGCTCAGAGTCTGGGGAGTAGAAATGTCAAGTTAAATGTTTGCATCATGAAAATATATGTAATTTGTTCACTGAAAATATTTGCCTTTATCACATATTTGGGCAACATTCCCCACACCCCAACAAAAAATCTTAATGAAAACTTTTGAATTATTATTCCTATAAACCAAGTCTCTGATAGTTCAAAATAACAAAATGAGTGTTCTATGCCTGAAGAAGAAAATCTACTTTTACCAAAAAGAAAAAGTAAAGAATTGGGATGAAAATAGCCCATGGGAAAAAGAGAAATCGCATCAACTTGGCAAATAAAATAGTTCTGGATAATCTATTCATAGCAGCTCTTCAGATTCCAGGTGATCTTAGTTCTTCCCTGAAACAATGCACTCTTTCAAAACTCTATCTTAAAAGAAAAAAGTCATTTTTCCAAATATAGAATACCTCATTATCCCCTTACTATCCTTACCTCTTAATTTCTCTATATGTTGTCTCCAGACAACATCTACTTCCAAACAGAAAGTATCTGGAAAGAGAAATATAAACATACAGAGAATCCACTATTTTTTTTTTTTGAGGCTAGATTTATTCCAACCTTGATAATCACATTAAAGCACATGGTTACTCGACAAAGGATTAAAGTAAAATATGTGCTTTAAGATCTTTACTGATGTGTTGACAAAATATACCAGTTCAGTAAAACAGTTGTATAAACGGAAACCCATATGATGTAGACCAGTAGTGGGCAGAGGTAAGCGTATTTTGGTTTGTTTGAAAAACTAAAATCTTGGTTGGATAAGAAAAAACAACAACAACTAAAATTATAGACTTTCCTGTTTACAACATTTAAAATTGAAGTGTACGCCACATAATATTTGCCAGTCTTCTGCATAAGAGGTGGGAGAGGGGACATATATTCCTTTAGTCCCATCTTATTTCTGAAAAATAAATTACAGAATCTAGATAGGTGTAAAGCACTGAGGCTGGGTGCGTTGGGAAGCTCAGTCCTGTCCAGGCTCTGCCCAGGCTTCCAACTGTACTTGCACTGGGTCTCTGTCCCTCTGAGCCTTCAAGGTCCCAAGCCTCTTAGCTTTCATACAACTTAGTTGTTAAAATATACATGATCATATGACTGGTCTACAACCCTGATTCTCCTGGCTTTTAAAGCTAGGTAAATTGTTTATGTAATAATTAAAAATAGTAAAATCTTGATAAAGAAGATGTGGTACATATATACAATAGGATATTACTCAGTCATAAAAAGATGAAATCCTTCCATTTGTGACAACATGTATGGACCTTGAGGATATATGCAAAATGAAATAAGTCAGAGAAAGACCAATACTGTATGATCTCACTTATATGTGGAATCTAAAAAGCTAATAAACAAACAAAAACAAAATAAATGAACAAATCAAACAAAACAAAAATAAACATGTAGATACAGAGAACAGAGTAGTGATTACCAGAGGGGAAGGGGTTGGCAGGAGGGCGAAATGGGTGAAGGGGATTAACTGTATGGTGATGCATGGAAACTAAATTTTTGGTGTGAGCATGCTGTAGGGTATACAGAAGTAGATATATAATGTTGTACGTGTGACACTCACATAATGTTATAAATCAATGTTATCTCAGTTAAACAAATAGCAAAATCTCTGTTGAGTTTACTCAGTAATCATCAACCAAGAATAATACAAAAGGAAAAAGTACCCTAATTAGAAGGAGAAGAATGAAAAGATGCCTCAATTTTGTGACTGTATTCTTGATATTTATATATACACAGATAGCTTATGTATGTTTATGAAATTAAACCAGTTTTTCTGCAAGACACACATCTGCAATACCTTTTGAGAGCAGACGTGTTATGAAATGGCACAATCACGAGAATGGCATTTAGGTGTATTCTCTTTCAGGGTTAACACACTACAATTTTACTCAATCTGTTCATGTGTTTAATTGCCTTCTGTTATTATTTTTTATTCAAGAAATCCAGCCAGAGATCAGTGAATTGGAGCAGTGATATTTGGTTTGCACTCGTTCAAATGAGAACAGAGCCTACTAATTGCTATGAAGTTTACCTTCACCTGTGCTTTCAGTAGTCTGCCTCAGACCACCTACACAGGCAGAGTGGAGGCTTAGAGCATTGTTCAGGTAAACCAAACCCCCCAAAATAACTGGGAGATAAAACTACTTTCTAAAATACAATATGGTGACTAATTTACACAGATTGATTTTCTTTTATTTATTTTTTTTATGTTAAGGCAGATTTTGTTCAGGACCATTGTGATAGGTATGGGTACCACTACAATGGGATTTTACAGTGGGGGAGAGAGGTTGAACTCAACTCCAAATACAGTATGGACAAGTGGAACTTTATTGTCAAGGAGGAGGGTGGGAGCCATACACAGATTGATTTTAAATATGCATTTTATCAACCAATTGTTTATAAAAATTACTTCTCTTAGGTATTTAATATTCATGTGATAATATGTGTGTTATACTAGTTATAAAAATGAAAAGAATGGTTTGAATTACATGGAAAAGACAGAATTAAATTGAACTGAGTCTTAACATTTGGAGAATCATTGTAACGGACCACTGCCTCAGTGTGACGCTAAATGGAGTGGAGGTGTCGACACTCTGCAGCCAGAATTTAGAACAAACATTTTTATGTTTCTGATTTTTATCACGTTCACGTGTTCAAGACTAGATTTTCTCTTTTCTTTCTTTCTTCAGCTTTTAGCTCCAGCAGTTATGAAGAACTGCTGGCTCCCCTCCCGCCTCTCCACACCAGGTCCCCTGTGGTTGGCCCACAGGGCTGTGGGGACCAGCTCACAGAGGCTCCAGGAATGTGGTTCTAGGCGGGCTTAGGAAGCTCAGAGTGCCTTCTCTGCAGTAAGTCTCGTTGTATTTCTGTTTTCTCACTGTTTTTCCTCAGTAGTTAAGTACACTTATTTCTAAAATACTATATTCGTACTCAAATGTTTGTCAGTTTTATTCCTATCATTTAGCTTGTTCTACCACTAATTCCTAAATTTATTTATTTGACATAATTACTAAATTTTCTCTCTTTGTGCAAAAGGATCTCTTTTGGATTTACATTATGTTTAACTTTTTCTCCATATCTTTTATTTAGATTTACTTTTCCATTCTCTAACACATTTTTCTCAGTTTAATGGTGTCTTAGTTTTCTGACCAAGAGCTACCTTGAGTTTGGTTTTACCAGAGTTAGAGTCAATCTTTGGCTTATCAATAAATATACATAGTGTCTTAGCTACTTTTCTGTTCAGTTCCATCCATTTAGCATTGTCCCTCTTTCTATAGTATATTCTCTCTTTTTACACTTATCTTTACACATTTTTATCCCCTTAAGGAAAGAAGCTCACATTTGTAGGTGTAACCTGGAGGTTAAAAAAATCACATAATTTGGATTGTTCAGTCCTCAGCCTTTTTTGCAGACGATATTGGAAATATGACTACATTGCAATGATCTTGTAGCATGCTGTGTGTTACCTTGGTCTTTTTAACTATCAACAGAGTCAAGTTTCTTCTACTAAACTTAGCTTATGGAATTGGAACCCAGCCCTAAAACTGCCTTAAAATAGATGAATAAACAAACAGTAGCATGTATATAAAGAAAAATCAGTTCAAAAGCAGAAGGTTACAGAAGGATTGTTTAAGAGAAATAACTTGGGGAACCAATAATTTGCTTATCTGATGCTATTATCTTTAACTACGTGTCTATTGATTCCACTCATCATACTGGCTGCCTATGTTAGATTTGTGGTTTTGTTCCTGAGGAAGGCTCTTCTGGACCTGCATATGTTGGAAGCAATTCCAGAATGCCTGGGCTGAAGATCAAAAAATAAAATAATTGTAAGAATTCAAAATCTTAGGGAACAACATGGTAATTAGGATGCATGGTAACTGATAGTGCTTGTTGCTTCCCTCTCTTCTGGCTGGCCTCCTTACCCAATGAACCGCAGGTGCCTCTGGAAGTGTCTTTGCTTTCTGCAAAAAGAAATTTGCAGGCTCAACTTGACTTTTCCTGCTGCAAGACACAGGAACAGATATTTTGAAAACTCATCGTTCTTTTTAAAAGAGAACGATAGTGGAGAAAAAAGAAAAAACAAATTAGGGCACTGGAATGTATTTTACATACTGTTTACTGTTTACATGACTGCTGGAAGGAGGTTGAATGACATCAGGGAACACACTTCTCCAATTACTGTGCTAACAGCAATAATCTGCTAAGAAGAACAGATGATGAGTTCATGTTAATGGTTTTAATTTATCTCTGCTTAAATTAAGTCCCTTTTGTCTTGTTCTGTTAAGGGAGCTTATTTTTCTACTTTAGATAATAGAGTTCTTCTATTTTATGTTAACTTTAACATGCCATTCTATATACTTGCATACGAAACCATGTGTCTTAATTACTGTGTTGTCCCCTAAAATGTCAAATTCTTAGAATTCTTCTAATTTTTGGAGGCGGGAATCGTCCACCCAGGTATACTGGAATTGGCTCCAATGTATGCAAGTTCAGAGAGCTTTCTCTACCATTAGCAGCATCATCAGAACTCTAACTATCTTAAAGTGAAGAACCGCCCCCCCACCTCAGGAACACGACCACAAATCCAACCCAGCCTGATGAGTAGAATGGACACTTAATTGAAGGTAACAATATCTGATGGGCAAATCATTGGTTCTCTAAGTTTGGTTATTAGCAATGCATCTCTAGCCTTCTCCTTTTGAGCTGATTTTTCCTTTACTTTTTTTCCTCATGGTTGTGCCATTGTTCATTTGTTTGTATATTTATTTTAAGGCTGTCTTAGGGCTGAACTCCAGTTTTAGAAGTCCTTGGATACTATTATCTCAGTGTTGCACAACTCCCATGATCAAAACAAGGCAAAAAAAAAAAAATCTGATAACCTGAAAATAAAATGAAATTATAGCTAGAATCATTGGAAACCCATATTAAATGGAATAGTTAAGAGAAGTCTCTTCTTAGGAAGTTTATTTTGAACAACTTCTGCTGACTCTGCTACATTCCACAAGAATTTTTTCTTAAAAGACAAAAGCTCAACTGAATTAATTGTTTCCATATTCGAAGAACTTTTAGATATTCCCCTAATAACATTACATGTAATACCCAGACACCTTGGTTCTTCTGCAGAAACTTGCAGTCCAAGAATTTTTTAACTCAGCATATTATAGCTATAGAAAGTTTTAGTGCAACAAATCCAGATTCTTGATGGATTAGAATATTCCATGCCTATACCCCAATACTGCAGTCTATGATAATTACCCAGTCACCACAGAAATAAATAACCCAAATAATCCAATTCTACTAAAAATTTGTTTAAATAGAAAGAAAGAAAAGAAGAAAACGATGGTTTCCTTTTTCAATTAGAAGCATATATAGAGAAATCTCACACAACTAAGAAATAATAACTTCTTCAGTTTTATTGTACCATACATGTCAATCTTTTTTTTTTTAATGACATGAGGAGAGAGGTTTACCCTGTTGTAACCAGATGGAAGAAAGAAAAAAATGAGAGTCCAAATAGCCAGATTTGTGGTTTTGGTGTCAGGAAGATGAGGAAGTTGAAGTCTGATGGTTTCTGTCTTCTCAGGCAACGTATTTTCACAATGAAGTATGAAGTGAGTGCATCACCTTGAGAGTGGGTGTGCAGGAGTGGGTGCAAAAGTTTGAGGAGAGAGTACGAGATAGAAAATAATCATCTCAAGGAGTGGGAAAACCGGTCAGTAGGGAACAGTGGGATTCCAAAACCAAACATCTATGTGAAGTCTGTCACCATGAATTTAAAGTGAAGGTATTGACCTGGGTTGTGTGGTCCCCAAATGTCCAACTGCTTAGGTGGCAAAAGAAAGCTTTCAACCAGAGTGGTTCCCTGGTTGTGCCTTGCCTCAACCCAGGTGAATAACAAGGGTGGGGAAGGGGGAAGGGAGGTAAGACCATGGAATACAGACCAGCAAGGAGGGAGGTAAGATGAGAGGAACCTGAAATTATGGTATAGTCCAGGAACTGGATAGCTCCATGATGTGGAAGAGGGGGGCTTACTCCGGCAACTGAGCTAAAAGGAAGGAAGTGGTGAAGTGAGTATTTGAAAACAAAATTTCAGAAGTGGAGACATTTTTTGAGATTGATATCCTGATTGTGACCATGGGAAGTGGTGCCAGGGATCAAGTAGAAGAAAAAGTCATTAGAAATGTCTTGGATCCTTTTCAGCCTTACATTTTTAATTGCTTATTACTGGTGTATAGAACAATGTTGATTTTTGTATTTGTTCTTGTATCTGATGACCTTACTAAACAATCTAATTAGTTCTAATTATTTTACAGTTGATTCTCTTGGATTGTCTAGGGAGGTAATTATATTACTGGCAAATAGTGACAAATTTCCAATAATCTTACTTACCTCATTCTTCCTGTCTTATTGAATTTGCTAGAATATCCAGTAAAATGTTGAATAGTACTAGTGATTATCAGAGTCCACTTCGGTTCCTAACTTTAACACAAATACTTGTACTATTTCATCACTAAATGTGGTGTTGGCTATGACTTTCTGATATATGCTCTTTATCAAACTAAGAAGTTACCTTTTATTCCCAGTGTATAAGGTTTTTGTTTTACTTCTTGCTATGAAATTGGGAGTGTGCATTACATTTTTTTTTTTTTTTTTTTTTTTTGGCTGTGTTGGGTCTTCGTTTCTGTGCGAGGGCTTTCTCTAGTTGTGGCAAGTGGGGGCCACTCTTCATCACGGTGCGCGGGCCTCTCACTATCGCGGCCTCTCTTGTTGCGGAGCACAGGCTCCAGACGCGCAGGCTCAGTAGCTGTGGCTCACGGGCCCAGTCGCTCCGCGGCATGTGGGATCGAACCCGCGTCCCCTGCATTAGCAGGCAGATTCTCAACCACTGCGCCACCAGGGAAGCCCTGCATTACATTTTATCAAATGTTTTTTCATCATTTATGATGTTAAACATGTCTTTCTCTCTTAATTTCTTATTATAATGGGTCTTATTATATTAAAATGCAGATACTATTTCAATTCAATTTAACAAATATTTTTTGAGTGGTTGCTATATTCCACATCCCATATATTTAAATCTCTGCCCTCATCAAGTGTATATTCTAATGGATCCATATAACTTAGTACTCCTTCATCTAGGGATTTATTCTACAGATATATACTTAAATGTACGTAGGTTCAAAAGTATTTTACTGGAACAATTTTCTATGTTGAAAAATATTCAACAACAGGTGAGTGATAAAGGAATGATGTCATATTCATGAATGAACACTGTGCAACTATTAAAAGAATGAGATAAACACATGTGTACTGACATGAAACGTTCTTTAAGATTATTAAATTTAAAAAGAAGTGCATCATCAAAAAACAGACATCAATGGAACAGAATAGAGAGACCAGAAATAAATCCACATACTTATGGTCAATTAATCTATGACAAAGGAGGCAAGAATATACAATGGAGAAAAGACGATCTCTTCAATAAGTGGTGCTGGGAAAACTGGACAGCTATATGTAAAACAGTGAATTTAGAACATTTTCCCACACTATATACAAAAAAACCCTCAAAATGTATTAAAGACCTAAACATAAAACATGACACCATAAAACTCCTAGGAAAGTACATAGGCAGAACACTCTCTGACATAAATCACAGCAATATTTTTTGGATCTGTCTCCAGCAAAGAAAACAAAAGCAAAAATAAACAAATGGGACCTGATTAAACCTAGAAGCTTTAGCACAGCAAAGGAAACCATCGACAAAACAAAATGACAACCTACTGAATGGGAGAAAACATTTGCAAAGGATATGACTGATAAGGGGTTAATATCCAAAACATATAAAGAACTCATACAACTCAATATTCAAAAAACAAACGACCCAATTAAAAAATAGGCAGAAGACCTGAATAGACATTTTTCCAAAGAAGACATACAGATGGCCAACGGGAACATGAAAAGATGCTCAACATAATTAATCATCAGAGAAATGCAAATTACAACCACTGTGATATATCACCTCACACCTGTCAGAATGGCTATCATCAAAAAGTCAACAAATAATAAATGCTGGTGAGGATGTGGAGAAAAGGGAACCCTTGTACACTGTTGCTGGGAATGTAAATTGGTGAAACCAATGTGGAAAACAGTATGGAAGTTTCTCAGAAAAACTGAAAATAGAACTGATGTATGATTCAGCAATTCCACTCCTGGGTATATATTTGAATAAACAAAAACACCAATTTGAAAAGATGCATGTACCCCAATGTTCATAGGAACATTATTTACAATTGCCAAGATACGGAAGCAACCTAAGTGTCCATCAACAGATGAAGGGATAAAGAAGACATGGTATGGATATACAATGGAATACTACTTAGCCATAAAAAAGAATGAAATTTTGCCATTTGCAGCAACGTGGATGGACTTGGAGAGCATTATGCTAAGTGAAATAAGTCAGACAGAGAAAGAAAAATACTGTATGATACCACTTATATGTGGAATCTAAAAAATACAACAAACTAGTGAATATAACAAAAAAGAAACAGACTCACAAATATAGAGAACAAACCAGGGGTTACCAGTGGGGAGAGAGAAGGAAGGAGGGGCAAGATAAGGGTAGGGGATTAAGAGGTGCAAACTACTATCTATAAAATAAGCTACAAGAATATATTGTACAATACAGGGAATATAGCCAATATTTTATAGTAATTATAAAAGGAGTATAACCTTTTAAATTGTGAATCACTATGTTGTATACCTGAACCTTATATAATATTGTACATTATCTATACCTCAATTTTAAAAAACATTAAATAAAAGAAGTGCATCATAGATCCATTGTGTAAAAGATGTGTATGTCCATGATATACATGTATAGAAAGAGAAGTGAAGGAAATTGTGATGGTTAATTTTATGTGTCAACTTGACTGGGCTAAGGGATGACCAGATGTCTGGTAAAACATTAACTCTAGGTGTGTCTGTGAGGGTGTCTCTGGAAGAGATTAACTTTTGAATCAGAAGGCAGAGTAAAGCAGATGCAGGTGGACATCATCCAACCCACTGAGGGTCTGAATAGAACAAAAAGTTGGAGGAAGGGTGAATTCAGTACCTCTGTTTGAGCTGAAACATCCATCTTCTCCTGTCCTCACACATCAGTGCTCCCTGTCCTTGGGCTGTTGGACTCAGACTGGGACTTACACCATCATCCCCTGATCCCCCATTCTCAGGCCTTCATACTTAGACCTAATGACACCACCAGCTTTCCTGGTTCTCCAGCTTGCAGATGGCAGATTGTGGGACATCTTGGCCTCCGTAACCATGTGAGTCAATTCCTATAATAAATCTCTTCTATGTGTATCTATAGCTATAGCTATAATAATAGCCATATATATATATATATATATATATATATATATATAAAATATATATGTGTATATATATATATATATATATATGTATATCTCCTAGTGGTTCTGTTTCTCTGGAGACCCCTGACTAATAGAGATACCCATCAAAATGTAACAGTGGTGGTTACCTCTATGGAGGGAAGTAGAAATGAGAGTAAGGTGAATAGGAAACCAAAATGTTACTCCATAAACTTCTGTATTGTTTGAACCATTTACAATGAGAATTTATTTGTGTATTATTTGAGCACTTTTAAAAAGAGAGAGAGGGAAAAAATAAAAAGCATGCAACTGCTGTGAAACTAGCAAAATTTTGACAGATGGTCTGTCAGAACTGCTAGGAAAAAAATGCAAGCACTGGGGAAATAACAGAGAAAAAATATCAGGGAAGTATCCTCGGTTAATTAACACTAAGAAAGAAAAGGAAGAGAGATAGAAAAATAATCTAAATAATTGGAATCTAAAACCAAAGCAGGAGATCTGAGAGATCTTGAATAGCTGTTAACTTGACCACAGCCCATTACATCTGTGATTTATGAAGATCATTTTGTCAAAATGAGAGCGTCACGAGTCATTCTTACAGCTCTATTTCAGAAAGGCTGGAAAGCATCATTTCATTTTAACACCCAAGAGGAAACGATCATGAGCCAAGAAAGATTTAAATATCCTCAGAAACAAGACTTTTGCTTGCCAACTTTTAAGGAGCGATGATTTACTTTTCATGATGAACCAAGATACTGAGCAGAAAACAGATTCTCAAGTAAAAGGCAGGGACCAAGCAGAGTGACATATGCAAGTCAGATGTTTTTATTAAGGAGTTTGGGTTTTTTTAATTTTTAAGACTTTTAAATTTAAAAAATTATTTAATACATGCTTCTCCAGTCAAAATCAAATCATATCAAAGGAGAGATGGCAGCAGCTTCCTGGAAATTTAGCTGTCCACGTCATTGGGCCCCTTGTTCTTGCACATTGTCTGGTGGTTTATAAAACACTTTCTCATGCATTATCTCAGGGAGTTCTCACAACAAGTGTAGGCCTGGTCCTTTTGATCTTATAAGTGGGAAACAGCTCAAGGGAGTTTCTTCAGCAAGGTAACATGAGTGAATAGCATAGCTGGGAGGCAAATCTATGACTGCTGACTGCAGTGTTCCCCACAATGATCTCTCAGACAGAGATAATTAATGTAGTTGACCTTTGCCTGAACAATATTTTTGTATTAGTACCAAAGAAGGAAAGCAGATAGTTTTGGATGGAGCAGAAGAATTGGGACAAAAAATAATATAAAATAAGCTTGGGGGAGCATGTAAGGATGAGTGACTGAGCAGTGTTGATTTTGCTGGAGAGTTTTTATATGTTATGATTAGGCATTCCAAATGCCACTACATAACTTTGAAAAGGGAAACACCATGATGAAAACTGTGTTTAAGTGAAATTATCTGAAGAATTCAGCTTAAGAGGAAATGGAAAAAGGATGTATTAGAAAAAAGGAGAGTGGGGCAATACAGTAAAAAATGATGAGAATCAGAAATATCAAGCACAGGAAGTTTCTCAAGACCCTGGAAAGAAGAGCCATTGAGACCGTGAATGAAAAGTGAAGAATGAGTCAAAATATATAGCCCAAGATTTGATACTAAGTATGCCAGACTGGTAGTGTTGCTAGGAACCAGTGGGAACGTTGACAAGGTGGGTAAAGATGATCCAGCCAATTACAGGTACATGAAGTTTCAGGTCTCAACAATCAAGTGAAATGTTCCTATGAAAAGTTGGTAGTGGGACTTCCCTGGTGGCGCAGTGGTTAAGAATCTGCCTGCCAATGCAAGGGACACGGGTTCGATCCCTGGTCCAGGAAGATCCCACATGCTGCGGACAAACTAAGCCCGTGTGCCACAAATACTGGGCCTGCCCTCTAGAGCCCATGTGCCACAACTACCGAAGCCCATGCGCCTAGAGCCCGTGCTCCGCAACAGGAAGCCACCACAATGAGACGCCCGTGCACCGTAAAGAAGAGTAACCCGCGCTTGCCATAACTAGAGAAAGCCCATGTGCAGCAATGAAGACCCAACGCAGCCAAAAAAAAAAAAAAAAAAAGTTGATAGTATAAATCTGGAGAAAAGTGAGAAATGAGTGCTAGTCCTTTATATCTGAAAGCTATTTATTTACTTAGGTGATTGTGACAACTAGGAGAATAGAGAATTGCCCAGGCATAAGAAACACTGGAGAGGTCCACCCAGTAGTAGCCAGAGAGGGAACTCCAGCCAGGCAGAAGGGATGGAGCAGATAGTGAAGGTTTCAGCAAACAGAGCATTAGCCAAAGTAGGATGAAGAAATAGGAGTCACTTATCTACCCAACAAGATCTGCAAGTCAGCGAATACAGCCTCATGGAACATGCCTGGTTATCTCTGGATTCATAGCAGACCTCCTTTTTGCTTTTGCTAACTTCTTATTGAATGGAAGCAAATCCTAGGCTTAAAAGCACTCATAAGATTGCTATCGAAGATGGCGGAAGAGTAAGACGCGGAGATCACCTTCCTTCCCACAGATACATGAGAAATACATCTACACGTGGAACTGCTCCTACAGAACACCCACTGAACGCTGGCAGAAGACGTCAGACCTCCCAAAAGGCAAGAAAATCCCCACGTACTTGGGTAGGGCAAAAGAAAAAAGAAATAACAGAGACAAAAGAATAGGGACGGGACCTGCACCAGTGGGAGGGAGCTGTGAAGGAGGAAAGGTTTCCACACACTAGGAAGCCCCTTTGTGGGCAGAGACTGCGGGTAGCAGAGGGGGGAAGCTTCAGAGCCACGGAGGAGAGTGCAGCCACAGTGGTGCGGAGGGCAAAGCGGAGAGATTCCCGCACAGAGGAGCGGTGCCGACCAGCACTCACCAGCCCGAGAGGCTTGTCTGCTCACCCGCCGGGGCAGGCGGGGACTGGGAGCTGAGGCTCGGGCTTCGGTCGGATCGCAGGGAGAGGACTGGGGTTGGCTGCGTGAACACAGCCTGAAGGGGCTGGCGCACCACAGCTAGCCGGGAGGGAGCCCGAGAAAAAGTCTGCAGCTGCCGAAGAGGCAAGAGACTTTTTCTTGCCTCTTTGTTTCGCGGCGTGCAAGGAGAGGGGATTCAGAGCGCCGCTTAAACGAACTCCAGAGACGGGCGCGAGCCGCAGCTATCAGCGCGGACCCCAGAGACGGGCACGAGCCGCGGTTATCAGCGCGGACCCCAGAGACGGGCATGAGACGCTAAGGCTGCTGCTCTGCTGCCGCCACCAAAAAGCCTGTGGGCGAGCACAGGTCATTCTCCACACCGCCCCTCCTGGGAGCCTGTGCAGCCCGCCACGGCCAGGCTCCCGTAATCCGGGGACAACTTCCCCGGGAGAGCGCACGGCGCGCCTCAGGCTGTTGCAACGTCACGCCGGCCTCTGCCGCCGCAGGCTCGCCCCGCCTCCTCCGTACCGCTCCCTCCCCCCGGCCTGACTGAGCCAGAGCCCCCGAATCAGCTGCTCCTTTAACCCCGTTCTGTCTGGGTGGGGAACAGACGCCCTCAGGCGACCTACATGTAGAGGTGGGTCCAAATCCAAAGCTGAACCCCGGGAGCTGTACGAACAAAGAAGAGAAAGGGAAATCTCTCCCAGCAGCCTCAGAAGCAGCGGATTAAAGCTCCACAAACAACTTGATGTGCCTGCATCTGTTGAATACCTGAATAGACAACGAATCATCCCAAATTTAGGAGGTGGACTTTGGGAGCAGGATATATTAACTTTTCCCCTTTTCCTTTTTTTGTGAGTGTAGATGTGTATGCTTCTGGGTGAGATTTTGTCTGTATAGCTTTGCTCTCACCGTTAGTCCTAGGGTTAGGTCCATTCGTTTTTTTTTTTACTTAAAAAAAATTTTTTTTCCCTAATAAATGTTTTCTTAATAATTTTTTCCTTATTTTCTATTTTTAAAAAATTAAAAAAAAATTTTTAATAAGTTTTTTCATATTTTTTATTTTAAAAAATTAAAAAAATTTTTTTCTTAATAAATTTTTTCTTAATAATTTTTTCTTATTTTTAGTATAAAAAATTAATAAATCTATTTTTTAAATTAATAAATCTATTTTTAAAATTTTTAATAAGTTTTTTCATATTTTTTATTTTTAAAAATTGAAAAAAATTTTTTTTCTTAATAAATTTATTCTTAATAATTTTTTTCGTATTTTTTATTATAATTGCTTTATTTTGTTTTATTTTATCCTCTTTCTTTCTTTCCATTTTTTCTCCCCTTTATCCTGAGCCGTGTGGATGAAAGGCTCTTGGTGCCCCAGCCAGGCATCAGGGCTGTGCCTCTGAGGTGGGAGAGCCAACTTCAGGACACTGGTCCACAAGAGACCTCCCAGCTCCACATAATACCAAACGGCGAAAATCTCTCAGAGATCTCCATCTCAACATCAAGACCCAGCTTCACTCAAAGACCAGCAAGCTACAGTGCTGGACACCCTATGCCAAACAACTAGCAAGAGAGGAACACAGCCCCACCCATTAACAGAGAGGCTGCCTAAAATCATAATAAGGCCACAGACACCCCAAAACACACCACCAGACGTGGACGAGCCCACCACAAAGACAACATCCAGCCTCATCCACCAGAACACAGGCACTAGTTCCCTCCACCAGGAAACCTACACAACCCACTGAACCAACCTTAGCCACTGGGGACAGATACCAAAAACAACGGGAACTACGAACCTGCAGCCTGTGAAAAGGAGACCCCAAATACAGTAAGATAAGCAAAATGAGAAGACAGAAAAACACACAGCAGATGAAGGAGCAGGGTCAAAACACACCAGACCTAACAAATGAAGAGGAAATAGGTAGTCTACCTGAAAAAGAATTCAGAATAATGATAGTAAGGATGATCCAAAATCTTGGAAATAGAATAGACAAAATGCAAGAAACATTTAACAAGGACGTAGAAGAACTAAAGAGGAACCAAGCAACGATGAAAAGCACAATAAATGAAATTAAAAATACTCTAGATGGGATCAATAGCAGAATAACTGAGGCAGAAGAACGGATAAGTGACCTGGAAGATAAAATGGTGGAAATAACTACTGCAGAGCAGAATAAAGAAAAAAGAATGAAAAGAACTGAGGACAGTCTCAGAGACCTCTGGGACAACATTAAACGCACCAACATTCGAATTATAGGGGTCCCAGAAGAAGAAGAGAAAAAGAAAGGGACTGAGAAAATATTTGAAGAGATTATAGTTGAAAACTTCCCTAATATGGGAAAGGAAATAGTTAATCAAGTCCTGGAAGCACAGAGAGTCCCATACAGGATAAATCCAAGGAGAAACACACCAAGACACATATTAATCAAACTATCAAAAATTAAATATAAAGAAAACATATTAAAAGCAGCAAGGGAAAAACAACAAATAACACACAAGGGCATCCCCATAAGGTTAACAGCTGATCTTTCAGCAGAAACGCTGCAAGCCAGAAGGGAGTGGCAGGATATACTTAAAGTGATGAAGGAGAAAAACCTACAACCAAGATTACTCTACCCAGCAAGGATCTCATTCAGATTTGATGGAGAAATTAAAACCTTGACAGACAAGCAAAAGCTGAGAGAGTTCAGCACCACCAAACCAGCTTTACAACAAATGCTAAAGGAACTTCTCTAGGCAAGAAACACAAGAGAAGGAAAACACCTACAATAACAAACCCAAAACATTTAAGAAAATGGGAATAGGAACATACATATCGATAATTACCTTAAATGTAAATGGATTAAATGCTCCCACCAAAAGACACAGACTGGCTGAATGGATACAAAAACAAGACCCATGTATATGCTGTCTACAAGAGACCCACTTCAGACCTAGAGACACATACAGACTGAAAGTGAGGGGATGGAAAAAGATATTCCATGCAAATGGAAATCAAAAGAAAGCTGGAGTAGCAGTTCTCATATCAGACAAAATAGACTTTAAAATAAAGACTATTACAAGAGACAAAGAAGGACACTATATAATGATCAAGGGATCGATCCAAGAGGAAGGTATAACAATTGTAAATATTTATGCACCCAACATAGGAGCACCTCAATACATAAGGCAAATACTAACAGCCATAAAAGGGGAAATCGACAGCAACACAATCATAGTAGGGGACTTTAACACCCCACTTTCACCAATGGACAGATCATCCAAAATGAAAATAAATAAGGAAACACAAGCTTTAAATGATACATTAAACAAGATGGACTTAATTGATATTTATAGGACATTCCACCCAAAAACAACAGAATACACATTTTTCTCAAGTGCTCATGGAACATTCTCCAGGATAGATCATATCTTGGGTCACAAATCAAGCCTTGGTAAATTTAAGAAAATTGAAATCGTATCAAGTATCTTTTCCGACCACAACGCTATGAGACTAGATATCAATTACAGGAAAAGATCTGTAAAAAATACAAACACATGGAGGCTACACAATACACTACTTAATAACGAAGTGATCACTGAAGAAATCAAAGGGGAAATCAAAAAATACCTAGAAACAAATGACAATGGAGACACGACGATCCAAAACCTATGGGATGCAGCAAAAGCAGTTCTAAGAGGGAAGTTTATAGCAATACAAGCCTACCTCAAGAAACAGGAAACATCTCGAATAAACAACCTAACCTTGCACCTAAAGCAATTAGAGAAAGAAGAACAAAAAAACCCCAAAGCTAGCAGAAGGAAAGAAATCATAAAGATCAGATCAGAAATAAATGAAAAAGAAATGAAGGAAACAATAGCAAAAATCAAAGAAACTAAAAGCTGGTTCTTTGAGAAGATAAACAAAATTGATAAACCATTAGCCAGACTCATCAAGAGAAAAAGGGAGAAGACTCAAATTAATAGAATTAGAAATGAAAAAGGAGAAGTAACCACTGACACTGCAGAAATACAAACAATCATGAGAGATTACTACAAGCAACTCTATGCCAATAAAATGGACAACCTGGAAGAAATGGACAGATTCTTAGAAATGCACAACCTGCCGAGACTGAACCAAGAAGAAATAGAAAATATGAACAGACCAATCACAAGCACTGAAATTGAAACTGTGATTAAAAATCTTCCAACACACAAAAGCCCAGGACCAGATGGCTTCACAGGCGAATTCTATCAAACATTTAGAGAAGAGCTAACACCTATCCTTCTCAAACTCTTCCAAAATATTGCAGAGGGAGGAACACTCCCCAACTCATTCTACGAGGCCACCATCACCCTGATACCAAAACCAGACAAAGATGTCACAAAGAAAGAAAACTACAGGCCAATATCACTGATGAACATAGATGCAAAAATCCTCAACAAAATACTAGCAAACAGAATCCAACAGCACATTAAAAGGATTATACACCATGATCAAGTGGGGTTTATTCCAGGAATGCAAGGATTCTTCAATATACTCAAATCAATCAACGTGATACATCATATTAACAAATTGAAGGAGAAAAACCATATGATCATCTCAATAGATGCAGAGAAAGCTTTCGACAAAATTCAACACCCATTTATGATAAAAGTCCTGCAGAAAGTAGGCATAGAGGGAACTTTCCTCAACATAATAAAGGCCGTATATGACAAACCCACAGCCAACATTGTCCTCAATGGTGAAAAACTGAAACCATTTCCACTAAGATCAGGAACAAGACAAGGTTGCCCACTCTCACCACTATTATTCAACATACTTTTGGAAGTGTTAGCCACAGCAATCAGAGAAGAAAAAGAAATAAATGGAATCCAAATCGGAAAAGAAGAAGTAAAGCTGTCACTGTTTGCAGATGACATGATACTATACATAGAGAATCCAAAAGATGCTACCAGAAAACTACTAGAGCTAATCAATGAATTTGGTAAAGTAGCAGGATACAAAATTAATGCACAGAAATCTCTTGCATTCCTGTATACTAATGATGAAAAATCTGAAAGTGAAATTAAGAAAACACTCCCATTTACCATTGCAACAAAAAGAATAAAATATCTAGGAATAAACCTACCTAAGGAGACAAAAGACGTGTATGCAGAAAATTATAGGACACAGATGAAAGAAATTAAAGATGATACAAATAGTTGGAGAGATATACCATGTTCTTGGATTGGAAGAATCAACATTGTGAAAATGACTCTGCTACCCAAAGCAATCTACAGATTCAATGCAATCCCTATCAAACTACCACTGGCATTTTTCACAGAACTAGAACAAAAAATTTCACAATTTGTATGGAAACACAAAAGACCCCGAATAGCCAAAGCAATCTTGAGAACGAAAAATGGAGCTGGAGGAATCAGGCTCCCTGACTTCAGACTATATTACAAAGCTACAGTAATCAAGACAGTTTGGTACTGGCACAAAAACAGAAATATAGATCAATGGAACAGGATAGAAAGCCCAGAGATAAGCCCACGCACATATGGTCACCTTATCTTTGATAAAGGAGGCAAGCATATACAGTGGAGAAAAGACAGCCTCTTCAATAAGTGGTGCTGGGAAAATTGGACAGGTACATGTAAAAGTATGAAATTAGAACACTCCCTGACACCATACACAAAAATAAACTCAAAATGGATTAAAGACCTAAGTGTAAGGCCAGACACTATCAAACTCTTAGAGGAAAACATAGGCAGAACACTGTATGACATAAATCACAGCAAGATCCTTTTTGACCCAGCTCCTAGAGAAATGGAAATAAAAACACAAATAAACAAATGGGACCTAATGAAACTGAAAAGCTTCTGCACAGCAAAGGAAACCATAAACAAGACCAAAAGACAACCCTCAGAATGGGAGAAAATATTTGCAAATGAAGTAACTGACAAAGGATTAATCTCCAAGATTTACAAGCAGCTCATGCAGCTCCATAACAAAAAAACGAACAACCCAATCCAAAAATGGGCAGAAGACCTAAACAGACATTTCTCCAAAGAAGATATACAGATTGCCAACAGACACATGAAAGAATGCTCAACATCATTAATCATTAGAGAAATGCAAATCAAAACTACAATGAGGTATCATCTCACACCGGTCAGAATGGCCATCATCAAAAAATCTAGAAACAATAAATGCTGGAGAGGGTGTGGAGAAAAGGGAACCCTCTTGCACTGTTGGTGGGAATGTAAATTGATACAGCCACTATGGAGAACAGTATGGAGGTTCCTTAAAAAACTAAAAATAGAACTACCATACGACCCAGCAATCCCACTACTGGGCATATACCCTGAGAAAACCATAATTCAGAAAGAGTCATGTACCAAAATATTCATTGCAGCTCTGTTTACAATAGCCAGGATATGGAAGCAACCTAGGTGTCCATCATCGGATGAATGGATAAAGAAGATGTGGCACATATATACAATGGAATATTACTCAGCCATAAAAAGAAATGAAATGGAGGTGTTTGTAATGAGGTGGATGGAGTTAGAGTCTGTCATACAGAGTGAAGTAAGTCAGAAAGAGAAAAAGAAATACAGTATGCTAACACATATATATGGAATCTAAGGAAAAAAAAAAAAAAAAAAAAAGGTCATGAAGAACCTAGTGGCAAGATGGGAATAAAGACACAGACCTACTAGAGAATGGACTTGAGGATATGGGGAGGGGGAGGGGTGAGATATGACAGGGTGAGAGAGTGTCATGGACATATATACACTACCAAATGTAAAATAGATAGCTAGTGGAAAGCAGCCGCATAGCACAGGGAGATCAGCTTGGTGCTTTGTGACCACCTAGAGGGGTGGGATGGGGAGGGTGGGAGGGAGGGAGATGCAAGAGGGAAGAGATATGGGAACATATGTATATGTATAACTGATTCACTTTGTTATAAAGCAGAAGCTAGCACACCATTGTAAAGCAATTATACTTCAATAAAGATGTTTAAAAAAAAATAAAAAAAAAAAGCACTCATTATGGCCATGAAGAGGCTACTGAAGAAGGGCAGGTTGTTGGAATTACTTCATTCTAAAGGTGACTGCTGTATAAAAGGGAGAAAAGCCAAAGCCAAAGATCAAGTTTAAGAGATAGCCCACAATTAAAGAACAGGAGAAAGGTTAGTGAAGGAGAGAGAGATGGGGAGAGAATAGGAGAAGGAAAGAAGAGTACAACAGTAGCCCATATCTCAGGCTAAGGTAAAGCAGAGATAGTGCCGTTAATCTAATTTGAAAAGATATGCACCCCAGTGTTCATTGCAGCGCTTTTTACAACAGCCAAGGCATGGAAGCAACCTAAATGTCCATTGACAGATGAAAGGATAAAGAAGATGTGGTATATATATACAATGGAATATTTCTCAACCATAAAAAAGAATGAAATAATGCCACTTGCAGCAACATGGATGGGCCTAGAGATTATCATACTAAGTGAAGTAAGCCAGAGAAAGACAAATATTATATGATATCACTTATATGTGGAATCTAAAAAAAATAATACAAATTTACAAAACAGAAATAGACTCACAGACATAGAAAACAAACTTATGGTTACTGAAGGGGAAAGGGAGTGGGGGAGGGATAAATTAGGAATTTGGAATTAACATATACACACTACTATATATAAAATAGATAAACAATAAGGACCTACTGTATAGCACAGGGAACTATATTCAATATCTTGTAATAACCTATAATGGAAAAGAACCTGAAAAATAATACATGTATATATATGTATAACTTAATCACTTTTCTGTATGCCTGAAACATTGTAAATCAACTGTACTTCAATAAAAAAAAATTTTTTAAGCAAAAAAAAGAAGTGCTGTTAAATGAACTAGAAGATCAAAAAGGATGAGAACACGCCAAAAAAGATTTCAATTATTTTATAATCAGGAAGTCACCAGTGATGAGAGAGGGTAATTTTAGTGAGGATGAATGCCAAATTGCTAGGAAAAAGGATGGTTAGAAAAGCCATAGGAAAGGAATAACCTTGCAAGACAGTAAAATAATGTAATGACAGTTGTTAGAAAACGAAGATTGAATTTAACTGAAGAAACATTTAAGGAACATTTATTAAATGCATAGCATCATGTTATGTGCAAAAAAATGTTTGAAAAAAAAACAGACTAAGGGAGGGGTAGTAAACATGGCATGAGCAAGGTGGTCCCCAAAAGGCTGACAGGAAGAAAGCAGAAGGAGTGACAATCTGTCAGCTAGCTGCTCAGATACAGAGGTCACGTGGAGGGCAGCTGGGGCAGAGAAAAACTCAGGGTAGAAGTATGGCTTTAAAGGGGGGTCAGTCATTACTAATCATCTACAAGATTGGCAACTCCAGTCAAATTACAGTACAGGTAAATGTAAGGCTGCCGTTGAGGGCAGCGAGGTGAGGGAGAAGGGGTCTTATGAGAGATCTGCATAATGAAAGTGAAGAATGTTTGGGGCAGACCAGGTCATTTCCAGTGGCACGTTGCCTTTGTAGTCAAAACAGACCTGGTTTTGAAAGCTGGTCTTGTCACCCTCTAGCTGTGTGACCTTAGGGAAATTGCTTAACTTTCTGGAGCTCTAATTCCCCCCTATAGTAGCTATCTCATAGTGTTATTGTAAGTATTATATGAGATAATGCCTGTAAAAGCAAGTGCCTGACATTTGGTAACTACTTAAGAAATAGCCACTATTATTAATATGAAGTTCATGGGGACAGAAGCATGGGGGGGGGGGTACAGGACTGGATTGCATCTGAGGCACGAAGGCGCCACGGTTCTGAGGGAATGGGGTAAGGAAAGCAGGAATGAACTCAACAGTCAGGCAGAGAGGCCTGGGAAGATAGCCTTTGATACTTTCTAGAAGGTACCATCGATAGTGCTATCAAAGAGGACCCCTAGGGCTTCCCTGGTGGCGCAGTGGTTGAGAATCTGCCTGCCAATGCAGGGGACAGGGGTTCGAGCCCTGGTCTGGGAAGATCCCACATGCCGCGGAGCAACTGGGCCCGTGAGCCACAACTATTGAGCCTGCGCGTCTGGAGCCTGTGCTCCGCAACAAGAGAGGCCGCGACAGTGAGAGGCCCGCGCACCGCGATGAAGAGTGGCCCCCGCTCACCGCAACTAGAGAAAGCCCTCGCACAGAAGCGAAGACCCAACACAGCAAAAATAAATAAATAAATAAATAAAAATTAAAAAAAAAAAGAAAAAGAGGACCCCTAGAGAGCAGCTGACTAGCATTTCAATTTTAATATATTTATTATAAAACTAATACATATGATCTATATAAAAAACTAGAAAATCTAGAAAATATAAATAATGAACTCTAAAAAATTACGTAATTCCATATGTGGGAGATAGTCACTATTAAAACTGTAATTCCTTAGTTTTGTTTTCTATATTCATGTGCGTATGGGGGTAACAAACTGAATCCTACTTTTTTTGCTTAACATTATATCATAGCTTTTGTCCAGACTCTAACTTACAGACATACTGTACTTCATTTATCAAATAGCTACATTTATCAAAGAGTGACATTAGTATCTGTGCATCATTTAAAGCACTTGCATAGTATTCTATTGTGTTGCTAAACCTTAATTTACTTAGCCATTTAATCCTCTCATACTAGATATTTTAATTTTTTCTTTCTCTTTGATCTTTGTTATTGAAACAATGTCATAATGAACATACGTATGTGTGTTGGGGATAAATTCCTTTTTAAAAAAACTTTAAAAACTCACTTGATACGGACAGCCAAATTTACCTCTAGAAAGCTTGTGCCAGTTTTCACCCCATGATCAGAGCCTGATAGTGTCTATTTTAACACATCCCTAACAATAACGAACAATGATCATTTTCTTAAATTCATTGCCAAATTGCTGACCAAACCAATGGTTTTTGCTTTATTTTTTATTTATTTTATTATTAGTGAGGTTGCACACATAAATTTTTTATTGGCCATTTGTTTTTAATATAATGCTTTTTGAACACTCTTTAAGGCAAAACGACAACCACAGAAGCCTCCTTTCAAGTCTTATTACCAGAATCCCAGAAATAATGCTTTCTGCAATACCTTAAGAGAACTTTGTTCTGTTTCCTTTCAAGCTATAGCTGGGTAACAGAAACATTTGTCTTCAACTCCCAACAGCTCTTCATTATTTATATGCTAGAATGGAAAACTCTAGTGGATATCTGAGAGTATGTCAGTAACAGAGTCTTATCTTCTGAATGCTATTTTCTAGTCAGTCTTCATTGGAGTTCACTGAAAGGTTAGGTTGAATAGACTCTACACTTTTCTACCATGTATGATTAAGTGCCCCTCCTTTTTCAAGTTGGAAAATAGACATTGGATATTGGAAGTGTTGACTGTAATTAATGTTTTTAATATAAATTTATTTATTTATTTTTGGCTGCATTGGGTCTTCGTTGCTGCACATGGGCTTTCTCTAGTTTGGAGAGTGTGGGCTACTCTTCGTTGCAGTGCGCCGGCTTCTTATTGCAGTGACTTCTCTTGTTGCGGAGCACGGGCTCTAGTCCTGTGAGCTTCAGTAGTTGTGGCTCGCGGGCTCACTAGTTGTTTGTGGCTTGCGGGCTCTAGAGCGGAGGCTCAGTAGTTGTGACACACAGGCTTAGTTGCTCCATGGCATGTGGGATCTTCCAGGACCAGGGATGGAACCTGTGTCCCCTGCATTAGCAGGTGGATTCTTAACCACTGCGCCACCAGGGAAGTCCCTGTAATTAATTTTCAAACAAGGCAGTGGGTATATTTCTTTTCTTGTGGCTAGTGGCAGTAAGGGTAGGGAACTGTAGAAATTTCAAACAGAAACAATCTTATTTAGATGGATGAGACCACAAAGATCACTATAGTGAAAACCTATTTGATTGCCCAAATTTCTCTTCTTTTGTGAACTCTTTCCTGCTCTTCTTACCCCTGAAGTCTATGTAAATTATCACTGACAGATTGGTTTTACTGTGGACAACTGTCCAAAACTGGGCCAATCCTAATCTTCGGGAATCAGAAAATTCTTTCACCAGGTGGCTGGACCTGTAGGCTAATAAAAATTGGGGATGTTTTGGCAGCCAGGTTTTCTGCCATGTGGCTTGGGAAACAGAGAAAGTTGGTCAGCGAGTAGAGAAAAATGGTGCCAAATATTTCCTTGGTTCATTAGGATGCTGTAGGCATCCTACTTCCAGTCTACCGCCATGGGTCCCAGCCTCTTTATAATAAATTCTCTCAAGTTTTCCCTCTCTCTCCCCACAACTCTCTCCCTCTCTCTTTCTCTCTCTCTCACTCTCCCCATCTCCATCTCCATCTCCATCTCTTCTTAGTGCTGGCTAGGGTTGGTTTCTCCTATTTGCAGACAAGACAGTTCTAAAGAATACAACCACCCACCTCCCTTTTTTGTTTTTTTTCCCACCCTACCTGAGAATAAACAGCATGCTAATTATTTTTAAGGGGTGAGGAAAGGATATATTTTCTCCGCTACTGCCCTTATTCCATCTGCTCTCTCTTTTTTTAGCAAAACAATTGCAAACCATTTATTATCACAGTGTTCTTATAAATGTAATCAATTTAACTGTGATCAATTCAATTAGCAAATGTAATCAATTTAATTGTAGGAAGAGGTTATTGTATGATTGCCTTGGATATTCCTCTTACTCAAAAGAATTCTAAATCTTCTAAAGGGCATTCTAATTAATTATTTTTCTAGGCACAATCTTGTAAAGTAAGCATGTTTTGAGACATACTGTTGAAAGATTTTCTTGTTCAAAAATATTTCCCCATTTGGGGTGATGAAAACGTTTTGGAATTAGATAGCAGTAAATATATTTTTAAAAATCATTGAATTATCCACTTTAAATGGCAATTTTATGATACGTGAGTTAAATATCAATAACAATTAATAAAAACAACAACAACAACAAACTTAGCCACAGTGGGTAATACATGTTTAAATTAGAACATGATATAATAAAATTAAATTTGTTGATGTTATAATTCAGAAAAAAAATACCTCCCCAACTACCATGCCAAGATGCTTCTAATTCTATTAGTGGAGAAATTGGTTCTTTAGTTAAGGCATTGCCACTCTGGAAACCCCTATTTATAAGCAAGATATTTTGCAGGGTTACCTTTAAAAAAACCAGTATCAGCTGTTCACTCCTTTAGTTAACCCTCAGGTAAGCAGCTGTCGTTTATTGGGACCTTGAGGAGAGAAAATATGATGGAAAAGTGTAAGTTCTTTTCAATGTGGACAGTTGATAGGGGAAAGCATAGTGGTGAGAAGGTGGGCAATGGTCAAAGAACGAACTATGTCCTGCTAGGTCCTGAACACTAGAAGGTAGCATTAATGTTTGGGGCCTATGAGAGGGGTAGTGGGGGATCAGGTTGTGGAGTAGGGAGAAGAAAGAGGAAAGAAGAGTGTAAAAAAGGACAGAAGTGTTGGTGGGTAGGAAAGTACTTAAGCCACACTTTACCCCTCTTATAACTACCCCAGAGTGGATCCAGCCTGTTATCCTTCCTAGAATCCTGGCTTTCCATGGAAATTGACGTCAAAGACAGATCTTAGAACAAAACTAAATTATTAAGGGTCCCTGAAACAAATGGACTTTTTATCTCTCTGACCAGATGCTTGTTCTCCTTTGCTTATTAACTGCTGATCACACAGCTTACATTTCCCTTTGTTCCCCGAGAGGCACAAACACTTTTTGAATTCTTGCCATGTGACAGAATGACAGGATGGGGTTTCTATATGAGTTGTGATGGTAAGTCAGTTACACAGGCAGCCATGCACTAAACTTTTCACTAAGTCAGACCCCATTCCAAAGAAAGACTCTTAAGAAAACAATAAAAAATAAATTCTTTAGAAATAGTATTTACTGGGACTTCCCTGGTGGCGCAGTGGCTAAGAATCTGCCTGCCAATGCAAGGGACACAGGTTCGAGCCCCGGTCTGGGAAGATCCCACATGCCACGGAGCAACTAAACCAGTGTGCCACAACTACTGAGCCTGCGCTCTAGAGCCTGTGAGCCAAAACTACTGAAGCCCGCACAACAAGAGAAGCCACCGCAATGAGAAGCCCGTGCACCGCAACAAAGAGTAGCCCCCGCTCGCTGCAACTAGTGAAAGCCCACATGCAGCAACAAAGACCCAATGCAGCCAAAAATATATAAATAAATAAATAAATTTATTTTTTAAAGAAGAAATAGTATTTACTAATCTTTAAAAAAAATAATTAAAATGGTACCAATATTCCCATCCAAAATTAAAGTGAATTTACAGGAAGAGGATTAAGTGATGTCTTTGTAATTCAGTATGTGCGTAGAGAGTTTAGATAACATGTTACTTTCTCATCAAAATGTTTTGGGAGAAATTTGCCCTGACCATTGTCTTTACCCATGTGAATAACTGCCTATGAGCCATGATAGGTAAGGGCGTTAGCTACTACCCAAGAGAGACCAATTATGTTACATGAATGCAACGGTTATGGTTAGGTACTAAGATAGAATTGTTCTAATAATAATAGCTGAACTTTACTAAGCACTTACTGTGTACCAGGGTTTGTTCTAAGCATTTTACCCATGTAACTCAAAGTTTTACCACAACCCTATGAAATAGGTACTGTTAGTAGCTCCACTTACAAAATGAGGAAACTAAGGTACCAGCCTGGTAGTGGCAGCATAAAATCATGAATTACAGAAAGATCCCAAATATAATGTAAAATTCAAGAAGGTAAGTGGGTTTGGTTAGTTACTCCCCTCTCTCTGGAAATTCTCCTTCCAATGTTAAAACCTGGAGGTTCTGGGTTTTGTCTCATTATGTCAGTTCTGAAGCATGGTACCCTGAATGCCTTGTCCAAATCCCCTAGGACCTTCATGATTCTGTATGAATTCTGTGTGTATAGATCTAGAATCTCCCAGACTAAAATAAAGTGAGTTTTGATGCTTTGCTCTCCTTACCTAGAAGCCATGGTAAGGACTTCTGACTTTATTCAGAGTGAGATGGCAAGCCATCTGAGCATTTTGAGCAGAGAACTGTCATGATTTAATTTTTGCTTTTCACAGATTACTCTGGCTGATATGTATAAAATAGATTGGGATGAGGGTAAGGATTGAAACAGAGAAACTATTTGAAAACCAGTGAAATAGTCCAAGTGAGAAGTAATGATGTTTGGATTATAAGGTGGTAGAGGAGGTAACAGGAGATAGATTTTTAAAATATATTCTACAACTAAAGCAAATAGGATTTGTTGATGGCTTGATTGTGGGCTATCTCCAAGTTTCTTGGCATTAGAAGCTGGTTGAATGGTAGTATTTCTATTCAATAATATGGAGAAGTCCATGAAGGAGAAGGGAAGAAAATCAAGAGTTTTCTTTTTTGTTGTTGGGGGGAGATATTTCAAGTTTGAGCTGCCCTTTAGACATTCAGGTGGCAATATGAAGTTGGCATTTAATATACGAGTCTGTAATTTAGAGGATAGGTACCTTCATTATTTTCCCTCCTTCCCCTGTGTTCTCAGGCAAAGACTCAATTCATATCAAACTACAAATTTTGATGGAAATTTTACACATTCTCCTTTTAGAGATAGTTTAATTTCAATAAGGGACAAAGCATTATGCCATTTTCTGGTGGCAAAATTTCAGACATTCATATTGCTCCAATTTGGGGTGAATAAAAAAGGCACCTAAGTGCTACTTGAGCTATACCCCATAAGTAGGTATTTACAATACTTTTTAGTCAGTCCTTATGACAATCTCAATGATCAAGAAGCAGGCATCCTTTTAGAAATGTGAATGAGTATAGTGACATTTCACCACTTTGCAAAGGAAATTTCTTGGAGTAAATATGTTCTTAGATTAAACAGATAGCTGGTAAAACTGTGCTTAAGATAAACTATTTTGCTCAATAAATGACACTAGTTTTTTTAAATGGCCTAAGAGAGAGAGAGAGACAGAGAGGTAAATATCTTTCCAGGCTGAAACTTTATCAGGAAATAAAGACACAAAAATCACAGCACCATATCAGAATGTGTAAGAAAAATACAAAATATTAAAAATGTTTTAAAGTCAGTCTTTTTTAGATGCAAAAAAGCACAAGTTTTCTTTGTGAAGTACACTTAAACTTAACTGTATTTCTCAGTAGCTAAATTAAATTTCTCTATTTGGATTTATAGCTGGAAAAAAGAGAACTTTCCCCAAACGGGTTCAACAGAAAACACTGCCAAAACCACTCTTATTTTATTTTTATGTTATTGTTTCTTATTCCCAAATGTTCTTCAAAATAAAAACCTTTATCTTATTATGTTTTGCATTAAGAGTGTTGTGTTTAACATGTCTAAGTTATAGTACTTTAAAAAATATACTTACACATGTGTTATATTATCTAGCTGATCTCTACAACAACCTTTTGGAGCAAGTGTTATTAATATCCCCATTTTGCAAGTGAGGAAATTTGAGGCTAAAAAAGGTTAAAGGATATGCCTAAGATAATATAAATTGATGGCTATCGTCTAGTTCTTCAGATTCCATATTGTGCTACTTCTTTGCATTTTCCTCCTTCCCACCCACAATACTGGCTCAACTTTGACTCATTTTTCTCTACCTTGAAACAGTAACTTTTCTATCAATAGAGGTTTTTTCAAGAAAATACACACCACCTTGCCAAGATACTTACCCATGCCAAGGGTGAAAGGACAATCAAATGCTTTCTATGAGTCCGACAGAGAAAGGGGAAGAACTTGTCTGTATATGTCATTTGTCCCGTTTTCTCCCCAATTTCCCTCTTCCATCTACAAATCCTTTTCCAGATCTCTATTCTGAGCATATTTCCATTTATCTGATTGAACATAATAACAGCTGCTTTAAAGTCCTTTAAATTCTACCATCTGGGTCATCTCATAGTTGACCTCTGTTGATTTTCTTTCCCTTGAGAATAGCTCAGATTTTCCTAGTTCTTTGTAAGTCAAGTAATTTTGGATTATATCCTAGACATTGTGGATGTTATGTTGTAGAGACTCTGGATTCTATTTCTCTGAAGAATGTTGACGGTTTTGTTTTAGCACATAGTCAATTTGGTTAGACTCAATGGAAACCTTATCTCACCTGTGGTGGGTGGCAACTCAAATCTCAGTTCTGTTCTTTTATCTTTAGCTTCACTGCTTGCAGTCTGACATCATGAATAATTCAGGAGTCAGCCAGCATTTGGCACAAAGTTTACACACAAAATTTTTGGCTCCCTTCTCTAGCTCTTTCCTTTCTGGGATTCCTCTCTCATGTTCTGGCTACCCTTATTTGCCCCAAACTTATTGTTCAAATCAGAAAGATAGCTAACTTTCCATTGGAGTTTTAGTTGCTCTGTGCCTTCCTCTGACTTTGGTCTACACTCAGGGAAAAGCTGCAAGTAAATGGGAAACTCACCCTGTAATAGTCCCTTCTTCCAAGATTCAACTCTTCTCCAAAACTTACTGCTTTGACCAGACTTCATAGCCCTTGAGTAGTTGCTTCTTATATTTTTTCCAGAGTTTATAATTGTTATCTGCAGGCAGTTTGAGCTGATAGCTTCTTCTACAGTACCAGAAGCATAACTCTCCATATAGATCTCTATTTCAATTATCTGTTGCTATTATAACTAATCACCACAATCCTGGTGGATCAAAATAACAACTATTTATTTGTTCACAATTCTGCAATTTGGGCTGGACTTAACTGGGTGGCTCTTCCCCATGTAGTGTTGGATGCAGCCGTCTGGAAGCTTGAAGGGGGCTGAAAATCTAGAATAGCGTCACTGGTAAGCCTGACACCATTCCTCTCATTGCTCCTCCTCCTTCCCACACCTCTCCTTCTAACCCATCCTTCTTGATCATATTTATCGCACTCCCCACCTTCCACTAGTACCTTATTTTTATACCTTTCCCTTTTTTCTCTTTGACTGAGTTCAATTCAACTACCATTTGTTGCATGTTCAGTTATGGGCTGTCTGAAGTTGAGCTGAGTGGGTTAGGGCATAACCATGAAACTCCTGAAACAAAAGAGAACATTTACAATACCTATATTCCAGTCAACTTTGCTTCTGATTGATTTAATCACCGTTATTTAGTTCATGGGAATACGTACTTGATATAGTCACCAAAATTGCTAAGGATATCTGTAACAGGCTTCAGATAGACACAACTCCTTCAGGTGCCCAGATGTAGCATGAAAATAGTGAGGGAGAAAAAATATTCTATAATCAGTCATATTCTCTTGCTAGGAAACAACTTTCATTCCCTCCTTAACCTTCTTTTAAAAGGCTGAAGACAACCTGAAACAGAGAGCCAAATGTATCTTTATTATGCTGCTATGTTAGCACGTAAAGGTCATGTAATCTCTGCCTAGAGCAAAAAAGGAACCTCCCTAAAACACACAGAGTTCATTTGAATATAATACCTGCTGAAGAGTATGCAATGAAATAGTTTTATATTGCTTTGCATTTAGTTTAAAATCCTCAATCATCTAAGATTTCTATAAAGACAATCAATATTGAAGACAATGTCTTAAAAAGAGAATGAATGCTCAACATTGATTTCTAGAAAACACAGCAACCTTATTCAAGTTTCCTAATCTTGAAATTTTAAAGTAATTTCAGAAACCTAAAAATACTCTCTCCCATCAGAAACATCTGCCTTGGGACTTCCCTGCTGGCGCAGGGGTTAAAAATCCTCCTGCCAATGCAGGGGACACGGGTTCGAGCCCTGGTCCGGGAAGATCCCCCATGCCGCAGAGCAACTAAGCCCATGTGCCACAACTACTGAGCCCGCGTGCCACAACTACTGAAGCCCATGTGCCAAGAGCCCAAGCTCTGAAACAAGTGAAGCCACTGCAATGAAAAGCCTGTGCACCGCAACAAAGAGTAGCCCCTGCTCGCCGCAACTAGAGTAGGCCTGCATGCAGCAACAAAGACCCAACGCAGCCAAAAATAAATAAATAAATATAAAAGTACATCAATTAAAAAAAGAAAGAAACATCTGCCTTCCATTTGTTGTTGTAGTGTATATGTTTAGGGTGAAAAACCATCACTTTGCTGTCACATATATTTGAGTTTACACATTGGTGTAACTGTGTGACTTTGGCCAAATCAGCTGGCTTACCCGAGCCTTGGTTTTCTTTTTCTGTAAATTGAGCATACTATCACTTACCTCATAAGGTTATGAAGTTTAATGAGGTAATTTTATAAAATAACCACATAATACCTACTGAATCGTGGTCATTTAACAAATATTAATCTCCTTTCCCTGCTCTCCTTCTCGAGAAAAAAAATAAAGACACCCAGAATGCCTCTTCCCAAACTCACAGGTAAAGAATTTTGGTTCTGTTATCTGGCTTCGTGTTCCTGCCACCTGCACAAAGACAAGAGTATCCAGGTACATGGCAACAGCTTAATACAGAACTAAAGACTCCGGCCTTAGTGATGATGAAAATGATGATGATCATCGTCAGAGTTGAGGCACATTATTAAGGGCTCACATTTTAAGACTCTTAGATATTCTGGTATGTCAACCTCTTAGCACAATGCCTGATGCATGCTAAGTGCTATTCAGATAACAGCTTGCTTTAATTATTTAGTGTCCACTAAAGAGCCTCTTCATACACATCATAAAAAGGAAACAAATATCTATCTTTCAACACTTAGCCAGAAACACTAACTATTTATCCATTTGATGAGAAAGATTACACTTCTAAGGGTCCACTGTCCATTTACTAGTGTAGGAGCAGCACTGCTCAGCGGGCTGGATGAGAACTGCATCTCTAAGTGCAGGGGTGGACAGGGAACTTACAACGAAATTGCTCAGCTTTTGCAAAGCAAGTCAGCTCAGGAAAGCTGCTGGATAGCTTGCAGTCCTTAAGGCAGTGAGATGAGTGCCTTCCATCCTGCCCAAACTTCACTGCTTGCTCCTAGGGGGCAGCCACCGGAGCAGTGTAGGGGAGGGGTGGGAGTTAAAGAGTAAGAGGAGGGGTGATGAGGTAGAGAAGATTCCACACCACAGAATTTCTCCTAGGGAGAGCCCTGAAGCTCTGTTTGGAAGCTGCTAGTGGAGGAGGGCAGGGCATCAAGAGCCTGATGGGACAACAAAAGATGTAAGCAAGAATATGCAAGGAGCGAAGAGGGAGGAAAGGGGCTGAGCCAGTAGGACGGCAGAAAGCCCCACGCTTCCTCAAATCCTCAGAAAATTCTACAATCCACAAACACCTGGTGTAAATTGGTTTCTTGCAGAAATCAGTGAAGGGAGAAGGGCCAGGAGACCCCAGCTAACATCTGGGTTCCTACTGAAAGCCTTATCTCACCCTCTCTTCCTGACCTTTGAAGGGGTGATGGCCGTGAACAAGCGACAAAGCACTTCATCAGTCTCTCTGACCAGCCTCCAACTTAACCTCTTTGCTCCTATCTTAGATAACTATGTGATCTAAGGGCAGGACACTCAAATTCTAGACGCCTGACTGCCCAGTGCCATAGAGGCAAAGCTGTGAGACAGGTGTGAGAAGTATCATCCCATCTTGGGGAGAAATGAATTGAAGTACGTTATGTGATTTGCCAAAACAGCACTCTGAATTTAGCATTGGTGCCATCTGAAATTCTGCCAAGGAAAAACATCTAATCAGGGTGATTGAGCAAAGTGCTTTTCGCCTGCTATGATGCTGCTGAACTTAATCAAAAAGCATTTGTGAAGTACTTAATTATGGGTGTTGCTGTGCTGGATACCCACAGAGAGAACTAGGTGCCCCAGGCCCCCCTCCTGCAGTTTACAGTATAGAGAAGTGGGGGGGGGGGAGGCAGAGGGAGAGACAGGAAGGAAGCTAACATATCATGAGTTCCTCATTTGTGCCAAGTCCCATCAACGTGTGAGTTAATCCTTATGGAACCTTATAAGACAAGTATCATTTTGTCCATTTTATATATGAGGAAAGTGAGGCTCAGAGGGGAAATTGTAGAGCTGGAATTTCCTAAGTCCCAGACTCTTTTCTGGACACCACAGTGCCTCCGAGAGGACAGGCTGATGTGCAAAGTGTGCTCAGAGCAAAATGGCCCCTTAAAACAATAAGACGGCTTCCCAGCATTTGGGTATGGAAGGCAGAGATGATGAATGAAATGTAATTTGGGATCAAAGAAAGTATGTCCTGTAGACATCCTGAAAGAGACTTCTTTATTCAGTCCCGAAAACTTGAGGCAAAAACACTTTGCTTATTCTCTCAAGCTTGGGGTGCTGCAGAGTGCAGGGGGCTGAGAAGCGGCTGCCCCTCCCACGCCCCTCCAGGCTGTTATGAGATCCCGAGATTGCCCTTCGTATTTAACGCCTCTGGACAGTGAATCTGCCGCAGATGCAGGACCATTCGGAGAGTAAGGCTGCAAGGCTACGGCGGGGTCCACAGAAACGCCCAAGTGCGGAGCCCGCTGCTGCTGGTGGCCGGGCCGGGACCCTGTCACCACGCAGACGTTTGCTCGCTGCCTGGCATCCATCTGCCACTCACTGTCAGCATGGACTGTGTGTTTGGTGCCTCTGCTGCCCTACGCCAGGCACCTACACGGTTTATCTCACTGTGCCCCTACCAGCCCTTGGTGTTTCACGTAGACCTCGTTCTCCAGGTCTTGAACTAACTGAGGAGGGGCGCGGTGACTCCCCAGGTCAGTGCCCCTCAGGCCTCGCCCCACTGCTTTTCTGTACCTCTGCTCAACTGCCGCAAGCGTTCTTATCTCTTCCTCCACCATCCCTCTCTCTCCTCCTCCTTCCCACGTCTCTCCTAACCCATCCTTCTTGATCGTATTTATCCCACTCCCCACCTTCCAGTAGCATCTTATTTTTATCCCTTTCCCCTCATTTCTCTTTGAGTTCAATTCAACCTCCATTTGTTGCTTGTTCAGTTCTGGGCTGTGTGTGTGGATCACCCTTTAAAGCATCTGATTTTAGGGGGGCGGGGGGCGTAACCATGAAACTCGGCGATTACAGGAAATCATTATTGGAAGTCAGACAGAAACACGGTGTGGACTGGAATCTAAAGAGAAGAGAAAGGCTTTGGTCTTCTTTTTAACCTTCTAAACTCTAAATATCTGGTTTAAACTTTGCTAATTTCTCAGTCACTAAAGGATAAAAGTCAATTTAAAATGTATGTTAAAAGGTATGAGAAAAAGATACCTGGAAAGAAAGAAATTCAGGTTTGTTACTTTCAAGCGGCTGGAGAAAATCTGCTGTTAGGGAAGGAAGAGGAGCCACCGGTCCAGACAGGATCGTCAAGGAGCCAAGGGCATCCGTGCGTCTTCTCCTGAGTCCGGCCTGATCCTGGCTCAGGAAACCTTTACTCTCTGACTCCCCTTGTCCAGGACTCCTCCTCACATTCCTGTTGATGTTTGTTCTCCTTACAGTATTTTTCTTAATTTCTTTGGTTATAGTTTCCCATCTTTGATTCAATATATTTAATTCAAACCATGTTTTAGGCATGTTGACTATGAGGTAGGTTTTTAAGTCATTGTCCCCCCATTTTATTTCTCTTGGCTACTTTCCAATGACACATAGAGAGACACCTTCAGCCTTTAAATATATATTCTATTTACACTGTTGGATACTTATGTCTGAACTTTCCAAATTTATGTCTAGTAGCCTTCCAAAGCATGATTCTTTGTCAAACTATTTTTAATTGTAAAAATAACATACCTGTTGCAGAAAATGCATCAAGAAGCACAAGTGTACTTAAAGAAGGGAGTAGAAAAATGTTCATTTATTGCGTTATTTGAAATATCAAATAAAACAAGCTAAATATCCATTATTTGATGATATTATTATTTGAGGATATATATTATTTGAGTTTATATAATATGTGAGGATATATATTGAGGTTAAATGAACTATGATATTCATAATTAGAATACTATTCAGCAATTTTTTTAAAATGAAGTGGATCTATATACATTATCCAAAAAAACTCGGTTCTACAATGTAGAAAAAAATAGTTATGATATCATTTTATTCATTAAAAAATGTATACATAATAGAAAAACCAAATGCAAATATATGCTATAAAAGTACATGGAGGGGCGGGGCTTCCCTGGTGGCGCAGTGGTTGAGAGTCTGACTGCCAATGCAGGGGACACGGGTTCGAGCCCTGGTCTGGGAAGATCCCACATGCCGCGGAGCAACTGGGCCCGTGAGCCACAACTACTGAGCCTGCGCGTCTGGAGCCTGTGCTCAGCAACAAAAGAGGCCACGATGGTGAGAGGCCCGCGCACCGCGATGAAGAGTGGCCCCCGCTTGCCGCAGCTGGAGAAGGCCCTCGCACAGAAACGAAGACCCAACACAGCCAAAAATATAAATAAATAAATAAATAATATTTAAAAAAAAAAAAAAAAAAAGGGTATATGGAGGGGCTTCCCTGGTGGCGCAGTGGTTGAGAATCTGACTGCCAATGCAGGGGACACGGGTTCGAGCCCTGGTCTGGGAAGATCCCACATGCCGCGGAGCAACTAAGCCCGTGAGCCACAACTACTGAGCCTGCGCATCTGGAGCTTGTGCTCCGCAACAAGAGAGGCCGCGATAGTGAGAGGCCCGCGCACGGCAATGAAGAGTGGCCCCTGCTTGCCGCAACTAGAGAAAGCCCTTGCACAGAAACGAAGAGCCAACACAGCCAAAAATAAATGAATAAATAAATAAATAATAAAAATAAAGGAATTTCTTTAAAAAAGAAAAAAAGTATATGGAAAAAAGTCTGCAAGAAAACACATGCCAAACTGCTCATGGTGTAGTCATGAATTACCTGTTTAATGAAACATTTAAAAGTTACCTGTTTAATGAAACATTTAAAAGTTAAGTGTTAAAAGTCACATACAGTAAACATTTTAAAGTGTGGAAAAATTTAACCTGGAAAGAAAGCATTCTTCAATACCCCTAACTCCTACTCAGTAGAGGTAACCACGACGGAAACATATATAATATACATATAATTGCAAATTGGAAATTTTTTATTTGCTATGTCATTGAGATCTACCCCTATGCTTTTTAATGTTAAGTTTCTTTAGTGCAATATTTTATTTAACTAGTCCCCTACTGATGGATATTCAGATTGTTACTGTTTCTATTTTTTATTTTTTTTTAATGCTATTCTTGTCTGCTTACATTCTTTTTATGTATGTATGTATGTATGGCTGTGTTGGGTCTTCGTTTCTGTGCGAGGACTTTCTCTACTTGTGGCAAGCGGGGGCCACTCTTCATCGCGGTGCGCGGGCCTCTCACTATCGCGGCCTCTCTTGTTGCCGAGCACAGGCTCCAGACGCGCAGGCTCAGTAATTATGGCTAACGGGCCGAGTTGCTCCGCGGCATGTGGGATCCTCCCAGACCAGGGCTCGAACCCGCGTCCCCTGCATTGGCAGGCAGACTCTCAACCACTGCGCCACCAGGGAAGCCCGTTACTGTTTTTAATAAAGAGGAGAGTTTAGAAACAATATTCCAACAAATGTCCACAAACAAATATCTTTCTTATCTTTTCTAGTATAACATCAGGAAAAACTCCTAGAGTCAAAGGATAAATATTTAAAACTTGGATTTGATTTGGTGGGTTAGGTAGATTTGGCCAAATTTTTCTCAGAATGGTGTGTGAATGTTTCCCACACTGTCACCCAGACTTTCCATCTTTGTCAATCTGATAAGTAAAATAGCATCTTCTGTTGTTTTAATTTGCCTTTAAAAAATTATGGGTGAAATTGAACATACTTTTCCTATGCTACTAGTATTTCTGTTTCCGTGAACCACTTATCATTTGCCCCCTCCCCTTTTTTTACATTTTTGTTTAACAGTGATTTGAAGCACTCTTTGTATAATAAGGAAATTAGCTCTTTATCATGTGAGTTAAAGTTAGAATCATGCAATGATTCATAATTACACAGTAAGCAGTTTTGTGTGTGTATTCCAGACTTTTTATTCACTATATTTTTATTGTGGTAAAATATTTATAACATATCATTTGCCATGTTCCCAATTTTTAAGTTTACAATTCAGTGGCATTAATTACATTCACAATATTATGCAACCATCACCACTATTTATTTCCAAAAATTTTCATTTCCCCAAACAGAAATCTTTACCCATTAAACAATAATTCCCTACTTCCTCCTTTCTCCAGACCCCTGGTAACTTCTGATCTAGTTTCTGTCTCTATGAACTTGTCTATTCTAGATATTTCATATAAGTGGAAACATATAATACTTGTCTTTTGTATCTGGCTTATTTCACTTAGCATAATATTTTCAAGGTTCATCCATGTTGTAGCATGTATCATTCCTTTCGATGGCTGGATAAGATTCCATTGCATGTATAGACCGAACTTATTTATCCAGTCATCTGTTGATGGACGCTTGAGCTGTGAGTGAGGGGAGGTGCTGGAAGGGAGAGGCCTGGCCTCCACACCCCCACCCCTGCAGAGAGAGGCTCATGTCCCCGAGATGCCCAAAGAGTTCAGACCAGGTGCTGGGGCCTGACTGGCACAGGAATTGCTAAAAAAGGAGTTGTAAACAGAGGACTTGGTGGGTGATTATGTGCATGGTGTGACTGCCCTGTGTGTCTTGCCATGCACCTGTGAGGAACAGCTCAGCTCTGAAGCTCTTGGTTCCATCTGTTTACATTTGTGATGTTTCCAGAGCCTCATCTGTCAATCTTCTTAATTTCAGTGGCAGGAAATCATAACTCTAGCTGAAAATTACAGGGATTTAAGTCCCCTGACTCCTTTCATATGTAAATATGTAAAGTCTATCCTATGTGTACATATACAGTATATATATATATGTATATTCACACACACACATATTACCATTATTGCCTTTAACAAGACTGCTATTATTTCTACTCATACTATTTAATGATGTTTATATTTCCTATCTGTAATTCTAAAATAAACATGGAGAACTGCAAAACAACAACAACAACAAAACAGAAAGAAAAGAAAAAGGAGTGTTCCACCTTTTGACTATTGTTAATAATGTTGCAGTGGACACTGTCAGACAAGTACCTGAGTGCCTGCTTTCAATCCTCTTGGGTATATACCTAGGAGTGGAATTGCTGGGTCTTATGGTAATTCTGTTTAGCTTTTTTGAGGAACTGCCAAACTGTTTTCAGCTACATCATTTTACATTTCTACCAGCAATGTTTGGGGATTCCAGTTTCCTCACATTGTTGTCAATGTTTGCTGTTTTCCATTTTTCTGAGTATAGTAGGTGTGATGTGCTATTTCGTTGGTGTTTTGATTTGCATTTCTCTGATAACTAATGATGTTGAGTACTTTTTCATGTGCCTGTTGGTTATTTGTATGTCTTCTCTGGAGAAATGTCTGTTGAAGTCCTTTGCCCAACTTTTAATTAGGATGTTGTTGAGTTGTAGGAATTCTTTATATATTTTGGATATTAAACCTGTATCAGATATATGAGTGTCAAATATTTCTCATTCTGTGGGTTGTTTTTTCACTTTCTTGATAGCATCTTTGGATGCACAAAAGTTTTTCATTTTAATGAAGTCCAATTTATCTTTTTATTCTTTTGTTGCCTGTGATTTTGGTGTCATATTTTTAAAAAATTGCCAAATGCAAGGTCATGCAGATTTGACTCTATATTTTCTTCTAATAGTTTTACAGTTTTAGCTCTTAAATTTAGTTTTTAATCCATTTTGAGTAGTTTTTGAATATGGTGTGGATATACAGTTTTCCCAGCACAACATGTTGAAGAGATCATTCTTTCTTTCATTGAATGATCTTGGCACCTTTGTTGAAAATCAATTGATTATAGATGTGTGGGTTTATTTCTGGGATATCAGTTCTATTCTACTTGTGTAAATGTCTTACCTTATGCTAGTATCGCACTGTTTTGATTACTACAGATTTGTAACAAGTTTTGAAATCAGGAAAAGGATGAGTCTTCCAAATTTGTTCTTCCTTTTCAAGATTATTTTGGCTATTCTGGGTCACCTGAAATGCTGTATAATTTTTAGCATGAGCTTTTCCATTTCTGAAAAAAATACTGTTAGGATTTTCACAGTGATTGCATTGAAACTGTTTATCACTGTGGATAGTATTGTCATCTTAACAATGTTAAGTCTTGCAATCAATGAATGTGGATGTCTTTCCATTTATTTAGGTCTTTAATTTTTTTCAGCAATGTTCTTCAGTTTTCAGTGTACAAATCTTGCACCTCCTTGGTTAAATTTATTCCTAAGTATCTTATTCTTTTTGATGCTATTTTAAGTGGAGTTCTTTTATTCTGGAATGTTTGTTGCTAATGTTTAGAAATGCAAATCATTTCATGAGTTGATTGTGCATCCTGAAACTTTGCTGAATTTGCTTCTTAGCTCTAATGGTGTTTTTGTGGATTCCCTAAGGTTTTCCAGATGTAATATCATGTCTTCTGTGAATAGAGATAGTTTTACTTCTTTCTTTTTTATTTGAATGCTTTTTATTTTCTTTTTCTTGCCTAATTTCTTTAGCTCTGTATGCTTTTATAGCATATATTTGCATATCAAAATACTTGTTTTTTGCATTATGTGTGTACTCTCTTTTTCATGAAAAAATTTTGCAACCTGCTTTTATGACACATAAAATTATAGAGCTGCTTTTTTTTTTGCCAACATATATAGATCTATCTCATTTAAAAAATTGTTGGATAGTATTCTAATTATAGATACCATAGTTTATTTAACCATTCCACAAATAATGGATATTTAGGTTATTTTCAATTATTTGGCATTTATATTTTGAGTTTATGCTGTCTTTTTTTCTTATGCAAAATTTCAAACCTTTTATATAGTCAAATTCATTACACTTTTTTCCTTTGGTGCCTCTGGGTTTGGGGTTATGCATGGAAAGTCTTTCTTTACTATAAGACTATGTTAAAAATGTTCTTTTTTCTAGCACACTTGTTGATTTATGTTTAAATCTTTATACTTTTAGGAACTTATTTTGGCTTAAGGAATGTGGGAGTGATCCAGTTTCATTTTCTTCTAAATGGCTGTCTGGTTTTCCCAACATCATTCATTAAATAATCCATGAACTAGGAGGTACTTATAAAAGAAATATAAAGTTCAAGTTGAAAAAGGACTAGGACATTTTTACTCCTAGGAGGGTTATGCAGACAAAGACTCATAGTCTGGAGCATGAGTCTCCTGAAAGAAGATGAAACCTACTTATCATTCAGAACTGAATTGGAGCCAGATTAGGAACAACTGCTCAGCCCAGTGTGTGAGACTATGGCTTCTAATTTGGGTTCTTTGCTCATTCCCTTTAATCTAAATATCCCTCCCTTTCTACTTTTCTCTGTGAAATCCAACTCAGTTACCACCTCAACCACAATGAAATATTTATTTGCTCTCCAAAAGTTTCTGGTTTTTCTCCTGCTTTACTTCAAACACACATATCAGGACATCCAGGAATCCTTTTTAACTGTCAGCTGAGAATAGAAACCTGAAAATGGCAAAGGGTTGACAGGAGATATCAGAGAATTGGACTAACGCTGGAGACCAGAACATCGTGTGAGGGTATAATTGGGAGAATTATGGGCATTTGTGAGTATAGTGTACTCAGTCCATGTAGAAATTAAGCCTGAAGACAAGAGTCTAAGGGCAAATCTGAGAGCAGCATTTACAAAGACTAGCCAGGAGGCAAAGAATAGAAACAAGGAAACAGGACTTACTAATTTTTTTAGTTTCCCACAGTGCCTATCAGTTTCCCATGTTGGAGGACTTTAGCAAATATTTATTGATGAATGAATAAATGAATGAGTGAGGCAGTGCTGAACATAAAGTCAAACTCCAGTGTCCCTGTGATTAACAGGTGATCTTGGGAAAGTCATTTAAACACTCTTACCAATTTTCTGAACTATAAAATGAAAGTAATAATATTGTGCAACCCCACCTCTGAGGATTATCATCAGGACCAAAATAGAAATGTTGTTTAAAAATGTGTAAAGTCTTTGTCAATTGTCATGCCCCCATAAATGCTGTACCTAGGATCCTTCTTAGAGAGAGGCAGGATATACACAGGTCCGTGTACAAATTTACATATTATTCCTTTTTGTCTTCTGTTTTTTCTCCTTTTAACACTCTAGTAACTTAATTTTCACTTATTTTAAAGAACAAATTCATCTCTAGCTTATATTAACAAAGATGCTGTAAACAGCAAATCATCACACATCCTGCTTTATGTCACCTTTGCCCACACAACTTCAGAGACTGAAGCTACAAGCGTTTCTAAATACTGGAAAATCAAAATAATTATTTTATAAGTTATTGGAGGACATTTCAAATGTCACAATTCAGCACACAGAATTGTGAATTGTATTTTAAAAGAAAAATTTTACTTCTTAATCTTACTTGATTAAATGAGACATCACTGCAGAAAGCTGAAAGCCTCATCTTCTGGTTATTTCTGGTATAAGGAAATCCTCCATGAAAATGTTAAGAACTAATCTGGCTGAATTGCAGAGCCTGGGACTTAGCATTAGAGTAGAATAAGGCAAGAGCAGAGATCAGATGAGACCAGCTCTAGAATTACTAAGTAGTAGCCTTGATTTCCATGAAAGTTACAAAATTCATTTCTTCCTGAGTTATGGTAAAAGTTTTTTTCTAAACTTTCAGGGAAATTTTGGTTCTGGTCTAAAACTTCACATATTTGGTGCCTATCCAAGGACAAATTATTTTTGGAAGTTTTAGCAAATTTTTTCTCCCACTCTCGAATTAGTCAGTGAAACCAAAATAAAAATTTTCTGTCTTCAAAAACAAGTGTGTTTTTAAACGTCAGGCACAAGAACTCCTGGAGAACATAAACCAATAACGTGGGAGGAAGTACTGGATAATGTCTGAAATTTCACTGGTTCTGAGGACCTCTAATAGACCATTTTCACCCAAATTTGAAATGTGTGGTTGCAGTTGGATTCTATTTGTGGTACACAGTGCTCTGAAAGACACGAACATTTATGGAACAAATAAATGGAAACTGTGGAATATTTCCAATTACTCACAATATCCTTACATTTCTTTCTGGAAAAAGTTTTCTAGAAAAAGTACATAAGCCAAAAATAATTTGACACACTAAAATAACTGTTGACTTACTTTTTCTGACTGTTCATTGAAAGGGAAAATTTCAATGACACATCTCTGGGGAGCTAAGAGAAACTTAACTACAAAGCATTATCCAAAGCCAGAATTTGGAATATGTGCATTTGTGAGGTACAGGGAAACTTAAGAGAATTGTGAAAATGTCACAATTGTGAAAGAGAGTAAAGAGATCTCACTTTAAAATCAATGATGAATATTAATTAGGCACCTATCGTTTGCATGATACATGATACTAGATATATTAGGCTGAAAAATGTGTGAAATAAAATTTGTATTTTATGGCAAGACAAGAAAAATTTAAGCATAAAAAATTTTCTCTGCCTTTTGGCCTCCTATCTCCCCCCACTGTGCATTGTGTGTCTGCATTATTCATTGAACAAACCTCCCCATTGGCAGAAATACCTGCTCAACCATAAAGAGCAACATTCTCCTAGCACCAACAAGACAACTCCTTTAAAGATAATGTTCCTTCTTAATCTTGTAAGGGGCCACAGTGACCCATGACCCACTACTCGCTTTGTATGTATACACCTGGATTGTGTAAACTGTCAGTAATATGTACGTCATTTGATGGACAACTCTGTCTCAAAACCTTATGTAACTGTGCTTTGACTTTTAATGGGTAGACTAGTTTTTGGAGCTTTCTGAGAGGCTGTTCCTGGCTTATAATCCTCACTTTGGTTAGAGTAAAATTTTCCATTTCTTTGTTAGATCAACATTAATTTTTCGTTGACAAATGGAAGTTACAGTGAATTAAGGACACATTGTGTTTTGATGTTGGAAAAAATGAGATATTATTAACACTGTAGTATCTGTGACAGGGGCTAAGCACTGTGCTTGGAACTGTATAAATGGTGACAACACTCATAGGAAAGATGGCACTTCAGACCTGAATCTTTACCAGGTGAACTGTTTAGCCGAAAGACAGATTCTCTGCTCTCCTCTTACTCCTCATAGGTAAACAAGTGCAAGAATCTTCACCAAAAATATTTTAATCATGCAAAAGCGAAGTGTCAGACACTTTTATAAATATAATTTCTTCATAGGGCTATGTTTATTTAACTTGTTTTGTCTATCACTAGAGCATTATGTAGACATGAGATTTTAATCTTTCCTGATGATGAATAAGTTTTAATTCCCCATACCTATCATATATGCGTTTGGTTCTATAAAAACACCATCTGGAGACTGAATTTCGGACAGAATTCCACAGAACCATATTCCTGTACCTAACCCATTGTTTCTGCTTGTATTCTTAGTATGGATATTGATGACTTTTAGTGGCAATTATATATTTCTCTTTATTTCTAACTTTTGACCCGGACACAGTAAACATGACATAGCACCTACTCCTGCATGTCTAGGCCTACACAAATTGGTGAGGCAAAGATAAACTTGTTCTACTTCTTCCTTCTGAATATTCACTCTTACCTTTCCATAGAGCACCCTTTCCCCCACTCACTGTTATTCCTGGAAGTCAAGGTCTCCTACAGAAGCACACCTCCTAACCTGACAACCTCACTCCCCACCAACCCACTCCAATAAAACCTCATGAAGTTCAGAATTCTATTTCTTAAGACCATTGCTCCCCCTGGTTTATACTGGGTAATCACAGATTATTTCTACCCTAAAGTGTAAGCAAGTCCTTTAACCTATCAAGTACACCATCATCTTTGTCCCCTTGTAATAGGGAAGAACCTTTGTATTCTAAGTTAATCACTAAAGGGATGTTGCCTATAAGCTTAAATTATACATAATGGCCCATCTCTGGGAACCGTGCCTCCCAGGTAATGAGCATTAAGCTAAAATACCTTTGTTTAGCTCACAGGAAACATCCTGACCAGGCCCACCTGTGAATGACTGCAGGGAGGAAGAAATTAACACATTCCCCTCCGGAGGCTGATGGGAACCAGGAAGTGTTTGATTTTACTCCCTCCCCTTTTAATATAAAAGAAGCCTGAATTCTAACTCAGGCAAGATGGTTCTTTGGGACACTAGTCCACCATCTTCTTGTTTGGCTGGCTTTCCAAATAAAGTTGGTGTTCCTTGCCCCAACAACTCGTCTCTCGATTTATTGGCCTGCTGTGCAGCAAGCAGTACAAGCTTGGACTTGGTAACACCCCCAACTTTTTTTATTTTGAAAAATGTTAACCTTTGGAAAAAAGACTTGCTGAACTATTTGAATAACAGTATTTTAATGTGTTATTAAAACAGTGACTATGCATATTAATAATGCTTCAACAAACCTGAATTAGACAAAAATGTGACAAATATTTGCTGGGTGCTTTGTAGAGACCACCCGTACAAGAGCATTACATGCATATTTCATTTAGTCAAATAGCTCTCTGAAATTAGAAATAGTAACAGTTCCATTTTTACAAATGAGGAAACTGAGCCCTAGAGAACTTAAAGATCACACCCTTAGTAAGATGCAGAATTCAAACCTCCATGACTAATTCCAGAACCCTGGCTTAACCAGTTTACTATACCTGTTAAAATACATGTCAACATAATAACTAAATGCAGTGTGTGAACCTTGATTGGATCCTAGATGGTGGGAAAAAAAGCAGCAAAAAAGACATTTGGGGGACAGTTTGGAAATTTCTTGCAAATATGGCATTACTATTAGTTTTCTTAAGTGTAATAATATAATTGTAGTTAGGTAGGAAAATGTCCTTATTTTTAGGCAATGAAGTATTTAGGAATGAAGTTTCATTATGTCCTCAACCTACTTTCAAATGCTTCAGTTAAAAAATGTGTGACACACACACAAGCACGCACCCTCACATAGAGCAACTAACTGTTGGCATAATGCTAACCACTGTTGAATCAATGTGAAGGGTACCTGGATGTTCACTGTACTAGTCTTTCAACATTTCCCTAGGTTTGAAAATTTTTTAAATAAAATGTTGGGGGAAATGCACATTTAGACAAGGCTCTTAAGAAATAATTCATAGAATCTCAGGAAATTTTAAAGATTTAAAATTTTCATGAGATTTTAAAGATCAAGTGGAGTCTTACACCATCTTTTTCTTTGCTGCTACTTAAATGATTTTATTTCACCAACGGTATAAACAAGATTACAACATACACAATGTACAAATAAGCATTAAAAAGTATGAAAGTGTATGTATTGTAGTATCAGCATAGGGACTGGTATTAACAGAAAATTTTACTTTCCTTACATTTTTACAACGATCGTGTATTTTCAGAAAAATGTCATAAAATTTTCTTTTTCAATTCCACTTAAAAAAAGGGAGAGAGAGAGAGAGAGAGAAAGCCCTAAAAATTCCTTATTGCCTCCTGTCCCACTGGTGAAAACTGTATGTTCTGGAAATCAGTCTTTATTCTGTTCGTGTCCCTCTGCAGGTGGAATTTTGAGCTATAAATGGGAACCTGGGATTCCACCGCTGGTTCTGTGCACGGAGCTGAGCCGCAAACAATAATTAAGCAAGACCGAGAAAAGTTAATGTTTTACAAAGAAGCAAGTGGCGGCCGGAAACAGTTCAATTCTTGGATTTGGAACGCATCCTTTAGTCCCCAAATCTCCGGCCAACCTAGGACGCGAGCGCAGGTTGCGGGATCCCCAGGCACCGTAGCCTTCCCAGAGGCAGCGGCGGCCGGAGGCTGGTCTTCAGGGAGTAAAACGTCCCCCTCCTCCTCGGCCATTCCGGATCTAGGTGTCGGGGCATCTGCCAATAGTAAGCGAGAGGCGAGGCGCGTCCATCCTGTCCCCTCTGCCAATCGGGAGCGAGGGGGCGGGTCCGGGAAGGCCGCTGGCAGTGGAGCCCTGGAGCGAGGAAGAGGGGTCCGCCCTCTGCGCTTCGGCTAATTGAAAGCGAGGGGAGGGTCCCGGGGCGGGTCCCGGAAGGCGGTGCCAGGCGCAGGTGCGAAGGCTGGGCGGTAGCGCTGCGGCCTCCGCCGGCGGGCAGTATGGAGGACGTGAGTGCGCGGATGCTGCTGGCAGCCTTGGCCGGAGGGGCGCCTCCTGCGCGGGGCTGCCCGGGCGCGGGGTTGTGGGAGGAGGCACCGGGGCGGTGTCGGGGTCCACGCCGGCCCCGGGCTTATTTTCCCGGCGGAAGGCCGGGCGGGCGCCAGCCCCATGCGGACGCGTGTCGGGTCCCGGAACTGGGGCGGCCCTAGGTGGGCGCGTGGCCCCGGGAGCGGGGCCGCTCGGACGCCCGGGCGCAGGGGCGAGTCCCCCTCCTCTTGGGTCCCGGCCTTGGCCCTGAGGGCTGTGACTTGGAGCGGCTGCGGCGTCCCGCGGGCAGACCTGTCGTTATCATCACCCGAAAACCCACATTGGAGAAAATGTCGTGATGTTTTGAATCGGGGCATGGTAGGAGTGAAGGGATTTTTAAATCTCTTTACTTAGATGGATCCAAACCAGATTACTAAAAAACAGTGCATTAGTTACAGTGTATATAGTGTACAGAGTGAAGAGTAATTGCAAAAATCTTTGCTTAAATGTATTAAAACATTTTTAGGAAAAGCATGTATTTGTACCCAAAATTAACTGGGTTGCGCATTGGCACAAAATTCTTGCTCTTGAAAAATGCAAAGTTGATAGTTATATTAAAGCACTGATTTGAGTTAATAGATTAATAGGAATATTACTGTGATCCTACCACTGAATGAGGTGCATCAGGCAAGACACATGAAACAGTTCCAGCCCTACACAACACCTTAGATTCTTGTGCAAATAGTGACTATAGTTCAGTTATCTTGACTAAATAAAGACCGAACAATTTCTAATGATAAGACTAAAAAATTCTATTTTTTTTTTCAGTTGAGAACATGAAAAGCTAGCTGTAACACCTGGAAGTAGATTTGAGACATATATATTTAAAGAAAAACTTATTGTTTCTAAATTTTTTAAGGGTGAGATTCATGAACTGACAATGTATGGAGAAAATGAGTAAGGAAAATTAGAGACTCATCAAAATGTGTGCAGTAAATGCTTCTTGGTTGGTGCTAAGCTGCCCCAGGGTTCTTGGGTCTGTAGCTTTTAGCGTTAGGATTAGTACAACCCTAGAAATTTGTTTCACCAAACAGTTGGAGAGTAATGTTTTACCAATAGCTACATAGCTTTAGATCTGAGCAAGTTGCCTGCTTTTGGTATTTTGTGGATATGGTCTCTACCACTCAGTAGAAAGCTAAAAACTGTGTGCCATGTCTTAGGCCCAGACACCTCAATGAGTTAAAAGAGGCAAAGGCTTTTTAGTTAACGGTTCTTTGTTTGCAAGTGGGTGAACCAATTGTGGCTACTTTAAGGAAGAAAGGGATTTATGTGAAAGGATATAGGGTAGATGAACACCTAGGCCTCTGAAAGGATCCAAACAAGGGCAGCTCAAGGGATCCAGAGACACAGGAGTCCTTTCAGAATCTGTCCTGGGATGGATCGCCTCAACCATGGACTCTGTTTGCTTCGCTGCTCTGAGAGAGAGTTGGATTGGCCCAGCCCTTTTTGGTTCCATGACCACCCCAGGCCAGAGGAGGGTGAAGAGCATCAAAAGATGTTCCCCTTGAGACTTAAAGCAGAGGTAGACATTGGGTCCCCAAAGGAAGTAGCTGTTGTCACAAAAGAAGAGGGAGGAGATGGTGTGGAAAAAACAACAGCTATCTTCACTTGCAGATGGCGGGTGCTGTTTGTATGGTTTTCCCACATTTCCTATAGGCTCCAAAGGGCAGTGTATTTGATGTAGTCACCAAATACTCTGTATTTCATGAACATTGAATAAGTGACATAGAAACCATATTGTCCCCAGCCCCTTCAGTGTAGTCAGGGAAAACAAAAGGCATACACATAAAGGAAACAATACAAGGCAGCATAAGAAATATTCCAAATTAATATTATGGGCAGTACTTTTTTAGGAGTTTTAAGGTAGAAAGAAAACACTTGGCAGGACAAGTTTTATAGAGAATATAAGTTTTGGTTGGGCCTTGAAGGATGAGTTGGATTCTGAAAAAGATAAGAGAGGATATTTGTGGGGCATTCCAGAAAGCTCATGCAGGCTAGAGGAGAAGGTGCATGAAAGGGAACGAGTGGGAGATAAAGTAGACTATTGTCTTACAGTCAGGGTTTCAATGCTACCTTTTAAAAAGTTCCCAGATCCCAACTGTTCAAGAAGTTGGGCCGTCTTTCATTCACTCAGCACACATATTGAGTACCTGCTGTGTATCAGGTACTAAAGGTACAAAGAACATAGTATAATGTAGAGTCCTGCCCTTGTGAAGCACACCTTATTCGAACCACTTTGATACCTTGTCCTTCCTTCTGCCTGAAAGAACCAAAAACCTGTATATAATATATGAAAAAACAGGCGCGGCCGCCCCCGGAAGTGGACTTCACCTCCCCAGAAGCGGTTTCACGGGGAAGGTTATCAGGAAGGCTATGAAGAAGGAAGTAGTTTGGGTATGATTGAAGGAAGACAGTATGGCACGTTACATGGAGCTAGAATTGGATCTGAGATCGGGTGCTACCAGGGTTTTGCTTTTGCTTGGAGATGTCTCCTGCACCGCTACGCCACTGAGAAAGACAGCAAAAAGATGAAGGTCTTAGAATCGTTGATTGGAATGATTCAGAAATTCTCTTATGATGACCCTACTTATGATAAGCTTCATGAAGACTTAGAGAGAATTAGAGGGAAATTTAAGCAGCTTTGTTCATTACTAAACGTCCAGCCCAACTTTAAAATTAGTGCAGAAGATTCCCGACTTTCATTTTGAGGATGACAGACGCACAAAGACAAAACATCAGGGAACAGATGTTCGTGTGTCAAGTGTTTAAAAATGTGATTAAAGGCAAAACAATGATGGGGGATTCATTGTTTTGCAGGGAGGGTTCCAGCTTGGCCGGTGAAAGGGCTGCCTTCCCCCGAGGTCTGCCGGGTAGCCTCAGTGCCGCCCCCCACGGGGCCCCTCCACACAGGCCCGTCCTTTGTTGGGCCCTGTCTGCTCTGCAGCGTGAACGCGGCCCTGGCAGAGCCCTCACCAGTCTGCTCTTCTCTGGTCCAGGGTCCAGGCTCCTGGCTCACGGGTTCTCGTCACCTGGCAGGCCTGGCTGGATCTAGACTTGGGTTGGCTCTGGATAGGATAAACCTCCCCTTTACCCCCCGGGCTTTGGTCAGCGCTCAGAGGGACAGTTTTTTTTTAAATGAGAGCCACAGGGTTGACACGAAGCAGGTTAATGGGAAGGAGTGATGGGTACTGTGACATTTATTGACCCTTGAGATGTGCCAGTGCTGTGACCTGCTTCTCATGTTTTATTTAGTCCCTTCAAGAGCCCATGAGGTAGGCGTTATTCCCATTTTATAGACGAGGAAACTGAGGCCCAAGAGACTGCCTGGTCCAAGGGCAGTGGGCGGCAGAGCTGGGACTCCAGCCCTGTCTCCTGGTGCCCGCTCTGGAATGCATGGTCGCACCCACAGTCTCGGGGTCCCTGCCTGCATGTCCCCGCTATGCCCCGTGGAGCCCTGGGGCATCTCATGTGGCCATGGACGTGGGCGTCTGGCTGAGAGGAGGAGAGGCCAGCCCTGTCCCCAGGGAGCCGGGACGTGCTCTTCCTGTGTCCCCGGGTGGGTAGGGCTCTGCAGCATCAAAAATGGTCAAGGGGAGGAGACTTTAAGGCCACCGTTCTATGTGCAGAAACTTTGGAGCCTTACTGCAGCCTTCCTTCTAGTGTGAGTTCTTCTGTCTTCTGCCCGGACTTAAAAGGCATCATCTGTATGCGGTGCACGGCCTCAGGTGCGCCTTTGTCACAGACACCAGCAGCGCTTATCTCTGGCTGGTGGGATGGAGGGGCTTTTGTTGTCGTTTTCCTGGGTGGATTTTTGTGCTTCCTATGCTGTCTGTTTGGATAATGTATTATTTTTATAATTGGAGAAAAAAATAAAGAGTATATTTTAAAGCAAAAAAAAACCCAAAAAAACAAAACAAAACAAAACAAAAAATATATGAAAAAATACTTGTTGAGATCATAGACATCAGGCGATGAAGGACAGTGAACTTGGAGAGATGGGAAGCAAATGACGTGAGCCATGTGATTGCCCCAGCTCACTGCCTTGAGAGAGTTTTCGGGGTGGGCAGAGGAAGGGGGACCAAGTGGGGCTTCAGTAGACCCCGAGTTGAGGAGATGGAGCTGAATCTGGGGATACCGAAGCAGCTGGAGTTCACAAGACAGAGAACCCAGAAAGGAGAGCGCTGCGCAGAGGGAGAGCTTGGAAGAGGTGCAGAGTCCCCTCAGGTATTCAGCTGAGTCCTGTTCTTCGTGCCTCTGAGGAAACTCCCTGAGGACTGGGGGGAAAACCACTCAGAAAGACTAGAGGGAGCAGTGCTGTCATGCAGGGCCGGGAATAGTGCCTGTTCTTCCAGCCAGACTGGAAACCTCATAATCACAGGGTATTAGGTTTTCAGAAAGGTCTTGCCTCACTTGTGGGGAATAACTAGCACTAGACCAAACATGGTATGATCCCACCTAAGAAAGCACCTTAAAAGAAAGACCAAAAAGATCAAACTGTTTCAACTGACTTAACTGAATCCCAGAACAAAGCTCAATAATATAGGAATACAAAAATGTCCAGCACCCAAAGAGGTAAATTTTGCAATGTCTGGCATCCAGACCAGAATTACCAGGCATTGCTAATTATGTGATTTAGTGGAGGTGTTAGGTAATGCTATGGTGGTAATCATTTTGCAATATGTAAGTGTATCAAATCAACTCATGGTATGCAAACTTACACAGTGTGACATGTTAATTATATCTCAATAAAGTGGAAAAAATGATCAAGCATGCAAAGAGGCAGGGAAATATGATATAATGAGTCAATTAAAACTGATTCAAAAATGACATGCTAGAAATAGCAAACAAGGACATTTAAAAAAATTATTATAACTGTTTTCTGTATGTTCCAAAGGTTAAAAAGACACATGGGAGATATAAAATAAACCCACTCAAACTTGCAGAAATAAAAACTACAATGTCAGATGAAAAAGGCAGTAGGAACAGCATTGAGGCATCAGAGAAGGCAGCATTTTTGCTAAGACAGACACTTGACAGGTGGGGAGGGATGCATGGGCACAGAGGCTGGAAGGATGGCCTGGAGAGGTTCATGGACATTAGTTAAGGGAAGAGCCATAAAGGTGGGACAGCTGCTAACTGAGAAAGCTAGAAGCAGAGGAGTCTGGAAGAGAATAGAAATCATCAGAATTGCTCCATGAGTTATGGCAAACTAAACAGGAAGCTATCTAAGCATTGAATAAAAAAAATTGCAGCAACATTGAATGCCTGGGAGTGGAAATTGAGAAGCCCATTCCAGATCTGGTCATTTCCCAGATGGCTGTGTTATCTTTATAATCCTGGTGCACAGCAGCCTGCCCTTACACCATTGGTCCCCCTCTCTACCCCTTCCAAAGTGAAGAGCCCATATCCTCTATCTCCAAATCCAATTCTCAGGCTTCGCCTTTTCCCACTAAATTTTCATTTCCCTCTTGTTCTAGTGCAATTATCTAACCTAAATTTTTTGCATCATTTGTGCTATTCATTTGCTAATTTATTATGTACTGCCCCATAATATGCCACACACTATATTCTATTGTGCATTCTTATATTGTTCAGTCCTGCATGCCTTTATCCTAACCTCCCTGATGAAAATATAATCTCCTTTTGAATAGGGACTGTGTCTTATATTCTTTTATCTCAGGAACAGTGCCTTATATGTAACAGTTTTCAGTAAGGCTCTGAGACTGAGAGATTGTTTTATGCACCAGATACCTAAGATGCTGTTCCTGTCAAGACCCTAACTTTAAACATGACTAACAAGATTTTGAGGTTGCAGCTCAGCCTTTGCTGGCTACTTCAGTGACATTGCAGCTAGTTGTTTTCATTGAGAATCTGGTATCTACAAACTGAAATCTCCTGGAGGGTCTATCAGGGTGATCTGTTTCTATTAACACTCTAACATATTTCTCTCATGATTGAAAGTTTAAGACCTCTTAGTAAAGCCTCAACCAGCTTTCCAAAATTTTGTGGAACATCGAGATATAGCTTAAGAATTGCAACCATATGTAATTATTTTTATCAATAATATAAATAATGTTGGGGACTACCCTGGTGGTCCAGTGGTTGAAACTGCGCTTCCCACTGCAGAGGTCACGGGTTTGATCCCTGGTAAGGGAACTAAGATCCCACATGCTGCACGGCACAGCCAAAAATGTAAATATATATATATGTGTGTGTGTGTGTGTGTGTATATATAATGTTAAATAAATCAATATCTAAATTTTGAGGGCTTGAAGAAAATTATTTGAGATTAATGAGATTAATAATTGATAGTTAATGAGATTATTTATACATAATCTCATGTCTTACCTCATTTGGAGATAAAGAATTAAGATTTCTTCTACTTGTTTTAATAATTGTTTTTACCAGTTTGTTTACAGTAGTCATCAAGAAGTTTATGGTATTTTTTCAAAATTGGCTTTAGGTAGGGAGTGTGTTTTCTTGTCTATAATTTGTGTAATGAATTTTAAATCTTTATAGTTCAGTAGATTTGTCTTGGAAACATAATCCAGAGAGTGGTGATTATAGCTTGCTTCCTTTTTTCTGCACCTCAGGGTTCCTTGGATCTCATCCAAAGTATTGAAGATGACCCCCTTCTGGATACCCAGCATCTCCCACATCACTCATTACACGCTCATTTTAGGCCCAGATTCCACCCTCTTCCTACAGTCATCATTGCAAATCTTCTCTTGTTGATACATGTAAGTTAACTGGGAGAAAGTGATCCATCCAAAGGCGATGTTTTTCAAAAATTTATAACCTCTTCAGAGGGCAGTTTGGCTGTATCTATTAACATTTAAAGTGTGCATACTTTTTTACTCATATCTCTACTTCAAATAATTTATTGTAGACATATTTGCACACATGTAAGGATATCTTTTATGATAGCAATGTTGTCTGTAATATGAAGAAACTACAAACTGCCACCATCCAGAAGATGCTTTGTATGTCCTGTCCATATGAAGGAATACTTATACAATATTAAAAGAGAAACTTAGAAGAGAAACTTGGGGTGGATGTGTATATATTTAGATTACCCTTCATTGTTGAATGGAAAAAAATGAGGTTTACAATGGTGTGTATAGAATGTTCCTATTTGTACATTTTAAAAGGGTGTTGAGAGAAATGTGTATATGGGTGATATTGTGACTTATAAGAAATATATTTGGTCATTCAGATGATCAAAATATAGTTCTCATATGTCTTTGGTCTTCATCCATGGTTTCTGGCTCACAGCTCCCAAAACCCTTGGAATTTTCTGAGTGATAAGAGCAATGGGAGCATCTTTTGTTATAATTTTTGGTCTTTTGTCCTCAGTCCCTAAAATCGCTTCAAAGTCATAAAGGTGAAATGGGTGTCTTGATATTCATAACAACCCCTTTCCACCACTGCTGGATTTATGTTGGTGAGATGACTTTGGAAAGCACCTAAGGATGGGGGCTGTTGCCAGGGGAACCAAGCAGGAACAAAGGGTTGGAACTTTCAGTCCCACACCCTGGCCTCTGGGGATGCGAAAGGGGCTAGAGGTTAAATCATCCACCGATGGCCAATGATTTAATCAACCAGGCCTATGTAATGAAGCCTCCGTAAAGACCCAAAAGGAGGGGGTTCAGAGAGCTTCCAGGTTGGTGAGCTAGAACACTTGTTATGAACCACCTGCCAGGCCCCCTAACTCCACCAGGACAGAAGCTCCTTTGCTTGGGAACTGGCAGGAAGTATGTCTTCATCGGGCTATTGATTTGTATCTTTTAATATCCTTTGTAATAAATTGGTAATGTGGTGAGTAAACAGGTTTCCTGAGTTCTGTGAGCCAGTGTGGCAAACTAATTGAACCCAAGAAGGAGTTGATGGGAACCTCTGATTTATAGCCTGTCAGTCAGAAGTGCAGGTAACAGCCTGGATTTGCAAGTGGTGTCTAAACTCCAAGGAGGGGGTTGTGGGAACCTCTGATTTGTAGCCAGTGGGTAAGAAGCACTGATAACAACCTGGACTTGCAGTTAGCATCTGAAGTGAGGGCAGTCTTGTGGGACTGAGCCTTTAACCCATGGGATCTGATGCTCTCTCCAGGTAGTGTCAGAATTGAGTTGAGCTGTCTTCATCAAGACACCCATTTCACCAGTTGAGCTCCCAGTTGGTGTCAGAGATTTGCCGCCCCACTCCGCCATCCCCTCCCCCCGCCCACACATTGGAATTGGTACTGGAAACTTTTAACGTTTATTCCTGTATTCTGTGATAGAATATTTCCAGAAGCATTCACAAGACCCTTTTAATGCTAGTTGCACTGAGCGCCTCAGTGGAAGGGACACCTAATATATTTTAATGTTTACTTTTTGTACTATTTGAATTTTTTTTTACCATATGCATGTATTACTTTTTCAGTTATAAAAACAAAAAAAGATACAGATAAATCTATATATGTTGACATGGAAATTTATCTATTTATTTACACCTAGGAAATAGTGTTAAGCAGAGAAATCAGTGTACTGTTGCCCCATGTTTTATATGATAAAATTACAAATGTCTGGGGATTTTTAAAAATGTGTGTTGCAACCACTAGATAAATAAATCCTGGAGATCTAATGCATAGCATAGTGATTATAGTCAACACTAATATAAATTTCAAAGTTGCTAGGAGACTAGATATCTTAATTGCTCTCACCACAGAAAAAGAAATGGTAATTATGTGACATGATACAGGTGTCGGCTAAAGCTACGGTGGCCATCATTTTGCAATATACGAATGTTTCAAATCAACACATTGCACACCTTAAACTTATACAGTGTTATGTCAATTATATCCCTCAATAAAAATAAATAAAGTTCAACGTCATAAAAACAAAACAAGACACATGTATGAATGGTCTTGTAGGCTTACTGGGGGCTCTGCTCTAAGTCTGTTAATTATTTCCTCATTTTGGTTACTACAGTCTCAAACACTAGGGGCTGTAGTTGTTCTTTGCTGCAATGTGAAAGATCAAAAGAAGGCAGATTCTCGCCACTCCTTGGGTGTTCATGAGGAGGGGGGATGTGGTTGAGGACTGGCCCAGCTGCTGCTCCAGTGAGGTGCACTGTGGAAGACTTGCACTCAGGACTGAGTGCATTGAGGACAGAGGTGCACCCGTTTTCCTCATGTAGATCTAATAAGTGGCCTGATTCTGCCATGGCTTCCTGATCCCCAGATAGCAGCTGAAGCGCTTCTTTCCTTGTGCCTCTTTGTATTAATATAATTTATAAATTATATAATTATAAATTATATAAAGAGTATAACATACTCTTTATGTATGTACAGTACACACACACACCACTTAAAAAAAACTTTTTACGTTAAATTGCCTGCCTTCGATACTACGGGATTGATTGCCCTAATTTTAGGACTAAGAAAATCTTACGTTAAAGAACAAGAAAAACTAATGTCTTTATATGCTACTTTGTATAAAATGGATCAGTTGGGTTCAATGTACAGTATATTACAGTAGAGGGAATATGTTGACTTTTCCACTTTTTGCTTTATGAGGATGTGCATCTTGAGCTGCTATAGCAAATATTACTGCTCTTGACAAACCACATAAATTTTAAATAGATTTATTACATGCTAAGATTGGCTGCTATTGGATGCTTGGTGATGGAAGCTAATGACAGCATTTAAAATTTCCTTTGATTTTTTAAAAATTACAGAATAATACTGCCTTACGGTTAACAAGTAAAACATTACCAAAGTATACAAAGATATAATCTTCCCTTTTCTCTGCTTCACCCCTTCTCCCTGAGTTAATAAATGGGGTCAGTTCACTGTATCTCTTTCAGTGTCTTTTGTTAAGTTCATACAAATGTATACAAAAAGATTACCAAGTTATAAAAGGATGTCCCCCATTTCCAAAAAAGAAAAGATTGGATAATACGGTATTTATTACTCAACAGCAGTGTTCTTCAAACTTGAGCATGCACCAGACACCCTGGCAGGCTTATTACACTACAGGCTGCTGGCCACACCCCCAGAGATTTTGATTTGGGGCCTGAGAATTTACATTTCTAACTGGTCTGGAGACCACACTTTGAACTACTACTTTACACCTTACTTTCTTTAATCTTAACATGTCATAGATATCCACCCAAACTAATACATAGAGCTTTAGTTAATTCTTTTTTTTTTTTTTTGGCTGTGTTGGGTCTTTGTTGCTGCACTTGGGCTTTCTCTAGTTGTGACGAGAGCGGGGGCTACTCTTCGTTGTGGTGCATGGGCTTCTCATTGCGGTGGCTTCTTTTGTTGTTGAGCACGGGCTCTAGGCATGCAGTCTTCAGTAGTTGTGGCACCAGGGCTCAGTAGTTGTGGCTCGTGGGCTGTAGAGCACAGGCTCAGTAGTTGTGGCGCACGGGCTTAGTTGCTCCATAGCATGTGGGATCTTCCCAGACCAGGGATTGGCAGGAGGATTCTTAACCACTGTGCCACCAGGGAAGTTGCCTAGTTAACTCTTTTATAGCTGAATAACATTCTATTATGTGAGTGGGTATACCTTAATTTATTCAAATATTCTGCTATGGATGCCTACATATACTTGGGCAATTTACAGTTTTTTTTTCAAATACAGAGAACACTGCAGTAAATATATGTGTCCATATATCCTAGGTACTGTGCTTTTACTTCTGAGTGATAGGGTCCTAAGGTAGGATTTCTGGGTCAAGATATTTCCAAATTATTTTTCAGCAGCACTTCCCAGACCAGTCAGCATTTTATGAGGCTGTCTGTTTGCCCATATGTTGACATCAATCTTTTAAATTTTTGTCAGTCTAATTGGATAGTTATTCTTGTTCTCTTAAAACTGAAGCTAGAAATAAGCTTTTTTAATTCATGATTTTTATTAGTTAGTTTTGAGGTGCTAAATTAACTTTTTACTCTTTTTTTTTTTTTCACGTTCTTATTTATTTATTGATTGATTGCTGTGTTGGGTCTTCGTTTCTGTGCGAGGGCTTTCTCTAGTTGTGGCAAGCGGGGACCACTCTTCATCGCGTTGCGCGGGCCTCTCACTATCGCGGCCTCTCTTGTTGCGGAGCACAGGCTCCAGACGCGCAGGCTCAGTAGTTGTGGCTCACGGGCCCAGTTGCTCCGTGGCATGTGGGATATTCCCAGACCAGGGCTCGAACCCGTGTCCCCTGCATTGGCAGGCAGATTCTCAACCATTGCGCCACTAGGGAAGCCCCTACTCTTTTTAATAAAAGAGAAGTGGGCAGGAAATTGAATTTAACATTAAGTACTCATCTTTGTTAGATGGGATTTGGGGTGATTTTTATTTTCTTATTTGTGATTTTATCTGTTTCCCAAATTTTCTGCAAATTTTTCTCCAGATTATCTGTTTAAAAAGTTTGTAAAAATGGCAAAAAGAAAGTATTTTTAAACTCATAAAAGTAGGATACTGAAAGTCATAGGTATAAGAGTATGTGCTGGGGATGGTCATTATTGTTTCTTAAATCCAAATATTGAATATTAATTCTACTGTTTTCCTTTCCACCAGATTGTGTTTGTTATTTTAGCATTTTTAACAGGTGTGCTTTGTTCTTACCCCAATCCAATTGAAGACAAGTGCCCAGGAAACTATACCAACCCATTGAAAGTTCAGACAGTCATAATCCTCGGAAAAGTGATTTTGTGGATTCTGCATTTCCTTCTTGAACGATACATCCAGTATCACCACAGCAAAGTAAGAAACCGAGGCTATAACAAGATCTACCGGTCAACAAGGCATCTTAAAAGCCTTGCGCTGATGATACACTCCACTGGTAAGCCCAGTTGTCTCACTCAGCTATTCGGCGGCTTGCTTGAGTGTAATAAGTGACAGCAGAAAGAAAACGTTAAGTTTGATTTTATAATCAAATACATGCTCTCATTTTTTTTTAATTAATTAATTTATTTATTTATTTTGGGCTGTGTTGGGTCTTCATTGCTGCACGCAGGTTTTCTCTAGTTGCGGCGAGCGGGAGCCACTCTTCGTTGCGGTGCGTGGGCTTCTCATTGCGGTGGCTTCTCTTGTTGCGGAGCACGGGCTCTAGGCACACGGGCTTCAGTAGTTGTGGCACATGGGCTCAGTAGTTGTGGCTCACGGGCTCTAGAGCACAGGCTCAGTAGTTGTGGCACACGGGCGTAGTTGCTCCACGGCATGTGGGATCTTCCCGGACCAGGGCTCGAACCCGTGTCCCCTGCATTGGCAGGCGGATTCTTAACCGCTGCGCCACCAGGGAAGCCCCATGCTCTCATTTTTGTGAGAGTGATGTGGCCACTAAAATTAGGATCACCTTAATGTCTTGAAGTTTTTCTTATATTTCCCTTTGAAATCTGTATTTGTTATGTAGGGGAGGAAAAATATTCCCTCTACCCTTCTAGGTTCTTGGCTGAGATTCCACCAATAAAAGACAGATTAACAGGAGAAAAACGAATAGAAGTTTAATAACATTATACCTCCTGTATACATGGGAGAGACCCAGGAAAACTGAGTAACTCCGCAGTGGCCTAAGCCACCCTCTTAAATAATATCTCCAGCTAAAGACCAAAGAAGATGGGGAGGGTTGGGGGAGGGGCGATAGTTCTGGGAGGTGACCAGGAAAAGCACAGTAAACAAGGGTAAGTTTGTTATGCTTGCCTTCTGCATTGATTAGAGTTTCTAGAGATTTAGAGTCATCCTGGTACAGAGAGGGATATAACCTTACAAATGGAGATTTCCCTTATAATTGTAAATGTCTCTTATAAAAGGTAACTCCTACTTGGTTTTCAGAGCTTCATCTGTGTCTGCCGTTTCTTAAAAATAATCAGCTTAAAATAATCCTTAAGACAAAGGAGGCATATTTTGGGGTAGCATTTTCTGTCCCCTTCATTATGAGCAAGGTACCCCTGTGTGAAATGTGGACTTTTTCCCCCTTTTGATACTAGCAGACTTATTCATCTCAAGGAGATATACAGCTGATGCTAGTTGATACTTGTAGGATAAGAGGGAATTGTTTTATTTTAAATGAAGCTCGGTGCTTTTCTCGCAGTAAGAGAAAGACTGTTGTATAATAAGATGTATTACTAAAACAGAAAACCTGGAAAACAATTTTGAAGGCAAGGTCAGAAAGTCCATCCAGGATGCAGACAATTTAAAGGCTTAATGGAATTAAACTGAACTTCTTTAGGTATTTTTGCCTAATTGTCAAGGTTTCTACCTTTTCTAAAAAGCCCTCTTTTTCAATTTGAGTCCAGAATAAATGTTTGAACATTTTGAAACCAAATTAGAAATTAATTTTTCCCCAGAAAAACAGCTCTACAGAATTTAATGTTTTTCCTGTGTTCTGGTAGTGCATTTTCTTAAAGGGCAGGCTGTGAGTTCATCTGCTCAGCGAGGTTGTCAATGGGAGCGGGAGGGCCCAGCGGTTGCAGTGAAAGAAGCGTTGTATTGGAATGGCTTGTCTTGAAGCATCTCCAAGGGGCGGCCCTTACTGCCCCCAGAGGAAGAGTGCGGTTTCTACATTCTACTGCTGATTGCAGTACTTGTTTATGGCCAGAAGATGTCCCTATAATCTTTGTGCCTCTGACAAAGAGAAAAGCAGAAACCTATTTGTATACTGACCAAAATAATGTTCAGTTTCTCCACTGATGGTCTGGAAATAGTATTTTTGAGGCCCACCAAGAGATTGTCTAATCTTTGCCTTTCCTCTGACTTTCAAATTATTGCTACACATGTGACCCTTAATCACAATCTGTTTCTAAACAATTGGACCCTCAGTTTAATCACAGACGGCATCACTTTTAAGTTACTCATATAAGGACCCAGAAAATCCAGGAGAATTGGGGCAGGTGTTTACTTTGTTTCTATTTTCTTTAAATATTTTTTTATTTTATTTGAAGAAAAAGAAGGTAAATCTATGAGGATATAGAACTTCCAGCTAATCCGAAGAGTGTAACCATTCTTTTTTTTTTTTGCCTGTGATAGTATTGCTGGGTATCATTAGCTTCATCCTGATGCTTGTTATTCTCTGCAGAGAGAAAAATAAAGTGATTTTACTTTATTTTGTGGAGATGGGAGAAGGGGCTTTGCTTTCCTTCCAAATAAGTTGAAAATGTTTATCTGATTTATCTGTTCTCCTTCCTTAGATCGAAATACATCCTGAACTCTATCAAATGTTATTAGCTGCATAGCAAGTTGCATATTTAGTTGTTCTTTTCACTGAAGCGAAAACTTGACCCTTGGAGACATGGTGCTGGGCAAGGTGCTCTCATGATGTCCACAGTGCTTATCATTCAGGGGAATGTCTTACTTCTGCAGTCTCTTCTGCCAGCCTGCAAGTTCACCCTGTGACCTGCCACGCTGCTGACACAGGCCTTGCTCAGGGCATCAGAAATCCTCTGGAAACTGTGTGTTCACTTTCCCTGCAGAGGTTTTTCCCTAGTTTTTTCCTCTCCCTAAAGCTGTAAAGTTGTATATGTCTTGTACACAAAACTAATTCATAAATTGAGCTATTGGTCAACATGCTAAGGCACTGTGACATTTGTGAGTGTAAGGGAAGGGCTTAGGGATTTGTGCTGGACCATTGCTTTGTGTAGAGGGACTTCTGATAGGTTATTTAAACAGGGTTCTTGGGCTCACAGTCACCCCTTTGTACCAAGAAGCAGAAGGTAAATCAAATTAGCATCTCCCCAGCCTTGATCAGACTTGGATAGATATGTTAGTTTTAGGAAATTCTAAGATAAAACACTACAGGAATGACTTCTGCCCCTAAACTTTTCTTTGACAGTCTTCAGACTGTAAGTGCAGAATGAGGTTAAAATGGTCTTCAAAAATAAATAATGGATATGCTGAGCAGGGGGGAAACAGCTCATATTTATTGTCACCCTATTTTTCAGACGAGGAGTGGAGGTGTTAGGTCATCTGTCCAAGGTCAGCAGCGTGTCCCCGGTTTTTTTCTGGATGCTCGCCTCGTCCTTGACTGTGCTGCACGACCAGAAGGGGCTACCGGGTCCTCGTAGAAACTCACTCCTTGAGTTTTAAAAAAGTCCAGATTCTTACGTATTTGTGTTATGGGGCATCATTTGCTCTTAGCCGTGTTGTGTTTGATTTCCATCCTCTACCTTCCTTCGTCGCCGCGTAGCTGGGTGGGTGCCCGCGCCCTTGCGGTACCCCTGCGGGGGCTGCGGCAGTGGCGGCGGCGTGTGATCGGGGACTCCGCCCCGCCCCACCCCGCTCACGCACCCACGCTGCGTCTCCTCCCCGCAGGCAGCACGGCGCTCCTCCTCCTGCTCTGCCTGCAGCACTCCTTCCCCGAGCCTAGCGCGCTGTACCTGGACCTCATTCTGGCCACCCTGGCTGTGGAGTTGGTCTGTTCCCTGACGTGCCTGCTCGTGTACACAGGTGAGAATGACAAGGAGCCTGTTCTTATAGAAAGGCCTTTCACTGCTGGTCGCATCCCCACCTGAAGCCCAGCCCATTACCTTTCTGGCGGGAAACCCTTTCTACGTGGCCGAGACCCTATTGAGCACCCATAGCTCATTGCTGGCCACATCCAGACTCCTCTAATTTAAAACCACCAGGAACATACCGGTGAGTCGCATTTCTAAAGTTGTGTCATCAACAAATTCTTATCAACTAGAATGAAGGCTTTTCATTAAAAAAAAAAAAAAATGAAAAAAAAGATCTACAAACTTTTGCGTCCTCAAAGGCAACTGAGATGTAAGTCTGGCTTTAAATTAAAATATAGCTAAATATAGGACTTCCCTGGCTGTCCAGTGGTTAAGACTCTGCGCATCCACTGAAGGGGGCATGGGTTCAGTCCCTGGTAGGGGTAAGATCCCACAGGCTGTGCGGCAAAATAAAAGTAACATAAAATAAGTAAATAAGTTAATACATGCAAAACTGCATTTAGCCCAAACTTGATTTTGATAAACCATTTAAGAACCCACTTCTTTCTAAATTTAGAACTGTCTGAGGATTGTTCCGTCTGACTGTCTCTCAGAACTCTCAGTGGTAAGATTAAATAAGCTTCAAACATGTTAACATGAAAAATAGATGGAAGGATACTTGAAGAGAAAAAAATCCAAGCCCGAAAGAAACAAGATTCATTCCTGCTGCAGTACTGACATGCACTAAAATCTGTAATAGCAGCTAATTTGGTGGCATTGAGCAACAGTTGTTTTGTGACAATAAAATACCTTATCTGTCCATTTTGAAAGAGATTATTTCTTCAGTTATGAAGGAAAAGTCACATGGGCCAAAGCTTGTGTTTCATTTTACTGTTTTGTGCCTCTTCTTAAGGCTTCTAGGACAAATGTTGACTTTGTTCAGTGTATCACAAAAAATTTAAGGTTGATTCCCTGATACATGCATTTTTCTTGCTTCTCTATATTAAAAAGATTTAAAAGATACCTAGTTTTGGTAATGCTGATAGTAACTCTTCATGACATGATTCTTTGATATAATAATTCTAATCTAAATTTGACTAATTTGTCTGCAGTAAAGTGGTTAATCTCTAGAAGTCAAGACGGACTCTTCTCATTGGGCACCTGACTGTCTCTGTAGGAAAAAACTAGGAAAATAAAACTTAAAAGATTTGTGGTGATTTGATTAGCTTTCCATTTGTTTAAAAATAAGCAAGGATTCAAAAAAATGCCACTCAGTTACCAGCCTTCCAGTAGCCCTGATGATCGGGCTTCAGCTCAGGAGGAAAGGACTGTAAGGGGCAGCAGGCCCATGTCCAGTGTCCTGCGGTTTAGTGAGAGCTTTCCTTGGCTTATTGTGGTGGAAAGGAAGAGTGGAAGATTCTCATTCCATGTAGATTGCACTGGTGTTATTGCCTGGCCTGTGATCTGATATATGCTGACTGCATGCAATTTAATTTATTTTAAAAACCACAAACACCAGAAACTATCACAACATTGTAAATCAACTGTACTTCAATTAAAAAAAAAAAATGGAACACCTTCAGGAAAAAAAAAAACCCACAAAGATGAGTCTGAAAGATGGACATTTTTATATTGTTGAGCTATTGTCTTTTATTTCTGCCTCTTAACTTTTACTTTAATATTCTGTAACTGTTATTTCCTTTTCCCCAATTCAAGAAACTTAAACTTGTTCCAAGTTTCTTCATTTATCTTGGAGTTATTATGTGGAAGACACCATTATAAGGAGATGCCATATGAACGTAACTCCAATTTAGAGGCAAGCCTCATGGGACAGTCGAGTCTCAGCCTTCATCTCCTGAATGGCACTGGACACAGTGGCTCGCTCCCTCCTTGAGATGCGTTCTTTACTTGTCCTGGGAAGCTGGCTTCCTGGCATCCCGCCTGGCCCCCTAATGGCCCCATCTTCTCTTTTGTTGAGCTCTCCCGGCCTGCGTGGTGGAGCCCAGCGCTCAGTCCCCGTCTGCCCTTGGGTGGGCGCGCTGTTCTCGTGCCATCAGAAGCCGAGGGGCTATTCATATCTTTTTTTTTTTTTTGAAGTATAGTTGATTTACAGTGTTGTACTAGTTTCAGGTGTACAGAAAAATGATTCAGATATATATATTCTTTTTCAGATTCTTGTCCATTATAAGTTATTACAAGATATTGAGTATAGTTCCCTGTGCTATACAGTAGGTCCTTGTTGTTTATCTATTTTACATACGGTAGTGTGTATCTGTTAATCCCAAACTCCTAATTTATCCCTCCCTGCACACCCCATTTCCCCTTTGGAAACCATAGTTTGTTTTCTGTGTCTGTGAGTTTATTTCTGTTTTGTAAATAAATTCATTTGTATCATATTTTAGATTTCACATATAAATGATATCATATGATATTTGTCTTGCTCTGTCTGACTTATTTCACATAGTATGATAATCTCTAGGTCCATCCATGTTGCTGCAAATGGCATTATTTCATTCTCTTTCATGGCTGAGTAATATTCCATTGTATATATATGTCACGTCTTCTTTATCCATTCATCTGTCAGTGGACATTTAGGTTGCTTCCATGTCTTGGCTATTGTAAAAAGTGCTGCAATGAACATTGAGGTGCATGTATCCTTTTTTTTAAAACAGATTTATTTATTTTTATTTATTTATTTTTGGCTGCGTTGGGTCTGTTGCTGCGTGCGGGCTTTCTCTAGTTGTGGCGAGCGGGGGCTGTTCTTCATTGCATTGTGAGGGCTTCTTATTGCAGTGACTTCTCTTGTTGCGGAGCACAGGCTCTAGGTGCACAGGCTTCAGTAGTTATGGCTCGAGGGCTCTAGAGCGCAGTCTCAGTAGTTATGACACATGGGCTTAGTTGCTCCACTGCATGTGGGATCTTCCCAGACCAGAGCTGGAACCCGTGTCCCCTGCGTTGGCAGGCAGATTCTTAACCACTGCGCCACCAGGAAAGTCCCCTGCATGTATCCTTTTGAACCATGTTTTTCCTCTGGATGTATGCCCAGGAGTGGGATTGCTGGATCATATGGTAAATCTGCTTCTAGTTTTTTAACAAACCTCCATACTGTTCTCCATAATGGCTGTACCAATTTACATTCCCACCAACAGTGCAGGAGGGTTCCCTTTCCTCCACAACCCCTCCAGCATTTATTATTTGTAGACTTTTTATTTTATTTTATTTGTATTTGTATTTGTAGACTTTTTTTTTTTTGTAGACTTTTGATGATGGCCATTCTGACTGGTGTGAGGTGATACCTCATTGTAGTTTTGATTTGCATTTCTCTAATTAGCCATGTTGAGCATCTTTTCATTTGTCTGTTGATCATCTTGATGTCTTCTTGGAGAAATGTCTGTGTAGGAGTTTTGCCAAATTTTTTATTGGGTTGTTTGTTTTTGATACTGAGCTGTATGAGCTGTTTGTATATTTTGGAAATTAATCCCTTGTTGGTCTCGTGGTTTGGAAATATTTTCTCCCATTCTGTAGGTTTTGTTTTTGTGTTGTTTATGGTTTCCTTTGCTGTGCAAAAGCTCTTAAGTTTAATTAGGTCGCATTTGTTTATTTTTGCTTTTATTTACATTACTGTAGGATATGGATCCAAAAGAACATTGTTGTGATTTATGTCAGAGTGTTCTGCCTATGTTTTCCTCTAGGAGTTTTATAGTCTCCAGCCTTACATTTAGGTGTTTAATCCATTTTGAGTTTATTTTTGTATACAGTGTTGGAGAATGTTCTAATTTCATTTTTTACATGTAGCTGTCCAGTTTTCCCAGCAACGCTTTTTGAAGAGATTCTTTTCTCCATTGTATATTTTTGCTTCCTTTGTCATGGATTAATTGACCATAAGCGTGTGGGTTTATTTCTGTGTCCTCGGTTCTGTTTCATTGATCTGTGTGTGTCTGTTTTTGTGTGAGGGGCTTCTCATTTCTAACTCTCTTGGCCACCACCTAAAAGTCAAGGGCTTCTTGTTACATTCCCTCACTTGGTTCTTTCGGCATCTCACTGACCACTTCCTTCTGGTCCTTTCTGATGAACCCTCTGCATGTCTCCTAACCTTCTCACATTTCTCTTTAACTTCTTTGTTTAATCTTCTTCAGCCTCATTCTCATCTGAGAGTCACATCAGAATCATCTGTGGGTCCTGGCAGTTCCCTGACAGGTTGAACATATGACTCAGCACATGCACTTCTGGGTCCATGTGTACTTTTACACAGATGTTCCAAATGGCATTATTTATAGCAGCCAGAAGTGGAAACAACCTAAATGGTGTTAGGATAAAGTGATGACTAGACCAACAAAAGGTGTTCTATCCATACAGAGGATAGTATTCAGCCACAAAAAGGAAGGAATAATGGAATGAAGCACTGACACTTGCAGTATGGATGAACCTTGAAAGCATTATGCTGAGAGAAAAAAAAAGCCAGTCATAAATATTGTATGATTCTGTGTACTTGGAATGCCCAGAGCAGGCACATCTATAGAGAAGGAGAACACATTAGTGGTTGCCTAGTCCTGGAGGTGGGGGTACCTAGAGAGTGACTGCTCATGGATCCCAGGCTTCTTTTTGGGGTGACAAGATGTTCTAAAATTGATTGTGGAGACGGTTGCACAACTCTTTGAATGTACTGAACCATTGAATTGTACACTTTGAAGGAATTGCATTGTATGTGAATTATATCTCAAGGGTTGTTACAAGAAAGGAAAGAATCATATGTGGAGTTTTAAAAAATTGTGCTGGGGCCTAACCCACCTCCCCTCCCCCTTCCCACATGTTGAATACTTGACCCATTTGGAGCTGCACGAACAATTCTTAAGGCCAGTCTCATTGGACAGTCACTGCCATCACTGAGGCCTGGCTCAGCCCTTTCTCTTGACCCCTTGTCACCATCTGTGGTGGGAGTGCTCATTCCAGCCGTGTCCCAGGGTTATTACGCAGGTGGGGCAGGGCCCCCGGACAGTGGCTCTTACTCAGACATGCAAATTGTTCGGCTCAGTCTGTAGCCAAACCTGCGAGGTTGGGAACAACAGCCTTGTTGTGTCTGATTATTCAACTCTCTGCAGCAGACTTCTACCCACGTGCATTAGGCTGCTGGGGCTGCCAGAGCACATACCCAGCCTGGGTGACTAAGACACACAAACTTATTTTCTCTCAGTTGTGGAGGCTGGACCTCTGAGATCAGGGTGTTGCAGGCCTGGCTTCTCCAGAGGCTTCTCCCTTGGTGTGTAGGTGGCCGCCTCTCGCTGTGGCCTCACGTGGCCTTTGCTCTGTGCAGGTGCATTCCTGGTGTCCCTTCATCTCTCAGATCAGCACTGCCCCCATTACTTTGTTCTTACTTTGATTACCTCACCAAAGGTCACATCTCCAAGGACACTCATGTTGGGGTTAGGGCTTCAGGTTCGTCAGTGGCCTCCAGGTCGCCGAATTCCCTGGCTCTTCCACGTGTCTTCACTTCCGGGCAATGAGCGCTGATGGCTCTTTCCTGACTCTTCTCCTGCCTCTGCATCAGCATTTCCATTCCCTTTTAGCACATTTTCCCTATTTGTTTATTCACTTTATGAACCGTTTTTTTTTTTTTTTTTTGCATATTACTTGAAAAGAATAACCAATTACTAATGAAATTTGAATAAATGGAATTAGAAAATTTTTCGTGATTGGATAACCTGACAATAATGACTTTATTATTTTAGTGAAAATTCGAAAATTTAATAAAGCCAAGCCACAGCCTGATGTACTTGAAGAAGAAAAAATCTATGCTTACCCCAGCAATATTACATCGGAGACTGGATTCAGGTAAGTATGGAGTAAAAGATTAGCGAAAGAGATTTATAAGTTTATTCCATCTGGAAATCTAGAGACCATTCTGATGCTTGGAGTTTAGGACTCTGCATATGTTAAAATATGTCTACAACTATGTTTGATTTGTTTACTTCCTCTCAGCTGTGGTGAAACCAAGTCTAAAGAAAGAATCTTGTTTGGGGATATTGCCTTGGCTTATAAAATCTAAGAAAAAGTAAACGGATATAACGTGCTGTACTGAAAACTAGTAGAGATCCATTTGCAAAGAGACTGTTGGTGAACATGTGTAACCCATGAATACCTTGGTTCTGTGCAGGACTCTCTCGAGCCTGGAAGAGATTGTGGAGAAGCAGGGAGACATCATAGTGTACCTGAAGCGACACAATGCCCTGCTTAGCCAACGTCTGCTGACCTTCACGTCTTCTGACCTCAGCTCTCAGCCAAGTGGGATTTGACAGCAATTCCAGAGGAGTCAGAGTAATTTAGACTGACCGGCTACCTGACAAGCTGTCTTAGGGAAATGCAGCTTTGCCAAGTAACATTCTACAATTTCTGTTGGAAACCTGAATTTGGTTCTCACCTGTGTGGCTGTTTAATAAGTAGGACTCGTGGATCATTTGAAAGACACTTTGTAGCGCCTTGCGAACTCAAGGGGAATGTCTGTTTTGCACATTTTGAAATTATTTAACTGCCTGGTTTATGCTAGGATCAAAGGTATAGATTAAACATCTCCTTGACCAACACTTCTTCCATACTCACTGGGACCTGGTAATAATTTGGCTTTTTATAGAGGAAGTCTGAAATGACAACCTATTTAAAACTGGGCTTGAGTTTTTCCCACTTCTGTACTGGTGAGAGAAGTCATCATTTCTCATGGTTAGTGTTTTATCCTATGGAGCCTTATGTATTTTATATGCTTGTGTGGTATTGGATGGCCTTGGCCCTTATAGCTTTTATAAGAATTTCGTCACTGTAGGACCAAGGTCTCACTGGATGATTTACTTTGCAGCCCCTACAGGTTTCCATTCTCCAGAAATAAGATTTGAAGATTACTTGGACCAGCGTTAGACCGACCAGTGCTGCCTGTGAAAGCAGGAGCGCCTGCCATTGGCAGCAGCTGAAATAGTTAGAGAAGACTTCGGGCTTTCTCTTTATTTTGGCCCTTCTTTGAGAGGTAGCCATGTATTTCAGTATTGACTGTCTTTGGATCAATAAGTTCAGTGATAGGAAAGGGGTCTTCTGTAGCTTTAAGTTTGAAAGGAAAGAAGAATAAGTTTTTTAGTCTTGGATTATACTTAAAAATTATGATGAAAAAAATGTCATATCAACTTATATATAGATATTAAACATATCTAATTCTCCAGATAAAATGAAGCATATTTATGAGTAAATGGCATTTTTTCTCCAGTTTTCCTGGCATGCCCTTTTCATGTATCAGTTTGCTTTTGGCACCTTTACATGCTGCCTCAGAAAGCCTTCTGTGTGAAAGCTTAACATGAGGGAAGGGGATATGTGTGATTATGTCTGCTGCTAAATTTTTTTTTTATTTAGCTGAATAATCAATATTTGATTTAAAAATCCTTGAGCTATACATAACTATTTGGCAAGGGATGTGTTCATTGGGTCATACCATACATATGAAAGGCAAACATCTGTTTCCTTTAGATACAGCCATTGTGGAGCATTCTCAAGGTTTTCTGCTGAGGTCAAGGTGATTGTGTGTCACCTGTAGTCAATACCATTGAGTCCCCAAATTGACAACATTCACAAACTAAAGCCAAAATTGTATTTTTAAAGTTAAGATTGTATCCAAGTTTCCTGACTTTTCCTTCCTCTCTTTTTTTCTTTTTTCCTTTCTTTTTAATATGTCTCAAAGCCATTGCCTTCTGTGGAAACCTGTCTCTATGTTCTGGAAGAGCTTTTGCCTTTAGCTGTTTTCCTTAGGGAAAATACATGTGGTAGATAATTAATTCTCATTTACTTTTAAATTCAGTTTGGATCTACAGTCAGTTTCTAAGGTTTATGTGATGAACATTGGTTTACAGAGAAAGGTATAGTTAAAAAGTTATAATACTCAAGTTCTGATGGGCTGTCTGTATAATCACCAACACTCTTTTCTAAACTCAATACTGAACATTTCAAACAATAAAAGAAAATGAAAGAAAGGAATGAACAAAACAATTTAAATGTTAATCATTCTGCGCACCAAGTAGATACTGTGCTAGCACCGTGGATACAAAAATTAATAAGACAGTCGTAGCTTGTAGCTTACATTCTAAGGAGAGGACTAGGATTTCCAGGCTCTGTGCTAAGTGAAATGATGACAGTAAGCCCAAAGTGCCGTAGGGGCTCCAGGTCATAGAGTTTCCTGGGGGGAAAGGCTTTAGGTATTCCAGGGAAATTTATGAGTAAACAAGAAGGTCGAACAGCTACAGATGATCATCTGCACTGTGTATAGCTTGAGCCCAAAGAGTGATGCTGGACATGGGAGGAGGAACGACCAGTGGCAGATTCTGGGGACCCTAACGCTCTCTAGGCCAAGGGGCCTGCAGCGGAATGGGGCCCACTGAAGGGTTCCAGGCAAGGAAGTGGCAGTCGGTTTTAGTTTCAGGAGGATCAGACTGCCAATGTGGTGTAGGAAAGTGGGTGGCAGAGTATATGGCGCTGAACTAGGGCAGGTAAAGTAACATTTTATTATGGGTATATATGTATACATCTGTATTGTATTTCTATATTGTTAATTTGGGGATTTTATTTCAAATGACAATAGCATCATGACTTACTGCATTTCTTTGAATACTAATGAATTAGAGCTTTTTCCCCATATTCTTTGGCCTTTTACAAATCTTTTGTGATGTACATGTGTAAGTCTTTTGCTTATTATTCTCCTGGGATATTCTTTTTCTAACAAACATCTTCCTTTATATATAAGGATAGTCTTCAGTTTATATTTGTTGGAAATATTTTCTAGTTTGTTTTGGGTTCTTTTGCCATGTACTCTTCAAACACTACAGCCTGGATTCTGTCCCCGTAGCACTGGTGGAAAGTTCACACAAATGAATTCCTAAAGCCACATCGGGTGAGAGCCAGCAGTGTTTGAGGGAATTTTAATATACCCATGCTTGGGAATTCCCTGGCTGTCCAGTGGTTAGGACTCTGTGCTTTCCCTGCTGAGGGCCCAGGTTCAATTCCTGGTCAGGGAACTAAGATCCCACAAGCTTCGCAGTGCAGCCAAAAATACACACATGCACACACACACACGCACCCGCACCCCTAGGCTTCTGCTGGAGGCCGTTTTTCTTCACATGAATTAATTCTTTTTCCTTTTTTCTCTAAGGCAGGGTTCTCTAACCTTGGCACTATGGACGTGTTGGGTTGTATAATCTTTGTTATGGTGACTGTCCTGTGTGTTGTAGGATATTTAGCAGTATTTCTGACTGCTAGGATGCCTGTAGCAACCTCCAGTTGTGACAACCAAAAATGTCTCCATACACAGGCATTTCATTTCATTTAATACTTAACATTTAGTTGAGAGCCGGTGTGCACCAGAGAACAGGGGTCAGTCAGACAGAGGTGGTTTCTGTTCTCGTGGAACCTACATTCTCATGGCGGGGTTGGGGCATGACGGGGGAGGAAGTGAACACAGCAGACAGACAAGCCAGTATCGGGATTGAAGAATACAGTTCTCCTTCTGTAAATTAGGCCTCATGGAGATTCTGATGTTAAGATGACTTATGGAAAGAATTTAGCTTCTGTTCAGAAAACTGAATGGCAAACAAAATGAACTTTACATCCTCTCCCCATCCTTTTTACAGAAGACACTGTTATTTGGTAATCTCACAGACTGATCAGAGATGCTCTTGTGAGCCTTGAATACAAAACTCCCATCTGTTAGCCTCTTGAATTCTTCAGGAAACAAACCTTGAATATATGCCAATCACAAATCACAAAAATTTCAAAACATTTCCTAGGTTTCCTAAGGAAGGTTGTTTATTTGTAAACCACGTAAGCCTGTCTCTAATTCTTCCCCTCCCAGCCTCTCTAGTCTGGCCCAGCTTTTCGTCCTGCTGTTCCACTGGAACTTCTTCTCAAGGCCAAGGGTAGGATACCTCTTACCAGGGCTGAGTGCCCTCCTCAGCCTGCCTGCACCCTTCCTCTCAGTTGCCCACTCCCTCCTTGATTGATTTTCTTTACTCTGGCTTCCAGGACACTGCAGCCTACTGTCTTTCTTCCAGCCACACTGGCCTCCTGTCCTGTCTCCTTTGCGGGCTCCTTTTCTTGGTGTTAGTGTCTCCTGGGCCTCTTCTCTCTCCATAGGCACTCACTCTTGCTGACCTCATGGCTATAGCGCAGTGTACAAGCTGGCCACTTCCAGATGTGTCCTCCCTGACCTCCAGACGTGTATACCCAGCTTCTCTTCTAGATCTCCACTGCAACGACTGAAAGGCATTTTGCAAAGCCGAGCTCTCCTCCAGAGCCTTCTCTATCTCCACGGGGGTTGCTGGCTTTTCCTTTAAAATAGAGTCAGACTCCATCACCTTCACATGGATTGTTGCAATAGTCTCTTAAGTGGTCTTTCGGATTCTAACCACCACCCTCCCCCCGCCCCTACTCCCCCACACAAGCATCAGTGTTTAGTGTAGCTGCCAAAGAGATCTTTCTAAAACACACTTGACATACCGTGTTACTCTGAGGTTTCCCTAATCAGTAAAATCCCAAGTCCCTGGCAGTGACTTCCAGGGCTCTAGAAAATCAGCTCCCATCCACCTCACCTCTTCCTGCTCCTTCACTTTCTCTGTTCCAGTCACATTGTTGTTTCTGGACTCTGAGACACCCCCACCTCAGGACCTTGCACCCCTGTTCCCTCAGCCTGGAATGATCAATTCCTATGTAACTTTACCTCCTTCAAGTCTTTTTTCATGTCTCTTTCTCAGTGAGGCCTCCTCCCCACTCAGCCCCTTCTATCTCCCTTACCTTAGGGGTTCAGAATATGTCATCTCAAAATATGTCACTTTGGCATATTGGTTATTTTGAACTAAAGTTACTTGAGAAACATCCACTACAAGAAGTAAACTCTTGGAACTTCCCTGGCAGTCCAGTGGTTAAGACTGCGCTTCCACTGCAGGGGGCATGGGTTCGAACCCTGGTTGGGGAACTAAGATCCCACATGCCCTGCAGCATGGCCAAAACAAAACAAAAACAAAAAATCCCAAACAACAACAACAACAACAAAACGCTACCACTCATAAAAGTCACTTAAGAAACAAAAAGCAGAAGTAAACTCTTACCCTCCTTTTTCCCTGAGAAAGCAGGAGATAAATCTGCCATGTGAAAGGTACCCTCCCCAGTGAAACTGAGCAGGACCCGGCAGGGCTCTCCTGGGTACAAAAGCCCCTCTATGTCTCCGTTTCTTGTTTGTTTGTAGAAAAGGGCTTTAATCTCCTAGGCCTTCTCTGAGTTCCAAAGAGCAGGCACAAGCAGTTACTAATTAGAGGAGTGAGGGAATGCAGACACAAAGGAAAAGCAGTCAAGAAACAATACTGCAGAGATAAAAAGAGTCCTGCTTCCTCCTCAAGTGCTATACATAGCAATCTGATGCATATCTTTGAGTTGTTCTGCAGGAACTAAGACCCCACTCAGGTGGAGGATGGCGACTACAAGCTGACCACAAGCGTGTAGACCGCAGACTGGTTGGAACCAGAAGGTTGATGATTAAGGTTCCTGGAACACCACCTGGTTACCTCACCACCAAACAATCAGAAGAAAGTCATGTACCCTGCAACCCTCACCCCAATTGTTGCCTTTAAAAGCCTTTCCCTGAAAGCCATCTGGGAGTTTTGGGTCTTTTGAGCATAAGCTGGCCATTCCTCTTACTTGGGCCCTGAAATAAATGCTGTACTTTCTTCACCACAACCTGGTGTCAGTAGATTGGCTTTGCAGCATGGTGGGTGAGTGGACCCAGGTTTGGTCTGGTAACACCAGGAGGATAGAAGACATCCTTATCACCAGACAGGGAATTTAGGGCCAAGAAGACTGTATAAACAAACCTTGTGTAGGGGAGGAAAAATAATATCCCTCTATCCTTTTATGTTCTTGGTTGACACCCATCTGTAATAAAAGATAGTAAACAGGAGACAAATAGAAGTTTAATAACATGTATACCTTCTGCATACATGGGAGATACCCAGGAATACTGAGTAACTCCCCCAAGTGGCCCAAGCCACCACCTTAAATACCATCCAGCTAAGGACAAAAGAAGATGTTAAGGAGTGGGAGAGCTGGTTATGGGAGGCTACAGGCAAAGCACAGTTGACAAGAGTGTGGTTGTTATGCAGATTTAGGTCTTTACCTTCTGCATTGGTAAGACTTTATAAAGATGTAGAGTCATCTGCCTCTTTTTTGGCACAGAGAGGGAGATACCCTTACAAATAGAGATTTCATTTATAAATGTAAATGTTTCTTACAAAAGGGTAGCTTCCTGCTTAATCACTTCTTCACAAGTCATCTTTTTATGAGGCTTCCATGCGTACAAAATTAAATTTGTTTTTCTCCTGTTAATCTGTCTTATATCCATTTTATTATTAAACCAGCCAAAGAAACTAGGAGGGAAGAAGGGAAGATTTTTCTGCCTCTACACCCTGTTTGTTTTTTTCCCATTGCACTTCCCACCCTCCATATTATATAATTTACTTATTTACGTTGTTTTTCTCTCCCATGACTGTAATGTAACATAACAATTTCAGATGTAGCAAAGATTTAAAAGTAAAAAATTACAACCATTATCCTGCATGATACACAAGTGCACAAAGACATGTAAAATCATGGCAGTAATGTTTATAATAGTGAAAAATAGGAGAGGCAAATATCTCAATATGATAAAGGGATTTCATAATACATACACTGAAATCGTTTCAGGTGATTAAATATATATATACAAATACACATATACTGATATAGAAGATGGCTGGTACCATATATAAAATTAAGAATAAACCTACCAGTATGGGAAAAATATTTACAATGCAAGAGTCAAATATTCCTATTTAAGATTTTCATTTTGAAAAGAAAGAATGCAACAGAAAACGGACAAAGTTAGTAGGAAACGTCAGATATGTTCCCATTTACATCAGAATTAAGACAAAAATATCCACACATTATTATTCTGGAGGTTCCAACAAAATATTCAGATAAGAAAAAGAATACTGGTCTTTATAGATTGAAAAGGTAATGAAAATTACCTTTACTTGCAGATAATATGATTGAATACCCAGAAAACTCCAAAGATCCTGCTAGAAAAACTTTTATTAAAAAATATAGAAATAAGAGCATTCAGTAAGGTGGCTGGGTGAAAACTTAATATGTAAATATCCGTTGCTTCATACAAGCAACTACCAGTTAGAAGATACAGTTCAAGAAAAGGCCCCATCTATAATAACAACAAAAAAGATTAATCTAAATCTTTTTGAAGACAACTTAAGAACACTACTGAAAGTTAACAAAAGAAGACTTGAAAAGGCGTGGCATGTCCTCAGATAGAGACTTGACACCAGAAACATGGTGATTCCTCCTCAGTCCATCTATGAGAGGACTAATGCTATAGGAGATTGGGCCCATTATTATAATAACAGTAACAAACAGTGAGATACTGTCCATGAATAGTCAGATCAAAGAAACGACATAGGAAATAAAGACATAGACCAAAGTGTTTTTGGGAATTTAGTACATAAAGGTGACCCTTAAAATCACCACAGAGAAGTGAGCTCAATAAGTAGATGGTATTAAGACAACTGGGTAAAGCACCAAGGAAAAAACTTAGGTTATTAGCTCTACCTTACAGTTCATAACTTCTGAATCAGCTGATTCAAAGATTTCATGGTTTAAAATGAAACTGTTAAAGTATTAGAAATAAACAATGGGGTATGTTTTCAAAATCATCTCAGAGAGGGGAACTCTTAAGAGTTTTTAGGATTGGCATAGAAGCCATAAGTGGAAAGCCTGATATATTTAACTACATAAAAATTAAAGTTTCCCCTTGGGAAAAACTGTTGTAAGATGAACATGACAAAAGTTATAGGACAAATAAACTGGGTAAAAAATATTTACACTTCAAGTCACAGGCTGAGAGTGTGATTTATAATAAATATATATTTGACACAGAGCTCCTAAAACCCTTGAAATTTCCTATGTTTAACAGCAATGGGAGCATCTTTTCTTATGTTGTCATCATTTCTTGAATAGCTCCAAAGCCAACCGCAGCTGAACTGAGTTTCATGAGGTGACTTTTGGAAAGGCCCTAAGGATTGGGGTTTGCTGCCTGGGAAACCAACCGAGTGATCAGAGGGCTGGAACTTACAGTCCCCTCTCTACCAGCCTCCAGGAAGGGGAAGGGAGAGAGGCTGGAGGTTGACTCAGTCACCAGTGGCCAATGATTTACTCATTTGTGCCTTTGTAATGATGCCTCCCTAAAAACCCCCAAAGATGGGGCCCAGGTGTTCTTGACGAGCACTTGGAGATGGGGAGAGGGTGCTGTGCTCAGGGCGGTGGGGGGGGCAGGTCCGTGCCCCTTCCCACACACCTCGCCTTATGCATCCTTTCCATCTGGCTGTTCCTGAGTTATTAGAAGAAACCGGCAATGCAGTCAGTAGAATGTTTTCCTGAGCTCTGTGAGCTGCTCTAGGAAATTAAAGGAAACCAAGGAGTGGCTGTGGGAAGCACAGGCGATGATGCGGGCTCATGACGGCTCCCCAGGCGTGTGGGGTGGGTGGGACCGGCAGTTTTGTGGGACTGAACCCCTAAGCCTGTGGGAGCTGATGCTGTCTACAGGTGCATGGTTGCAGGATCACAAATTGTGGGACCCCCAGCTGACCTGGCAGGACTGTTTGATGTGTGAGAGGAGAGCAGACACACAGGCTGCGGGGGTTCCTTACACAGACTAAGGGCAGAATTCTCTAATATAAAAAGAGCAACTGCCACCGAAAGGGCCAAGCACAGGAACAGAGTTCACAGAAAAAAACCCACAAATGCTTCATAAGCCTTTGAAAAGATGATAAATCTCAGTCATAAAAAAAATGAGAACTCACCTGCACTGAGATAGCAAACCAGACGTGAGAACGTGTTAACTGCTCCGTGAGCGAGGGTGTGGGAAGCAAGCGCACTCGTGTCCCACTGGGACCTGTAAACTGTGGAAGGCAAATTTAGAAATATCTGTCAAAATCACAACTGCATATGTCCTTTGACCCAGCAACACTGCTTCCAGGAATTTATCCTGGGGATATACTCCCACCAATTCGAAAGCATTAATTGCATGATTATTTGTTTTAACCAAAATTAGAATACAAATTAAATGTCCATCAGGAGAGGATTGGTTAAATAGCACCATCAAAAAGAATGAGGCAACCTTCTATTTACTGCGAAAAAATAATCTCCATATATGTTTTCGAGTAAAAACAGGTTACAGACTAGATAGCATGCTACTGTTTGTGTAAAAAGAAGATAAGTGTACATTTTCCTTATACATGCATTTCCTTATATATCCATTAACTATCTCTAAAACTGTAAAAACTAGTATCTTTTGTTGCCTCTCAGAAGGGGAATTAGGTGGAAGTGAGACTTCATTGTATATCCCTTTCTACCTTTTGAATTTTGAATCTTGATTTTTATACCTATCCAAATATTAAATTTCAGATTTAAAAAAGCAAAGCAAAGAAAAATAAGCAAAAGAAATACATGCAGCTTGTAGATGACACATAGTGGTCAAAACTATAGGCACACCTCAGAGATGTTGCCGGTTCCGTTCCAGACACCACAGTCAAGTGAATATCACAATAAAGCGAGTCACATGAATGTTTTGGTTTCCCAGTGCAAATAAAAGTTATGTTTACACTATAGTCTATCAAATGTGCAATAGCACTGTATCTAACAAAACAATGTACATACCTTAATTAAACAATACCTTATTACTAGAAAGTGCTAACCATCATCTGAGCCTTCAGCAAGCTGTAACCTTTTTGAAAGAGTAACATTGTGAGAATAACCCAAATGTGACACAGAGACAAGAAGTGAGAAAATGCTGTTGGAAAAATGGTGACGAGTTACTCAAGGCCTGGTTGCCACAAACCTTCAATTTGTACCAAACACAGTATATTTGAAGAGTAATAAACCAGTAGCTCTCACTAGAAAGAGGTGACTCTGGAGTGGGAGACTGAAAGGTGAGGGCTGAACAAGGGATTTGGGGCTCTTTATTCTATTTCTGTATTAAGATTTTTACAGTGACTAGGTGTTATTTTCTAATTAATAAAGAAATGTTCAACATATATTAAATTTTAAAATGTAAGTTACAACCCAACCCACTTAATAAACCACCTTTTAAGTAATAACATGTGCCATATATACAAAGAAAATCTGGTGTTTGCAAGAAAGGAGGATGGGTGGATTGAACATACAGACTTACTACTCTTTCCTCCTTAGACCCCTAGAATGATAATAAAGAAAATTTTAAGGCATAAACTCACAATGACCAAAGAAAAAGAGAGGAAATGCCTTTTTGAAACATGGAGATTGTAAAACAGGTGGAAGAACACTTCTAGAGTGTGGCCAGCCTGCCCAGATGACGGTCTCTGGGCTGGTGCAGTCCTGAGATTAAGGTCCTGAGCCATGATGTAAATCAACATCTGTCAGCAAGTGTGAAGATGAGCTGACGTTTTCACAGCAAGACTTCTCAGCAGAGGAGGTGGTGTGTTGGTTTGCATTCCCCTGCCAGCTCCTTATCTCCTGGGGGGCCAGTAAAAAATACTTCAAGGATGGCGACTGGGGTAACTCCAGGCTGTGTTAACTGTCTCTTCTCTGATTCTCTCTTGACCTCACATTTCTAGCTCACTTGTGCTTCCCCTGCTCCACAGAGACTGCTGTTGTCAAGGTGGCTAGAGGCCTCCGTGTCTCTGAGATGGTTCTTACCTCTTATTTTCCTAGATGTCAGCAGCTTCAGAGTTTATCATGCCCTCCTTGATATACTTTCTTTACTTGGCTTCCAGGTCAAAAATCTTTTTTTTCTTTTTCAATATTTCAATATTTTCAATATTTCAAATTTGTTTCATTGATTACATCAAAAATTCCACAGAAGTCCATACTGTGGGCCAAGTGTTTCATAAAAATTTCTTGGAGAACCATCTTATTTGGACAGACTGTTTATTGACATTTGATAAATTATGGGTAATCTATCATTGAAGGGATTCCTTTTAAACATTCATTGATCTGCAGGTCACCACAGTCTTGGGGTTTCTTTCCACCTCACTGGTGGAATTCTCAGTTTCCTTTGCTCTTTCTTCTTTTCCTACCCCCACTTTTAACATTTAAATACAGTAAAATTCACTGTTGGTATGCAGCTTTATGACTTGAAAATATACATGTTAAGTTGTATAACCAATACCACAATAGTAGTAGGTTGGGACTTTGGGGAGGTTGAGATGAGGTGAATGTCTTTTGCGTGGGGGGGCAGATGTGAATATTTGGGAGCCAGAGGATGGGCTGTGGTGGACAAGATAATGCCCCCCCGCCAAGATTTTCATGTCTTTATCCCAAGAACCCATGAACTTATTCCCTCACATGGCAAAAGGGACTTGTAGGTGTGATTAAATTAAGCATCATAAAAGATGGAGGTGCTGGTGGGCCCATTGTAATCACAAGTGTCCTTATAAGGAAAAGAGGAAAGCAGGAGAGTCAGTGAAGGTATAACAAGGGAAGTTGACAGATTAGAAGATGCTACACTGATGGCCTTGAAGACTGAGGAAGGGACCTTGAGCCAAGGATTGTGGGCTGCCTCTGGAAGCTGGTAAAGGCAAGAAGGAAGTTTCTTTCCTGGAGCCCCCAGAAGGAATGCAGCCCTGCCAACACCTTGATTTTAGGACTATTTACCATCTTTACTGTAAGATGGTAAATTTATGTTGTCTTAAGCCACAAATGTTTTGTAATTTGTTATAGCAGCTATAGGAAACTCTTACAACAATCAAGAGAAAGAACAGTGTCAGCAGCCCTTTTCCCCAAAATACCCTAGTTCTACATTCCCTTTATACTCAGACCTTACCCCCACTCTTAACTTTTGGCAAGGATAGATCTGTTCCCCACCTCCATAGTTTCATCTTTTCCAAAATGTCATATAAATGGAATCCTACAGTATGTAGCCTTTTGAGTCTGTCTTCTTTTGCTTAGCGTAATACATTTGATATCCATCCATGTCCTGAGTGCCAATAGTTCATTCTGTTTCATTACTGAATAGTATTCCAGGAATGTACCACAGTTTGCTTATCCATCTCCCAGTTGAGTGACTTTTGGGTTGCTTCCCAAAAGGAAGTGATTGGGGTGATTATGAATAAACCTGCTGTAAACATTTGTGTAAAGGTTTTTGTGTGAACTTCCCTGAAGTGAAGCTTGCATTTCATTTGGGTAAATACCTAGGAGTGGGATTGCTGAGTCATATGGTCTAACTTTATTTATTTATTTTAAGACAAAAGGTTTTTATTCAAAAAACACCAAGTATATAAAAAAAAAAACTCTTTTATTCCCCTGTACAGTATTTCACACAGATAAAACCAGAAGGCCACATGCTGCTCAGAACACAGCCCCAGAGAGGATGCGGAATGTACACCATCCAGAACTGCTTTTCATATATCCACCCTATATACATAAGTCAGCTACGCCCCTCCCCCATCACCCAGGAACCCCATACCCACTTGGGAAACCAGGCCAGGGGGCCTGCAGCAGTCAGGGAGCTGCAGCAGCTGTCCCACCTGAGTCCTGTCACCCTATGAAGGAGCAGAGCAAGCGCTGCAGCCCTCCCCAAAAGGTCCCCAAGTCAGAGGAGGAAAGAAGAAAAGAAAACTATGGTGGCAGCCATGAAAGCTTGAAGCAGGAAGGGAACCAAATAAATAAATACATAAATACATAACGTTGACCTCCAGGTTAAAATGCGCATCTTTCAAAAAAAGCCAAAACAGAACAAAACAAACCAGGTAAAATAACTTAAAGGCAAAATTTAAAAAGAATTAGATAAACTACAATCCTTTTGTACACTACCATGCCAACTGTACACACATTTACAGTTTTGTGGGGTTTTTTTTTGGATTTGCGTTGTTTGTGCATTTTGTGTGTGTGTGTGAGGTCTTGGCTTAGAAACAGTTAAGTAAAAACCAAAAAGGAAGACCAGTTCACTTGGGAGTTTTACTAAAGGAGGTGGAAAAAGGGCAGGTGGCTCAGCATTTGGCCCTGTAGCCTCTTCCATGGCACCTTTCATGTGAAGGACGGGGCGGGGAGAAGGGGTGGGGGAGAAAGAGAGGGAACCAAACCCAGGCAGATTTTTGGAGAAGCAACAGGTAAAAGACGCAAGTTCAAGCGCTTTTCCCAGCATAGCCAGAGTCCCCAGAGAAGGCACTCAGAGGAGTCGGAAGAGGTGACAGGGACTTAAAATGGTGCTAGTCCTATCCCACCCCAACAGATTTCCCCCTACCTGACCCATCGCGCATTCAGCAGAACTCCTGATGAAGGGAACAGTTCCATGGCAGGATTCTGACACACGCCCACCCCCCCACCCCCGGGGATTTTGCAGAGTCCAGCGATGCTGGACTCCATGAGAAGGAGAGCATCTGTGGGAGGAGTCGAGGCCTAGGGCGGCTGGAGTGGAGTCTCTTCCTCCCTTTGGGAGGCGGCCTCCAGGGCCTGGGGTCTGGAATGAGTTGTAAATGTTGTTCCTGTATCAAGCACTGTCCTGCTTGGAGAGAAGTGTCACTGGTACTTGGGACGCTGGGAACAGACACTTCCCCTCCCGTGAGCATCTGACAGAGAGGGGAAAACCTTCTGCAAAAGCTATTTGCTGGGCCCTGGTGACAGGCTGTGGAGATGGATCTCAGCAGTTTCCTGGGGCAGGAGGACATCTTGCATCCACGGATGGTTCTGGATTTCTTCGAAGGATGGCTGATCTGATGGTCTCAGGGCCAAGCAGAATCTAATGAGATGCTGTCACCCTGAAGAGAGCCTCTGCCTGAAGAAAACCTCTGCCTTAAGAAAACTTGGCCCCAGTGATCTCTTCATTATGCTCAAAGGGAATATCTCCATAGACCATATCCTACAGCAGGATCCCCAGAGACCAGACGGCCGCCGACCTGCCATGGTATCCATGGCGGCGGATCCACTCTGGAGGACTGTACACTCGGGTCCCATTAAAGTCCGTGTAGACGGCGTCCTTGACCCGAAGTCGATGAGCTTGAACTCGCAGCGACTGAGGCGGATAATGGTGTTCTGGTCCTTGATGTCACGGTGCCTCCAGGACCTGCCAGAAGAAGCTGCGGGCCAGTTCCTCCTGCAGGGCCCCACTTTCCGTGATCAAGTCGAAGAGGTCTTGCGCCAGCTCGGGCCTCTCCAGGATTAGGACGAAACTGTCGGGCCTCTTGAACCAGTCCAGGAGCCTAATGACGCCGGGGAAGCCCGAGCTCACCTTCTTCAGCAGAACCACTTCCATAGACACTCGGGTGCCATTAGGCAGCTCTCCGCAGTCGGAGATCCGGTCCTTCCACGTGCTTGTTGGCCACGGGCCACACAGATGCCTGAGTAGTGGGCCCACCTGGTACTGCGACTCCAGGGGCTCCTTCTCCTTGCCGGGTGCCAGCTTGGTGCCGTGCAGATCGTGGCAGGGCGCGACGCGCAGGTGGGCAAGCAAGTTGATTTTGGAGAAGAGCATCCCAACCTCCAGGGTGTCGGCGCAGGGACTGTGTCTGGAGGAGCTGCAGCAGGACCCGGTGGCTGTGCCTACGGCTGGGGCTGAGGCTGCGGGTGGCGCGAAAGGCCGAAGGCAAGTCGGAGGACTCCTGGGGGCGCTGCCGGGCTGGGGGCCGACAGACACGCTGGCGGGGTCAGGCAGCTCCAAGGGCAGCGGGGCGGGCCGCTCCTGGGGCGTGTGCAGCAGCGCCCCGGCACAGGGAGCTTGTAGCTGCTGCTACCGCCGCCGGTGCCGCTTCCTCTGCCACTGCGGCCCTGGTCTAACTTTAAAAGAAGCTGACAAACTATTTTCCAAAGTAACTGTGCCATTTTGCACTCCTACCAGCAACTTGAGTTCCAGTCTCGACCTATTTGCCAGAGCTTGACACTGTCACTCTTTAAAAGTTTTATCTATTGTAATAGGTGTGTAGTAGTATCTTTGTTTTTAATTTGCATTTCACAGATGGCTAGGATTTTGAGCATCTTTCGTGTGCTTATTTGCCATCTCTTTATCTCCTTTGATGAAATGTCCGTTCTAGTCATTTGTCCATTTTTAAAACTGGGTTGTTTGCTTTCTTGTTGATTTTTAAGAGGCTTTTAATATATTTGGATGTGCCCCAGGCATGAGCCACTCAGGAGCTGTCTGGGACTTCCTGTGGGTTTACATTGCAGCTCATTTCTCAAAGCAGCTAGAGGTGGGCCTGGAGCTATCCACAGAGTTAGGGAATTCCCTTCTCCAGGTCCCACCTGCTTCCCCCACACGCGCTGACTTTCTTTTCCTATTACATGTGGACAAAAAGATGGTGTTTTCCTGCAAACTTAGCCTCCCATGCTATTGTGCAGTTCTGAGCAATCGGGCCTTCCCTGAGGACAAAGTGGCAAAAGAGAAAAAATAACAGGAGAATCCACCCCCCAACACACACACACTCTTTGTAAGAAGTGGTCTCTTTCCCCCGTTTCTGTAGCCCTGGAGTGCAATTTCCCTACTGGGTCGTGAACTGGTCTCAGGCAGAGCAAGGCGAGAACTCACACTCTCCATGTGCCCTTTCCCTGTCCTCTCACTAGAAGGGTCTTTCTCCAAGGGTTTGCCATCTTCGATTCACCATCCCACTCTTGGGTCAAAGCTGAAAGTAAAGGAGGGAAACCCCAGGAAACTCACTGCCACCTTACAGCTTGCTCTACAAGTTTTACCTTCCCTCCCCAGTCCGCCTGCCCTTAATTACTTTTCAGAGTCCTCAGGTAACTGCTTTTTGTATTTTGTCCAGGTTTCAGTTGAAATTGATGCAGGAGATAGATGGGCTCCAGGCTAGGCATTTACAACTGGCCTCCTGTTTACATTTCTTGGGGTGAGAAAAAGATGGGCTTCAGGCCAGACACTTACAACTAGCCTCCTGTTTGCATTTCCTGAGACAGGAGATAGGTGGGCTCCAGGTTAGATATTTACAACCTGCCTCCTGTTTGCTCTTCGAAAGAGAAATAACAGCAGAAACAGGGTAAATAGCCAGGCTTTGTCTCCTGAGGACAGAGGGGCTAAACCCTGTTGGAGTAAAGATCAGGAGGCCACATATTTCCCATCCTTGGGGCAAGGGAGACACTGCACGTGGGCAGAAAGGCCCCTTGCGGGTCAAAAAGGAGGGGGCGCCACCCCAGAATAGGTGATGCCAAGGCTCCCCCTAGGCCTCTGGGTTGGAATCCATCTTGGAAAAAAGTTGCACACGCGTGTTGGGGAGGGCCCTAGGGCAGGTCAGGTGTGGAAAAGGAAACCAGATAATTGGCTAAGGGTAAACAAAGGCCGGGAAGAACTGTCCTATATAAATGATTTAAAGGCCTCTTTACTGAACTCCTCCTCATTAGGGGGGAGGCCCACACCATTTCTCTCTGGGTGTGTGTCTCTACCATGCCTCTATCTTAAATAAACAGACCATTTCTCTGTGTGCTCTCCCACTTGTTGTGCTGTGTCTCTAATAATAAACTTTGTACCTGTTTTTACAGTTTTTACCTCCTAAGAAATGCAGTTTTCACTGGGGGCAAGAGCCAGGGAAATCTGCTTCTAGCCTCTAGACCTTGCTAGTCAAGAATTCCGGGTCTTCATCCAGGCTACCCAGGTCTGATTCCTGGGCAGAGAACTAAGATCTTGCTTCAAGCCACTGCCCACTGCTGCCTCTCCAAGATCAAAATCAGTGGGAGAGATAGACTATAGCAGGCTTATTCCATTTTGTTTGGCAACCGAAGTTTCTCTCCCCGGATTTTCAAGGTTGGAATGACCAAGGGCTCAGTCCTGGGCCCTCTTGTCATCTCTGTCTACTCACACCCTGTGACTTCATCTACTTTCATCGCCCAGAAATGTTTAACCTAGGCACCCCACGGCCAGTCAAGTTGACAAGTAAAATTAACCCTCACATAAATATATAAGAAAATATTGGAGACCATGTTTACAATCTGGGTATAGGAAGTGACTTTCTAAACATGACTTGAAACCAGAACCCTTTAAACATTGTTTATAGTAACTTATACCAAGAAAAACACTAAGTGAATAAATACGTAGATAAAATATACAGGCTATCAGATAGGAAATCCCTCATCTTCCTGTAATAAACTTGTAAGACCTGAATCAGATGGGAATCCATACTCTTTACCTTCTTTTTAAGACAAGGAGTCACCTCTCCAGGTTAAAGGGCAAACTTTTCTCTTGTGATCGATCTTCATCCTATTTTTCTTCCTTTTAGAACTTTAAAGCAGTGGTTCTCACTTTTTTATCTCAAGACCCGTTTACACTGAAGGGTAGCAGAATAAGCTTCTTTGGCATAAAGATTATTTTGAGCTGACTGTTTTGTAAAACTTTAGACACAGAAGCTCTGAAAACAGAGTAGAAGTTACCCTTTGGTAAGGAGAGTCATTAGAAAGGGGGCCTGAAACAGAAGAGCTACTAGCAGAAATAACCTCTCTTGCAAGAATAACAACTTTGTTTACCAGCTCCTCTTCTCACCATTCCAGGAACTGCTCCCCCTTGGCAATCCCAGGCTCCCATCCCTTTCCATAGCTCAGGATGGTATATAAATCTTAATCCTCTGGCCACCTTTTTAGTTCCATGTCTTTGTGCTGCTGCCAGATGTAGATGGCATATGTAGTTAAATTTTTTTTTTCTCCTGTTAATCTGTTTTTTTACTACAGGGGGTTTTTAGCCAAGAACCTAGAAGGGTAGGGGGAAAGTTAGTTTTCCTCCCCTATACCCTTAAATATTAATGAGGACCCTAAAAGAAGTTTTGTTTATGTTGGTAATGTCAATTGATAGCTGCTCTTATGAATAAAACAGAAAAATTGAAGTCACTTAAAAATAATAAAGTCATCACATATTAATATGAAAAATGTATTTCTAAAACACAAACACAAATAGTGAGAAGAGTGACATTGTTTTACATTTTTGCCAACATCTTTAATTTCTGGCTTAATAGACGACATCTGGCTTACCATATTTGCTTCTGCCTTCAATCTGCTGTGGTATTATATGTTATGTTGTTATCAGAAAAGTGGGTTTGCTTCTTGGTGGGTGTCAAAAGACAGAACCACACCAAAGTTCAGGAGAAGGAAGGATTTATTACTTGCAGCAAGTAAGGAGAACAGCAGGGATCTTCCCAAAGCAGTGTATCCCAGAACAGCAAAATCTGAGAGGTTTTAAGCTGAGGGTACATGCATATTCATGAAGGTGCTCAAGCAGAGGAGAATTAGGTATAGAATTGGGGTAAAGATCAACAGACTCCAAACTTCAGTTGACTGAAGTCAAGAGGGTCAACATCATCATTCCATCCTCCACCTGGGTGGGGGGCCTTAGTTCCTGCAGAATGCAAAAGTGTATTATTACATGTATCCTTTGAGGAGGAACTAGGACTCTGCTTTATCACTGCACTATCGTTTGACTGCCTTTTCTCTGTTCCTGCATTCATTTGTTCCCTTACGATCATTGACTACTGAGACCTGTTCAAGGGCAAGCATTGAGGCCAGGCTTAGATCACAAAATGACTTAGGTTAAAACAGTCTCTCTTATGTCAAGAAAGCCATGCCTGATCATCTTTTGCCAAGGACACCCTAACCTATCTGCTTATATTACTGCTAGTCACAAAAAAAAGATATCTCCAGTGAATGAAGTTAGTGCTTTTCTATGTGTGGGAAGATGCAAGAATCTGGGATCATTGAAAATTCTTTCTGAGATATGCATCTAACTATCTAGGGGCTCATTTATCCAAAGCACAGAGTACCTCATCCTGGTTTTCACCCTGAATTCCTATCAGGGTCCACTGTTGGAGGGCGACTGCTGTGGGTGGCCTCTTAACCCTTGTAGAACCAGGTGGTGAGCAATGATCTTTTTTCCTTTTTTTACTCAAGCTCTGGTTCATAGATGCAAACTGACTTCATAAGGAAATTCTTGAGAAGTAATCTAAGTCCATTCTATTTATGAATATAGAACATAATTCTAAAGTGATTCTTAAGTTGTAAAAAGGATAATCACTCTGGGTGATGATTGCATGGAGGTTTATTATCCTATTCCCTCTACTTTGTATAAGCTTTTAATTTTTCATAACAGGATTAAAAAAAGATTTAGCTGAAGAGAAAGTTAAAAAAGATGTTGTAGCTGATGTAGGGGAGAGAAATTTGCCACCTCAAAATATGTTTCTGGCATATCAATTAACAATTATTTTCTAAGAAACTGCAGACATTCAGGAAAACTGAACACCAAGCAGGAGTTACCCTTAAGAAACATTTACATTTATAAGGGAAATTTCCCTTTGTAAGGGTGTCTCCCTTTCTGTACCAGAAAGAGGAGGATGACCAAATCTCTAGAAACTCTGATCAATGAAAGAAGCAAGGACTTAAATCTGCATAAACAACCTTACCCTTGTTTACTGTGCTTTTCCTGGTCAGCTCCCATTACTGATCCTCCCACCCTCAACATCCTCTTTTGTCTTTAGCTGAAGATGTATTTGAGGTGAAGCTTTGGCTATTTTGATGAGTTACTCAGTTTCCCTGGGCCTCTCCCATGTATCCATGTTACTGAACTTCATTTGATTATCTTCTGTCTATCTGTTTCATGTCAATTTATTTTTAAATTAATTTTTATTGGCGTACAGTTGCTTTACAATGTTGTGTTAGTTTCTACTGTACAACAAAATGAATCAGCTATACCTAGACAAATATCCCCTCTTTTTTGGATTTCCTTCCCATTTAGGTCACCACAGTGCATTAAGTAGAGTTCCCTGTGCTATACAGTATGTTCTCATTAGTTGTCTATTTTATACATAGTATCAATAGTGTATATGTGTCAATCCCAATCTCCCAATTCCTCCCACCCTCCGCTTTCCACCTTGGTATCCATACATTTGTTCTCTACATCTGTGTCTCTATTTCTGCTTTGCAAATAAGATCATCTATACTATTTTTCTAGATTCCACATATATGTGTTAATATACAATATGTCTCATGTCAATTTAGTTGTTACATTGAGTTGTTTCAATGACTGAAACAACCCTCCCTGGCCAGGCCCAGTAGTAACCACTTGTATGAGTTATCTTACAACAGGAGGTCCTGGTAAGGATTGTAGAACTAACAAGCTATCACCAACCGGAAGAATTCGGGGAAGTCCAAAAGGAGAGAAGAGGCTCCAGTCAATATGTCCTACCAACCTTCCAGAATCCTTCTTGTTGGAATCCATCTTGGCTGAGTGACCTGCGCACCACCAGGAAGGACCCAGAGTCAGAGTGACTGGCCAGAGACAACCCAGAAACTAACCCAATTACCATAAACCCGAGACTGCGAGCCATGTGACAGAGCAGTCCTCCTGGGTTCCCTTACCCTCCTGCTCTCCACTCGGGTGCCTTCCCAATAAAGTCTTTTGCTTTGTCAGCACGTGTGTCTCCTCAGACAATTCATTTCCAAGAGTTAGACAAGAGCCCACTCTCAGGCCCTGGAAGGGGTCCACATTCCTGTGACAGACCAGCCAGAACAACCTAGAAGGGTAGAGGAAAATTTCTTTTTCCCCAACACTAAAAACATAGTTTTGTGTTCATGTGAATTCAGTATAACGTGTAATGGAATCCTTTTGGAAACAATATTGGAGAAGTGTGGTATTCTTCCACTAACCTGATAAAATATAAACCATTAAAATGAAATATATTATTATTAGTGAATACTGGTAGATTGCAGGCAAAGAAAACACAGTTTCTGAAAAATAAAGTATTACTATCATTCACATGGTACTGTAAAAGCAAATACCAATACTGCTTTTAAGTAAATACCAGTAACTATAAAGCAAAGCCCAACATAATAAATTAATTCCTATACAGTATATACATAAAAATGAACATATCAGTAAATTAACACTTATACATGCTAAGCAGTACTTCATATTTAGAAGAAAAATCCATTCTTAAAGACAAATGAGATGCAGGTGCCCAGTGGGGGAAGTGAGTGGGAGTGGAGATCAAGAATAAGGGGGGCATATTTTAAATAAGGGCTGCATGAAATTATGACATGGCCTCACTGAAGAACAAGGTTAAATCACGTCTCTCAGGAGACTTGTAGCAACACTACCTGCACCCAAAATTATATTCCTTCATAAGTCGTATTGATAAAATTGAAGCATGTTGTTTTAAAAAATCAAGTCTATTTTGTCCTACGATGCTGCAATTTTTTTAAGTGTAAAAAGAAAATCTGTATCTATTAACATTTCCAATGATAGTATATGATTTCCTTCACAATCCATGCCAATTGGTTGTGAAGGATGAATTTAACTTTTGTTAATCTGATGGGGAAAATGTTGCAGGAAAAGGGACCCCTTCCAGGGCCTGAGAGTGGGCTCTTGTCTAACACTCAGAAAATAGATTGTCTGAGGAGACACACATACCGACAAAGCAAAAGACTTTATTGGGAAGGGGCACCCGGGCAGAGAGCAGCAGGGTAAGGGAACTTAGGAGAACTGCTCTGTCACTTGGCTCGCAGTCTCAGGTTTTACGGTAATGGGGTTAGTTTCCAGGTTGTCTCTGGCCAATCATCTTCCTTGGCCCATGTTTGGTCTGACTCAGGATCCTTCCTGGTGGTGCACACATCTTTCAGCCAAGGTGGATTCCACTGTGAGGGTTTCTGGGAAGTTGGCAGGACATATTGTCTTCTCCCTTCTTCTTTTGGCCCCCCAAATTCTCCCAGTTGGTTTTTGATGGTTTTTGATCCCTTATCTAGACTTTCTGTTGTGAGACAACTCAGGCAAGTGGTTATCATTGTGTCTGGCCAAGGAAGGTGGTTTCGGTCAGCAGTTCCCTACCAACTGCCCACTGAGAGACTTCATACTTAAGATACTTCTTGGGAATTGGGGTGGAGGTCTCTTTCTTCTGTAACTACTTCCTGCTGGGAGTGGGCGCCATCCTGCCCAGTAGAGTAGAAGTCTCTCTCTCTCTCTCTGATCTAAATTGAGGTATTCCATGTCTGAAACCAGCTTCTACCCTTGTAGTAAGAAAAATGTAATCTGAAATTGTTGGACCATGTTGGACCATGGAGATAAACCTTGTACACGGTTAAATCAGACAGGCACCATACAGGAGGCTTAACAGGATGATCAGCACTGGGCCCAGAAAAGGAAGGCAAAATTTGGGATGAAGCCTATATCCTACAGAAACAGAGGGCACAGAAAGGATTTGTACCTGGGAGCCCCACAGAGTCCTGCTTGTTTTCAATCTCCCTTTTTCTTTGATAGTCCTCAACATTTCAAAGGCAATGGTTGAGGGTGATGACAGCTCTGGCCACTTCCTGCAGAAATGGGGCATAGTCCTGCTTCAATTTGGGGAATAGACACCAAATTAGAAATATTTCTGAGTTCCAAGTCCTGGATCTGAGTCTTGTATGATTAAGATCTCAATCCCTTTGTCCAACATTTTGGAGTAACAGACCCAATTAGAAGTATTTGGAGGAGTGACAACTTGAATTTTAGTGGACAAAATAAATCTCATTCCCTGAGGAATTCAGGAGAATAAGCCTGAAACCCAGTTTGGACCTCACACCTTAGGGAGATTTGTACCCAAGTAACTAGTTGTCTACTTTTATCTAAGTAGGTTTTAACTTCCGATGTGGTATCAACATATACATAACAGGAACTATTGGCCACTACTCATGTCTTCTTTTTCTGTTAACATCTAATCTAAAGCAATTTTATTGTCTAAAAATTTAATAGTTGCAAGGGGAAACCTCGAGGTCATAAGGTTGCAGCTACCAATGTCTGCCAGCAGACACTGCTTTGAGAATAGCTGGTGTCATCCCAAGTCTGACACAGCTCAGAAAACTCAAGTTCTCAGCAATACAAGGACTTGTCTGAAATCACATCCATAATGCCCCCTAGTATTACATTGAATGTCTGAACCACAGCTACTCCATTTTGACTTTCAATTGCATTTCTCTCCATAACGGCCAAAACAGATGCCACTGTTAGTGATTTCAGTGCTTTACTAGATATGAGAAAATGCAAGAATCTGGGCTCATAAAATCTTCTCCTGAAAGTATCTAACTATCTGAAGGTCTGTTCTGCCAGTTTTTCCCAGAGCATGGAGTTCCTCATTCCTGATCTTCACCCTGAATTCCTTTCAGTGTCTGTTGAAGGTCAGTGGCTGCAGTGGTCATTGACCTAATCCTTGCAGATGTAGAAGACACGTGCCAATTTTCTGTTGGCATGTCCCCTTCAGAGTCATGAATTGGACCATGGTTTGGGGGGCATTTCATGGTCATTTCACCCCACGGTGCTATGAATACTCATTCCCAGGTCTGGCGAAGATTTCACTGATAGGCCACTCAGTGTGCTATTACTGGCCTAGGCACAGTAGCCAAAAGTCTCTGGACCACCTGTCTTAATAGTCTCTTATGGTCCAGGAAAATATTCCCTCTTCTTGCTTCTTCCCATATCTAGAGTTACATTATTACAATCTTTGATCTCATATGGAGCTATATATCAACATTTTATCAGGCTCAGTCACACATTTGGTAGTGCAAGAAACAATTTTGTAAAACAGGCAATATAAAAAAAAGTAACATAGGTAGTTGTATTAGTAAGGTCATAAGTAAGAATTTAAGTCAAGAACTTCCATCAGGTCCTGCCCAGTACACTTCCAAGTCGTCTGACTTAGTCTGTTCTGTACCAATCCTTATCTTTAAGAGAAATTATATATTGGCATTGGCCATAAGACACCTAGTGCAATTTCCTAGTGTTACTAGGCCGGTTATCCCTAGTGTGGTTTAATTGTCCCCAATATAAGGGAGCCTTTAATTTTAAATGACCATAGCCTGGTGCTAATCTCCTGGTTGCATATCATGGAGCATCTGATCTTCATCCAGAGACAGATTACTGAGTTAAGTTTCAGAAACAAATTTAGAGTGTCCTTTTAATAATTCAATTAAACTTTGCAACAGTATAAGATAACAGCAAGCAACTATCTGGGGAGTGAATCTTAGTGAAAACAGACCTCAATAACACAATTAGATTTTGATGTCCATTGAAACATCTCTTTTTCTCTAAAATAACCCTAATTTTTATCAAAGATAGTTAAATCAAAATTAATTGGTTCACAAATTAAGTCTGTTGAAATCATAAAATTCCTCCCAGGGCCAGGAAAGCCATGCCAAGGGCTTGCCACAGATTTCACCTTACAAATTTAGGAGAATTCCTCCCTTTTTGATGTCAAAATACCTTCAGATTTCTGCACCTGTTAGGAAGTAGCCTTCTTAATTTATCTGATAAAGCTGCTGGGAACCTAAGAGTGTCCAGTCTCTGGAGGGATCAGGTAGAGAGAAAAGAGAAATGTTTCCATTCTGCTTACAAAGGTATAATTTACCAAATTGCTATAAGTCATAATTAGCTTGAAGGGAAGGGTTTCTTTATATCTGGAAAACACAGATTAAAATCTTATAATGTTTCAGACAGAAACCATAAAAATTATAACCACATTCATCAGTTTACTCAATCCTATGTAACTAATCCTTTTTGTTAACAGTTTCCATTAGACTTTTAAAATTTCTTACCTAGTTTAGTAGTGTGATTTAAAAGTTATGAGAAAAGTGTACTTGTCAAAAGTCAAGTGATTCTTCTTGAAGATGAAGCAATTTTGCAAAGCATCATTTTAACTATCTATGAATGACAAAAATACTTAAAAAGGCAAGGCTAAGGATCTGATTACAATGTTTTTGGCAAAGAAGATTAACCAAGTTGCTGTAACATAAAACATTTTAAGACAACAACTAAAATTATATATTTTTTAATATTTATTTATTTATTTATTTATCTATCTATCTTTGGCTGCACTGGTTCTTAGTTGTGGCATGTGTGATCTTTCATTGAGGTGCGTGGGCTCTTCATTGCGGCGTGCAGGCTCTCTATATAATTTTTAGAATATTTATATTAATAACATTTATCCATACAGTACTGTGTATTCTAAGTAGGTTTATCACTCATGTGACAATGTTCTCTGTGTAATTTAACATACCAAATAATACTAGTTAAATACTTCTCTGTGAGATGTCTCAGGGACCCTCTAAAGTGTCCTAAATTTAGCTGGAGGTAAAAAGAACTTTAATTAAAAGTTGATATTTGGGAAGTTTGTCAAAAGGTTTCAAAACATTGGGTCAAATAAGATCATAGCTTACTCTGAGATAATACTTATTCTTTAACCAAAGTGACAAGAGATCTCAACAGCAAATACAGATCACTTAAAGGAACAGAAACTCACAAAATCTGTTATCAAAAGCAGCATTCCAAGGAAACTTTGTTCTCTGAACAGAGAGAGAAAACCAAATCCGGTCTTTTACCAGCTTGCCTTTTTTTTTTTCTCCTGATAGGTTTTTTTTAATTTTTAAAAATTTTTTTTGAATTTTATTTTATTTTATTCTTTTTTATACAGCAGGTTCTTATTAGTTATCTATTTTATACATATTGGTGTATATATGTCAATCCCAATCACCCAGTTCATTCCCCCCACAACTTTCCCCCCTTGGCGTCCATACATTTATTCTCTACATCTGTGTCTCTATTTCTGCCTTGCAAACTGGTTCATCTGTACCATTTTTCTAGATTCCACATATATGCATTAATATACGATATTTGTTTTTCTCTTTCTGACTTACTTCACTCTGTATGACAGTCTCTATGTCCATCCACGTCTCTACAAATGAACCAATTTCATTCCTCTTTATGACTGAGTAATATTCCATTGTATATATGTACCACAACTTCTTTATCCATTCGTCTCTCGATGGGCATTTAGGTTGCTTCCATGACCTGGCTATTGTAAATAGTGCTGCAATGAACATTGGGGTGCATGGGTCTTTTTGAATTATGGTTTCCTCTGGGTATATGCCCAGTAGTGGGATTGCTGGGTCACATGGTAATTCTATTTTTAGTTTTTTAAGGAACCTCCATACTGTTCTTCATAGTGGCTGTATCAATTTAAATTCCCACCAACAGTGCAAGAGTGTTCCCTTTTCTCCACACGCTCTCCAGCATTTGTTGTTTGTAGATTTTCTGATGATGCCCATTCTAACTGGTGTGAGGTGATACCTCATTGTAGTTTTGATTTGCATTTCTCTAATAATTAGTGATGTTGAGCAGCTTTTCATGTGCCCCTTGGCCACCTGTATGTCTTCTTTGGAGAAATGTCTATTTAGGTCTTCTGCCCATTTATGATTGGGTTGTTTGTTTCTTTAATATTGAGCTGAATGAGCTGTTTATATATTTTGGAGATTAATCCTTTGTTCATTGATTCATTTGTAAATATTTTCTCCCATTCTAAGGGTGCTCTTTTCACCTTGTTTATAATTTCCTTTGTTGTTCAAAAGCTTTTAACTTTCATTAGGTCCCATTTGTTTAATTTTATTTTTATTTCCATTACTCTAGGAGGTGGGTCAAAAAGATCTTGCTGTGATTTATGTCAAAGAGTGTTCTTCCTATGTTTTCCTCTAAGAGTTTTATAGTGTTCAGTCTTACATTTAGGTCTTCAATCCATTTTGAGTTTATTTTTGTGTATAGCATTAGGGAGTGTCCTAAGTTCATTCTTTTACATGTAGCTGTCCAGTTTTACCAACACCACTTATTGAAGAGGCTGTCTTTTCTCCATTGTATATCCTTGCCTCCTTTGTCATAGATTAGTTGACCATAGGTACATAGGTATATCTCTGGGCTTTCTATCCTGTTCCATTGATCTATATTTCTGTTTTTGTGCCAGTACCATATTGTCTTGATTACTGTAGCTTTGTAGTATAGTCTGAAGTCAGGGAGTCTGATTCCTCCAGCTCTGTTTTTTTCCCTCAAGATTGCTTTGGCTATTTGGGGTCTCTTGTGTCTCCATACAAATTTTAAGATTTTTTGTTCTAGTTCTATAAAAAATGCCATTGGTAATTTGATAGGGATTTCATTGAATCTGTAGATTGCTTTGGGTAGTATAGTCATTTTCACAATATTGATTCTTCCAGTCCAAGAACATGGTATATCTCTCCATCTGTTTATGTCATCTTTGATTTCTTTCATCAGTGTCTTATAGTTTTCTGAGTACAGGTCTTTTACCTCCTTAGCTGGTTTATTCCTAGGTATTTTATTCTTTTTGTTGCAGTGGTGAATGGGATTGTTTCCTTAATTTCTCTTTCTGATTTTTCATTCTTAGTGTATAGGAATGCAAGAGATTTCTGGGCATTAATTTTGTATCCTGCCACTTTACCAAATTCACTGATTAGCTCTAGTAATTTTCTGGTGGCATCCTTAGGATTTTCTATGTATAGTATCATATCATCTGTAAACAGTGACAGTTTTACTTCTTCTTTTCCAATTAGGATTCCTTTTATTTCTTTTTATCTCTGATTGCCGTGGCTCGGATTCCAAAGCTATGTTGAATAATAGTGGCAAGACTGGACATCTTGTCTTGTTTCTGATCTTAGAGGAAATGCTTTCAGTTTTTCACCATTGAGAATGATGTTTGCTGTCAGCTTGTCATATATGGCCTTTATCATGTTGAGGTAGGTTCCCTCTATGCCCACTTTCTGGGAAGTTTTTATCATAAATGGGTGTTGAATTTTGTCAAAAGCTTTTTCTGCATCTATTGAGATGATCCTATGTGTTTTATTCTTCAATTTGTTAATACCGTGTATCACACTGATTGCTTTGCATGTACTGAAGAATCCGTGCATCCCTGGGATAAATCCCACTTGATCATGGTGTATGATACTTTTAATGTGTTGTTGGATTCTGTTTGCTTGTATTTTGTTGAGGATTTTTGCATCTATATTCATCAGTGATATTGCTCTGTAATTTTCTTTTTTGTAGTATCTTTGTCTGATGTTGGTATCAGGGTGATGGTGACCTCATACAATGAGTTTGGGAGTGTTTCTTCCTCTGCAATTTTCTGGAAGAGTTTGAGAAGGATGGGTGTTAGCTCTTCTCTAAATGTTTGATAGAATTCACCTGTGAAGTCATCTGGCCCTGGACTTTTGTTTGTTGGAAGATTTTTAATCAAAGTTTCAGTTTCATTACTTGTGACTGTTCATATTTTCTATTTCTTCCTGGTTCAGTCTTGGAAGGTTATACCTGTCTAAGAATTTGTCCATTTCTTGCAGGTTGTCTAATTTATTGGCATAGAGTTGCTTGCAGTAGTCTCTTAGGATGCTTTGTATTTCTGCGGTGTCCATTGTAACTTCTCCTTTTTCATTTCTAATTTTATTGATTTGAGCCCTTTCCCTCCTTTTCATGATGAGTCTGGCTAATGGTTTATCAATTTTGTTTATCTTCTCAAAGAACCAGCTTTTAGTTTTATTGATCTTTGCTATTGTTTTCTTTGTTTCTATTTCATTTATTTCTGCTCTGATCTTTATGATTTCTTTCCTTCTACTAACTTTGGGTTTTGTTTGTTCTTCTTTCTCTAGTTCCTTTAGGTGTAAGGTTAGATTGTTTATTTGAGATTTTTCTTCTTTTTTGAGGTAGGCTTGTATTGCTATAAACTTCCCTCTTAGAACTGCTTTTGCTGCATCCCATAGGCTTTGGATCACCGTGTTTTCACTGTCACTTGTCTCTAGGTATTTTTTGATTTCCCCTTTGATTTCTTCAGTGATCTCTTGGTTATTTAGTAATGAATTGTTTAGCCTCCATGTTTTTGTGTTTTTTACATTTTTTTCCCTGTAATTGATTTATAATCTCATAGCGTAGTGGTCAGAAAAGATGTTTGATGTGATTTCAATTTTCTTAAACTAACCGAGGCTTGATTTTTGACCCAAGATGTGATCTATCCTGGAGAATGTTCCATGTGCACTTGAGAAGAAAGTGTAATCTGCTGTTTTCAGATGGAATGTGTTATAAATATCAATTAAATCTATCTGGCCTATTGTGTCATGTAAAGCTTCTGTTTCCTTATTAATTTTCGCTTTGGATGATCTGTCCATTGGTGTAAGTGAGGTGTTAACGCCCCCCACTATTGTTGTGTTACTGTCGATTTCCTCTTTTATAGCTGTTAGCAGTTGCCTTATGTATTGAGGTGCTCCTATATTGGGTGTATATATCTTTATAATTGTTATATCTTCTTCTTGAATTGATCCCTTGATCCTTATGTAGTGTCCTTCCTTGTCTCTTGTAACATTCTTTATTTTAAAGTGTACTTTATTTGATATGAGTATTGCTACTCCAGCTTTCTTTTGATTTCCATTTGCATGGAATATCTTTTTCCATCCCCTCACTTTCAGTCTGTGTATGTCCCTAGGTCTGAAGTGGGTCTCCTGTAGACAGCATATATATGGGTCTTGTTTTTGTATCCATTCAGCGAGCCTGTGTCTTTTGTTTGGAGCATTTAAAACATTCACATTTAAGGTAATTATCTATATGTATGTTCCTATTACCATTTTCTTAATTGTTTTGGGTTTGTTTCTGTAAGTCCTTTTCTTCTCTTGTGTTTCCCACTTAGAGAAGTCTCTTTAGCATTTGTTGTAGAGCTGGTTTGGTGGTGCTGCATTCTCTTAGCTTTTGCTTGTCTGTAAAGCTTTTGATTTCTCCATCGAATCTGAATGAGATCTTTGCCGATAGAGTAATCTTGGTTGTAGTTTCTTCCCTTTCATCACTTTAAGTTTATCATGCCACCCCCTTCTGGCCTGTAGAGTTTCTTCTGAGAAAGCAGCTGATAATGTTATGGGGGTTCCCTTGTATGTTATTTGTCGTTTTTCCCTTGTTGCTTTTAATAATTTTTCTTTGTCTTTAATTTTTGTCAATTTGATTACTATGTGTCTCGGCGTGTTTCTCCTTGGGTTTATCCTGCCTGGGACTCTCTGTGCTTCCTGGACTTGTGTGGCTATTTCCTTTCCCGTGTTAGGGAAGTTTTCGACTATAATCTCTTCAAATATTTTCTCAGGTCCTTCCTGTCTCTCTTCTCCTTCTAGGACCCCTATAATGTGAATGTCGGTGTGTTTAATGTTGTCCCAGAGGTCTCTTAGGCTGTCTTCATTTCTTTTCATTCTTTTTTCTTTATTCTGTTCTGCAGCAGTGAATTCCACTATTCTGTCTTCCAGGTCAGTTATCCGTTCTTCTGCCTCTGTTATTCTGCTATTGATTCCTTCTAGTGTAGTTTTCATTTCAGTTATTGTATTGTTCATCTCTGTTTGTTTGTTCTTTAATTCTTCCAGGTGTTTGTTTTTAGTTCTTCTAGGTCTTTGTTAAACATTTCTTGCATCTTCTCGATCTTTGCCTCTAGTCTTTTTCTGAGTTCCTGGATCATCTTCACTATCATTATTCTGAATTCTTTTTCTGGAAATTTGCCTATCTCCTCTTCATTTAGTTGTTTTTCTGGGGTTTTATCTTGTTCCCTTCATCTGGTACATAGTCCTCTGCCTTTTCATTTTGTCTGTCTTTCTGTGAATGTGGTTTTCGTCCCACAGGCTGCAGGATTGTAGTTCTTCTTGCTTCTGCTGTCTGCCCTCTGGTGGATGAGGCTATCTAAGAGGCTTGTACAAGCTTCCTGATGGAAGGGACTGGTGATGGGTAGAACTGGGTGTTGCTCTGGTGGGCAGAGCTCAGTAAAACTTTAATCTGCCTCTCTGCTAATGGGTGGGGCTGAGTTCCCTCCCTGCTGGATATTTGGCCTGAGGTGACTGAGCAATGGAAGCTACAGGCTCTTTGGTGTGGCTAATGGTGGACTCCAGGAGGGCTCATGCCAGGGAGTACTTCCCAGAACTTCTGCTGTCAATGTCATTGTCCCCCTGGTGAGCCACAGCCACCCCCTGCCTCTGCAGGAGACCCTCCAACACTAGCAGGTAGGTCTGGTTCTGTCTCCTATGGGGTCACTGCTCCTTCTCCCTGGGTCCTGATGCACACACTACTTTGTGTGTGTCCTCCAAGAGTGGAGTCTCTGTTTCCCCCAGTCCTGTTGAAGTCTTGCAATCAAATCTCACTAGCCTTCAAAGTCTGATTCTCTGGGAATTCCTCCTCCCACTGCCAGACTCCCAGGTTGGGAAACCTGACATGGGGCTCAGAACCTTCACTCCAGTGGGTGGACTTGTGTGGTATAATTGTTCTCCAGTTTGTGAGTCACCCACCCAGTGTTTATGCAATTTAATTTTATTGTGATTGCACCCCTCCTACCATCTCATTGCAGCTTCTCCTTTGTCTTTGTATGTGGGGTATCTTTTTTGGTGAGTTCCAGTGTCTTCCTGTCAATGATTGTTCAGCAGTTAGTTGTGATTCTCGTGCTCTTGCAAAAGGGAGTCTGTACCAGCTTTCTTTTAACAACAAAATTCACTTATTTAATTAACTTCAATCTACACCTAGCCAATCCTGACCATCCCCAAACCCTCTATCACTTTCTGTATTCATATTAGTTTTGTCCCTTATTTGTTTTATCCAGAAACAACCAGCTCTAAGACAGACTTACTTTCTCTTCCTGTAATAAAATGCAATTCCATTCCTCATACCTCCTTTACTGAAAACACACATCCTGCTTTTCTACTGTATACTGAAATGTTTCCTTTATTTCTTTTATTAGCTTTAATTACATGTTTAAATTAGAGTCCTCAATTCTTAAAAACCTTAATTTCTAGTGACAACCAAGAAGTAAGCCATTATGAGTTGTCTTTTACATTAGCATTCTGTAGATTGGTGAAAATACCAATGATAATTCCTAAAAACATTTGCTTTCTTATAGAGAACATCTCAGGGTGGCACCAAACACATTCATTGATAGTCTTAAATACCTTTAGTTTCTTTGTTTAGTAATTGATGTATCTTATTTTATTTGGGAATGATCCAGCTATTCAACAAACTTTCATCATATAACTTAATTTAGCACAACTCTAAATTTCAACTTGCCGGATCTCTGGAGGGATTATTCTTAAGTAAACATTCCTAAAATATAATTATTCCTATAGAGTTTACATAAAAGCACTTATTTCATTTACATTTACTTTCCTTCAAAAAAATTTTTTTATATTGAGTTATTTTCCTTGTTGATGATTTGTAATAGATATAATAAGATTTTATTTGACTTCTATTAAACCTAGGTACAGTAAGTGTATTGTATCAGTACTTAATGTTGATGACTGTAAAGACATGTCTACATTAATTAAATTAACAAGCTTAAACTAAGTTTAATACCACATATTAATTTAATACTGAATATTTCCCAGTCCATGGGAACCTGAAATTAATTCTGGCCAGTTACCTTCTGTATTTTTGAGAATTTATATAAGCACTCAATTTCCTTTAAGCCAATTAAGTAGAGCTCATTGTCAAATTAATTTTGATAATACCATCCAAAGTTAAGGACATATATACATTGCACACAGACATATAGAGAAACACAACCAGAGATCTCATAACTTCATTTTCTAAACTTAGTCATGAATCAGATATTACAATATAAAACTCACTAGCTTTTAAACAGTTGAAATAAGTTAAATTTAGAAAGGCTTCTCCCCCCCCCCCCTTTTTTTTTTCCTCAGTCTCAAAAATTAGAGAAGATCTAGATAAGACAAGTGGTTTTGAGAGCCCTGGTCTCAAGGCACAGCGAGAGATAAGCAAGTTCTCCTAGTAGGACTTCTTCCCTCAGTGTCAGAATTCTGGAAAGATGTTTTATCAAGCTTTTTTTCTCTAAGTGTATATGCAAATACGTATATCCTTGAATAAAAGCTCTCAAATATTTATCTTCTTTATTCCCAACTCCAGTCCAGTTGTTTACTGAGTAGCAGGCTGAGGCTTTGGGAGGGGAAGGAGCTTTCCCAGTCACCCACCAGGGAATGAAGAGAGCCAGGAATCTATCCCAGGCTTTGTTCATTAGCAAAGACTTCGTGAGGGCCTGTGGTGTGCCAAGAACTAACCCACAGCCTGGAAATGCAGTAGTTTCTTTCCAAAACTTTTCATTTTGAAAATTTTAAAGCATGATGAACACTTGAAAGAATGATATGATAAACACCCTTCCATCTAGATTTAACAATTCAACAATTAACTGCCTCATTTACTTTATTTCTCTGTGTGTCTGTACATATACATATCTTTCTTCTTGTTTTTTTTCTTTTTAGTTTAAGACTTTATTTTTAGAGCAGGTTTAGGTTCACATGAAAATGGAGGAAGGTACAGAGATTCCCATGTACCCCCTTCCCCTACACAATATAGCCTCCCTGTTATCAACATCCCCTTCCACAGTAGTACATTTGTTAAAATCGACGAACCTACGTTGACTTATAATCGCCCCAAGCCCTTAGTTTACATGAGGATTTACTCTTGGTGTTGTACATACTGTAGGTTTGGACAAATATATAATGATACGTATCCATCATTATAATATCATACACAGTATTTTTACTGCCTTAAAAATCCTCTCTGACTATTCTTCCCTCTCCCACCCCAGCCCCTGGCACTTTTTATTGTCTCCATAATTTTGCCTTTTTCAGAATGTCACATAGTTGGAATCAGAATATGGAGTCATCTAGTGAGCTTGTGCCTCTGGGCTGTGAACTTCACATGTGCTTCTCAGTCCTCCCTTCTTACTTAGGTGGGACAGGATGGCTGGAGTGGGGTAGAGTTGAGTATTTCCCTTTCCCCACGTGGAAGGCTAGAGCTGACTAGTGTTGGGTATTTCCTTTTCCCCAGTTCAGGTAAGCTCTGATAATTCCCCAGCAGGTTAGGCTCTGCTTAACTAGCTTCTTCTAAGGGCAAGCCTCGTTAAGAGGAATAGAGTGCTCTGGCATATTTCAGAATGATTCCTTTTCCTTCCCCCTAATAGAGGCACAAGGGGATTTTCCTCTGATATTTACTGTGAGAATTTGGTCAAGATCCTGGAGGTAAATTTCACAGTATTGCAGAGGTTTCCCTAATACTGAGTCCTCTGAGAATTCTAGCTCTCAGAGTTGTCCACTGAGCCTCCAGCAATTCATCAATTACAGTTCAGGTTTTCCCACACCAGCACACATTCTCAAAGGGTTTCCAGTTGTAAGTTGTGACTCAGTGTATTCATCAGTCTTGGAAAGTGTTGAGAAGTGATTTCCAGTCTTGGGACAGTGATTTTCCTGTGAGTTCTCTCCTCTTTTACAAATTCAAGGAAAGGTGTTGATTATTCAAATCTGTTCAGCTTTTACTTGTTGTTAGGACAGAGTTAGGACTTCAGAGATTCTTATCTGTGAAACTGAATCGTCCTTTTTTTGTTTGTTTGTTTTTCTGAAACATTTGAAGTTAAATCACATATATCATAATATTTCATTCCTGAATGCTTAAGCAGAAATCTCATAATAATGAGGACATGCTCTTACTTATAATGGCATACCATTATCACAGATAAGAAAATTAAAGTCCATTATTATTATATTATTATTATTATATCTTCTTTTTCAAGTTTCTCTAATAGTTTCCCAAATAGCTTTTATAGTCCAATAGTCACCCCAAACAGACATTTATTACACCACCACTCCCATCCTTGATCTAATTAAGGTTAAAGCATTGCATTGGGTTGTTATATCTCTGTAGTTTTTTGAATCTAGAGCAATTCTCCTGCCCCTTTTTTCTTTGCAAGAGACATTCAATTTTGGAAAATCCCAGCCCAATTGCCTTGTAGAATGTTCTACATTCTACATTTGACTGATTAGTTCCTTATTCTGTCCTTTAACTTGTTTCTGTATCCCCTGTATTTCCTGTCATCTTAGTTCAGACTGCTTTCAGGTAATACCATAAACAGCAGACATTTATTTCTCACATTTCTGGAAATAAGCTGGGAAGTCTAATTTCAGGGTGCTGGCCAGCTTGGTTCCTGGGGAAAGCCCTTTTCCTGGCTTGCAAATGGCCACCTTCTTGCTTGTCTTCACATGGTAGAGAGAGATCATATCTTTCTTGTCTCTTCTTCTCAGGGCACGAATCCCTTTTCTGAGGGCTCTAATCTCATGAACTAATGACCTCCCAAAGGCTCCACCTTCAAATATCACCACATTGAGGATTATGGCCTCAATATAAGACTTCTGGGGGGATACAAACATTCAGTCCATAGCAACTGTAAAATGAAAACCACTTCTAGAGGCTTGATTCGGGTTAAGCATATTTGCAAAGAATACATAGCAAATGAAACTATGAACTTGTCGAAGGGTTATCTGTATACCTTTTGTATGTATCTATGAATTATGTTGCTGTCTTTGCACACATTTTTATTGGGGTTTGATGATTTTTTTCAATCAATGTAGTCTGAGGCTAGTCTATATTCTGCTACCAAACAAGGGACTTAAATTGATCTCTGAAGTCGTTGCTAATAAGACAAGAGATGGACAAAAACGCAACTCGTAATCCCCATGGAGAGATGTTTTTTCTGGCCCAAATGTTTATCAGTGGGTGAATGAATAACCCGATAGTGTTATATCTAAGCAATGGAATACTATTCAGCAATAAAAAGAATGAACTATTGATTCATACAATATTATTCTGAACAAAAGAAGCCAGGCAAAAGACAGCATATACAGTACGATTTTATTTATATAAAATTCTAAAAAGTGCGAACTAATCTATAGTGACAGGAAGCAGATCAATGGTTGCCTGGTGATAAAATGAGAGGAGGAGCGAAGCAGAAGAAAGAGATTACAGAAAGCCATGAGGAAGGATTGGGGGATGCTGAAGATGTTTGCTATCTTGATTATGGTGATGGGCAAAGCTTATCAAGCTCTACACTTTAAATATATGCAAGTAAATGTAAGAATATAATTAATTGGGCATTTCTTGGTGTTCAGTTGATGGCTGTCAATGTTTGGATGAATAATAAAATAATTCTTATATAATTCATTCATATATAATTCATTTATGTTTTGTACACATTTTTTCTTGCCTTTATTTCAGGAAAAAATATGTTGTTATCAAGACATTCACAAAATGTGCCTTCTACTGACAGTAATGCCATCTGAACAAGTTTTCTTGAGTGTTTTTTCTCAAACCTGTTTTATTTTAAATTTTTAATTTTAGAAACTGCACTCTGCTAATGCAGTAATACCTGGAATTTCAAAAAAAATGCTTCAATCAATATTTAGATTTGGAAACAAACCATGACTTTTGTATATCACATCAAACACTGCAATGGGATTGCAGATCATGAATTAATTTTATCAAAGAAATTATAAAATATTTTAATTTAATGACATAAACTACTCTTACATGTCATGATTGTCAGCATCTCTTTAAGCAATCTCTAGATCCATATACGATTTAAGTTCTATTTCTTTAAAAAAATGTTCTTCTCTCTAAAATAATTGAAATAAACTATTTATATTACAAAAATACAAATTATCTAATTATCAATATTTTAAATAAATTATTTAATTAAACCTGGGAAGTTTAATTTTTTGAAAATTTAGTTAGTTTTATTAAATGCTCAAATCTGGGTCCTCTTTTTTTTTTAATCGAGGCATAATTGATATGAAACTTTATATTAGTTTCAGATGTATAATCTAATGATTTGATAATTGTATATATTGTGAAATGATCACTGCAGTAAGTCTAGTTATCATCATAGTTACATCACAATACAGAGTTATAAAAATTTTTTTTCTTATGATGAGGACTTTTTTGATTTATTTTTTTCTTATGATGAGGACTTTTAAGATTTATTTGTATAGCAGGGGAACTATATTCAATATCTTGTAATAGCTTATAATAAAAAATAATCTAAAAATATGTATATATATGCATTTATATATATAAGTGAATCACTGTGGTGTACAACTGAAATTTACACAATAGTGTAAATCAACTATACTTCAATAAAAAAATTTAAACTTAGCAACTTTCAGATATGTAATACAGTCTTATTAAGTATAGTCACCACACTGTTTATTAAATCCCCATGACTTCTTTATTTTATGACTGGAAGTTGGTACCCTTTGACCACTTTCACTCATTTCACCCACCATTCACCCCCACACTTTTGGCAACCACCAATGTTCCAATCTGTTTTCTGAATCTATGAGCTTGTTGTTTTTGTTTTTTCTTTTTAAATTCCACATGTAGATGAAATCATACACTACTTGTCTTTCTCTGTCTGACTTATTTCAATTAAAATAACACACTCTTAGTCCATCCATGTTGTCACAAATGGCAATATTATATTCTTCTTTATGGCTGAAAAATATTCCATTGTATATATACTACATCTTCTTTATCCATTTATCCCTCAGTGAACACTTAGGTTGTTCCCATGTCTTGCCAATTGTAAATACTGCTGCAAAAAACATGGGAGTGCATACACGTTTACAAGTTAATGTTTTTATTTTCTTAAGATAATACCCTGAAGTGGAATTGCTGGATCATATGGTAGTTCTATTTTTAATTTTTTGAGGACCCTCCATACTGTTTTCCATAGAGGCTGCACCAATTTACATTCCAACCAAAAGTGCACAAGTGTTACCTATTGTCCACATCCTCACCAACACTTGTTATTTCTTGTCTTTTTGGTAATAACCATTTTGACAGGTGTGAGGTGATATCTAACAGTGGCTTTGATTTGCATTTCCCTGATGTTTACTGATGCTCATCATTTTTTCACGTGTCTGTTGGCCATCTGTATGTCTTCTTGGAAGAAAATGTCTATTAAGATCTTCTGCTCATGTTTAATTGGATTCTTTGTTTTGTTGTTGTTGCTTTGTGGGGTTTTTGTTTGTTTTCTGTTTTTGCTACTGAATTGTATGAGCTCTCTTTGTATTTTGGATATTAACGCCTTATCAGCTGTATGATTTGCAAATATTTTCTCGCATTTAGGGTTGCCTTTTTATTTTCTTGATGGCTTCCTTTGCTGTGCAGAAACTTTTTAGTTTGACGTAGTCCCACTTGTTTATTTTTGCTTTTGTTGCCTTTGCTTTTGGTGTCAGATTCAAAAAATCATTGCCAGAACCAATATCAAGGAGCTTAACATCTATGTTTTCTTCTAGGATTTTTATGGTTTCACATCTTATATTCAAGTCTTTAATCCATTTTGAGTTTTTTTGTGTATAGTATAAGGTAGTGCATAGTATAAGATTCATTCTTTTGCATGTAGCTGTCCAATTTTCCCAATACCATTTATTGAAGAAATTGTCATTTCTTTATTTCATATTCTTGGCTCCTTTGTCATTAATTATGTATGCCTGGGTTTATTTCTGGGCTCTCTCCTCTGTTCCATTGTTCTATGTGCCTGTTTTTATTCCAATACTTTACTGTTTTGATTACTAAATTCTTGTAATAGAGTTTGAAATTAGGAAGCATGATGTTTCCAGCTTTCTTCTTTCTTAAAATTTCTTTGGTTATTGGGGATCTTGGGTGGTGCCATCCAAATTTTAGGATTGTTTGTTCTATTTCTATGAAAAATGCCACTGGCAATCAGAGAAGAAAAAGAAATAAAAGGAATCCAAATTTGAAAAGAAGTTAAACTGTCACCGTTTGCAGATGACATGATACTATACATAGAAAATCCTAAAGAAGCTACCAGAAAACTACTAGAGCTCATCAATGAATTTGGTAAAGTTGCAGGATACGAAATTAATACAGAGAAAGCTGTTGCATTTCTAGACACTAACAACGAAAGATCAGAAAGAGAAATTCAAGAAACTTGAATTCAAAATTCAAAAATTTCTATTGCACAAAAAAAGGATAAAATGCCTAGGAATAAACCTACCTAAGGAGGCAAAAGACCTATACTCCAAAAACTATAAGATGCTGATGAAAGAAATCAAATACAACACAAACAGATAGAAAGATGTACCATGTTCTTTGACTGGAAGTATCAGTATTGTCAAAATGACTATACAACACAAGACAATCTACAGATTCAATACAATCCATATCAAATTACTAATGGTTCATCAAAATTACCATTTAATAATAATGATAATAATAATAAAAAAATAGAGAGGGAGGAAACTTTGGGAGGTGATGGATATGTTTATGGCATAAATTGTGGTGATGTTTTCATGGATGTATATGTATATGCAAACTCATCAAGTTGTATACATTAAATATGTACAGCTTTTTGTATATCAATCATACCACAAAAGAGCAGTTTTAAAAATTACCATTTAATGTAACCGACAAGGACTTAATCTCCAAAATATACAAACAGCTGATACAACTCAACAACAAAATACCAAACAACCCAATCAAAAAACGGGCAGAAGATCTAAATAGACATTTCTCCAGAAAAGACAGACAGATGGCCAAGAAGCACATGAAAAGCTGCTCAACATCACTAATTATTAGAGAAATGCAAATCAAAACTACAATGAGGTATCACCTCACACCAGTCAGAATGGCTATCATCAAAATGTCTACAAATAATAAATGCTGCAGAGGGTGTGGAGAGAAGGGAACCCTCCTTCACTGTTGGTGGGAATGTAAATTGGTACAGTCACTGTGGAGAACAGTATGGAGGTTCCTCAAAAAACTAAAAATAGAACTACCATATGACCCTGCAATCCCACTCTTGGGCATATATCCAGAGAAAAATATGGTCTGAAAGGATACAAGCACCCCAATATTCACTGCAGCACTGTTTAAAGTAGCCAAGACCTGGAAGCAACCTAAATGTCCTTTGACAGAGGAACAGATAAAGAAGTTGTGGTACATGTACACAATGGAATATTACTCAGCTATTAAAAAGAATGAAATAATGCCATTTGCAACAACATGAATGGACCTAGAGACTGTCATACTGAGTGAAGTAAGTCAGACAGAGAAAGAGAAATATTATATGATATCACTTATATGTGGAATTTTAAAAATGATACAAGTGAACTTATTTACAAAAGACAAACAAACTCACAGACTCAGAGAACAAACTTATGGTTACCAGGGGGGGAGGGTGGGGCAGAGGGATAGTTAGGGAGTTTGGGATTGACAGAAAAAAATTGTATATCACTATATTGTACACCTGTAACTTATATAATATGTACATCAACTACACATCAATTAAAAAAATGTTAAAAAAAAAAAGAAAAATGTCATTGGTATTTTGATAGCGATTGTGTTGAATCCGTAGATTGCTTTGGGTAGTATAGACATTTTAACAATATTAAATCTTCTAATCCATGAACATAGAATATCTATTTATTAATATCTTCTTCAATTTCTTTCATCACTGTACATGTCTTTCCCTTCCTTGGTTCAATTTGTTTGTGTTTTTAAATGGGATTGTTTTCTTAATTTATCTTTCTAATAGTTTGTTGTTAGTATATGGAAACAGGAAATTTTGGGCTATTGATTCTGTATCTTGCAACTTCACTGAATTTGCTTATTCTCACAGGTTTTGGGTGGAGTGTTTAGAGTTTTCTAAGTCCCCTCTTAACAACATTATAACACAATTTTCCAGGACTTCTTTTGTTTAGAGGGTGGAAGGTTAGTTATTTAGAGAAGCATTTGTTTTAAACCTGATTGGTATTAGTCGCATGTGGATATTTCATGTTATAGGTGCTTAGCACTGAGCACCACATTCTGAGAGGAAACCATGAGTGTATTAGTGTGTTCGTGTGTGTGTGTGTGTGTGTGTTGTAATCTGCAGTTCCCTTTGAAGCATGAAGACTCTGGCAAGGCATCTTGCTCGGGTATAAATGTGGAATAATATTTGTAGCCCTTTGTCAGTTGTATAAATTGGAAATATCTTTTCTCAAATTTCCCTGCACTCTCTTTATACTGCTGTCTAATTAAAAGGAAGTCTAAAATTTCATATGGTCAAACTTACATTTTCCTTCATGGCAGGTGCATTTTTGTAGATATTAACTAAAAACAAATTTTAATTGCGAGGTCATGAAGATATTCCTCTATTTTAGCTCCCAAATGCCCTATAGTATGTTCATTCATATGTGGCTGGAGTTGACTTATATACACAGAATCAGTTTAATATTCTGGATCCCTTCTCCTCATTAAAAGACTGAAATTTAATTGGGGGGGAAATGACATCATTATAACATTCAATCTTCTTAATATTTTATGTGGTAAGTCCTCTCATCTATTTTTGTCCTTTTAAAGATTTTCTCTGTAATGATTTACAATCATCTGTGCAGAGACATGCATATTTTTGTGAGATTTCTTCCTAGGTATTTGCTATTTTTTGGTTCTATTACAAATGGCAAGTTTCATTTTCTGATTGATGCTCTTATACAGAAATGCACTTGAATTTTGCATATTGATCTTGTATGTAGCAACCTTGCAAAATTTACATATGTATTAAATTCATTTGTAAATCATTTGGGGTTTTCTATGTAAAAAATCATATCATTTAATAATAGGAAAATTTCTATTTTTTTCTTTCCAATCATTATACTTGTTCCCTCCTTGCCTGTTTGTGCTGCTTATGAATGCCAAAGCATTGTTGAATAGGTGTCGCATTTCCATTCTAAGAGAAAACTATCAGAATTTTATCAGTGCTGTAGGGTTTTGGTAGATATCCTTCAACAGATTAAGGAAGTTCCCTTCACTGTCTAATTTTCTAAATTTTTTTTTTTTCTTCTCATGACTCCATGTATTAACCTGGGAAAGCTGACTTACAAAACGCCACAGACTGACTGGCTTAAACAAAACAAATTTATTTTCTTGCAGTTCTGGAGGTCCAAGATCAAGGTGTCTGCAGGTTTGTTTTCTACTGAGGCCTCCTTGGCTTGCAGATAACCTCTCTCCGTGCCCTCCCATGGCCTTTTCCCTATGCATGCACATCACTGGTGTCTTTCTTCTTTTGAGGACAGTCATTGAAGTAGGGCCCAACACCATGTTAAACAGGTGATAGCAAGAATCCTTGTTTGAGGTCCATTGTCAGGCAGAACACTAACAGAATTTCATCACTGCGGTGGGTTTTGGTAGATATCAACTAACACATTAAGGCAATGACCTTTTCCTAATTTGCTAAATTTTCCTTTTTTAAATCACTGACTGGTCATATTAGATTTGTCCCCATTTTCATTTAACCTTGATTACCTACTTAAGTGCCCCACCTCTGAATACGGTTTGTGGTGGGACACATTCAGTCCATAACTATGGATGATGAATTTTATCAAATGATTTTTCTGCCATCTGAGATAATCATGAGACTTGTTTTCATTTAGTCTATTATGTGGTAAAATAAATTGAGTATTCAGTGAGGTTTCTTATTGGTCTCTGGCTTTTTAGAATATAACTTTATTGGTTGTAAAGATATGCATGTGTGGTAAACCTTTCAAGAAAAACAAAGGAATTATTAATATCAAGATACTGGATGCTTCAAGCTGAGGAAAATGGGGGTGACATAGTGTGTTAGAATCCATGGGGCCTCTGAGCCACCGTGTAATGTTTTATTTCTTCACCTAGGTGTTTTATGCATGGGTACTAATTTTACTATTCTCCTTTAAATTGTATCTACATGTTTACTACACAATCTTATATGCCTGCTTTTCATAACAAAACAAAAATAGATGAGTCACACTCAAAGATGAAATAAGCTACTGTGAAAATTAGAAACAGAATAGAAACATGCTTAAATGTTGGAACCAGGAAGAGAAAAGTAGCAGCCAGTTTAACCCTGTTGAGACATGGAAACAAACCTCCCCAAGCACAGGAAGGAGCAGGGACGATCTGCAAGTATTTAGGGGAACTTCCCTGGAGGTGCAGTGGTTAAGACTCGGAGCTTTCACTGCATTGGGCGCAGGTTCTATCCCTGGCTGGGGAACTATGATCACACATGTCACAGTGGGGGAGGGGGTGTTATTAGGCCCCCAAAATTAAAAAACCAAGGAAAAGTATAAGACTGATCTTTTTCTATGTCAAATATCTCCTAGGAAGATGTATAAATCATCTCACATAATGTCATAGTTACTGGACAATCTCAAATTTCAGGTAAGAGAGTAATTTAGATGTACTACTGGTAATGAGCAAAACCCAACCCCTGTATAATGGGCAATAAATCTGCCTGACCTTTGCCCTCGAGGGAGACTGGACAGTATACAAACCTGCCTGTGCTCTGATGGAGATGCCACCTCTATCTTTCAAGGCTGTTTCCCATAAAAACATCCTGGGAAACACAGTCCTGACTGGTCGGTCCCTTGCTCCCGACATGTGCAAGATGCCCTCTGAGAACTGTCTCCACACAGGTGTGTTTCCTCTCCCACATGGAACGTGTAAGGGGCTTATGGAACAGGTAAATGTATAGGTATAGGAAATATGCAAGTGTTCACACATTTACTGAAGCTGTGAAATTACAATCTTACAGGCTGCAACGTTAGAATTCCAGAAACACTTTACAGTTAAACTCCACGTCCCTGTTAGTTCCCACAACATCTCTACTGCTATGGAAACACCAACAACAAAATAGAAAACAAAATGAGAAAAACTTTCTTCATGACTTTAAGTCAAGTAAACATTAAAAAAAAAAGTCTCGGTGCCAGATGTAAGGACAGTTGTAAACATTCTACCTACTGTCCATAAATTTCAGGAAGAAAAAGAAGCAAAGTCAAAGATCATCCTTAGTAATCTCTTACTGCGCAGATTGTAAGAGGTTGAGTATAGCATCCGATAGAGAAATAGGGCTTTAGGATCTCAGAAAATTTATCGGTGAAAGAGTGGATGTGGGACCTGTCCTTCCAACTGTAGAAGGAAATCGCGCCCAACTCATAGTCCAGATACACGCCGATCCCGCCAGGCTCCTCCTTCAGCTCCAGGGGAACGGCGCCCCCCGGCCCGCGGGCCTCACAATCCCCTCCGCGCAGCCCCAGAGTCCAGAGGCGTCTCTGTCCCTCCAGGCGCCCAGCGCCGGTCCTGGAGGCGGAGTCTGCGCAGACGCCCACGGCCCACGCGGCCCCGCCCACCCGCCCCTCCCAGTACCGCCCGCCGCTGGCAAAGCCCACCGAGCCCAGCACCGCAGGCTCCGTGCAGAATCTCTGCGCTCTTGGCGGAAAAAGCTGCCTGCTCCTCGCAAACGTCACCGACTTTCTATCCTCGGACACGAGCAGGTTGGGATGCGCTGTCTCGGGGTCCAGGGTCACGTCCTCCCGGAACTTCTGAATGATTTTCTGCAGAGCCGAGGGCTGCGGGGGCAGGCTGCAGCGTTCCCGCCTCAGCTGGAAGGAGTAGACGTCGGGGCACTTCAGACGCTCGCACCTGCCCAGGACGCCCCCTATGCCGCTCAGCAGCCTGGCTCCAGGCAGCACGCTTCTCTCTGTCACCTCCTGTAGGAGGCCCCGCAGCTCGCAGATGTGGTCTGAGAAGGCGGTGATGTTGACGCCCAGCTGCTCCTGGATGTCCTGCTCCTCCTGGACCAGCCTCGCCACGACGGCCTCCTGCTCGCCGTCCACAGCCCGACTCAGCTGCCGGAACTCCGAGGCCAGATCCAGCCGCTGGCGCGGCACCAGCTCCCGCAGCTCCAGCAGCTTTCTGTCCTGCGCGGCCACCAGGCTGTGGGCATCTGCCACCCGCCTCTTCAAAGGCTCCACGTGAGCGCCGAGCCTCTGCCGGTGGTCAGCGGCGGCCTCGCCCACCGGCCTCACCAAGTGGCCCTGGTGCTCAGGGGTCCGTGAGCACAGGGGACACAGCACCTCCACGTGTTCCTCGCAGAAGAGGCTCAGAACCTGGCGGTGCAGCTCGCACAGGCGCAGCTCCTCGCTCCTCCTCCGGTTGCCCTAGCTGCTCTGGAGCAGCCTGGCCACCTGGATCATCCTGCCCAGCTGGGTGTTGCTCCTCACCGGCCGCTCTTGGCACGGGTGGCGGCACACGGGGCAAGGGAACCTGTCCTCCAGGTGAGCCCAGGACCGCTGGATGCAGGAGCGGCAGAAGTTGTGCCCGCACTCCATGGTGACGGGGTCTCTCAGGCCCTCCAGACAGATGGAACAATTGGCTTCTGCCTGGAGTCCAACCAGGGCCGCTGCCGCTGCCATCGGGGCTGCACTGAGGTGGGTTTCTTAGGAGGCCGGGCTACTGGGTCTCTGCGCTGAGTGGCAGGTGCACCCTCGGGTCTCCCTCCTTCCTGTCCTGGATGTTGCAGGACTCTGGGGTGCAGGCAGGTGTTCAGAGAGGCTTCCTTCACTCCTGTGGCCTATCATAGAGCAGCTGGGTGACTCGCTGCCCTCAGCAGCTCCAGGGTGTGAAGCCAAGCTCAGCAACTCTCTGGGTCAGAGAGCAGACACAGCTCCAAAGTGCCTTTTCCTTCCTGGGGATGAGAAAATAATCCTTCCTGTGAAAAGGCTGCCCTGTGTCTTTAGGGACTCTCACTGCCACAGTAAGGCATCCTCTGATCCTCCCCTCCACCACCGCCCACCTACACCCACATGGACCACAGGTTGATGGGACCAGGTCCTGGGACTGTGGAAAGTGTGTGGGCTTGAGGACAAGAGCCCAGGGCCTGGATGGGACTCCCCCTCAGTCACCTCCTATCTGGGGACCTGGGGAAAGTTACATAACATCCCGTTTCTAAGAGAATCTGGTTAAAGAATAAACAACCCAGCTTCAATAATTTCAATCTTGTCAAAAATCTAATAATAAAAAACTGGTACTTTTTGGCTTAAACCACAGATACTTCTAACAGCACTGAATTCATAATACATCAAAATTTACTTTTCACTTAAGCTTCTCAACTACAGAATATATGAAATTTTTTGCATAAGTGGATGGGATTTGGACTAGATGAAATTTGCTCTGGGCACCCTCCCAAAACTGACTTTTCACTTCAAGCTCAGAATGAGATTGAGATCAGTACGTCAATTTGAGTTGAAGCTGAGAAACACACACACATACAAACGTACTCTGTGACGACAGTGGTAAGCTACCAACTAGTGAGGATTTGTGGAGACAAGATCCTAAGAAGAAGGTGTGGAGCTTTCCCTTTGAAGCACCTACTGATTCTCAAAGAGGCTGAGAGGCCACCAACTCTCAGGGCTAAGAACTTTTGAGTTCAGGGCACCCACACAGGAAGAGTCCTGTTAGATGCTCCAAACTTTCCACTGGGATCAGCAAAGTGATCCCAAAGCTGAAAGTGAGCATCCATGGAGGGTATGGGGGGAGGTTGGAGGGGGTGGGGGGGTGTATTGATTTAATCATCTCCAGCCCTGATAGGTTTAAGACAATCTCTGAGTCCAGAGACCCCAGAATGAATTTCAAGTGTTAAGATATAACATCTTGGAGATATGTGGTGTCCCTGGATCATTCATACACAGCTGGTGAGAGGTAAGTGGGTACGTCCACTTTTGAAAACTATTTTGCATTATTAACTATCTTAGAACATACACTCAGTTATTTTACTCAGGCTGTGTAACCATCCAGACTATGAACCAGGGCTACAAACTCTGTGCACAAAGGTACATACACGAAGGTTCAGCACAACACTTTTCACAAGTCCAAACTGGAAATAACCCCAAAGTTCCACAGCATTAGAATGGCTAGATGAATGTGCTCTGTTCATACAATGGGACATTAATCAGCAATGTGTGGACACTAAATACTGTTCACCCCAAAACTGGAGTGAATCTCAAAGATGTAATGTGGTGTGACAAAAAGCCAGGCACAAAAGAATACGCACCGTGTGTGCAGGAAAAACGACTTCATGGTGTTAGACCTCAGCATTAGTGCTCATATTGGGGAAGGAGGGATGGGCTAGTGAGGAAGGAGGAGGGTGAGAAGGGCTCTAGGGGTGCTGGTAGCAATCTATTTCTTCATCTGGGTGGTGGTGTAGGGTTACAGGCTTATGCAGTTTTCACTGTGCGTGTCTAATAAAAGCAAAAGTGACCATAAAACCATAGACTATAGAAATAAATTATAGAGAAATATGTTCCATCTGTTTGGCCGAGGAAGCAAATTTTTGAAAATCAGAAAACTACATGATTGCTTCAAGCATATAATTAGCTTATATCAAGCAATTCAAGCAAACATAATGAAAAATCTGGACATAAAAATGGGTAAAGAAGATAAAAAGATGCCAATAATGAAATCAAAGCAGATCAGTTTTAATAATCCAGAGATATCAGAGTGAAAAACAAGAGAGATTGTTCTTTGTGCCTTGTCTGATTGGCAAAGATTTAGAAAATACTGCAAACAGGGTAGTGGAGCCAGAAGGAGAGGAAGCCTGGTGGGGTGGAGCGAGCAGAGATTCTGAGCCAGGCTGCCTGGGCTGCAATCCTGGCTCTTCCATCTATGGCCCTGTGACCTTTGACAAGTCAGAAGGGATTTATGGAGGAGGGGAAAATGTGCCTAGCAGCAGGCCTGGCACATGGAAGGTGCTCTATGGTACTCAACTAACAAAACCCCAGACTTTCCATGCTCAGGATGCTGTGGTCAAAGAATATGTCTTTCACTGTCACCACTAACACCCTTGCCAAAGCCCCTACATGTTCCTCTGGGTGCCTGCACCAGCCTCTGACCACCCAGCCCACCACCACCCGCTGGGCCCCTCCAGTCTCCTCCCACCCACACCAGGATCTAATCACACCCTCTCCTGCAGGACTGCTGTTCCTGGCACGAGAACCACGTCCTTCCCCCAGCTCCAGCTTCTCCCAGCACCAAGCTCTCTGCAGCGCTCAACCTCCTGCCCTCTTCCTGCAGGTTGAGCCCCCTCTGGCCCCAGCACCTTTGTACAAGCAGAGCCCTCACTTGTCTCCTGTGCTACCCAGCTCAGAGCTCACTTGTCACTTCCTCCTGATCCCAGCTTCCCGACTCCGTGAGGGGTCACCTCCCCCAACAAAATGTGCCAGAGCTGTAAGGACAGGATCAGGAACTCTTTCCACTCTGGCTGTTGTAAATTTACCCAGGTTTTGGAAATCTGCATGCCACACGTGACTGTCAACTCCGTGTTATCCCGCCATGATGGCATCTCCAAATATCACCTCAGTCCCCGGCTAAGCTGTTGAATGACTAAAATCCTGGCCAGGTTTCCAGTCTCACTTAGGAACTGAGTGACTTTGGGCAACTTACTTGTACTCTCTGTGTCTGCAGGCAGGCAGCGGTGAAGTTGAGGAAGACCAAGTTCATACAGGGCTCCATAGCTCTAATCCCTCCACTCCCCACCTACACACTGATGATGGATTTAAAAATCAAAGTGGAGCCCGGTGGCCACCTTTGATGTGGTTTCAGACATGACCGTGCATGCATCACTGAGAATTTGATTTTCTGAACTGGTTGTGGCTCAAGGACACCACCAGCCATTTTCACAACAGCATCTGCTGACAGCTCTGGGGCAACTTTGCAGTTTCAACGTCCCCGCTCCCGCACCTGCAGCTGTGTAATCATTTGCAGCCCCAGCCAATGCTTCTTTGCTTAACAAGCACCCTTATTTTATGTAACCTTGCAGGTTCTTTGCCTTGATAAGCCTCCCCCAGCTTGGACTCAGGGAACACAGGTCAAGTGCTTCATGAATCTGGGTCTCTGGGGCTGGCGTCCTAACAACCCCCAAGTAAAGGCCTCTATTTCAATCAGGTCCTGGTTTCTGAAATTTTGGTTAACACCACAAAGTGCCCCTGACTGAGCCATCTTGGAGGGGGATCCCACAGGGGCTTCAGACCAGCCTCTGGGGGCTTTCTCACACACAGATACCAGTCTCTCCATCCTTGGGCTCTGGACAGGGTGGGAACTGGGCATCTGTGCTCTCAGCAAACATTTAGGTGAGTTAGGACAAGGCCCGCTGTGGGACTGGGAACCCTAACAAAGGACAGGTTTTTACATACGCCAAACCCCAGTTTGGATTCCCTTGGAGGTGGATCCCTAGGCTGGGCCCGGAGCAGCAGCTCAGGAAGCCCCCTGGTCTTGCCTCATCCTTGATCCCCGCTTACCTGAGGGGGCAGTTCTCTCTGGGCTCCTGGGCCAGGTCCTCAGGCTGCTCTCCCAACACATGGTGGGGTCTGGGATGTGACGGGTATATATACACCCCCAGGAGGGTGGAGCTGTTGGGGTCCAGCCCTAAAGGCTGTGGCTCCTCCATAGATGGGAGGGTGGGCCCTGGGCATGCAGGGGTGTGTGGGGCGTGTTCAGAGGTGCTGCTTAGAGATGAGAGAGGAGGGCCAGGCCCCGCCTAGATTAGGTCAGGTGATAAACAGGATCTCCATTGCACCTTTGTGATCCTCCCTTGATCCTCTCAATGCCACTTAATCTCATCTTTGCTGATGATGAACTGAAATCTGAAAAGCTTTGTAAGGTTGTCCATTTACTCCCCGAGGAGGGGAGATGTGATTCAGGGCCCTCTGGCTCCCCGGCCCTTCCCGGTTAGGTAGCAAATTGTCAGGGAGGCTGCAAATTACACCTCCCTGAGCAAAAGTTGCAGAAGGTAGTGGGGAGGCTGGGGAATATTAGGTAAAAGGAAAGTTACTGATGAGGGAACAACGAAGTACTGCACACTAGGCTTTTCACTAGTTGGCAGAGAATATTTATTATGATTACATCATATGCAGAGTATAAGACTCCCATCAGGCTCAGCTGCATTACATCCCTGAGAAGAGGGCAGGTTATCCTGCCTCCCTTGAAAGCTATTTCCCCATTTGTAGGTTGGGGACAGAAACAATACTTTACACTTAGAGTATCTCTAGCCTAATAACCAGAAATTCAGTAAATATTTCAAATGAGAATGCATGGAAAGTACATACTACCCATGAAGTACTTCAGTTTTGATTGGCATTATTTTCACTATTTTGATTAATATTGCTTCTTGTATTATTTTATTTTATGCCAGGAAAATAGATATTTAAAAACACGTAAGAACACTAATGGGATAATCAGCCATCATCCTACCACTTAGATAAATCAAGATTCATGCTCTCAACTGTGTGCTTTCAGAAGTTTGTATATATCCACATCTTTATTTTTTTTATATGACAGGTGATAAATGGCAGTATATTTTACATACAGTTTCATGATCTGCTTCCCTCTACTTAACATTATATAAAATGGTGTCCTTCACAATCATAAAATTGTTTCTCTAATAAGAAATACAATTTTTTAAAAGGGGAGTGTATATTGTTTAAAATATGTAGAGGATAAAAAAGGAAGTCCACCAATGCCCCCAAATAATCTCTGTTAATGCATTAATTTAAACCTTTTTTTTTGCTGCATATACTGTACACACAAAATAATTACTAGTGTATTTACACATTGTCACATGAGCATCGAGTAGCACCTAAGTGTTCTTAGTGTTGGGGAAACTGAAGTAAACAAAACCAAGTCCCTGCTCGCCTAGAGCAGCACACATGGAAAACAAAAACATAAATCTCCTGCATATATGCATGGGACAAAGATGTTTTAACATATTTTTTTAATATCTGACCCAATACAAACATAAAGTGTCAGGTGATGACAGCTGATATAAAGAAAAATCAGAATGAAAATTGGTCCAACCACCTTGAAAACCAGTTTGGTTCTTTCTACTTAAGCTGAGTATGCACCTACACAACCCTTCAGCTCAGCAATTCCACTCCTGTTATCTATGTTTAGAAATGTGTCCATTTGTGCAGGGAAGCACGTAGCAACACAATTCCCAATAGGGGAAATCTGGAAACAACCCAAGGGCTTTCAGCAACAGAAGGAACTAATGAACAAGTAGTACAGGCATGCAGTGGACTACTATTCACCAAGAAAAGGGATCTGAAAAACAGAAAAATAAGGATGAATTCCCCACCCATCATATTGAGCTGAAGAGTCCAGAAATACAATAACATACTGTGTATGGCTCCCCTCATATGAAGATCAAAACCAGGCCAAACCAGTGCATGGTTTAGCAGCAGGTGGTGGTTATCTTTGGGGAGGAGAGTGGAGGCAGCGATGGAGAGTGGCCAGGAGGGGAAAGAGAGCAGGTACTGTTTAAATGGTGGGCTTTGTAGGTGGTTACAGGGCTGTGTTCGCTTTGTAATCATTCTCAGGTGATGCAAAACGATGGGTGTGTGTGTCTTTATGTATGTATGATCTACATCCATAAATGTTTACTTAAAAATAGAAACTCTTTCTATTCTGTCTCCATAGGAGAGCCAGGGAATCTGCATTTGCAGCAAGCATTTTGGTGACCCCCAGCCAAGGGAAACGGTGATAACAGGGATATGCAGTAAGAGGAAACTGAGTTCAGACCCTGGTCACTCACTGACTGGCTGTGTGACCACAGACGTGCATCATGGTGGGGCCTCAAGTAGCCTTCCTTCCAGCCCCACCTCCAGGCTGCACAATGCCCTCTGCCCTGTTCCAGTGACCCTGGGGTGTAGACAGTGTGGGAGTGGACTCTGGAGCAAGACTCTGGGTTTGAGTCTGGGCTCTGCCAGTTATCAGCTGTAAGCTTGGGAGCACGGGTTAGCTCACCCCCCTGTGCCTCGATTTCATGCTCTGTGAAGTGAGTTGGTGGTAGAACCTACCTCCTTGGGTACTTGAGACTCAAACAAGCAGTGAGAAGACAGAAAGTGCTGTGTGAGTGACTCTTGTCATGAGGACGATTATAATTGCACCTGAAGCAGGTAAATGTCAGTCTATGCTATGAATCTCAGATCTGAAGAGCGTGGTTCCTGTGAGAGTGGATCTGACAATGGCTCAGCCACTTACCAGCTGTGCTCCTACTGTGAGCCAGGCCCATGTTCACACAGCTGTGCTCAGGCCAGGAGTGTGAACACCAGTGTGCCTTACTGGTGGCTGTAATGGTTTCCAACTCTGGTGAGAGAAAGAGCTCTCTCATGATTGAGTGGCTCAGGACACTCCTTGTCATCCCCTCTGTAGTCAGGATGGAGGGGTGACTGGATCTGATCCTGGCTTGTGCATTTTTAAATAAAATTGTCTGTGGAAGTCTCACATATATCAAAAAAGTTGTAGAATTCATTAGCGTACAGCTTGATGTATTGTCACAAAGAGAATGCAGGTCTGAAATAAGAAGCCAGGTATTAAAAAACAGGCATTGCCAACAATCTCCCCTCACAAGCCCCCAGTCTAGGGTCAGGATACTTATCCTAATAGCAGTAAAGGAGATGAGTTTTTAAAGCAGAGGTGTAATGAGATCAATTTTTTTTTTTGAAAAGTGCATTCCAGAGAACAGAATGATGACAGGGACTGAAGAGGACCCAGCGAATGGGCCATTTAGGAGAATAGAGCAGTGGCCCTGGTGAGAGCTGCTGCCACCCTGATTTGGGAGAGAGAAATGGAGTTGAGGAAACGTGGTGTGGGCCATTGGGTGTGGAGATATTATTCACTGAAGTAGGTAATCCCGTGAGGTAATAGGCTAGGAGGGGTAATTAATTCAATGTAAGACAGAGTGAAGTGTTGGCGATTGGGGAAGAGGCATCTAGAAATGGCCAAATGGCATTTAGACACAAGGCTTTCAGGTAGATCCACCTGAGCTACAGCTAGAGATTGAGGAACCTGTAGGACACAGCTGGTAACTGTGGCCTCCCCAGTGAGGGAGAGCACATAGAAAGTGTTTGTAAATCAGTTTTAAATTTCAGCATGTGTCAGAATCACTCAGAGATATTACTGACACATGCATAACTCAGAAACTGTGGGTTTGGTTCCAGACTACTCCAAGAACAGGACTATCACAAAATAGTGAGTCATACAAGTGTTTTGGTTTCCCAATGTGTATCAAAAGTGTGTTTACACTGTACTGTAGTCTATCATGTGTGCAATAGCATTTTGTCTAAAAAACAGTGTAATGCCTTAATTAAAAATTTTTTTATTGCCATTCTAACAACCATCATCTGAACCTTCAGTGGGTGATAGTAGTAACTTCAAAGATCACTCATCACAGATCACCATTCAAATATAATAATGATGAAAAACTCTGACATATTGTGAGAATTACCAAAATGTGGCACAGAGGCATGAAGTGAGCAAACGCTGCTGGAAAAATGGCACAGATAGCCTTGCTCGATGCAGGGTACCGCCATCCCTCCATTTGTAAATAGATCACAGCGTGATGAAAGGAGGAAGGCCTGTACACAGACTGCTGAGCCACCCCTGCATGTTCTGACTCAGTAGATCCCAGGTGGGAAGCGGGAAGCTGCATTTCTAACTAGCTCCCAGGTGACGCAGATGATGTTGGTCTGGGAACCACACATTCAGAACCACTAGAGGGCGCTGCAAAGGGGCCACATACAGCCTTCTGGATTCTCTAGGTACCTCATCTGTCACTTCTTCCAGTTACTAGATTTTTACCGAAGAAACAAATCAATAGTACATGTTGTCCACAAAAATTCAATTAACAATGACGTTAAGAAGGGAATTTCATTCAAGCCAAACTGAGGAATATTACCGAAGTTCCACCTGTTAGAAGTTGAAGGCATAGTCATGTACATGTTTGAGACACAGGATTGTCCATCAAAATAACATATGGATATGTTACATAAAGTTCACCAAGGTAAGCACGTACAAAGTGAGCAGCAAGGTCCATGACTCCCTTCGGAGCTGGGAAAGAAGGCTATTCTTTTAACAAGTCACATTGCTAGCATCAGAGAAATGGAAAAAATTGATATTTATGTTCGAGCAGGTTCTCCCATCTTTTAGGAGCTGTGGGTTATGTGTGATGCAGAGGCACCCTGCACATTAGGGAGGGAGGGAGGAGGCCCAAAGGGACAGAGAGAGTGAATTTTAGGTTTAAATTTTCTTGTCCTCCCTTAAAATATAAATTTTATTCTATCGATACTGAACATAGTAGGTGAGTCATTGCTTACCAGTGTTCACATAATTATAAATACATTTCTTCTTCATTCTTCAGGATAAGGTCCCTCACTTAGTTTGGCTCTAAAGCCCTCCCAGCAGTTCATTCCCTTGGACATTTTGGGGGCACAATCGATATTTCCACACTAGTGAGGGGCAGACCTCAGTTGGAGCTCCCCAGCCTGAAAGAACTGATGTAAACAGTCAAGTGTTCAACTTTCATGGCCTCATCTGGAATAAATGCCTGAGTTACAGTCATCAAATCCAACTCCCTACAATCAAACTTTCACTCTCTCATCAAGGTTTCAGTCCTGCCTTTCTACTCAGACGGTTCCTCATGGTGATTCTGTTTCCAACACCATTGACACTTTCATGACCTGAGGGCTCAGGAACTGGACTTTGTCAACCAGTCGCAGGTGCTCTTTCAACAGCTGTTTCTGCTTTGTTTTCCTCTTCCTGACTGCTCTGTGACTGTGGTCCCTGGGGTTCTGCCCTTGACTCCCTCTCACTTTCCACCAGCGTCTCTCCACCTGTGTTCTGGTCCCACAGACTGCTATGCAACAGAGCACATTCATTTCTCATCCCTGCCCAGTGATCCTCAGAACTGGGGAGCCTGGAGAAAGAATTGCCCACCCCTGCCCCCCATGAATGGGAGCTGGCCCGGCACCCTCAGCTAGGTCTCGCTGTTCTCCTGCTGAATGTAAACAACTTCACAGAACAGCAGCATCATCTGACAGGGCCACTCTGTGACTTTGATCAACAAGACAAACACAAGACCACTCTTGAAGCAGGTGTGGACTTAGACAAAACACAAACATCGTTCAAGCCACAAAAATGACCCAACATCCAGGACAGGACCCACCCCTCCTGGCTAATAGGAGTGATGGCTATTACTTTGCCCATCACATCTTCAGCCTCAGTCTAGTCGTACCTCCTTCTGCATGAGGTTTATGAAGATACCTCATCACAGAATGAATCCCCTACTGGCAATATGCTATCAGAGCAATGTCCTTCTTCCTTAGCCTTTTCCTAAACCCCATAACACAACACCAAAATAACAACCCCTCCCTGAAATGCTAGAGGGTTCCCCATGGTGTGTCCTCCCTTGCTGAGAGTAGTGAGCCTAGGTGCTAAATAAAAGTGGTTCCCGTCCCTTTGGCTTGAGAGTGTTGACAGGGACAGAGGAGAGATAGACCTTGCAGGATGAGAGGGCAGAGCCAGGTTCTCTCACTGTATGGGGTGCACTGGGGGAGGTGGGCTCATAGTTATGAAAAACAAGATTCTCATGTGTCCAGAATCACTGCTCTCAAGCCATGGCTCCAGCTCAGCTGCATGTGCTGAGTGGCAGGACTGGGTCTACAGGCAGGAAAACATGGGACTCATCTCAGGTGCACAGTTTAAGGGGTGCCAAAACACACAGGAATCAAGACCAATACTACTTTAAGTATTTTTAAAAGTCAAAATTAATGCAAAAAATCCATGATGAACAAAATGTCAAAATCTTAAAGATAGGATATGTATTACCGATTTTTCCTTCATAAAAAATTTCTTGCCAAATTCATGCATAACTAATTCATGTATTACTAATGCCTGCTATATTTTGTCATATTTGATTCAATATTTTATATTAAGAAGAAAATTAGTGTTACAGATAATTTTGAGGTACCCCAGAATCATGCTTCATTTTCATTCTTCATGCAGCTCAAGTTAGTTTGTACCTTTCAGTATACTTCAAAATTAATTATTATGAAAAATTTCAAAGATACAGAGAAGCGGACACAATTGCATTAAAAAATATTACCATCAACCCACATTCAGCATTTATCAAAATTTTTTTAATTCATCTTTTTTCTTCCCTTTATGGTTGCTTTCATACTTGTATACGTCATACCCCACTAAAAATGTGGACATTTTTTACTAAAACCTTTATAATATCTCGAAAACAAGCAACAACTCCTTGATATAATTTAATATTTAATATATAGTCAAAATCCCCCAACTGCCTCATAAATGTCTTTTTTTATGTTAGTTTATTCAAATGTGGATCCAAAGAAGTTTCATGTTTCACATTTAGGATTTTTTTTTTCATTTTCAACTCTATTCTTTTTTTTTTTTTAATGCCAGCATTGACTCATTGACCTGTACAATTTCCCACATTCAAGTGTTGTTTCTTTTAAGGTCATTAACATATTCCTCCTCTACTGCCTACATTTACCATAAAGTGAAAGGATGCTACAAATGCTCATCCAATTCAGATTCAATGTTTTGTGGTTAGATGATTTATAGGTGATGCAGAGTAGCTCAAAAAAACATCAAATAATTGTACACATAATGTGTAGTTGCTCCCGTTTAGTGATGCTATGATTGATCAGTAGGTTAAGGTGCTGAAGCCTCGGTGCTCAAGTGTAAAGTCCCCACCAGAGGGTCTACCAGCTCAGTAAGGAGATGCTGAAAAAGTCTTAAACACTGAAAGAAAGAAACAAAACTGTCATTATTTGCAAAAGATAAAACTGTCTGTTACGAAACTCAAAGAACCTAAAGAGAAATTATACAGCCTTAAGGGGATTTTAGCAAGATTATTGTATAAAATATTAATACATATTTTAAGTATATCCACATGTGAGAAACAAAAATATAGTGTTTAAAGTGAATCTTTTACAATTGCATCAACATGTAAAATACGTTTGCATGAATCTAAACATGAAATGCAAAAGTTGTATGAACAAAATCATAAACATTTAATGAAAGAGATTAAAGAAGACCTTTATAAACGCAAGAGTATACCACACCTCCATGGATTGGATGACTCATACTAAAAGTTTCATGTCTCTCCAATTTGGATTGCTGCCTCAATGAAATCCCGAATAAAATCCACAAAAACACTATTTTAATAATCAAATATGATTTTACATTTTATTTTGTTTATCTATGTTCAGGGACCAAACTAGAGAGGCAAATCATCCCTGGAAGCATTATATTAGAGGAGTGGATAGCTTGTAGGCGCTTCATAAAAGCGCCTATTTAAACTATTTCCTGAGTTGTTCTTGACAACACATTTTAAAACAGTGAAGTACATGTGCTGATATAGGACAAAAATAAGTGGCAAATATGCAGTTAAGATGAGATAGATTGCCCTCATTGCAAATATACCCAGGGGAATGTTCTATACACATAAAGTATACATCATATAAACGTTGGGTTTTATATGTAGACTACTTGGGAAGGTTCATCAAAAAGCCATTAAGCAGGATTCCTCTAGAAAGGGAAACAGAGGAAAGGAGGCCCCCATGTGACCATTCTACCTGGGAAGGCTTTTCTGTAATGCACATCCTATCATTTTACCCTTCAACATTTTAAGGAAGATGTTTCTGGAGTGCAGGCATGTGTGCTCCTGTTTAAGAAAATCTTTGTGCTCTCCTCGGAGTAGATGGCTGTCCTCAGGGAGAGAAGAGGAGCACCTTCATCTGAGACCCATCTCCCTCCGTGAGCGCCATAACTGCCTGCCTGTGGGGAGTGTGCTGGGGTCCTAGTGTCCCAGGCTGCTAATCAGCATCCAGGGACAGGGAATACTTAGGACAGGTTTGATGGATTAACATAGGAATGATTGAGCCATCAATGAACGGGACATCATGCAGGCATTCATTATATATTAATACAAAGATCCTTAGTCTTCTGTGAATATAAAGATATGAGAAAGATCAAATCTGGAAGTGGAGATTCAGGATTACTTCGGAACTTACAAAACATAAGGAGTTCCAGGGAAATGTATTTAAAGTACATTCAAGGCGTCCTCAAGGCAAACTTCTGTTTCATTCCATCCAGGGAAGCCTGTCCCTAAACCTGTCCTGGTGCTGCCCCATGACAGCCCCTCGCCCACCTGCTACAACACTCCCACAAAGCCCCCACCTCCTGAAGGAGAGGTGCAGCTGCACCTCAAGGAGACAGCTTGTCTGCTACCTGAGGGCCTGAGAGATTGAGAACTGCAGAAAGGCTTTGGAAATCCAGAAACGGAGATGAGGACACATTTGGGAAACACCTCCTTTAAGGGGCAGGCGGAATTCAAATAACCTCTGAAGGGACAGGCCAAGAATGTTCAGCAATTTCACTTTAGAAAAAAAAAAATGAGGACTTTCCAATGTATTCCAAGGAGCTGCTATATTTAAAATGGATAACCAACAAGGACCTACTGTATAGCACAGGGAACTCGGCTCAATGTTATGTGGAAGCCTGGATGGGAGGGGAGTTTGGGGGAGTATGGATATATATATATGTATGGCTGAGTCGCGTTGCTTTGCACATGAAAGTATCACATTGTTAATCGGCTATACTCCAATATAAAATAAAAAGTTAAAAAATAAAAAAATTTAAAAAATAATTCAACAAGCAAAATAAATAAAAATAAAATAGACATGAAAATCACCTGTACCTTGAAATATATTTATAATTATTAATCATTATTTTAGAAAATGGTGTGATTTCACATAAGTGAAATGAATACTTAGGAATCTGATTTCACATAAGTGAAATGAATACTTAGAAATCTGTGATTTCACATAAGTGAAATGGATAAAACTTAGAATTCACTTGTCATATTACTAGAATTCATTTGCACTGTGTTTTATTTTAATGCATTTGGAAAGACCCATGCTGTAACAGTGAAATTTTCCGAGAAGCAACTGTACTAAAAACCTCAAATAATACAGCACAATCCTGACAGGAAGAAAAGAGAAAGCAATATAATTAGTCAATAGGTTTTTAGTACCTGCTTTATGCCCAGCTGAACCCTGTTCAACAAGTGAAAGATGTATAGGACATGGTCCCTGTCTTAAGAAAACTTATAGCTCATTAAAGATATACAACAAATTCCTTATTTAAAAAAATTCAGAACAGTTAGGCATGAAATTTTGTGCTTTGATTTTAAGAACAATAGATATTCAGAGAAAAAGGAAAAGGGGAAGAAAAGGCTGAATGACAGTCATAAAAGGCTTTTTGAAGGAGAGAGAATTCAGGAAGGTCCGAGAAGGATGGGTATGGTCTGGCTAGAAGAAAAGGAGAGATGTTATTTCAGAAGATTAAAATTGATTGAATAAAGACAATAAGCCCATTAATTTACATTTGATGGGGGAAATGAAAGGCATGAGGAGGAGAGGAATGAGAACATCTGATGGGCAGAAGCAACAGAGTGAAGGGCAATAAAGTGAAGATGGGACGGGAGCTATAAACCTGTCTCCACTCTGCCAGGCACGTGAACTAAACACCCCGAGTCCATCCGATCTCCAGGCAAGGCTCCCCGGACTCCCTTAGAGGAATTCATCATCAATTCAGAATATCAGATATCAGGCTTGGTATGGAGTGACCATGAACTGATGGCTTGGATCTTGTGCTTAACACAAGGCTTCATGTTGAGACACTTCTCCAAAGGGTTATTTTGTTTTAAATTTGGCTCCTCTGGGATTCTATTCTATTCCTCAACTCTCCTAGTGCTTCCTTGGGCCCTAATTCATGGATCTCAGGCTCATTAAGTAGAAAAACCCTCTGGCTCTATCTTTGTTGTGGAAATTGAAGCTAACCTTTCTCATAGTTGTATTCTACAAAAGTCAGATAATTTATAATTTGAAAATCTATGAATAGATAATGTGATACATAAATGCTGTGTCTTTTTCAACTAGTTGTAGGAAGTTTGGTATTCAAGGCTTATGCAAATTTACTGAGTTAAAACTGTAATTTATGAGAGGAAACTTCAATCTTTTCTGCTTGGGAGTTTGAAAAGAATGAAGGGGAAATCATTGGAATGAATATGGATTTGTTTTGAACAAAGGAAATTCATATGTGGAAATGATCTATAGGGCATTCAATTTAGCTTCCAGACAATGCTGAATTTCTTCCTACCATAAAAGCTCAGAGGTTAAGTTCAGACTATTTTAAACTATGATTTAGCTGCTACCAAACGTCAAGGAGAACTTGTATGAGTCCTGGGCAATATAGTTTAATATAAAGTGGTGGCCTGACTATAGTCAACACTATTGTATTTTTTTTTTTTAATTGTCTTTCACTGCCTCTAGATTCTTTTTTTTTTTTTTTTGAGTATAGTTGCTTTACAATGTTGTGTTAGTTTCTGCTGTACAGTGAAGTGAATCAGCTATATGTATACATATCTCCCCTCTTTTTTGGATTTTCTTCCCATTTAGGTCACCACAGAGCATTGAGTAGAGTTCCCTGTGCTATACAGCAGGTTCTCATTAGTTATCTATTTTATAGATAGTAGTGTATATATGTCAGTCCCAATCTCCCAATTCATCCCACCCACGCCCTCCCCACCTTGGTTTCCATACATTTGTTCTCTACATCTGTGTCTCTATTTCTGCTTTGCAAATAAGTTCATCTGTGCCATTTTTCTAGATTCCAATTATATGCAATAATATACGATATTTGTTTTTCTCTTTCTGACTTACTTCACTCTGTATGACAACCTCTATGTCCATCCACATCTCTGCAAATGGCACAATTTTGTTCCTTTTTATGGCTGAGTAGTATTCCATTGTATATATGTACCACATCTTCTTTATCCATTCATCCGTCGATGGATATTTAGGTTGCTTCCATGTCCTGGTTATTGTAAATAGTGCTGCAATGAACACTGGGCATGTGTCTTTTAGAAATATGGTTTACTCAGGGTATATGCCCAGTAGTGGCATTACTGGGTCATATAGTAGTGATATTTTTAGTTATTTAAGGAACCTCCATACTGTTCTCCATAGAGACTGTATCAATTTACATTCCCACCAACAGTATAATAGGGTTCCTTTTTCTCCACACCCATTTATTGTTTATAGATTTATTGATATTTTTGATGATGGCGATTCTGACTGGTATGAGGTGATACCTCATTGCAGTTTTTTTTTTTTGTTTTTTTTTTTAAATTATTTATTTATTTATTTTTGGCTGCGTTGGATCTTAGTTGCGGCAAACGGGATCTTTCATTGCGGGGTGCAGGCTTCTCTCTACTTGTGGCGCGCAGGCTCCAGAGCACACAGGTTCTGTAGTTGCGGCACGTGGGCTTAGTTGCCCCGCGGCACGTGGGATCTTAGTTCTCCAACCAGGGATCGAACCAGCATCCCCTGCATTGCAAGACTGATTCTTAACCACTGGACCACCAGGGAAGTCCCAATTCACTTGCTCTTAACATGAAAATTTCATCATACCAAGTCGTTTTTCTTGCTAACAAATTTGGTAACAGAAACAACATGAACTTATTTAGCTAGTGTACTCAGGTGGAATAAAAGTTGTATTCTGCATTTTTTTTTTTTTTTTTTACATGGATGACCACAAAAAAAGCAACAATGATTGCAATTACCAAACATGAAACACACTCATACTATGTCATAATATTGACATTCAGTCCAGTAATCCTCCACTGTAACAGCTCCTTTACTTTGCAGTGAAAATTGATTTGTATGTTCTTTGCCTCTGAGTCCTTGTGGGATTTTTTCTTTTTTTTTTTTAAATTCAAACAGAAAGTCACAAAAATTATACTCATCCTCATCAGTTCACTCAGTCCCATGTAATTAATTTTTTTTTCATCTTGATCTTTTGTTAGCACTTTTATGAGCTCATCAGTTTTTCATTAGAGTTCTGAAAATACTTATTCATTCAGTTCAGCAGTACAGTCAGGTACCAGAAACCTCTACTTGTCAGAGTCTTTTCCATGAATTTCCTGAAGATGAAACCCTTTTATAGGAACGTATTTACAAAAGCATCAGAGTACACCCAGAACTGTCTGTAAATGACAAAAGACTTAAAAATGACCACAGTTAAAGATTTGATGAAAGTTCATAATAATGCAGTTGACAAGAAAATTAGTTATTTCTGAGATATACATTTTAAAGTAATAACTAGGATTATGACTTATAACATTATACCAGAACATATAAGATTTTTAGAAATTTCATGTAATGTCTGAAACATTTATATTAACATATTTCCATACAAATAACCCAATGAAAGTTTAGTATTAGTTGTTTTGTTTGTTTGTTTATACTGCAGGTTCTTATTAGTCATCAATTTTATACACATCAGTGTATACATGTCAATCCCAATCGCCCAATTCAGCACACCACCATCCCCACCCCACCGCAGTTTTCCCCCCTTGGTGTCCATATGTCTGTTCTCTACATCTGTGTCTCAACTTCTGCCCTGCAAACCAGCTCATCTGTACCATTTTTCTAGGTTCCACATACATGCGTTAATATACGATATTTGTTTTTCTCTTTCTGACTTACTTCACTCTGTATGACAGTCTCTAGATCCATCCACGTCTCAACAAATAACTCAATTTCGTTCCTTTTTATGGCTGAGTAATATTCCATTGTATATATGTACCACAACTTCTTTATCCATTCGTCTGTTGATGGGCATTTAGGTTGCTTCCATGACCTGGCTATTGTAAATAATGCTGCAATGAACATTCGGGTGCATGTGTCTTTTTGAATTACAGTTTTCTCTGGGTATATGCCCAGTAGTGGGATTGCTGGGTCATATGGTAATTCTATTTTTAGTTTTTTAAGGAACCTCCATATTGTTCTCCATAGTGGCTGTATCAATTTACATCCCCACCAACAGTGCAAGAGGGTTCCCTTTTCTCCACACCCTCTCCAGCATTTGTTGTTTGTAGATTTTCTGATGATGCCCATTCTAACTGGTGTGAGGTGATACCTCATTGTAGTTTTGATTTGCATTTCTCTAATAATTAGTGATGTTGAGCAGCTTTTCATGTGCTTCGTGGCTGTCTGTATGTCTTCTTTGGAGAAATGTCTATTTAGGTCTTCTGCCCATTTTTGGATTGGGGTGTTTGTTTCTTTAATATTGAGCTGAATGAGCTGTTTATATATTTTGGAGATTAATCCTTTGTCCGTTGATTCGTTTGCAAATATTTTCTCCCATTCTGAGGGTTGTCTTTTCGTCTTGTTTATGGTTTCCTTTGCTGTGCAAAAGCTTTGAAGTTTCATTAGGTCCCATTTGTTTATTTTTGTTTTTATTTCCATTACTCTAGGAGGTGGATCAAAAAAGATCTTGCTGTGATTTATGTCAAAAAGTGTTCTTCCTATGTTTTCCTCTAAGAGTTTTATAGTGTCCAGTCTTACATTTAGGTCTCTAATCGATTTTGAGTTTATTTTTGTGTATGGTGTTAGGGAGTATTCTAATTTCATTCTTTTACATGTAGCTGTCCAGTTTTCCCAGCACCACTTACTCAAGAGACTGTCTTTTCTCCATTGTATATCTTTGCCTCCTTTGTCATAGATTAGCTGACCATAGGTGCGTGGGTTTATCTCTGGGCTTTCTATCTTGTTCCATTGATCTATGTTTCTGTTTTTGTGCCAGTACCATATTGTCTTGATTACTGTAGCTTTGTAGTATAGTCTGAAGTCAGGGAGTCTGATTCCTCCAGCTCCGTTTTTTTCCCTCAAGACTGCTTTGGCTATTCGGGGTCTTTTGTGTCTCCATACAAATTTTAAGATGATTTGTTCTAGCTCCATAAAAAATGCCATTGGTAATTTGATAGGGATTGCATTGAATCTGTAGATTGCTTTGGGTAGTATAGTCATTTTCACAATGTTGATTCTTCCAATCCAAGAACATGGTATATCTCTCCATCTGTTGGTATCATCTTTAATTTCTTTCATCAGTGTCTTATAGTTTTCTGCATACAGGTCTTTTGTCTCCCTAGGTAGGTTTATTCCTAGGTATTTTATTCTTTTTGTTGCAATGGTAAATGGGAGTGTTTCCTTAATTTCTCTTTCAGATTTTTCATCATTAGTGTATAGGAATGCAAGAGATTTCTGTGCATTAATTTTGTATCCTGCAACTTTACCATATTCATTAATTAGCTCTAGCAGTTTTCTGGTGGCAGTTTTAGGATTCTCTATGTATAGTATCATGTCATCTGCAAACAGTGACAGTTTTACTTCTTCTTTTCCAATTTGTATTCCTTTTATTTCTTTTTCTTCTCTGATTGCCGTGGCTAGGACTTCCAGAACTGTGTTGAATAATAGTGGTGAGAGTGGACATCCTTGTCTCGTTCCTGATCTTAGAGGAAATGCTTTCAGTTTTTCACCGTTGAGAATGATGTTTGCTGTGGGTTTGTCATATATGGCCTTTATTATGTTGAGGTAGGTTCCCTCTATGCCCACTTTCTGGAGAGTTTTTATCATAAATGGGTGTTGAATTTTGTCAAAAGCTTTTTCTGCATCTATTGAGATGATCATATGGTTTTTATTCTTCAATTTGTTAATATGGTGTATCACATTGATTGACTTGCGTATGTTGAAGAATCCTTGCATCCCTGGGATAAATCCCACTTGATCGTGGTGTATGATCCTTTTAATGTGTTGTTGGATTCTGTTTGCTAGTATTTTGTTGAGGATTTTTGCATCTATATTCATCAGTGACATTGGTCTGTAATTTTCTTTTTTTGTAGTGTCTTTGTCTGGTTTTGGTATCAGGGTGATGGTGGCCTCATAGAATGAGTTTGGGAGTGTTCCTTCCTCTGCAATTTTTTGGAAGAGTTTGAGAAGGATAGGTGTTAGCTCTTCTCTAAATGTTTGATAGAATTCACCTGTGAAGCCATCTGGTCCTGGACTTTTGTTTGTTGGAAGATTTTTAATCACAGTTTCAATTTCATTACTTGTGATTGGTCTGTTCATATTTTCTGCTTCTTCCTGGTTCAGTCTTGGAAGGTTATACCTTTCTAAGAATTTGTCCATTTCTTCCAGGTTGTCCATTTTATTGGCATAAAGTTGCTTGTAGTAGTCTCTTAGGATGCTTTGTATTTCTGTGGTGTCTGTTGTAACTTCTCCTTTTTCATTTCTGATTTTATTGATTTGAGTCCTCTCCCTCTTTTTCTTGATGAGTCTGGCTAATGGCTTATCAATTTTGTTTATCTTCTCAAAGAACCAGCTTTTAGTTTTATTGATCTTTGCTATTGTTTTCTTTGTTTCTATTTCATTTATTTCTGCTCTGATCTTTATGATTTCTTTCCTTCTGCTAACTTTGGGTTTTGTTTGTTCTTCTTTCTCTAGTTTCTTTAGGTGTAAGGTTAGATTGTTTACTTGAGATTTTTCTTGTTTCTTTAGGTAGGCTTGTATAGCTATAAACTTCCCTCTTAGAACTGCTTTTGCTGCATCCCATAGGTTTTGGGTTGTCGTGTTTTCATTGTCATTTGTCTCTAGGTATTTTTTAATTTCCTCTTTGATTTCTTCAGTGATCTCTTGGTTATTTAGTAACGTATTGTTTAGCTTCCATGTGTTTGTGTTTTTTACGTTTTTTCCCCTGTAATTCATTTCTAATCTCATAGCGTTGTGGTCAGAAAAGATGCTTGATATGATTTCAATTTTCTTAAATTTACTGAGGCTTGATTTGTGACCCAAGATGTGATCTCTCCTGGAGAATGTTCCGTGCGTACTTGAGAAGAATGTGTAATCTGCTGTTTTTGGATGGAATGTCCTATAAATATCAATTAAATCTATCTGGTCTATTGTGTCATTTAAAGCTTCTGTTTCCTTATTTATTTTCATTTTGGATGATCTGTCCATTGGTGTAAGTGAGGTGTTAAAGTCCCCCACTATTATTGTGTTACTGTCAATTTCCTCTTTTATAGCTGTTAGCAGTTGCCTTATGTAATGAGGTGCTCCTATGTTGGGTGCATATATATTTATAATTGTTATATCTTCTTCTTGGATTGATCCCTTGATCATTATGTAGTGTCCTTCCTTGTCTCTTGTAACATTCTTTATTTTAAAGTCTATTTTATCTGATATGAGTATAGCTACTCCAGCTTTCTTTTGATTTCCATTTGCATGGAATATCTTTTTCCATCCCCTCACTTTCAGTCTGTATGTGTCCCTAAGTCTGAAGTGGATCTCTTGTAGGCAGCATATATATGGGTCTTGTTTTTGTATCCATTCAGCAAGCCTGTGTCTTTTGGCTGGAGCATTTAATCCATTCACGTTTAAGGTAATTATCGATACGTATGTTCCTATGACCATTTTCTTAATTGTTTTGGGTTTGTTTTTGTAGGTCCTTTTCTTCTCTTGTGTTTCCCACTTAGAGAAGTTCCTTTAACATTTGTTGTAGAACTGGTTTGGTGGTGCTGAATTCTCTTAGCTTTTGCTTGTCTGTAAAGCTTTTGATTTCTGCATCAAATCTAAATGAGATCCTGGCCGGGTAGAGTAATCTTGGTTGTAGGTTCTTCCCTTTCATCACTTTAAGTATATCATGCCACTCCCTTCTGGCTTGTAGAGTTTCTGCTGAGAAATCAGCTGTCAACCTTATGGGAGTTCCCTTGTATGTTATTTGTCGTTTTTCCCTTGCTGCTTTCAATAATTTTTCTTTGTCTTTAATTTTTGCCACTTTGATTACTATGTGTCTCGGCGTGCTTCTCCTTGGGTTTATCCTGTATGGGACTCTCTGCGCTTCCTGGACTTGGGTGGCTATTTCCTTTCCCATGTTAGGGAAGTTTTCGACTATAATCTCTTCAAATATTTTCTCTGGTCCTTTCTCTCTCTCTTCTCCTTCTGGGACCCCTATAATGCGAATGTTGTTGCGTTTAATGTTGTCCCAGAGGTCTCTTAGGCTGTCGTCATTTCTTTTCATTCTTTTTTCTTTAGTCTGTTCCGCAGCAGTGAATTCCACCATTCTGTCTTCCAGGTCACTTATCCGTTCTTCTGCCTCAGTTATTCTACTGTTGATTCCTTCTAGTGTAGTTTTCATTTCAGTTATTGTATTGGTCATCTCTGTTTGTTTGTTCTTTAATTCTTCTAGGTCTTTGTTAATCATTTCTTGCGTCTTCTCAATCTTTGCCTCCATTCTTATTCCAAGGTCCTGGATCATCTTCACTATCATTATTCTGAATTCTTTTTCTGGAAGGTTGCCTATCTCCACTTCATTTAGTTGTTTTTCTGGGGTTTTATCTTGTTCCTTCATCTGGTATATAGCCCTCTGCCTTTTCATCTTGTCTATCTTTCTGTAAATGTGGTTTCTGTTCCACAGGCTGCAGGACTGTAGTTTTTCTTACTTCTGCTGTCTGCCCTCTGGTGTTTGAGGCTATCTAAGAGGCTTGATGGGAGGCTCTGGAGGTGGGTAGAGCTGACTGTTGCTGTGGCGGTCAGAGCTCCGTAAAACTTTAATCCACTTGACTGTTGATGGGTGGGGCTGGGTTCCCTCCCTGTTGGTTGTTTTGCCTGAGGCAACCCAACACTGGAGCCTACCCGGGCTCTTTCGTGGGGCTAATGGCAGACTCTGGGAGGGCTCACGCCAAGGAGTACTTCCCAGAGCCTCCGCTGCCAGTGTCCTTGTCCCCACGGTGAAACAGAGCCAGCCCCCGCCTCTGCAGGAGACCCCCCCAACACCAGCAGTTATGTCTGGTTCAGTCTCCCCCAGGGTCACTGCTCCTTCCCCTGGGTCCCGATGCACAAACTATTTTGTGTGCGCCCTCCAAGAGTGGGGTCTCTGTTTCCCCCAGTCCTGTCGAAGTCCTGCAATCAATTCCCACTAGGCTTCAAAGTCTGATTCTCTATGAATTCCTCCTCCCGTTGCCAGACCCCCAGGTTGGGAAGCCTGACGTGGGGCTCAGAATGTTCACTCCAGTGGGTGGACTTCTGTGGTATAAGTGCTCGCCAGTCTGTGAGTCACCCACCCAGCAGTTATGGGATTTGATTTTACTCTGATTGCTCCCCTCCTACCGTCTCACTGTGGCTTCTCCTCTGTCCTTGGACGTGGGGTATCCTCCTTGGTGAAGTCCAGTGTCTTCCTGTCGATGATTGTCCAGAAGCCAGTTGTGATTCTGGTGCTCTCGCAAGAGGGAGTGAGAGCACGTCCTTCTACTCCGCCATCTTGGTTAATCCCCCCTCATTGCAGTTTTGATTTACATTTCTCTAATAATTAGTGATGTTGAGCATCATTTCATGTGTTTGTTGGCCATCTGTATATCTTCTTGGAGAAATATCTATTTAGGTCTTCCACCCTTTTTTTTGATTGAGTTGTTTGTTTTTTTGACACTGAGCTGCATGAGCTGTTTGTATATTTTGGAGATTAATCGCTTGTCAGTTGTTTCCTTTGCAAATATTTTCTCCCATTCTGAAGGTTGTATTTTTGTCTTGTTTATGTTTTCCTTTGCTGTACAAACCTTTTAATTTTAATGAGGTCCCATTTGTTTATTTTTGTTTTTATTTTCATTACTCAAGGATGTGAGTCAAAAAAGATCTTGCTGGGATTTATGTCAAAGAGTGTTCTGCCTATGTTTTCCTGTAAGGGTTTTATAGTGTCTGGGCTTACATTTAGGTCATTAATCCATTTTGAGTTTATTTTTTGCATATGGGGTTAGGGGGTGTTCTAATTTCATTCTTTTACATGTAGCTGTCCAGTTTTCCCAGCACCACATATTGAAGAGACTGCCTTTTCTCCATTGTGTCAATATATTCTTGTCTCCTTTGTCATAGATTAGGTGACCATAGATGCGTGGGTTTATATCTGGGCTTTCTATCCTGTTCCATTGATCTGTATTTCTGTTTTTGCACCAGTACCATGCTGTCTTGATTACCGTAGCTTTGTAGGATAGTCTGAAGTCAGGAAGCCTGATTCCTCCAGCTCCGTTTCCCTTTCTGAAGATTGCTTTGGTTATTCGAGGTCTTTTGTATCTCCATACAAATTTTAAGATATTTTGTTCTAGTTCTGTGAAAAATGCCACTAGTAATTTGATAGGGACTGCATTGAATCTGTAGATTGCTTTGGGTAGTATAGTCATTTTCACAATATTCATACTTCCAATCCAAGAACATGGTATATCTCTCCATCTGTTTGTGTCATCTTTGATTTCTTTCATCTGTATCTTATAGTTTTCTGAGTACAGAAATTTGTCCTCTTTAGGTAGGTTAATTCCTAGGTATTCTTTTTGTGGTAATAGTAAATGTGATTGTTTCCTTAATTTCTCTTTCTGATATTTTGTTGTTAGTGTATAGGAATGCAAGAGATTTCTGTGCATTAATTTTGTATCCTGCAACTTTACCAAATTCATTGATGAGCTCTAGTAGTTTTCTGGTGGCATCTTTAGGATTTTCTATGTATAGTATCATGTCATTGGTAAGCAGCGACAGTTTTACTTCTTCTTTTCCAATTTGGATTCCTTTTATTTTTTTTCTTTTTTGACGGCCATGGCTGGGACTTCCAAAACTATGTTGAATAATAGTGGTGAGAGTCAACATCCTTGACTTGTTACTGATCTTAGAGGAAATGCTTTCAGTTTTTCACCATTGAGAATGATGTTTGCTGTGTGTTTGTCATATGTGGCCTTTATTATGTTGAGGTAGGTTCCCTCTATGCCCACTTTCTGGAGAGTTTTTATCATAAATGGGTGTTGAATTTTGTCCAAACATTTTTCTGCATCTGTTGAGATGATCATACGGTTTTTATTCTTCAGTTTGTTAATATGGTGTATCACATTGATTGGTTTGTGTATATTGAAGAATCATTGCATCCCTGGGATAAATCTACTTGATCATGTTGTGTGATCCTTTTAATTTGTTGTTAGATTCTGTTTGCTAGTATTTTGTTGAGAATTTTTGTATCTATATTCATCAGTGATATTGGTCTGTAATTTTCTTTTTTTGTAATATCTTTGTCTGTTTTTGGTATCAGGGGGATGGTGGCCTGGTAGAATGAGCTTGGGAGTTTTTCCAAGCTTTCTCTTCAATTTTTTGGAAGAGTTTGAGAAGGATGGGTGTTAGCTCTTTAAATCTTTAATAGAATTCCCCTGTGAAGCCATCTGGTCCTGGACTTTTGTTTGTTGGAAGATTTTTAATCACAATTTCAATTTCATTACTTGTGATTCGTCTGTTTATATTTTCTGTTTCATCCTGGCTCAGACTGGGAAGGTTGTACCTTACTAAGAATTTGTCCATTTCTTCCAGGTTGTCTATTTTTTTGGCAGTGTTGCTTGTAGTAGTTTCTTATGATCCTTTATAGTTCTGCAGTGTCCATTGCAATTTTTCTTTTTCATTTCTAATTTATGGATTTGAATCGTCTCCTTTTTTTCTTGATGAGTCTGGCTAAAGGTTTATCAATTATTTTTCTCTTCGCAAAGAACCAGGTTTTAGTTTTATTGATCTTTGCTACTGTTTTCTTCATTTTTAAAAAAATATTTATTTATTTATTTATTTATAGCTGTGTTGGGTCTTCGTTTTCTGTGCGAGGGCTTTCTCTAGTTGCGGCAAGTGGGGGCCACTCTTCATCACTGTGCGCGGGCCTCTCACTATCTCAGCCTCTCTTGTTGAGGAGCACAGGCTCCAGACGCGCATGCTCAGTAATTGTGGCTCACGGGCCCAGTTGCTCCGCGGCATGTGGGATCTTCCCAGACCAGGGCTCGAACCCGTGTCCCCTGCACTGGCAGGCAGACTCTCAACCACTGCGCCACCAGGGAAGCCCTGATTTCTTCATTTTTATATCATTTATTTCTGCTCTGATTTTTACAGTTTCCTTCATTCTAACTTTGTGTTTTGTTTACTCTTTCTCTAGTTGCTTTAGGTGTAAGGTTACGTTGTTTATTTGAGATTTTTCTTGTTTCTTGAGGTAGGATTGTATTGATATAAGCTTCCCTCTTAGAACTGCTTTTGCTGCACCCCACAGGTTTTGGATCATGGTGTTTTTGTTGTCATTTGTTTCTATGTATTTTTTGATTTCCTCTTTGATTTCTTCAGTGATCTCCTGGTTATTTAGTAGCATATTGTTTAGCCTCTATGTGTTTGTGGGGTTTTTTTTTTCCTGTAATTGATTTCTAATCTCATAGCATTGTGGTCAGAAAAGATGCTTGATATGATTTCAATTCTCTTAAATTTACTAGGCTTGATTTGTGACCCAAGATGTGATCTATCCTGGAGAATGTTCCATGTGCACTTGAGAAAAAAGTGTATTATGGTGCTTTCAGATGGAATGTCCTGTAAATATCAATTAAGTCTATCGGGTCTATTGTGTCATTTAAGGCTTGTGTTTCCTTACGGAGTTTCTGTCTGGATGACATGTCCATTGATGTAAGCAGGGTGCTAAAGTCCCCCACTATTATTGTGTTACAGTCAAGTTTTCCTTTCATGTCTGTTAATATTTGCCTTATATATTGAGGTGCTTCTATGCTGGCTGCATATGTATTTACAATTCTTATATCTTCTTCTTTGTTGATCTCTTGATCAGTATGTAGTGTCCTTCTTTGTCTCTTGTAACAGTCTTTATTTTAAAGTCTATTTTGTCTGATATGAGTATTGCTGCTCCAGCTTTCTTTTGATTTCCATTTGCATGGAATATCTTTTTCCATCTCCTCACTTTCAGTCTGTATGTGTCCCTAGGCCTGAAGTGGGTCTCTTGTAGACAACATATATACAGGTCTTCTTTTTGTATCCATTCAGCCAGAATGTATCCATTCTGTGTCTTTTGGTTGGAGCATTTAATCCATTTATATTTAAGATAATTATCAATATGTGTGTTCCTATGACCATTTTCTTAATTGTTTTGGGTTTGTTTTTGTAGGTCTTTTTCTCCTCTTGTGTTTCCCTTTTAGAGAAGTTCCTTTAGCATTTGCTGTAGATCTGGTTTGGTGGTGCTGAATTCTCTTAGCTTTTGCTTGTCTGTAAAGCTTTTGGTTTCTCATCGAATCTGAATGAGATCCTTGCTGGGTAGAGTAATCTTGGTTGTAAGTTTTTGCCTTTTATCACTTTAAATATATCCTGCTGCTCCCTCCTGGCCTGCAGAGTTTCTGCTGAAAAAGCAGTTGATAATCTTATGGGGATTCCCTTATATGTTCTTTTTTGCTTTTCCCTTGCTGCTTTTAATATTTTTTTCTTTGTATTTAGTTTTTGTTAGTTTGATTAATATGTGTCTTGGCATGTTTCTCCTTGGGTTTATCCTGTATGGAGCTCTCTGTTCTTCCTGGACTTGATTGACTATTTCCTTTCTCATGTTAGGGAAATTTTTGACTGTAATCTCTTCAAATATTTTCTCAGACCCTTTATCTTTTTCTTCTTCTTCTGGGACCCCTATAATTTGAAAGTTGGTATGTTTAATGTTGTCCCAGAAGTCTCTGAGACTGTCATTTCTTTTCATTCTTTTTTCTTTACTCTGCTCCTTGGCAGTAATTTCCACCATTCTATCTTCCAGCTCACTTAGTCATTATGCTGCCTCAGTTATTCTGCTATTGATTCCTTTTAGTGTATTTTTCATTTCAACTATTGTGTTGTTCATCACTGTTTGTTCTTTAGTTCTTTGTCTTTGTTAAACATTTCTTTTATTTTCTCAATCCATGCCTCCATTCTATTTCTGAGATTTTGGATCATCTTTACTGTCATTACTCTGAATTCTTTTTCAGGTAAGTTGCCTATTTCCTCTTCATTTATTTGGACTTGTAGGTGTTTACCTTGCTCTTTCATCTGTACCATATTTTTCTATAGTCTCATTTTTTTTTCCTGATGGGTGGGGCTGTGTTCCTGTCCTGCTGGTTGTTTGGACTGAGGCAGCCAGCACTGGAGTTTGCAGGCAGTTAGGTGGAGCCAGGTCTTGGTACTGAGATGAAGACCTCTGAGAAAGTGACACCAATTAATATTCCTTGGGGCCTGAAGTTCTATGTTAGCCCAGCAGCTTGGACTCAGCACTCCCACCACAGGAGCTCAGGCCTGACCCCTGGGCTTGGAACAAAGGCCCTGGTCATGCGAGGATTCGTCCCGTCCTCTTCGGTGCCTTAGGTCCCCTACCGGCACCCATTAGGTGCTCTGCAAGAATTGCTCTGATGCATTCTTGTTGTACTTGTGGGGAGATGCAAACTTCACATCCTCTTACTCTACCATCTTAACTCCGCCTGCCTCCAGATTCTTAACTTCTCGTGGGCAGGAACCTCATCCCAAACAGCCAGGGATTCCGGCAACCAGCACACACCTGGTGTGGCAGGTGCTCAGAACTGCTCACTGAATGAAGATGCACTGTCTGTCCGTCATATCCACATGGAGACTTTCAGCTTTCACAGGACATCATTTTATTGGTACTTTGATTCAGACACTGAATCTTCCAGCTCCTTGGTGTCAGATTTCCCAGCCTCCAGAACTACCGATCCATGAAATCCCATGTGGAACTTGGCACCCAAGCAGGACAGCCAATGGGAAGGGAACTGCAGATCAGTGCCCTCAAGCCAGACGGGTCCAGCGCCCCTGCCCAGGGAAGGCAGCCTGTGGGCCTGTACTGTATATTTGAAAGTTGCTAAAAGAGTAGATCTTAAAAGTTCTTATCACAAGCAAAAATAAAAATTCTAACCATATGAGGTGATAAATGTTAACTAAACTTATTGTGGTGATCATTTCACAATATATACATATATCAAATTCTTATGTTGTATACCTTAAAGTTATATGATATTATATGTCAAATATATCTCAATAAAACTGGAAAAAATAAATAAACTTATGGCCTTCTTCTGGAAAAAAAAATAAAAGTATTCCAAGGAGCCAGAAACTAGATCACTGATAGAATTAGGGAGAGGGGATTAAGGTGGAGTGTCTGCCACACCCTGGACAGAAGATTCAATCAGAGAGGAAGATGAGAGGTGTCATCAGCAGCCTGTAATCTCCCAGGCTGATTGCATCTGCAGTCTGTCTAATGGGATAAAGGAAAGGAGTCTCCCTACAGGCTTATAAGGCCCAAGCGGCCAGATTCTGACCCCAGCAGTGAACAGAGAAGGTGGGCTGTGTCGTGCCTTCAGACCTGGATCAAGACCTGGATCGAGGAAGACCTTCTGCTCTGTGAGGAAGAAGCCCAGAGTCCCAGTGGGTGGAGACAGGATGCCCCCAAGGCCTTGAGGACACAGAGCAGCTCCCCCAGCACAGAGCCAAGACTGAGAAGCATGGGCAGGTGAGCATGGACTTGGGGCCAGAATCTCAGGTGGGCCTGAGCAGGGACAACATAGCTGCCCAGGGGACACTGGGTGACCACACTCTGATGGAGAAGGGCCAAGTTGGGATTGTCTGGGAGGTGCTAGAGGGCAGGAACAGACTCTCTGGCCAGCAGAGTGGAAAATTCCATGGGTTCAGAGGAGGATGCAGTAGGGGGAAGGAAGCCCCAGTTGTGGGTGTGGGTGTGACCTGGAATCTGCCTGTCACCTGGACCATACCTGCGGGAGGTGTGGGCAAGTCCTAGGGGCTCCTGTGGGATGGACCTGCTGTGTGCCAGGCACCCTGCTCACTGCTGTTCCGTTTTCTTCTCAATATATGGGCTCCTTAGTTAAGGTTTTATGTATGTACCTGTGTGGTTACTTTATGGAAGATAAATATTTGCTAGCTATCATAAGGACATATATACACACAGTTTCTTTTTATACTGTAATCACCTGTGACATTTGTTTTAGTGTAATAGAGATAAGGTCAATCTTTTAAGCCCCGTTTCTTTTTCTTTTTTTTTTTTCCTTCTTTTGGGAATCAGACCCCAGGGAGTTTGTTCTTTAGCCTGCAGTGCCTGTTTTGCCCAAGGCCATTCCTAGGTCTTTTTCCAGAATGGCTGTGCTCTTGTCTTCCTGTCTCAGAATAATAGTATTATTTTCACGTGTTTGAACTTGCAGCCAACTCACATCAATTACTTATAATGGTGGTGCGTCATTTTTTTAAAAATTGAAGTAGAGTTGATTTACAATATTTTGTTAATTTCAGCTGTATAGCAGAGTAATTCACATTACATATATACACATTCTTTTTTATATTCTTTTCCATTATGGTTTATAACAGGATATTGAATATAGTTCCTTGTGCTGTACAGTAGGACCTTGTTGTTTATCCATTCCATATATAATAGTTTGCATCTGCTAACCCCAAACTCCCACTCTGTCCCTCTGCCACCCCCTCCCTTCCCCTTTCAAACCACAAGTCTGTTCTGTATGTCTGTGAGTCTGTTTCTGTTTCATAGATAGGTTAATTTGTGTCATATTTTAGATTATACATGTAAGTGATATTATATGGCATTTGTCTTTCTCTTTCTGACTTACTTAGTATGATAATCTCTAGTTCCATCCATGTTGCTGCAAAAGGCATTATTTCGTTCTTTTTAATGGATGAGTAGTATTCCACTGTATACATGTGCTACATCTTCTTTATCCATTCCTTTGCTGATGGACATTTCGGTTTCTTCCATGCTTTGGGTATTGTGAATAGCGCTGTTATGAAAATAGGGATATATGTATCACTTTGAATTATAGTTTTGTTCAATATGTGCCTAGCAGAGACATTGCTGGATAATATGGCATTTCCATTTTTAGTTTTTTTGAGGAAACTCCATGCTGTTTTGCGTATTGGCTACTCCAAATTACATTCCCAGGTTGGTACGCCTTTTGAGTCTGCTGTAATCTCTAAATTTCCCTTGGAGATAGAGACTGAAGGGATGTGGACACTTTAGGATGGAGGGAGAGGGAGAGTTGTGGCTCAAAGAAGGAAAAAAGAAGCTGGCGTGGCCTGGCTGGGGCAGGAGCACACTGAGAACACTGGTCAGCCCTATGAAAAGCGTTTTTACATAGAACATGTTAAGCTTGTAAATTAATAGAAAAATAGTAGAACAAACATAACGTATCAGTTTCCAAGGGCTGCCACAACAAAACACCACACATCAGGGTGACTTCAGCAATAGAAACTCATTGTCCCAGTTCTGGAGACTGGAAGTTGAATATCAAAGGGTCAGCAGGTTCACTTTCTCCTGAGGCCTTTCTCCTTGGCTCCCAGGTGGCCTCCTCGTGGCTGTGACCTCACATGGCCTTTTCTCTGTGGGTCCCCGTCCCTGATGTCTCTTCCCCTTCTAAGAACACCCATCAATGTTGCATTAGGACCTCCCCCAGCAGCCTCATTTTACCTTAATCAGCACATTACAGACTTTATTACCATATAGGGTCCCATTCTGATGTACTGGGAGTTACAGCTTCAACTTATGAACTGTGGGGGGCACACAGTTCAGCCCACAACATCCCATGTACACATCCAGTGAGGGATGCCCCCAGCCATCCCTACTCCTCATCACTGTGAAGCAAATCCTGCATATCATAGAGTTTTAAATGTAAATAGTGTACTCTGTGTCTTTCAAGTATAGGATGTCTTTTCACTAATAACCTTTAAAAAATCATCAGATATCCAGAATCCCAACTGGCTGCAACCATCTTTTTGTTTGGATGTATGTATTTGAATTCAGAATAAAAGCCTTGTCAAATATTATTGATTGTATGTATGCTCTTAATCTCTAATATACTTTTTTCCCCTCTTGTTACTATTTTCTTGAAGGAGCCTGGTGAGTTGTGCCATAGAGTTGCCCACATCTGGATTTTGCTGATTGTGTCCCTGTGCTGTTGATTTTCATCACTACTGGGAGCAGTGGTTCTCTATGAAGAAGAGGACTACCTAGCAACCTCGATTTCAGCCCATTAAGTAAAAGGGACAAAAGTGCCAAAGGAAGCAGAGACTGACTGGGGCTCTCAGTCCTCCTGGCGGCTGCTGTAGAGTTGAAGGGAAGGGGTAGAAATAGGCCTGAGTGGCCACAGTTCCCTGCAGATCCTGGCAAACCTACTGGCAGCCATGAAGGAGCAGAGAGAAGGCTGAAGAGTCAGACGTTTCTCATTTGTCCCCGCCCCTGGAGAGCCAGGTTTCTCTGAAGGGAGTCTCCTCAGACAGAAACCCTCCCTGCACAATGGCCCTGGCATCTTCCCTGGCACAGCTCCAAGTAGAGGCCAGCTGCCCCATCTGCCTGGATTACCTGAGAGATGCAGTGACCACTGACTGGGCACAACTCCAGCAGTGCCTGCATCCAGCAGTGCTGGCAGGGTCTCCACGACATCTTCCCCTGTCCTGTCTGCCTCCAGCCCTGCCCTGACAAGGGCATCAGGAGAAACAGCCAGTTATGTCACATGATTGATTTTGTGAAGCAGCTCCCCAACACAAGGGGCAAGAGGAAAGGGCTGGAAGAGAAACCTCTGTGTGAGAAGCACAAGCAGGTTCTGAGCCTGTTCTGTGAGAAGGACCTGGAGCTGCTGTGTCTGCAGTGCAGGGTCTCCTCTGACCACCGCCATCACCCCCTGGCACCCATGGAGCAGGCTGCAGCCTGTCACAGGAGGAGGCTCAAAGTCCACATTGAGCCCCTGAAAAAGCAACTTGAAGATGCTGAAAAGTCATTAGAAATGCAAGCCGCAAAATCATTTGAGTTGGTGCGGAAGGTGAACAATCAAAGGAGGGAACTGCACTCCGAAGTTGAATGCATTAAGCATTTCTTGGGAACAGAGCATGATGAAATTCATGTTAGGTTACTAAGTGAAGAGAAGGATGTTCAAGATAAAATAATTGAAAAAAACACCAAATATCGGGCCACAGATCCACGTTGAAAAATCTGCTTGGTGAAATAAATAAGTGTTGCAACCTGACCCGGATTTACTGACAGGCATTGAAAGGACGCACAGCACATATGGAAACCTAAAGAGCCCGGCAGCCTTTTCCTACAAATTAAAGAAGGCGGTTTTCACTCTCCCCCCACAATATTTTGGCCTCCACAAAATGATCTGCACATTTCAGGTACATCTGACACTAGATGCTGAAACTGCTCACCACAGTCTCAAAGTTTCACAAGACAGGAAAACTGCAACATTTCGAAGGATGGAACCAAACTGTGTTCATAATCCTGAGGCATTTACTTCTCACCTAGAAGTCCTGAGTTCTGAGGGATTTGATGCTGGCAGGCATTTTTGGCAGGTAGAAGAGGCCTAGATGACTGCTCCTTAGGTGTGTGTAAAGAATCTTTCCCCAGAAATGCTCCTATATCACCATCCCCAAGCAATGGCTGCTGGCAAATTCAGCTCTGGGGTAGTACACCTAACACAGGGGATTCAGGAAACCCATGTCGGATTGGCGTTTTTCTGGACTACGAGTTGGGAGAAATTTCTTTTTATAATTTGAAAAAGAGATCTCCTTTATATTTATTCAGTGACATTTTTACAGAAAAACGTATGCCCTATTTCTCTATTGGACCTTTTTCAAAATCACTTACAATAAGTCTAGTTGAAGATGAGTACTGAGCCCCCTAGAAGACATTGTGTATGTTCTATTTTCTCCCTGTGTTCAGGGAACATCCTTGTAATAAACAGTAATAAACAAAAAAAAACAAAAAAAAGTTACTTCCTCGGGGAGGCCGGCACAATCTTCACCACCCAGAAGAAACTGATCCAAAGAGGTGACTGATCGTTCTTAGGTGTCAGAAACAAAACTACCCCTCCCCCGCTGCACCCTGTCACCCCAGCCCGCCTGAAGCCTTTGGAGCTGTGCTCTTCACTCCTCTACTGCGCAGGGAAGAAGGAAGACGCGGTGGTGAAGCTTTTCAAACCAACCTCAAAGCACTAATAACGTGAAAATGTAGCTCCGGAATTAGAGGATCAGCAGAAGCCAATGACCCGGTCACCTGGGAAACGACCCCGCCCCACCATCTTGCTCAGGCTCTTCCGGGTCCCCGCCCTTAGACATTGAGCATGCGCAGGCCCATCAGCGCTCACTTCCGGTGCAACCACCCATCACCATGGCCCAGAGCGCGTTTCCAGGGACTGGCTTCTCAGGGGCCGGCTTCTCAGGGGTCGGAGGTGTGAGCCTTGCCCTGGAGCCTCCAGACTCCTCAGAGCCTCGGACCTGAGAGGGCTGAGCCACGTGCTCCAGGTGAGCCGGGAGGGCCCTGCGGAAGGGCAGAGGGAGCTTAGCTGAGCAGGGGGCTTTTGGGGCATCTCCTGGCGCCAGACTTCGTGGTCTCTTAAGAAAAGTCACAGGTCGAATCTTGAGAGCTGGGAATCCGCCACAGGTTTAATTTCTTAGCCTGATGTTTATTGAGCCCACGCTAGCTGAACTTTTCAACAGCTATAAGAACAGAGTAGATAATCAGTTTTGAGGAAAAATAGCAAAGAATTCAGACCATGAACCATACACTCTAGTGTCATTAACCAATGGCTGACAAAAATAAATGTAAAATCTCAAGTGGGATTTGTGGTTTGACAGATGTGTGGTGGCAGGAAGCGAGCAGAGGGGCCGGAGGGCCGCATCCTCAGGATCTCACTGTTTTAACAGTAATGAACATTGGAGAGTAAGAGGATTACATTTGAGTGTAGAGTGCTGTAGAGTTATGAAATTGATGGTCGGCATGGAGTAGAAGACGGTAGTCAGAATAGTTGGCCTGTGTATGTAGCGTGGACTGGAAAAGTGTCCCCCAAAACTGTTCTTTTCACTCCAAGGCCTGAGTCTGGAAGGTGGGGTTGGGGAGATAAGTATGGGGGAGGGGGGAACCCATTAGGAATATGTGTGGGAACGCCAGGGCACCTGCTTAATTTAAATGAAATACTCTTTATGAAACAATAGAATGGTTCCTTCTGGTTCCAGAAATTTCAGTCTTTTTTTTTTTTTTTTGGCTGCGCTACACAGCTTGTGAGATTTTAGTTCCCTGACCAGGGATTGAACCTGGGCCCTAGGCAGTTAGAGTGCAGAGTCCTAAACCCTGGACTACCAGGAAATTCCCTTTTTTTCTTCTTTTTAGTCTTTTTTTAATTGGAGTATAATTGCTACAATGTTGTGTTAGTTCCTGCTGTACAATGAAGTGAATCAGCTACATGTATCCATATATTCCCTCCTTCTTGGACCTTCCTCCCACCCCACCCCCCATCCCACCCATCCAGGTCATCACAGAGCACTGAGCTGAGCTTCCTGTGCTTTATAGCATGTTGCCACTAGCTATCTATTTTATGCATGGTAGTGTATATATATCAATCCCAATCTCCTAATTGGTCTCACCCTCCCCGTCCCCCACTGTGTCCACATGTCCATTCTTTATGTCTGCGTCTCTATTCCTGCCCTGAAAATAGATTCATCTGTACCCTTTTTCTAGATTCCACATATATGCGTTAATATATGATATTTGGTTTTTTTCTTTCTGGCTTACTTCATTCTGTATGACAGACTCTAGGTCCATCCACATCTCTACAAATGACCCAATTTCATTCCTTTTTATGGCTGAGTAATATTCCATTGTGTACATGTGCCACATTTTCTTTATCCATTCATCTGTTGTTGGACATTTAGGTTGTTTCCATGTCCTGGCTATTGGAAATAGTGTTGCAATGCATATTGGGGTACATGTGTCCCTTTGAGTTATGGTTTAGTCAGGGTATATATGCCTGGTAGTTGGATTGCTGGGTCATATAGTAGTTCTAATTTTAGTTTTTTAAGGAACATCCATACTGTTCTCCATAGTGGCTGTACCAGCTTACCTTCCCACCAACAGTAGAGGAGGGTTCCCTTTTCTCCACACCCTCTCCAGCATTTATTGTTTGTAGATTTTTTGATGATGGCCATTCTGACTGGTGTGATACCTCGTTGTAGTTTTGATTTCTATTTCTCTAATAATTAGTGGTGTTGAGCATCCTTTCATGTGCCCCTTGGCCATCTGTGTGTCCTCCTTGGTGAGATGTCTGTTTAGGTCTTCCACCCATTTTTTGATTGGGTTGTTTGTTTTTTTGATATTGAGCTCCATGAGCTGTTTGTATATTTTGGAGATTAATCTGTTGTCTGTTGCTTCATTTGCAAATATTTTCTCCCATTCTGTCGGTTGTCTTTTCATCTTGTTTATGGTTTCCTTTGCTGTGCAAAAGCTTTTAAGTTTAGTTATGTCCCATTTGTTTACTTTTGTTTTTATTTTCATTACTCTAGGAGGTGGGTCAAAAAAGATCTTGCTGTGGTTTATGCCAAAGAGTGTTTTTCCTATGTTTTCCTCTAAGAGTTTTATAGTGTCCACCCTTAAATTTAAATCTTTAATCCATTTTGAGTTTATTTTTGTGTATCATGTTAAGTAGTGTTCTAATTTCATTCTTTAACATGTAGCTGTCCAGTTTTCGTAGCACCACTTATTGAAGAGTCTGTCTTTTCTCCATTGTATGTTCTTGCCTCCTTTGTCATAAATTAGGTGACCATATGTGCTAGGGTTTATCTCTGGGCTTTCTACCCTGTACCATTGATCTATATGTCTCTTTTTGTGCCAGTACCATACCATCTTGATTACTGTAGCTTTGTAGTATAGTTTGAAGTTGGGGAGCCTGATTCCTCCAGCTCAGTTTTTCTTTCTCAAGGTTGCTTTGGCTATTCAGGGTCTTTTGTGTTTCCATACAAATTGTAAGATTTTTTTGTTCTAATTCTGTGAAGAATGCCATTGGTAATTTGATAGGGATTGCATTGAATTTGTAGATTGCTTTGGGTTATATAGTCATTTTCACAACATTGATTATTCCAATCCAAGAACATGGTATATGTCTCCATCTGTTTATGTCATCTATGATTTCTTTCATCAGTGTTTTATAGTTTTCTGAGTACAAGTCTTTTGCCTCCGTAGGTAGGTTTATTCCTAGGTATTTTATTCTTTTTGTTGCAATGGTAAATGGGATTGTTTCCTTAATTTCTCTTTCGTTGTTAGTGTATGCAAATGCGAGAGATTTCTGTGCATTAATTTTGTATCCTGCAACCTTACCAAATTCATTGATTAGTTCTAGTATTTTTCTGGTGGCATCTTTAGGATTTTCTATGTATAGTATCATGCCATCTGCAAACAGTGACAGTTTTACCTCTTCTTTGCCAATTTGGATTCCTTTTATTTCTTTTTCTTCTCTGCTTGTTGTGGCTAGGACTTCCAAAACTGAATAACAGTGGTGAGAGTGGACATCTTGTTCCTGATCTTAGTGGAAATGCTTTCTATTTTTCACCATTGAGAATAATGTTTGCTGTGGGTTGGACATATGTGGTCTTTATTATGTTGAGGTAGGCTCCCTCTTTGCCCATTTTCTGGAGAGTTTTTATCATAAATGGTTGTTGAATTTTGTCAGAAGCTTTTTCTGCACCTATTGAGATGATCATATGGATTTATTCTTTAATTTGTTAATATGGTATATCACATTGATTGATTTGCATATTTTGAAGACTCCTTGTATTCCTGGGACAAATACCACTTGATCATGGTGTATGATCCTTTTGATGTGTTGTTGGAGTCTGTTTGCTAATATTTTGTTGAGAATTTTGCGTCTATGTTCATCAATGATATTGGTCTGTAATTTTCTTTTTTTGTGATATCTTTGTCTCATTTTCATATCAGGGTCATGGTGGCCTCATAGAACGAATTTGGGAGTGTTCCTTCCTCTGCATTTTTTTGCAAGAGTTTTAGAAGGATAGGTTTTAGCTCTTCTCTAAATGTTTGATAGAATTCGCCTGTGAAGCCATCTGGTCCTGGAATTTTGTTTGTTGGAAGATTTTTAATGACAGTTTCAATTTCATTACTTGTGATAGGTCTGTTTACATTTTCTAATTCTTCCTGGTTCACTCTTGAAAAATTGTACCTTTCCAAGAATTTGTCCATTTCTTCCAGGTTGTCCATTTTATCAGCATATAGTTGCTTATAGTAGACTCTTATAATTCTTTGCATTTCTGCAGTGTTAGTTGTCGTTTCCCTTTTTTCATTTCTAATTTTATTGATTTGCTTCCTCTCTGTTTTTTTCTTGATGAGTCTAGCTAAAGGTTTATCAATTTTGTTTATCTTCTCAAAGAACCAACTTCTAGTTTTATTGATCTTTGTTATTGTTTTTCATTTCTATTTCATTTATTTCTGCTCTGATGTTTATGATTTCTTTCCTTCTACTGATTTTGGGTTTTCTTTGTTCTCTTTCTCTAGTTGCTTTAGGTGTAGGGTTAGATTGCTTATTTGAGATTTTTCTTGTCTCTTGAGGTGAGATTGAATTGCTGTAAACTTCACTCGTAGAACTGCTTTTGCTGCATGCCATATGATTTGGGTTGCCGTGTTTTCATTGTCATTTGTTTCTATGTATTTTTAAATTTCCTCTTAGATTTCTTCAGTAATATCTTGGTTATTTAGTAGCACACTGTTTAGCCTCCATGTATTTGTGAATTTTACAGTTTTTTTTCCTGTAATTGATTTCTAATCTCATAGCATTGTGGTCGGAAAAGATCCTTGATATGATTTCAATTTTCTGAGGCTTGATTTGTGACCCAAGGTGTGATCTATCCTGGAGAATGTTCTGTGTGCACTTGAGAAGAAAGTGTATTCTGCCACTTTTGGGTGGAATGTCCTATAAATATCAATTAAATCTATCTGGTCTATTTTGTCATTTAAAGCTTGTATTTTCTTATTTATTTTCTGTTTGGATGATCTGTCCATTGGTGTAAGTGGGGTGTTAGTGCCCCCTACAATTACTGTGTTACTGTTGATTTCCCCTTATATGGTTGTTAGCATTTGTGTTATGTGTTGAGGTCCTCCTATGTTAGGGGCATAAATATTTATAATTGTTATATCTTTTTTTTGCACTGATCCCTTGGTCATTATGTAGTGTCCTTCCTTGTCTCTTGTAACATTCTTTATTTTAAAGTGTATTTTATCTGATACGAGTATTGCTACTCCAGCTTTCTTTTGATTTCCATTTGCATGGAATATCTTTGTCCATTCCCTCACTTTCAGTCTGTATGTGTCCCTAGGTCTGAAGTGGGTCTGTTGTAGACAGCATATATATGGGTCTTGTTTTTGTATCCATTCAGCCAGTCTGTGTCTTTCTGTTGGGACATTTAGTCCATTTACATTTAAGGTAATTATGGATATGTATGTTCCTATTACCATTTTCTAAATTATTTTAGGTTTGTTTTTGTAGGTCCTTTTCTTCTCTTGTGTTTCCTGCCTAGAGAAATTCCGTTAGCATTCGTTGTAAAGCTGGTTTGGTGGTGCTGAATTCTCTTAGCTTTTACTTATCTGTAAAGCTTTTGATTACTCTGTCGAATCTGAATGAGATCTTTGTTGGGTAAAGTAATCTTGGTTGTAGGTTTTTCTCTTTCATCACTTTAAGTATATCCTGCCACTCCCTTCTGGCCTGCAGAGTTGCTGCTGAAAAATCAGCTGATAACCTTATGGGGATTCCCTTGTATGTTATTTTTTGCTTTTCCCTTGCTGCTTTTAATATTTTTTTCTTTGAATTTAATTTTTGTTAGTTTGAGTAATATGTGTCTTGGTGTTTTTCTCCTAGGGTTTATCCTGTACGGACTCTCTGGGCTTCCTGGACTTGGGTGGCTATTTTGTTTCCCATGTTAGGGAAGTTTTTGACTATAATCTCTTCGAATATTTTCTCAGACCTTTTTTTTTCTCTTCTTCTTTGGGACCCCTATAATTTGAATGTTGGTGCCTTTAGTGTTGTCCCCAGAGTCTCTGAGATTGCCTTCAATTCTTTTGATTCTTTTTTATTTGTTCTGCTCCTTGGCATTTTTTCCCACCATTCTGTCTTCTAGATCACTTATTTGTTCTTCTGCCTCAGTTATTCTCTTATTGATTCCTTCTAGTGTATTTTTCATTTCAGTTATTGTGTTGTTTATCTCTGTTTGTTTGTTCTTTAGTTCTTCTTTGTTAAACATTTTTGTATTTTCTTGATCTGTGCTTCCATGCTATTTCCGAGATTTTGGATCATCTTTACTATCATTACTCTGAATTCTTTTTCAGGTGGCTTGCCTATTTCCTCTTCATTTATTTGTTCTTGTAGGTTTTTACCTTGCTCCTTCATCTGTAACATAGTTTTTTGTTGTCTCATTTTTTTTTTTTTGATCGGTAGACTGTGTTCTTGTCTTACTGGTTGTTTGGCCTGAGGCTTCCAGCATGGAGTTTGTAGGCTGTTGGGTACAGCCGGGTCTTGTTGCTGAGATGAGGACCTCCAGGAGACCTCACTCTAATTAATATTCCTTGGGATCTGAGGTTATCTGTTAGTCCATTCGTTCGGACTCAGAGCTCACCACAGGAGCTCAGGCCTTATGCCCTGCCCGTGAACCAAGATCCCACAACCCATGCAGGGCAGCAAAAAAAGAAAAAAGAAAAAAAAAGGAGCAGAACAATAACAAACAGTAAAAATTAAAATAAAATTAGAAAACTAACAAATATGTTAGAAAAAATATATATATAGATGAAATATGACCAGAAGGTAAAACAGAACCACAGTAACAAAAATGAGGAAAAAAAAAAAAAGCTGTGAAAGGACTTGGCCGTAGGGGATGGGGCTTATGTGGGGGCAGGGCTTTGGCACAGGCGGGGTGTAGGTGGCGGCCTATGCTTAAGACCCAGGCAGAAAAGACCCTGGGGGGGTGGGGGGCGGGGCTTAGGGTCATCTGGAGGGGTCCTTGAGTGCCTCAGGCCTTGGAGTGTGGATGATCAGGCCCAGGAACCCAGCAGGCTCCAGTGGGTGGGGAAAACACCATCCATGCCTTCCCTCCCCCTCATCCTCAGATCCCAGAGGGTCCCTCCCTATCTGCCCCTCCTCCGTTTTTCATCCCTCCTTCCCTCCTATGCCCCTAGGATCTCTGCAGCCAGAGGGGGCCTCAGAGGGTGGAGGACACCCCTGGGACCCCAGCAGGCTTCCCCAAACCTGATTGGGCAGGGGAAATGCCAGCTGCATTCCCCCCTGATCGTCTAAAGCCCTAAGGGTCCCTCCAGGTGTGGGAAGCCCTCCCTCTCCCAGCCACCCCTCAATGGCACCAATTCCATCTGGCCTCCACTCCTCCTTCTCGCTTACTACCCTCATGTCCTACCCGGTCACTCGGGGGTTCCTCCTATCTCCTTGGGTGTTGAGGTCCCCCCCTAGCATCTGGTAGGTGCCCTAGTTGTGGGGAGACACAAACTCTGCATCCTTCTACTCTGCCATCTTCTTTAGTCATACTTGTAATGTACCACCTGTATAGCCTTGGGCAATATTCTTAAAACCTTATATATTTAATCAGCCAAAATGCATTTGTAAAATATGGAATCTTAAACAAGGATTAGGAATCCATGACATGACAGTGTTATTCATGAACATTAGATTGGAAGGTCAGAAGAGTTGGAAGACACATTTTCATTACTTTATACATTTCTTTTTATACCATAGAGGAGGAAAAATATTTTTCCCTCTACTCTGCTAGGTTCTTGGCTGAGACACCCCTCTGCCCTTCCATAATTAAAGATTAACAGGAGAAAAAACAAAACAATTTTAAATGCATATGATCATGTAGGAGCCCCACAAAGGAATGAGACTCAGAAGGCAGCCCGGCAACTGAGGCTTATATACCAGACTGAGAAGAGCAAAGAGATAGGGGCCTGGGTTTCAAATGGGAGGAAGGCAATTCACTGGAAGGTGAGTAGAGGAAATTGTTGGTAAAGTTTGCTCTGCCATGCAAATAAGTCAGGTAGATGAGTGATCTCTGGAAATAGAGCGCTTCCAGGTACAGTCTCCCTTTCTAATATAAATTTCCATAAATTCTTCTCTGTTTTCTGAGCTTCTGTGTCTACAGTTTCTCAAAATAGTCTGCTCAAAATCATCCTTATGCCAAATGAGCATATTTTGGGGTGGCATATTCTGTTATCCTTTAATTACAATATAACAAAAAAGAATTTTAATGCACTAATACCTTACAGCTCCTTCAAAACTAGAATGCATGCAAACTTTCTTTGCCAAACTACTGCCATGAGCAGTTAACACCTTTTCTTCTCACTAAAGATTTAACAGTACCAAAATTTATAGTAGCTTTGAGACTGAAATAGTGCTATCCTATATACTTTAATACAATGTTACATGATATAATAAAAATCTAGGCAGTTGAGATAGATTTCTAAGAGCTTTTTTTTACTTTGAAAATGTATAAGATCTTGTGTCTAGGAGTCCCCAAGACTATACCTAGGTACAGCTATTACTTGTGTCTAGGAATCCCCAAGACTATACCTAGGTACAGCTATTACTTGTGTCTAGGAATCCCCAAGACTATACCTAGGTACAGCTATTACTAGGGGGACTCAGAAATCTCAGGGTAAAGTATATTCAGACCTGCGATTGATTATAGTGAATGAATACAGCAAAATCAACAAAGGGAAAAGATGCATGAGATAAAGTCTCAGGAAACCAAGGCAAACTTCCAAGAGTCCTCTCCCAGTAGAGTCACACAGACCCACTTAACACCTCCAGCAACAAGTTGTGACAACATGTATGAAATGTTGTTACCAGGGAAGCTCTTTAGAGGCTTGTTGCCCCAAAATCTGGGGGGAACAGGTCATGTAGCGAGCCTCTGCCTAGCATGTATCAGATCTCCAGATTCCAAGAAGGAATACTGGTGGTTAGCATAAACCACATCATTTGTACCTACACTTTAGCACAGTGAGCCATTATCAGGGAATGGTGGTAACCCTTACAGAATCCAAGTTCCCAGACAGGACCCAAGGGCCAGCCTTTTTTTTTTTTTTTTTTTTTTTTTAATTTGTTTATTTGTTTTTATTTTTGGCTGTGTTGGGTCTTCGTTGCTGTGCGCGGGCTTTCTCTAGTTGGGGTGAGCGGGGGCTACTCTTCGTTGCGCTACAGGGCTTCTCTTCGTTGTGCTATGCGGGCTTCTCATTGCGGTGGCTTCTCTTGTTGCAGAGCACGGGCTCTAGGCATGCGGGGTTCTGTAGTTGTGGAGCGCAGACTCAGTAGTTGTGGCACACAGGCTTAGTTGCTCCGCAACGGCCAGCCTTTTAAGCAGGCCTTTCTAAGGACAGCAGTCTTAAGCCTGCTCTTTTAACTCTTTTTTGTACAATGCCACTTATTGAGCATCTGTTCTGGGTTAGGTACTGCATGTCACCCCCAAAGCACCATGGTGTATTCATCAACCCAGAAGTTCTCTGAACCCGAACATTCAGAGATTTTTTTTGTTTTTTTTTTTAATGGAGGTTTCATTATGTTGACATGGTTTATTAAGTCATTGGTCATTGGTGATTACCTCAATCTCCAGTGCCTCTCCCCAGGAAGTCACAGGTTAGGACTGAAAGTCCCAACCCTCTAATCATACCTTGATCTTTCTGGTGACTTGCCTCCATTCTGGTGCTATCTATGGGTCCTTGGCCATCACTCATCTCATTAGCATACAAAAGACCCTCTTAACACTAGGGAGATTTCAAGGTTGTTAAGAGTCCTGTGTCAGGAACCTGGGATAAAAACTAAATATATATTTATTAGGTACAGAAGTAACGAAGTACAGTGTGCTTAATGGTTTAGAGTTTTACGCTACTGGGAAGTTAATAAGTTAGTCTGTTAATGTTTCATAGTTGGTGCCAGATGACACAAACTCCTGGGTCAGAGACAGAGGACTTTTACTATTGGCACAGCCAGCAGCATGAGCATCATGAGCCTCATGTTGTGTCAGTTCCCCATACCTCCCAAGTCCCACAGAGGTGATGTGGAGGGGCCACGCGGATGCTGTGCACACTGCGGGTTTGCAACACATTCAGAGATCCCTGAGTTTGGGGGATCCCCTTTCATAGCAAGCCTGTTTCTGGTCCCACAGGGAGACTTTACCTCCCCTTTCAAGGATGCTTTCTGCAAACACAACCCTGAGAAATGGCCCTAATGGTATAGGTATATTAGTGTAAACTGGGTACAATAAAGTTTTATAATAAAAAAGGAGACTGTCCATATTCTCAAGAAATATTAGTTTAAGTATTTAAGGGAAAGCTGACATGATGTCTGTAATTTTAACTGTTCGAAATAATATATTCTACACACGTATATATTCATACACACTCTTGCCCTCACATATAGTGAGAAAGAATACTGGTCAGCCCAAATCTTAAAAACTGGACACTCTAAGCAAGGGAATAAGGGGGTTGCCTACATTATTGTTTCAATATCGCTATAGTTTTGAAGACTTTCAAAAGGAAAAGTTGGAGAAACCTCTGGTTGGTTTATTCTGTCCTGTCATGCCTAATTTCCAGGCAGAGTTATTCTCTCAAATAGTGGCTACTCAACCATCAGTACACTATTCCTTTTCCTTCTCCCCCACATTATCAGGCACCGTTTTTTAACTTTTTCTGCTGTTCACATTTCACATAAAATGATGCTTGAACATAGTAAAATTGTCATGATTTCACATTTAATGCTGGATTTGTGCTTATAACCAAGGGGAAATTACCCCATTCTGACTCATCACTTCTACGCTATCTTATTTCAGAATTATTCAAATGTGAAAAAAAATGCATCTTAGAATTAATAAAATATGGTTGTATATACTTGTCATGCATTTTAACGTCCCTCCTTGCCCATTATAATCCAGCTCACTTTAGGAGAACATCGGGCGTAAGGTCCTGAAGGAACTTAAGCCAATTGGACTGTGTATGGCCTGCCTTCCTGAATATACATGCAGGCAATCCTCTTCTAGAGGTAAATCACACTCCCCACCCCACCCCAGCTAACACTTACCTTGAGTAGGAATTACTTGCCAGATATTCTGGCCACTGTTATCTGCATGTGTGTGTTTGGATAGCAGGGTTTGTGTGGTGTGTGTGAATGGTAGGAATGGGCTGGTAGAAGGTGGGTTTTCAAACACAGACTGACTCACAACTCCTGTCTCCTTTTCCTCTGATCTAGCAGGGCTCAGTATTTCTGAAACCCTTCTATGTTAGTGTCTCATCTGTATAAATATTATTCCCTTTGACTAGGTGACCCTTTCCTTACTTTTCCCTGGGTTGAGTTGAGGCTTTGTGGAAGGAGCTTGAGTCCCCTTCTCTGGTAAGGTTTGCTGTGCATCAGGCACTGTGGTGAGTGCCTTCCACACAGTCACTGATTCTCAGTTAAACCCTCACACCAACTATGAAATTAGTGCTGGGAGAGGAATTTCAACATAGGCCTTTGAAGTCTTTTATGTATGCCAAGAATGCAGGGCCCTGACTGCCCTTCAACCAGGCCATCTAATACCAGTTCATGTATAAATATTCTCAGTTGCACCTACAATGTCCTTTATAACTTTTTCTCTCTATTCCCAGAGAAATTCAGGTTATATTTGGTCGTCTCTTCTCTTTAATTTTTTGTAATTGAACAGTCTCCCCACTTTTGTCTTTTATATAACATTGACATTTTTAATATTAATGTTTTTTAGGGTTTATTCATTTTGTATTCATTATTATTATTTATTTTTTAATAAAAAGCCCTTCTTGAATATCTACTACAGGCCAATGAGCAAGGTAGACTAAGAACCTACTTATCTTACTCACTATTGATGGACAAAAGAGAAACTAACCAACAAACACATGCATGAAGTAGACAATTTTAGATTATGATTGCATTCTATGAAAGAAAATAGAGATAGCGAGAGAGTGCAGGGAGAGGAAGACAGTCAAACTATGTGAGTAGAAACTGTTTCCTTGAGGAGATAGCATTTGAGAGAGGAGACCTGAAAGAAAACACAGAGGTGTACAAAGGTTCCTGCGGAGAATGCTTAACTCCATAGCAATGACCTCAGCATCGATGAAATAAAATTTATATTTTAAGGCCGGACAAGAAAATTTAAACATAAAATCCTCTTTCTGTGTTTGTTTGGGCCACCTCTCTCCCTCCCCAATGTGCAGGGTGCTTCTGCATTACACATAAACCAGAGCTCCTCAAAGATGGGACTGCCTGCTCAACCTTAAAGATCAATTGTTTTCCTGTTCATCTGACCCTAGCAACTTAACTTCTTAAAAGAATAGCAGGGCTTCCCTGGTGGCGCAGTGGTTGAGAATCTGCCTGCCAATGCAGGGGACACAGGTTCGAGCCCTGGTCTGGGAAGATCCCACATGCCACAGAGCAACTAGGCCCGTGAGCCACAACTACTGAGCCTGCGCGTCTGGAGCCTGTGCTCCGCAACAAGAGAGGCCGTGATAGTGAGAGGCCCGCGCACCGCGATGAAGAGTGGTCCCCGCTCGCCACAACTAGAGAAAGCCCTAGCACAGAAACGAAGACCCAACACAGCCAAAAATAAATAAATAAATAAATAAAAATTAAAAAAAAAAAAGAATAGCATTCTTTCCCAACTCTGTAGGAGGTCATAGTGACTTGCTGCTCACTTTGGACATGCTTACCTGGACTATGTATCCTTCATGAACTTTATGTAAAATATCAGTATATCATTTTGATATATGATCCTTTGTCTTGAAAATGTATATGACTTTGCTTTCCAACTTCTAACAGGTGAACAGTTCTTTCTGAGAGTCTGTCTCCCAGGTTATAATCCTCAGTTTGGCTCGAATAAAATTTCCCCTTTTTTCTTCTTAACTTGATTGTTAATTAAATTTTTGTAATCACCATATTCAACCAAAAAAAGTTAATTTTTGCTGCAGTGTACCAAGGAAGAAAGAACGATAGGACTCAAACTCAAAGTGACTAGTCAGAATCAGTACTTAAGATTTTGTATATCATGTTGAGGAGTTGAGGTTTTAAAGTGCATTCAGACACTGGAAAAATTTAATCACTGGGAAGAGAGGATATAAGTTGTCTATTCAATGGAAAAATTTGATTACTGAGTGGGAATGGATGCAAGGGAGCAAGAGTGGAAGCAGGCTGACCAGGTAGAAGGGTGGTACCATAACCAAGTGGAGAGCTGTTGGTGGCTTGGTCTAGGTTAGGCTTCTGTACTGCATTCATATACCTCACAAGGTAGGGGACTGCCCCCAAAATGGACAGAACAATAAATGAGTAGAAAAAGCAAGGGATATAGTGATTTGTATCCCAGTGTACTACGAAATGAATGAAACCACTTCCATTTAAGTTAACCATTTGGATGAGCCTGCAGGTGATTTTTCTAAAACTTTAATACTTTGAAATAATGATAGATTCAAGGAACTTTTAAAAATAGTACAGAGGGGTCCCATGGACCCACTGTCTACGTTCCCATGTTTCTTAACAATATTATATGAAAACCAAGAATTTGATATTGGTCAAATGAGTACGTATAGTTCTGTGACACTTATCACATGCAGATTCATGTAGCCACCACCAAAATCAAGATAGAGAACTATTCCATCTCTATGAAGTCTCTTTTATAGTCTTATAGTCACAGCCATCACACTCCCACATCATACCAAAACCATGACACCCACTTTTTGTAAAGTAGTATTTCAGAGTAACATTCAGAGATCATGACCCCTCATCTATAAGTATTTCACCGTGTATTTCCTAAGAATAGAATACTTTCTTATGTAGCTAAAGTGTAATTTTAGAATTCAAGAAGGTTAACTATGATACTCTTATCTAATAAATAGTGCATATTCCGATTTTCCCCATTGTCCCATACTATCCACTTTATAGCAGTTTTTCTCCCTAGCTAGAATCAAAGGTTAAGATCATGAATTTCTCTTAGTTGTTTCTTTAGTCTCTTTTAATGTAGAACACTCCCCCATATTTTTTTCAGTGTCATTCTTGTTTATGCAGTGTTTAAGACCATTGAATGTTCCATGGTTTCAATTTTGGTGATTATTTCCCTGTGATTAGATTTGGGTAATGGTGGGGGGGCAGAACTGTTGCATATGTGCTGTTTTTCTTCCCATCGCAGGCCATCAATTTATCCATTCATTGGTCCGGAGGTGTTCTCTAGTCTCTACATTGTAAAGGCACTTATTTTGTCTCTCTACACATGAACTATAATTCGTAGAATAATATTTTGAGATTGTGTGAATATATTACTTCCCATGAAATTTTACCTTATAGTATTTGCAGTCATTGATGATTCTTGCTTGAATTAATTATTATATTGTGATTGCCAGTCTAGGAAAATTTGAAATTAAAAGCTTTTCTCCCCCATAGGAATGATTGCTTTCTTGAACCTGTGGCTACTTACTTGTAGAAGAAACTCATTAATGTTAAATTTGGGTGGGCTAATTTGCGATAGAGCTACAAGCAGTGAATCTCTCTTGCCTTTCAAGTTGAGGTAGGTGCAGGGGATTCAGCAAGACTTCGGTGGCTGTCATCAGCATGCCGGTCCAGTGCAACGTAAAGCTGGTCAATCTGTGATCTCTGGAGGAAGATATCCACTTCTCCCTGGGCCTTGAGCTTGAGGCAGGCCTTGCCAGAGGGAGCATTCTTATCCACCACTTTTGTTCTCTACTCAGTGGAGTTCATGACAGCCCTGGTACAGGCACAAGAGGTGTCTAGCTACCCCATCTGTGTGGATAACTTGAAAGATCCAGTAACCATCAACTGTGGGCACAGCTTCTGTTGCTCATGCCTCAACATGACTTGGAAAGATCTAGGTGATACCTTCCCCTGTCCTGTCTGCCATTTTTGGTTTGGAGACAAGAACATCAGGAGCAAACCCAGCTCAGTCATTTGACTGAAATTGCTAATTTACTCCAGATCAGAAGGAGCACGTGGAAGGGGCAGGAAGAGAATTCTGTGTGTGAGAAGCACAATCAGTTTCTGACCCTTGTTTGTGGGAAGAACCTAGAGGTTTTATGTACACAGTGCTGTTTCTCCATTCAACACCAGAAACACTACAATTGCCCCATCATGAAAGCTGCCTCCCATCACAGGAAAATTCTAGAATGTACCATTGAGCCCTTGAAGAGTGATTATGGAACAAGTTGAAAAAGTGATAACTCTGCAAGCCAGCCAATCAGTTGAACGTGAGAAACCATGTTAAATGTAGGAGAGAAGAAATAAATTCTGAATGTGAGCAATTTAGACTGTTTCTACAGAATCAGCAAGAGGATATTCTTAGGCAGATGGAAGATGAAGAGATGGACATTTTAACAAAACTCTATGAAAACTTTGTAACATTTACAGGTCATGCTTCCATACTGAAACATCTGCTGAGGGAGGTAGGGGAATCTTGCCATGACGTAAGAACAACCACTCTGCGGATGTGGTTAGACTATCCTTGCAAACTTGTTTGTTCTGTTTGTTCACCTATAAACTCTGGCTAATGTATTTTGTCAACTCAGCCAATTTATAAGCATGAAAGTTACCAGTATGGGAAGACATGGCAAAATTGAGTCCTGATCATTAACTTGTAATGAAATGTTATCTAAAAGAATAATTTGGAATGAGAAATATTAATTCAGATTATTGACAGTAAGAAGAAATTTGGTGTAATATCACAAAGTGCAGAAAAAAATACACTCACTGTTAGCTTTCATATATATGTCTAAAAACAAATTCACTCTGAAGTTCAAAAATATAAAATTCCTTTAACACGCTCAAGATCATTAACTATGAGTTTTAATATATCCCTACACTTCTGGTTCACTTAAGAAAAATCAGAAAATACAGTTTAGTAAAAGAAAAAAAAGAATATTTACTGATAGTCTCACCACACAGAAATAACCATGATAAGCATTTGTTATCATTTTTTAGGACATTTTAAATGTAGATATATAGTCATGCATTGAAAAAAAATTGCATACGTAAATTTGCTTTTTTTTTAATTTAAAATGAACATTTTGCATGTTAATATATATGTGCAACATCATTTTCAATTCTTGCATGGTATATATGTGCCACTGTTTATAATTTATTTTTCAGGACTCTTTCAGTTGCAAGGAACACAAAACTTAAACTGCCCCAGACCAAAAGAGGAAAAGTCTTAGGCAGGCTGTCCTCTGTTGGCAAGATAGCTACCAGCAGTTCTGGAATAATATCCTTTCAACTCCAAGTTCAGCAGGTGGGGGAAAAGCCATGCCTTCAAATGTTCTAGTTCTAGAGTTCACTCTAACTAGACCAATTTGGATTCGACCACTGTATGGAGAGGAGGAGCTGGGTGTAACCCGACAAAATCAGAGCGATCTTACCAGAATGAGGGAATATGAATGCTGATGGGCAAAAACAGCATCTGTCCACTATAGACATTTTCAGTGTTTGCAACTATTTGCCTTCATGGACTATATACCCCAGGGACTATCCTTGAACATAAATCTTTAGAAACATGATTGATTATTTCCTTGGGATATATACTTAAAAGAGAAATTACCAGATCTAAGAGCATGGTATATTTTTAATGAATTTTATACCTTTTGCCAAATTGCCTTCCAGAAAATGCTGCCAATTAACCTGTGCTTTAGAAAATAGGAAGTTCTGTGGAAATTTCTCTCTCACTTTTTTTTCTTAAAGGTTAGACATATATTTATGGCTTAAAAAGATTGCCAGTTCAATTATATAGAATGAAAGTATTCTGTACATTGAAAAACAACTCAAACAAATAAAAAGTTTCCTCATATCCTTACCATTACTGCTAGGCAAAAATTTCATCTTTTTTTACTTCGTATTTATATTAATTACTCCTAAAAATATTTTTATATACATATATCTATTGATATCTTTATTCTGTAAATTTTCTGCTAATGTCCTTAGGCATTTATCCATTAGAGTATTGTCTTATCCATTTATAAAAGTTGTCATGTATTCACCCTTAATCTTTGTCCTATATGTTGCATTTACCTCTTAACTTGGTTAGGAGCTAATAAAGTTTAGAGTATATAATATAGAGGCCTGGTTTGTTGCCCACGTTTAAAGCCTGATTCCACCACTTTGTTTTGTGTCTTTGGGCAAGTTCTATAACCCCACCTCTGCCTAAGTTTCCTTTTTGGGAAATGGAGATCATAAATAGTATTTATTTCACAGAATTGCTGTGAGTATTAAATGAAATAATGCATCTAAATAACTGAGGACAGTGTCTGGTATATAGTGATCAATTTTAGATATTATTTTTGTTTGTGTTGTTTTTCAATGTACAGAAGATTTACATTTTATGTAATTGAATCTAGCAATCTTTCTTTTAAGGCTTCAATAAGTGTCTAAGCTTTAAAAAAGTAAAAAGGATAAAAGAGAACTTTCCACAGCTTTCTATTTTCCAAAGCACAGATTAATTGGCAAGAATTTACTTTGTATAATTGCTAATCTGGGGACTTCTCTGGTGGTGCAGTGGTTAAGAATCCGCCTGCCAATGCAGGGGACACGGGTTAGATCCCTGGTCTGGGAAGGCCCCACATGCCGCGGAGCAACTAAGCCCATGCGCTGCAACTACTGAGCCTATGCTCTAGAGCCCGCGAGCTGCAACTACTGAGCCTGTGTGCCACAACTACTGAGGCCCGTGCGCCTAGAGCCTATGCTCCGCAACAAGAGAAGCCACCGCAACGAGAAGCCCACACACCACAACGAAGAGTAGCCCCTGCTCACTGCAACTAGAGAAAGACCACGCACAGCAACAAAGACCCAACGCAGCCAAAAATAAATAAATTTTTTAAAATTCATTAAAAAATATTGGTAATCTGTACAGGCTTAGAGAAAAACAATCTATCTAGTAATTAATGCCACTGAATTATACACTTAAAATAGTTAAAATAGTAAATTTTATATTATAAATATTTTTGTATAATTTTTTAAAATAATATTCCAAAACCCATTGAATTGTACACCTAAGTGAGTGAATTATATGGTATGTGAATTTATATCTCAATAATGCTGCTTTCTTTAAAAGCCTAGCTGGAAAAGTAATGTCCACTTAGAATATGACAAATTTCCCTTCTCTTTCCAAATGAAGGCACTATGACAATAAGAATTGCTCTGCATTTTGATTCATTCATTTGACAAGTATTTACTGAGTACCTATTATAGGCCAAGCACTGTGCCAGCCCCTGGGGATTCATTGGAGACCAAAACAGTCATGGAGATTATTATAGTAAAGGTATGGGGGCCAGACATTTAAAAAATTCACCCAAATGAATATTTAATTACAAGTCCAAGATGTGCTTCTTGGAAAACTGAAGATTACCGTATAATGGGAAAATAATTTAGACTAGGGGTCAGGAAAGGCCTCTTTGAGGAAATCAAGCTAAGGCTTAAGGGAAGAATAGGACTTATGCTGGAGAATTTCCCAATGAATTCCATGAACATATTATAGTAAATAACAAACAGCCTATAGCAACATTAAATTTTAGGGGAACAGCTACAGCAAAAACAAACACCCTACCAATTTTCCTAACAAGACATTTAAACCTACTCAGTTCTTACACTGATAAATGATGCTGGTATGCAGTAAATGTTCTATGCCAGCACTTCTTAGACTTTGCTGTGCCTATAAATTTTCCTGAGGATCGTCTAGAATGCAGATTCTGATTCAGTATGTCTGGGCCAGGCCCTGAGATCCAGATGTGGCCGTGCTGCCTGGCAGAGCACCACATTTAACTAAGGAAGACAGACATTGCAATTAAATAGATGCAGCAGCTTTCCTGAATGATCTTGTGAACTCTCTCTTGAACTGTTTATTTTCAGTTCAAGCAAGTTTGCTCCTGTTGGATTTCATAAAGCTTTGACTGAAGAACTGGCTGCCTTAGAAGAAACTGGAGTCAAAACATGTCTCTGTCCTAATTTCATAAACACTGGCTTCATCAAAAACCCAAGAACCAGGTAAGTTGAGACAGAAATGGACAAAAAAAGATTGGGGATTGCTATGAATATCAACAATTCTGTGGGTTTTCCTAAGTGTTTTAATCCTTGAAACACCTGATATTCGAGGCCTTTACCTCATCTCAGTTTCAGCTTCTGTAGACTGTGGGAAAATAGCTGGAGAGACAGAGAGAGGGAGAGAATGTATATAATTATAGATATGAATGACACAGTGAAGTTGCTAATCCTTCCTTTAAGTCTGGTACTTCTCAGACTTAAGTATACATACATTTCTCCGGGAGCGCCTGGGAACCATGTAGGGGTCCCACCACACAGAGATGTTGCTTTATTCGCTTTGGTTGGGATGCAGTAGTGGTGGGGAAGGGAGCCTGGAACTCTGTATGTTTAACAAGCATCATAAGTAATTCTGATAGAAGTGACCCAGGACCACAATGTAAAAAAAGGCCTTTTCTTTGGTAATCTAGAGATTATCCTCCAAAATAAGTAGCAGACCATAGTCTGTCCTTGGTTAAAAAATAAAATTACAAAGGATCGGTGCTGAGGTTTATTTTTAATGTTTCCTCTGTTTGGGAATAGCTTTAAAGTTTTTGTAAACATGATGCATACTTTTAAAAAAAAATTCCAACATACACAAAAATACAAATAAAGTTTCTTTTTAAATTTCCTTAAAACCCTCTACCCAATGGAAACTACTTTCAACATTTTGAAGAACATCCATTTGGACATCTCTTTATGTACAGATTAAATGTCTAAATTTCATATAATTAGCATATATTACATATGGGATTCTGGAAGCAGTAAGTAAACTGCTTGCTTCCCTAAGCATTATGATTATAGATAACAATACTGTATTAAAAAATTCAAAGTTGCTAAGAAGATAGATCTTTTTCTTTTTTAACATCTTTGTTGGAGTATAATTGCTTTACAAGGTTGTGTTAGTTTCTGCTGTATAACAAAGTGAATCAGCTATACGTATACATATATCCCCATATCCCGTCCCTCTTGCGTCTCCCTCCCACCCTCCCTCTCCCACCCCTCTAGGTGGTCACAAAGCACCGAGCTGATCTCCCTGTACTATGCGGCTGCTTCCCACTAGCTAGCTATTTTACATTTGGTAGTGTATATATGTCAATGCCACTCTCTCACTTTGTCCCAGCTTACCCTGCCCCCTCTCCGTGTCCTCAACTCCGTTCTCTACGTCGGCGTCTTTATTCCTGTCCTGCGCCTAGGTTCATCAGAACCTTTTTTTTTTTTAGAGTCCATATATATGTGTTAGCATACGGTATTTGTTTTTCTCTTTCTGACTTCACTCTGTATGACAGACTCTAGGTCCATCCACCTCACTACAAATAACTCAATTTTGTTTCTTTTTATGGCTGAGAAATACTCCATTGTATGTGTGTGCCATATCTTCTTTATCCATTCCTCTGTCGATGGACACTTAGATTGCTTCCATGTCCTGGCTATTGTAAATAGTGCTGCAATGAACATTGGGGTACTTGACTCTTTTTGAATTATGGTTTTCTCAGGGTATATGCCCAGTAGTGGGATTGCTGGGTCATATGGTAGTTCTATGTTTAGTTTTTTAAGGAACCTCCATACTGTTCTCCATAGTGGCTTTATCAATTTACATTCCCACCAACAGTGCAAGAGGGTTCCCTCTTCTCCACACCCTCTCCAGCATTTATTGTTTCTAGATTTTTTGATGATGGCCATTCTGACTGGTGTGAGGTGATACCTCATTGTAGTTTTGATTTGCGTTTCTCTGATGATTAGTGATGTTGAGCATCCTTTCATGCATTTGTTGGCCATCTGTATATCTTCTTTGGAGAAATGTCTATTTAGGTCTTCTGCCCATTTTTTGATTGGGTTGTTTGTTTTTTTGATATTGAGCTGCATGAGCTGCTTGTATATTTTGGAGATTAATCCTTTCTGAGTTGCTTCATTTGCAAATATTTTCTCCCATTCTGTGGGTTGTCCTTTCGTCTTATTTATGGTTTCCTTTGCTGTGCAAAAGCTTTTAAGTTTCATTAGGTTCCATTTGTTTATTTTTGTTTTTATTTCCATTTCTGTAGGAGGTGGGTCAAAAAGGATCTTGCTGTGATTTATGTCAGAGAGTATTCTGCCTATGTTTTCCTCTAAGAGTTTTATAGTGTCTGGCCCTACATTTAGGTCTTTAATCCATTTGGAGTTTATTTTTATGTATGGTGTTAAGGAGTGTTCTAATTTCATTCTTTTACATGTAGCTGTCCAGTTTTTCTAGCACCAGTTATTGAAGAAGCTGTCTTTTCTCCATTCTATATTCTTGCCTCCTTTATCAAAGGTAAGGTGACCATATGTGCGTGGGTTTATCTCTGGGCTTTCTATCCTGTTCCATTGATCTATATTTCTGTTTTTGTGCCAGTACCCTGCTGTCTTGATTACTGTAGCTTTGTAGTATAGTCTGAAGTCAGGGAGCCTGATTCCTCCATCTCCGTTTTTCTTTCTCAAGATTGCTTTGGCTATTCGGGGTCTTTTGTGTTTCCATTTCACAAATTGTGAAATTTTTTGTTCTAGTTCTGTGAAAAATTCCATTGGTACTTTGATAGGGATTGCATTGAATCTGTAGATTGCTTTGGGTAGTAGAGTCATTTTCACAATGTTGATTCTCCCAATCCAAGAGTATGGTGTATCTCTCCATCTGTTTGTATCGTCTTTAATTTCTTTCATCAGTGTCTCATAGTTTTCTGCATACAGGTCTTTTGTCTCCTTAGGTAGGTTTATTCCTAGGTATTTTATTCTTTTTGTTGCAGAGGTAAATGGGAGTGTTTCCTTAATTTCTCTTTCAGATTTTTCATCATTAGTGTATAGGAATGCAAGAGATTTCTGTGCATTAATTTTATATCCTGCCACTTTACCAAATTCATTGATTAGCTCTAGTAGTTTTCTGGTAGCATCTTTAGGATTCTCTATGTATAGTATCACGTCATCTGCAAACAGTGACAGTTTTACTTCTTCTTTTCTGATTTGGATTCCTTTTACTTCTTTTTCTTCTCTGATTGCTGTGGCTAAAACTTCCAAAAGTATGTTGAATATTAGTGGTGAGAGTGGGCAACCTTGTCTTTTTCCTGATCTTAGAGGAAATGGTTTCAGTTTTTCACCATTGAGAACAATGTTGGCTGTGTGTTTGTCATATATGACCTTTATTATGTTGAGGTAAGTTCCCTCTATGCCTACTTTCTGGAGAGTTTTTATCATAAATGGGTGTTGAATTTTGTCAAAAGCTTTTTCTGCATCTATTGAGATTATCATATGGTTTTTATCCTTCAATTTGTTAATATAGTGTATCACATTGATTGATTTGCATATATTGAAGACTGCTTGCATTCCTGGGATAAACCCCACTTGATCATGGTATATGATCCTTTTAATGGGCTGTTGGATTCTGTTTGCTAGTATTTTGTTGAGGATTTTTGCATCTATGTTCATCAGAGATATTCGCCTGTAGTGGGTTTTTTTTGTGACATCTTTGTCTGGTTTTGGCATCAGGGTGATGGTGGCCTCGTAGAATGAGTTTGGGAGCGTTCCTCCCTCTGCTATATTTTGGAAGAGTTTGAGAAGGATAGGTGTTAGCTCTTCTCTAAATGTTTGATAGAATTCGCCTGTGAAGCCATCTGGTCCTGGGCTTTTGTTTGTTGGAAGATTTTTAATGACAGTTTCAATTTCAGTGCTTGTGATTGGTCCGTTTATATTTTCTATTTCTTCCTAGTTCAGTCTCGGAAGGTTGTGCTTTTCTAAGAACTTGTCCATTTCTTCCAGGTTGTCCATTTTATTGGCATATAGTTGCTTGTAGTAATCTCTTATGATCCTTTGTATTTCTGCAGTGTCAGTTGTTACTTCTCCTTTTTCATTTCTAATTCTGTTGATTTGAGTCTTTTCCCTTTTTTTCTTGATGAGTCTGGCTAATGATTATTCAGTTTGTTTATCTTCTCAAAGAACCAGCTTTTAGTTTTATAGATCTTTGCTATTGTGCCCTTCATTTCTTTTTCTTTTAACAGACCCATCTCCTTTTTATTTATTTATTTATAAAGTTATTTATTTATTTATTTATTTTTGACTGCGTTGGGTCTTCGTTGCTGTGTGCTGCCTTTCTCTAGTTGCAGCAAGTAGGGGCTACTCTTTGTTGCGGTACGTGGGCTTCTCATTGTGTTGGCTTCTCTTGTTGCAGAGCATGGGCTCTAGGTGCGTGGGTTTCAGTAGTTGTGGCACACGGGCTCAGTAGTTGTGGCTTGCGGGCTGTAGAATGCAGGTTCAGTAGTTGTGGCTCACAGGCTTAGTTACTCCACAGCATGTGGTATATTCCCAGACCAGGGCTCGAACCCATGTCCCCAGCCTTGGCAGGTGGATTCTTAACCACTAGGCCACCAGGGAAGTCCTGTGTCCTTCATTTCTTTTTCATTTATTTCTGATCTGATTTTTATGATTTCATTCCTCTGCTAACTTTGGGGGTTTTTTGTTCTTCTTTCTCTAATTGCTTTAGGTGTAAGGTTAGGTTGTTTATTTGAGATTTTTCTTGTTTCTTGAGGTAGGATTGTATTGCTATAAACTTCCCTCTTAGAACTGCTTTTGCTGCATCCCATAGGTTTTGGGTCCTCATATTTTCATTGTCATTTGTTTCTAGGTATTTTTTGATTTCCTCTTTGATTTCTTCAGTGATCTCTTTGTTATTTAGTAGTGTATTGTTTAGCCTCCATGTGTTGGTATTTTTTCCCTTGTACGTTCTTTGTTGTTTTTCCTTGCTGCTTTTAGTATTTTTTCTTTGTATTTAATTTTTGATAGTTTGATTAATATGTGTCTTGGCGTGTTTCTCCTTGGATTTATCCTGTATGGGACTCTCTGCACTTCCTGGACTTGATTGACTATTTCCTTTCCCATATTAGGTAAGTTTTCAACTATAATCTCCTCAAATATTTTCTCAGTCCCTTTTTTTCTCTCTTCTTCCTCTGGGACCCCTATAATTCGAATGTTGGTGCATTTAATGTTGTCCCAGAGGTCTTTAAGACTGTCCTCAATTCTTTTCATTCTTTTTTCTTTAATATGCTCTGTGGTAGTTATTTCCACTCTTTTATCTTCCAGGTCTCTTATCCTTTCTTCTGCCTCATTTATTCTGCTATTGATTCCTTCTAGAGAATTTTTTATCTCATTTATTGTGGTGTTCATCATTTTTTGTTTGCTCTTTAGTTCTTCTAGGTCCTTGTTAAACGTTTCTTGTATTTTCTCCATTCTATTTCCAAGATTTTGGATCATGTTTACTATCATTACTCTGAATTCTTTTTCAGGTAGCCTGCCTATTTCCTCTTCATTTGTTTGGTCTGGTGGGTTTTAACCTTGCTCCTTCATCTGCTGTGTGTTTCTCTGTCTTCCCATTTTGCCTAACTTACTGTGTTTGGGGTCTCCTTTTTGCAGGCTGCAGGTTCGTAATTTCCGTTGTTTTTGATGTCTGCCCCCAGTGGCTAAGGTTGGTTCAGTGGGTTGTGTAGGCTTCCTTGTGGAGGGGACTGGTGCCTGAGACTAGATCTTGTCTTTCTGGTGGGTAGGACCATGTCCGTTGGTGTGTTTTGGGGTGTCTGTGAACTTCTTATGATTTTAGGCAGCCTCTCTGCTAATGGGTAGGGTTGTGTTCCTGTCTTGCTAGTTGTTTGATATGGGGTGTCCAGCAGTGGAGCTTGCTGGTCACTGAGTGGAGCTTGGACTTAGTGTTGAGATGGAGATCTCTGGGAGACCTCTCGCCAATTGATATTACATGGGGCCGGGAGGTCTCTGGTGGTCCAATGTCCTGAACTAGACCCTCCCACTTCAGAGGCTCAGGCCTGTCAGCCACGTGGCTCAGAAGGGAGAAAAAAAAGAAAGAAGAAAAAATAAATAAATAAAATAAAGTTATTAAAATAAAAAATTAAAAAATATTATTAAAATAAAAAAATTTAAAAAGTAAAAAAATAAAAATAAAAGAAGAGAGCAACCAAACCAATAAACAAATACAACAATGATAACAGGTGCTAAAAACTATACTAAGATACACATAAAAATCAGAAACTAGTCAGTCGCATACAGCAAACCTCAAGTCTACAGTTGCTCCCAAAGTCTACCACCTCAATTTTGGGATGATTCATTGTTCAGGTATTCCACAGATGCAGGGTACATCAAGTTGATTGTGGGTATTTAATCCGCTGCTCTGGAGGCTGCACAGAGAAATTTCCCTTTCTCTTCTTTGTTTGCGCAGCTCCTGGGGTTCAGCTTTGGATTTGGCCCCGCCCCTGCATGTAGGTCACCCTCTGGCGTCTGTTCTTCGCCCAGACAGGACGTGGTTAAAGGAGCGGCTGATTAGGGGGCTCTGGCTCACTCAGGCCGGGGTGGGGAAGGAGGGGTACAGAATGCGGGGCGAGCCTGTGGCGGCAGAGGCCAGCGTGACACTGCAACAGCCTGAGGCATGCCATGTGTTCTCCTAGGGAAGTTGTCCCTGGATCACAGGACCCTGGCAGTGGCAGGCTGCACAGGCTCCCAGGGGGTTGTGGATAGTGACCTGTGCTTACACACAGGATTCTTGGTGGCTGCAGCAGCAGCGTTATCCTTTCATGCCTGTCTCTGGTGTCTGCGCTGATAGCCGTGGTTTGTGCCCATCTCTGGAGCTTATTTAGGTGGGGTTCTGAATCTCCTCTCCTTGTGCCCCCTGAAACAATGGTCTCTTGCCTCTTAGGCAGGTCCAGACTTTCTCCCAGACTCCCTCCCGGCTAGCTGTGGTGCACTAACCCCCTTCAGGCTGTGTTCACGCAGCCAACCCCAGTCCTCTCCCTGGGATCTGACCTCTGAAGCCCAAGCCTCAGCTCCCAGCCCCAACCCACCCCGGTGGGTGAGCAGACAAGCCTCTCAGGCTGGTGAGTGCTGGTCGGCACCGATCCTCTGTGCAGGAATCTCTCCGCTTTGCCCTCTGCACCCCTGTTGCTGTGCTCTCCTCCGAGGCTCCGAAGCTTCCCACACACCCACCCCCCCGTCTCCACCAGTGAAGGGGCTGCCTAGTGTGTGGAAACTTTTCCTCCTTCACAGCTCCCTCCCAGAGGTGCAGGTCCCGTACCTATTCTTTTGCCTCTGTTTTTTCTTTTTTCTTTTGCCCTACCCTAGGTACATGGGGAGTATCTTGACTTTTGGGAAGTCTGAGGTCTTCTGCCAGCATTCAGTAGGTGTTCTGTAGGAACTGTTCCACACGTAGATGTATTTTTGATGTATTGGTGGGGAGGAAGGTGATCTCCACATCTTACTCCTCCGCCATCTTGAAGGTCCTCCAAGAAGATATATCTTAATTGTTCCCATCACAAAACAGAAATAACCATGTAATGTGATAGAGGTGTTAGCTAATGCTAAGGTGGCAATCATATTGCAATATATAAATGTATCAAATCAACTGGTTGTACACCTTAAACTTATATCATATGATATGTCAGTTGTATCTCAATAAGAATTATTTAATTAGTTAATTAATTTTAAAAAGAGTTCACTGAAACTGAAAGATGTTATCTAAGGAGGAGGAGAGTACCATCCCCAAGGATAAAATTTGCTAATATTTAGACACTAAAATAATATATTTGAGTCAAGTTTTTCACTCAGACTGTCTTTCAGCAGTTAAAAAGACATTATATTGAATATATTTTTTAATTATAATTGAATTTTTTACCCTTGCCCCCAGAAGAATCCGGCACAAAGCTAACCTTCATTTGGGCAAGGGTGCCCTCTCCTGGCAAAGCTCTATTAGTGCAATTAAGAGATCATTGGGACGCTTGCTCTGGGGGGTGGGGAGGGGAAGTATAAATAGAAGTTGGCCTGATTCTAGCCTAATCACAGGAATATAACCTGGCTAAGGAAGGGTCTGGGGCTTGTGCTGCCACACGAACCCCTTTGAAGATAAGCTGATATTAGAGTGGATGCCAAAGGTGAAGTTAGTTTTAATATAGAAACTTAGTTTTAATTAGAGAACAGAAAAATTCTTACTTTAGTTTATATTTTGGACCCTATATAAAATCTGTAATTTTCTTAAACCTCACAACAATACTTTGCTTAGAGAGATAAAGTAACCTGACTTAAATTGGCAGAACTGAGATTCAGACTGAACTTTCCTTTTTACGCAGAGGGATAGCCTTCGAGGAAAAAGGAAATAACCTCTAGATGACCAATTCAAAATAATTTGTATTATATTAATGTTGGAACTTAAATTCTCTTTTAAAGCACCTCAGAGATGTAGTTCATTGGTTATATTTACACATCTAACATACTGCAAAGAAACTGGTTTACTGTAAGCGTTATAATGCAGCATAATAATATAATGAGTTTATTGGAATTAAGTATAATCAGGTGCTCCAAGTAATTTTTTTGACAGCTAAGAGTTATTTTTGTTAAATAAACTTGGATATCAAGAAATCATCTTATTAAAAGCATTTATTGAAAGCCTACTAGATACCAGGTACCCTGCTAGGATACCTAGCATAAATTACCTCTAATCTTTAAAACAAGAGGTCTAGATTTGGACCCACACCATAGTTTGCCTACCCCAGCTCTAATCCTTATAACAATCTGCAAGATAAGTTTTACTATGCTCATTTTATGGACAAAGAAACTGAAACTTGGAGAAATTAAGAAAATTGCCCAAGGTCACACAGTCCCAGAGCTTCAGACTAGAATTCTTACCTAGGTCCCTGACCCCAAAAGCCTCATTATTCCTAGCTTTATTTTATTTTATTTATTTATTTATTTATTTATGGCTGCTTTGGGTCTTCGTTGCTTCGTGCAGGCTTTCTCTAGTTGCGGCAAACGGGGGCTACTCTTCATTGCGGTGCACAGGCTTCTCATTGCGGTGGCTTCTCTTGTTGTGGAGCACGGAGTCTGGGCGCACGGGCTTCAGTAGTTGTGGTGCATGGGCTTAGTTGCTCCGCAGCATGTGCGATCTTCCTGGCCCAGGGCTCGAACCCGTGTCCCCTGCATTGGCAGGTGGACTCTTAACCACTGCGCCGCCAAGGAAGTCCTTTCTAGCTTTATTTTTTTAACATAATTTTTTAAAATAAATTTATTTATTTATTTCTGGCAGGGCTGGGTCTTCGTTGCTGCACACGGGCTTTCTCTAGTTGAGGCGAGCGGGGGCTACTCCTCGTTGTGGTGTGCGGGCTTCTCATTGCAGTGGCTTCTCTTTGTTGCGGAGCACGGGCTCTAGGCACGTGGGCTTCAGTAGTTGTGGCTCGCGGGCTCTAGAGTGCAGGCTCAATTGTTGTGGCGCACGGGCTTAGTTGCTCCGGGGCACATGGGATCTTCCCGGACCAGGTCTCAAACCCGTGTCCCTTGCATTGGCAGGCAGATTCTTAACCACTGTGCCACCAGGGAAGTCTTAATTTCTTTTTTTAACTGAAATATAGCTGATGAACAATATTATGTTAGTTTCAGGTGTACTATATTGTGATTTGACATTTACATACATTATGAAATGATCATGATAAGTCTAGTAACCATTTGTCCCCATACAAAGTTATTACAATATTATTGATCATATTCCTTATGCTGTATATTACATCAGTGTGTCTTATTTATTTTATAACTGGAGGTTTGTCCAGTTCACCTATTTTGTCCCCACTCCTTCCCCCTCTCCTCTGGCAACCACTTATTTGTTCTCTGTATCTATGAGTCTGTTTTCATTTTATTTGGTTTGTTTGTTTGTTTTGTTTTTTAGATTCCACATATAAGTGAAATAATATGGGATTTGTCTTTCTTTGTCTGACTTAATTTCACTTAGCATAATACTCTCTAGATCCATTCATGCTGTTGCAAATAGCAAGATTTTTTTTAAGGGCTGAGTAATATTCTGTTGTATATATATACCACATTTTCTTTATCCCCTCATCTATTGATGAACACTTAGATTACTTCCGTATCTTGGCTATTGTAAATAATGCTGCAATGAACATTGGTGTGTACTGTTATTGATTTCTAATTTCATCCCACTGTGGTCGAAGAACATACTTTTTATGATTTCAATATTTTTAAATTTAATGAGATTTGTTTTGTGGCCTAATATATGATCTGTCCTGGAGAATGTTTCTTGTGCCCTTAAGAAGAATACATATTCTACTGTTGTTGGATTAAGTGTTCTCTAGATGCTGTTAGGTCCAGTTGATTTATACTGTTGTTCAAGTTTTATATTTCCTTGCTGATCTTCTGTCTAGCTGTTCAATCCATTGTTGAAAGTGGGAGTAATGTCTCCAACTCTTACTTTTGAACTGTCCATATCTCCCTTCAATTCAGTTATTTTTTGCTTCATCTATTTTGGGGCTCCATTATTAGATATATGAACAATTTTTAATTAAGTACTTTTCCCTTAAATAAGTTATTTTTTTCTTTTCTGTTAATGTATAAATAATGCAGCATAATCTGGATTTATTAGATTAACAATAATTGTATGTTCTGATTCATCCTTTTAAAACGTCTACTCTCCTATATGTAATATACATAACAAAATTTATTTTCTCTAAAAATTTAGTTTTTGTGTGTGTGCTACAGAAAGATATTAGTTTTCATTGACTAGTACCATAAAAAAAGATGTTATATAAGAAGGTGACAAGTAACATTTGTATAGTATAACTGTATAAGTACTTATATGTACATTTTCCATTTAACCATCATGTTACCCCCAGAGTGCTAAAGCTGGCTTATATTCATTCAGTGACACCATGTTGGTAGCTTGAAATTGGCTATTTTGGTGGGAGTATTTATACCATAGAAACTGGAAAATGCTACAAAACTGGTAATTCTGTTCCCAGGAGAGCCAGTTGTTACACATTTACCAGCATACCACTGCTTTATCTCCATTTTTCAGATTAAACATAAAAACAAAAACCTGAGCTTTAAAGAGTAGAGATGTCATCCCCAAAATTATTCAGCTACTTAAGTGGTAAAATTAGATAATCAAACACAGTTCTTCTACCTGAAAGTACTCTTTCTCCCTAAGTATTCTTATGATCCTACATGGATTCTTCTTCTCAACCCCAGCAGATTGGCCTGAAGTGATTTTGGATAGTTTCTACAAAATCCATTACCTACATTTATTTAATAAGATTTGCAACTCTTGTTAAAATTAGACTATCAGGGAATAAAATATTTCCACGTACTGATATTTTAATGATTAAGATTTTAGTCTGCCAAGAAATTGAATTTTTTCTGGAAGACTTTTCTTTTGGTCTTTTTAATATCATGATATTGGACAGCCTTTAAGTTTAATGAAAATTCTTCTGACAGAGGCTAAGACCTTAGGTAAAGAGATCAAGTAACTAAGGAAAGTTCAGTAAATGCAACACCATTTGATTGGTAGGTTAGCAAGGCCACAGTGTAAATGAGATAGTATGCTATACTGTTTACACAGGTGTTTGTGAGCTTTGATGGAGCTTGGGAATATTGAAGTCTGGTAGCGATATGCTTGAAAGTGAATTTCTCTCTGAACACTTTTCAAGGCACTAGCATCCTTCAACTTCTAGAGTCATCCTCCTCAGCACCCATTACCTTCTTATCCCACAGGCTAAAGGACTGCTTAGTCTTCTTCAAGTTTCCATTGCCTTTCATTTTTGCCTCTATTGAGCCAAAAGCCATCGCTTTCATTATTATATTTCCTCTGCAGTGACATCTCCAAGCTTTTCATATGTAATACTGTTGCGTCGGGGTGCTGGGGTGAACACAGTGTTCTAATAAATGACTGACCTATGCTGAGAATGAAAGATTATATCATGTATGTTTTAAGCTCTGCTCTCCTTCATGTATCCAATTATCATGCTCACTTTTAAGTACAATACTACACTTTCCAATTGTCCCAGTTTTACTTTACTACATGTTCTTCTTTCTGAATGAACTATTTTGTATTTGTTACTAAAGAATCTCATCCAATTTTTTTTGCCTCACTTCTCTGAACTAGTGGCACACATTTAAAATCTGCCTCCCCAAAATGTTAGTCACCCAGTTTGGTGACATTAGCAAATTTCATGAATAAATTTGATTATGTATCTTTTTTCTAAGTCATCAAAAAAATGTTAGGGACTTCCCTGGTGGCGCGGTGGTTGAGTCCACCTGCCAATGTAGGGGACACGGGCTCGAGCCCTGGTCCGGGAAGATCCCACATGCCACGGAGCAGCTGAGCCCGTGCGCCACAGCTGCTGAGGCCCGCGTGCCTGGGGCCCGTGCTCCGCAACGGGAGAGGCCACCGCAATGAGGGGCCCGTGTACCGTAACGAAGAGTGGCCCCCACTCACCGCAACTGGAGAAAGGCCCGCGTGCAGCAACAAGGACCCAATGCAGCCAAAAGTAAATAAATAACATAAATAAATTTATTTTTTAAAAAAATGTTAAAAACTCAGGACCAACTCTTGTGCAACTCCATGCTAAGTGCCCTTATTCTAACACCCAGATAACAAAGGCCACTTTTTAGGGACTACTTGCTACTCAGTAGTACATATACCAGGATGATTACACAGTAAAGATGTAACATGGAAATAAGTAAGAAAGCTGAAAATTAAATCAAGACCTAATAAATGTAAGGGTTACATACGGAGATCAAGGACTTAGAGCTGAGCATATTCCTATATTTTAATTCCTCTGATACTCTAGAATTGTTCATTAAATAGTCTTAATAGGATAATAAAACTTGTATAATGGCATCTGACTTCTTTCCCAAGACTTCTAGAGATTTAAAAGTGAAATTTGTCAGTCCTAATCTAGCTAAATTATTTTCGACTCCTAGTTACTCCTATAGTTCTCATTCTATTGTTGATCCCTTTTTTAGCAATTCTTCTCCTCCTGGCCAGCAGGGCACTCATTTCTTCCATTAAACCACTACCGTCTAATGGAAGGGGTCCATTTCCACCACCCGTATCTGTTTTACATGAGGCCGAATTCACACCAACGGTATTCCCTCCACTTGGGAAGGAGGCATCCTCCATCCGTGACACTTTCCTAAGTTTTGCTCCAGCAATTGCAGCTGCAAGTCCAGTTAAAGGGCCATGGTCTTCAGACATGGATCCCGAAAAACATCCAGATGCAGGGAGGGGAGGAGCAGGAGGTTGGGGGGGAGGAAGGGGTACCTGATTAGGAAGAGGTGGTGGAGGAGGCGGAGGCGGGGGCCCTGAGGACGGAAGTGGAGGGGGTGGAGGGGGCCCTGGGGAAGGAGGGAGCACGGCTGATGCCTGGGCAGGACCTGGTGGGAGTGGAGGAGGGGGTGCAGGTGCAGGTGGTCCCAAGACAATGCCCTGTTGGGCTGGAGCCTCGGCCGGCTGAGAGGCTGCCTGCGAGCCTGGCTCAGAAGCAGAGGAGTCTCCCAGCACAGAGTTTAGAGGAGTCTCCACAGAGGCAGGGGCAGCAGCATTTGACATTCTTCGCTCTCGCTCCCATTCCAGCTGCTCCCTTTCTAGCTGCTCTTGCCGTTCTCTTTCTTGCCTCTCCCGGTCCGGTCTCTCCAGCCTCTCCCGCTTTTGTCTCTACCGCTCCAGACGATCCTGACATTCCCTTTCTTTCTCTCTCTCCAGCTGCTCCTGTTCTAGTCGCTCCCTCTCCAGCCTTTCCCTTTATAACCTCTCCCTCTCCAATCTCTCCCTTTCCATCCTTTCTCTCTCCAGCCTTTCCTGCTCCAGCTCCTTTTGTCGTTGCTGTTCTTGTAGTTGCCTTCTTTGAATTTCCAATTCTTCTTGTGATGGGCCATTCTGAACTTGGGCAGGTAGTTGTGAATTTTGTCTAGGCAATATTGGCCCTGTTTCCTGTGAATTCAACACTTCTTAGGCATGCGTCATGGCACTTGTGAAGACATTGGCATCTTCTTTGCTGCCAAAGTTGAGACCATACACCTGTCTAGCAACCCTTTAGGAATGGCACAATTTATCACGACCTGATGGTCCTGAATCTTCCCGCCCACCACTCTGAATGTGTTGTTGCCTGTATGATGATATATATGAACTCTGCTGAACCTGATTGAACCACCAGCTGGCACCCACTTTTTATTGGCATCATCATAAACCATCACAGCAGCTCTTGCCTGACAGGTACTCTGTTCACATCTCATTGTGTTTTCTTCTTTATGCCTTTAGATGTAGAAGATCTTTGTAGGTTCCAGTCTTTTTTATCGATGGTTGTTCAGATGTTAGTTGTGATTTTGGTGCGTTCATGAGAGGAAGTAAGCTCAAGGTCCTTCCACTCCACCATCTTGAAAGACTCCTCCTGTTTTTGTTATTATTAATGCTAAAACAGCTATCATTTTTGAGCATCTGTGTTGGGCTAGATGCTACAAGTCAGTTATGTTATGGTTTGTATGGTAACTTAACTTACTCACTTAGCACCAAACCAAAGCTAAAACGTCATTGAAATGTTTTGTTTCTGAAGACTGCTTCTGATTTCAGTTTGGGACCCACCCTGGAACCTGAGGCAGTGGTAAACAAGCTGCTAGATGGGATCCTGACTGAGCAGAAAATGATCCTTATTCCATCTTCTATAAGCTTTTTAACAGTGGTGGAAAGGTAAGCCACAGTGATGTTTGTCACCATTATAAATAAAGGTTATCTATTATATGTTTTTACTCAGATTTAAAACCAGGCATTTGATAAAAGTACAATTAAATGTAATTAAATTAATAAAAATAATAGGCTTAAAGAATCCATCCATTTTTTTTAAATTTATTTATTATTTATTTTTGGCTGTGTTGGGTCTTCGTTTCTGTGCGAGGGCTTTCTCTAGTTGTGGCAAGCGGGGGCCACTCTTCATCGCGATGCGTGGGCCTCTCACTATCGCAGCCTCTCTTGTTGCGGAGCACAGGCTCCAGACGCGCAGGCTCAGTAGTTGTGGCTCACGGGCCTAGTTGCTCCGCGGCATGTGGGATCTTCCCAGACCAGGGCTCGAACCCGTGTCCCCTGCATTGGCAGGCAGATTCTCAACCACTGCGCCACCAGGGAAGACCTAGAATCCATCCATTTTTAAAACCACATTTGTTAATCATTCAAGCAAGATTGGTATAGCAGTTGGGTGAAGGAACTGAATAATTTCCATATTTTTTTTAAGTTTTTTGTGTTTTTTTTTTTTAAGAAAGAAATTTGTATAATTCTGGAAGTCCTGTCTTATAAATGAATGCGTATGAAGGAGGATAGTTTTTAAGCATTATTACATAATGGAGTTATGGGACAATGATTTTGGAGGAGACCATAGTCAGGTTTTAGATATTCATTTAAATATACAATAGATAATCACTGAGCTCTTACTTTGTGCAAAATTATACTGAAGCATAGGAATTGCTAAATAATCTTTTATAATTTTGGAGACCCTTGAGCCTTGCTACTTCATATGTGGTCCATGGACCAGCAGCGTCAGCATCACCTGGGAGTTTGTTGGAAATGCAGAGTCTCCTGATCTCCTGAATCAGAATTTGTATTTTAATATGACCCACAGGTGATCGTATGCATATTCAAATTTGAGAAACATTTCTTGGGAGCAGTAGCTCTCAACTTTGGTGCCCTTTAGAATTCACCTGGGATTTTAAAAAATGCTAACGCCTGATACCTGCTCCCAAGATTCTGATCTAAATGGTCTGTGGCCTGGTCTCTGAGGGATACAACCTTCTAGGTGATTCTAATGTACAGCCAAGATTGGAAGCTGCTGGTTTAAAGACTGTCTCATCATAGCTCATTACCCCATTACTTTTCTGGGAAGGCTGTGTGGCAGTGAGTCTGGTCAGGGGAAAGTGAAGAGGTGCCTTTGGTCAGGAAAAGAAGAAAAAAGCCTCCTCCTGCCTGTCTCTAAAGTCAGGCTTCCCCGACATGGATCACTTGGGAAGTCAATTTAAAAAATAGAAAAATCTCACCTCTAGAGATTTTAATATAGGATGTTTGTATTGGGATCCAGGAATCTCTATTTTAACAAGCAACTGTTACAGGCATTTGGTTCAAAGATCATACTTTGAGAACTACTGACCTAGAGCCTTAAAGAAAAAATTCAAGAGATCAAAAGCATTAAGTGGCTTGTGTCAGGCTTTTTAGCCCCTTCTTCTAGGAACTATGGTTGAAACTACCTTAAAGGTTTAGGTAGTGAAGCTCAAGGATCTTCTTGGTGAATAAGTGAATTAAAACCTGTGAAGTGTTTCACGTTTGACTTGTCACATTATGTAAGCCTTCGGTGATCAGAGTCCTTTAGAAGGTAACTCTCTGAGAGAAGGAACTTTGCCTGGTTTTCATCACTATATCCTCGCACTTTGAAGAGTTGATGGACACATAGGAGGCACCAAAATGTTTGTTAATTAAATAAAGATTACCTAGACCTTAACATAGAGACTCACAGTTTGTGTTCTGGAGTTAGATGAAGTTGTGTTTTTGTGACTTGCTCGCTACATGAACATGGATGAGTTATCTAACTTCTCTGAAGCTCAGTTTCTTCATGGAGACAACAACAAGTCTTTATAGGGCTGTGAGGAATAAACAAAATAATACATTTAAAATATTCAGTATACTATATTATATAAGTAATATAATATATACTATATATAGTATATATGTTGTATATACTATAAAATATTACAGTATACTATAAGTAATAAATGTTATACACTACTATCTTTGTAATTATCACTATTATTAATATTGCCCTGATTTTCCTCCGACTATGAATGTTTGGTGCTCAATTTCCAAACCTTATTTTAATGCCATCTAAGCAGATGTCTGTATATAGTTACACTGACTTACATATTCTGTTTAGTTTCTCTCAGACTCATTGGAATGTGACAAGTTCCTCAAAATTCTTAAGTATAGGGTGGGGAGAAAAAAATTAAACCTACTGTGTGTCCATCACCATTTAAGGCATTTATGTTAACACATTGATTCTTCACAAGAACACTCTGGGGTATGTGTTAACTCTTTCATTTACATGTAAGGAATTTAAACCCTTTTGTTAACTTGTTCAGCATTATGCTCAAAACCAAGTATATTTGCGAGGTACTTCTTGGATATTATGCTAACTCTGAACCCATTTCTCAATAGTTTAATGGGAAAATCCATCTCAGCCATCAACCGTGCTACTTGTAAGGGTCACACCAAAATCAGAGAGGCTTACATTGTTTTCAGGTAAATGCAGAAAGACTCCCAATTGTCAACTGTCATGGTACCCTGTGGTCCTAAACTAGGACCTTGAAGATCGATGGCTCTCTCCTTTACAGGGTACAGAAATCCTGACTGTGGCGGTGAGCCACCCTCCCTGGACACACCCTAAAGCCTTCTTCTGAGCCCTTGCTATCATGCTGGGGCTCTGCCATGAGACTGCTGAGGCTCACCAGCCTCTCTCCTATTCCCTTTGAGAATATTCCCATGCTTGCTTCAGAAACACTCTTCCCCACCCCTGGCCCCATGCCACCATTCTCACTTGCCAGAAATCTACACTTTTTAATGGAAATGAGGGTTAGAAAGAGTGGGGAATCAGACCAAAGAAAAGGGTTAAAACTGACCCTCAGTACCTTTTCAACACCAACCTGGCTAGTGAGTAAACTGCCAATAAGTATTTTACAGTGGGGAAGGGGAGCAATTAAGAGCCTCCTCTCCCAGGCTGGGTGATAGATTTACCTCCTTGGACAATTCTGTGTGTGTGACATCATTATCCCCATTTCAAAGATGAGATAACTATAGCCCAGGGAAGTTCACCAAACACGTAAAGTCACATGGCTACTTAGAAGTCAAGCTCAGGATTTGAACCCATGTTTGCTGACCTCACTATCATACAGCCTCAGTGGAATTCTTGGAGAGTTGAACCATCACCCTATACAACCTCTACTTTTACTCAAGCTTTCCTTTATGTTTAAACAATATTCCAAAATCAGCCAGTGAAAATCTCTGATGGCAATTGAAGCTATTCAATCTGGGATTATTTTAAAGTAGAATAAAATGCTACAATGCAGATACCCAATTATTCCACCTAAAAAAAATCCAGGGCTTCCCTGGTGGCGCAGTGGTTGAGAGTCTGCCTGCCAATGCAGGGGACACGGGTTCGAGCCCTGGTCTGGGAGGATCCCACATGCCGTGGAGCAGCTGGGCCCGTGAGCCACGATTACTGAGCCTGCGCGTCTGGAGCCTGTGCTCCGCAACAAGAGAGGCCGCGATAATGAGAGACCCGCGCACCGCGATGAAGAGTGGCCCCCGCTTGCCACAACTAGAGAGGGCCCTCGCACAGAAACGAAGACCCAACACAGCCATAAATTAATTAATTAATTAATTAAAAAAAAAATCCAACCAGGCCTGGCCCCAAATCACCATAGTCTAAAGTTTCCTGAAATTAGGAATTCCCTGGCGGTCCAATGGTTACAACTCTTTGCTTTCACTGCCAAGGGTGCAGGTTCAATCCCTAGTTGGGGAACTAAGGTCCCACAAGCCACATACATAGGTAGATAGATAGATAGGTAAAGTTTCTTGAAATTAAAATGCTGAGCCTGAAAATATTGGAATAGTCGTAATCTACACTGGACATCAAATCCTTCCCCCAAAAAGACAGGAGTTTCCACTTGACCTGAGAGCCAATCTGACCACTCGAGTTCTTTGGTTTTGGGGGGTTTTTTGGTCTAGGAATGACTAGGTCAACCTCAGCATTGGGGAGATGTGCCTTTTACTTTTATAGTCTTCCCTATAGTTACAGGCACCCTAGAACTGCAAAAAGAGCACTGGTCAATGTAATTCAAATTAGCTGTTCTGAAATCTCAGTTTTTTCATCTATAAAAAGATCAAATTAGATTACATAGTCTCCTATATTATCTCCAGTTCCAGTTAAATAGATGTTTTTAAATCAACGCATGGAAAACCTGGCATCTTCTCTACCCCATCTGTGTTCCCTAACAGAATGACACTTTTAACAAGTGTCTAAACCAGAAACCTGGAGCTATACCTGCCTCCTCTTCCGTCACCTTCATCTCTCACCTCACCAACATCCTAATCCCCAGCACACACATTCAATATCAATCATCATTCCCACATTTATACTTGCAGCCCAAATCTTCCCTCTGAACACCAGACAGATATCCAGTGCCCTCTTGATATCTCTGCCCATACGGCCAATAGGCATTTCAAGGTAGCATTGCCGAAAGTGAGCTTTTAATGTTATCCCAAACCTGTTCCAAACCCCATTAATTAGTTGCTCAGGCCAAAAAGATTCGTGTCATCCTCAATTCCTCTCTCTCACTCCCATATCCATCACGAAAACAATTGTTTGCTCCACTTTGAAAATATATCCAGAATTCTGTCACCTCTTTTCATCCCCACTGCTACTCCCAATCCAAGTCTCCCTCACCTCTTGTTCCCCTTTCTTCTACTCCAAACACAGCAGCCAGATTGACTCTTTGAAATATGAGATCATGTCATGCTTCAGCTCAAAATCCTTCATTAACTTCTTATCTAAAACTTAAAGCTAAAGTCCTTACCATGACCTACAAGGCCATATGTTGTCCAGTCTTCTTACCTGCTACTTTACTACCTTATTAGGGTTCTCCAGAGAAACATAACCAGTAGGAGGTTTTATATACATACATACTGACAGACAGACAGAGAGAGAGAAAGAGAGAGATGTATTTCAAGGAATTGAGGAATCGGCTCATATGATTGTGGAGGCTATAAAATTTGAAATTTGTAGAGGAAGCTGGCAGGCTGGAAACTCTTGGGCAGAAGTTGATACTGCAGTCTTGAGGCAGAATTTCTTCTTACTCAGGGTGTCTTAGTTCAGGCTGCTGTAACAGAATGCCAAAGACCAGGTGGCTTATGAACAACAGAAAATTATTCTTCACAGTTCTGGAGGCTGGAAGTCCAAGATCAAGACACCAGCAGATTCAGTGTCTGGTGAGAGCCTGCTTCCTGGTTCACAGTCAGCCAGCCTGTCTTCTCGCTGTGTCGTCACAGGACAGAAGGGACAGGGGAGCTCTCTGAGGTCTCTCTTTTTTTCTTTTTAATTTATTTTATTTATTTATTTTTGGCTGCATTGGGTCTTCGTTGCTGCGCGCGGGCTTTCTCTAGTTGCAGCGAGCGGGGGCTGCTCTTCGTTGCGGTGCACAGGCTTCTTATTGCAGTGGCTTCTCTTGTTGCGGAGCACAGGCTCCAGGCGCACGGGCTTCAGTATTTGCAGCACGTGGGCTCAGTAGTTGTGGCTCGCGGGCTTAGTTGTTCCGAGGCACGTGGGATCTTCGCGGACCAGGGCTCGAACCCGTGTCCCCTGCACTGGCAGGCGGATTCTTAACCACTACACCACCAGGGAAGTCCCGTGAGGTCTCTTTTATAAGATACTAATTTCCTTCATGAGGGCTTCACCTTCATGACCTAATCACCTTCCAAAGGCCCCAAGTTATAATGGCCAATGTCAACTTCAATATTAGTTGTTTTGAAACGGCTGGTATAGAACCGCAAGTGTGTTAGAGTGATAAATTAAGTGTGTTCCTTTAAATAAGGAATTTTGGAGGCAGCATCCGCAGAAAGAGTCCATTGGAACAGGAGTAACTGATAGAGACAAGACCCCCTGGGGCATAATCGTTACACCCCACATGCATACTCCTTGAAATGAACCCACTGAAGGCTCTTCACTGGAGGACCCGACTCCCCCTGCTGAGAGCTGTTCTAGACGGACAGCTGCTGGAGGCTCTGTCAGAGTAGAGGGCGACTTCCGCTCACAACCTGTGGCAGGACCAGAGACCACTGCTTGTGCTGAGATGCCTCCTTCCCAGACTTCTCCTTGGAGTGGTTCTTAACCCCTTTCCTATTTTCCCTACTTTGACTAACCTGTGTTTTGTGCAAAAACCAAGTGATTTGTGAATTGAATATTGGCTACATTTTGTATAGCTCCAATGTCATGATTCTTCGCTGGACCCTGAGACAAACACCACACTTCCAAATACCATTACATTGGAGATTAGGTTGCAACTTGTGAACCTCGGAGGGACACAAACATTCAGTCTATAGCACAGAGAAAGCTTGGTTTTGCTTTCAAAGGCTTGCAATGGATGCAGTGAAGCCCATCCACATTATCAAGAATAATTTCCTTTTATTTAAAGACTGCTGATTGTAGATGTTAACCACATCTACAAAATACCTTCACAGCAACACCTAGATTAGTGTTTGATTGAATAACTTGGGAACTGTAGCCTAACCATGTTGACCTATAAACCTAAGCATCACACTACCCTCACCCTCTTGCAATTAACTCCAGCCACACTAGTCCCTTTTTTTTTTTTTAATTTATTTTATTTATTTATTTTTAGCTGCATTTGGTCCTCGTTGCTGCGCGCAGGCTTTCTCTAGTTGTGGTGAGTGGGGGCTACTCTTCATTGTGGTGCGCAGGCTTCTTATTGCGGTGGCTTCTCTTATTGCGGAGCACGTGCAGGCTTCAGTAGTTGTGGCACATGGGCTCAGTAGTTGTGGCTCACGGGCTCTAGAGCACAGGCTCAGTAGTTGTGGTGCACGGGCTCTAGAGCACAGGCTCAGTAGTTGTGGCGCACGGGCTCCAGAGCGCAGGCTCAGTAGTTGTGGTGCACGGGCTTAGTTGTTCCCTGGAATGTGGGATCTTCCCGGACCAGGGCACAAACCCGTGTCCCCTGCATTGGCAGGCGGATTCTTAACCACTGCGCCACCAGGGAAGCCCCACACTAGTCCCTTGATGTTTCTCAACCCACCAAACATGCTCCCATTTCAAGACCTTTGTACATTACTCTTTTGTCTCCAGAACCTTTTCCTCCAGATATCCACATAGCTAGCTCCCTCTTAAGTCTTTTTCCTTAGGTCTTTTCAGAATTTCTCACTCCATACCTAAAACTGCAACCCTGCCTACACAGCCTACACACATTTCCATTTCTCCCTCTGTTCTCTAATCTTCTCCTTGGCACTTATCATTATGGAGCATGCGACATATGTTGCTTACTTATGCTCTTTATTGTCAACATTGCCCTTAGAGCGTAAGCTTCCCAAGAGAAGAGATTTGTTTTGTTTTTAATATTTATTTATTTATTCATTCATTCATTTGGCTGCTCCGGGTCTTAGTTATGGCATGCGGGATCTTTGTTGCCGTGTACGGGAGCTTAGTTGCTGCACGCAGGATCTTTAGTTGCGGCATGGGGGATCTAGTTCCCTGACCAGGGATCGAACCCAGGCCCCCTGCATTGGGAGCTCAGAGTCTTAGCCACTGGACCACCAAGGAAGTCCAGGAAGTGATTTGTTTTTATGTATTTTGTTCACTGCTATACCCTCAATGCCTGGAACGGCCCATAAAACATACCAAGTATTTGATATATATTTTTTAAATGAATGCATATTTCTTCCATGATTCTAGCTCCTAAATATCTCCTTTGCCACCACCCTCATTCAGACCACCATCATTTCTGACCTGGATTACTGAAAAGCCTCCTAACTGGTCTCCCTTCATCTCTTCTTATCCTTCTTTAAATGCAATCTCCAGCTTGCAGCGTTTCTGAATCTGATGATAGCAGTCTCCCACTCAAAACCTTTTACTAGCCCTCACTGTTGTTAAGACTCTGAGAGATTAAGCCTTTGCTGTGTCTCTATCTTCTCTCTACGCCACACTCTGTGCTCCAAGACAGAACTTCCTATTCCTTGAATGTGCCATGGTCTCTCACCTCCTGGTACCCATACACCTGGTTTCGTATATCTGGAACATTCGTATACCCTTCATCATCCAGCTAACCCCTTCTCACCCTTAGGTCCCATTTATGGCTCACCTTCCACCCCCATCTTCAGGACTAGATGATTTGCCCTTCCTGTGAGCTCACTTAGCTCCTTATATTTAGGACGGTCACAGCACTTTGTACCAGGTGGTACAGTAAAAGGGCAAGAGATTTTTATATTCCCAAGAAAATGGGTAGCCAAACCACAAGTCAATCACTATAATTAACCTGACAGTAAGAGATGAAAGACAGGATGGCAAACGGGGATGGGGAAAGAGTTCACTGAATATTTTTATGATGGAAGAGATCAAAGAACAGTTGAAAGCAAAAAAGACAGGTCCTGTAACAGGAAGAGTTAATAGGGAAAGAAGAATAATGAGAGGAACAAGGAACAAATGGTTGAGAAGCAAATTATAGAGAGCAGGACCCTTTCTTTGCTACTGCAGGGAAAGAAGCAGGATTGATGTGTAGAGATGAAGCGAGGGGTTTTATAAACCAAAAATAAGCTGAGGCTCTATATGAGGTGTGAATTGGGGGTTTGTTTAGTTGGATATACACTAGGTTTGGAAACCTCAAGATAAAGTTTATATGACCTTTAAGACTACCTAATACTGCTTTATCAATTTGGCAGTACACAGAATCCTTGATGGTGAACTAATGAACCCCTCCAGAAAGGGGAAAAAAAAGTATTTATTTGAAAAGATTATATTCTTAAACTTCTACTTGGCAGATTACTATAGTTAGACTAAACAAACTGTGGATTAAAACAATGTGCACAGATTCCATAACTTCCTCATTTTATGGCCTCCAAAGAAATAATGGCTTAGTGTTGACCTTTCTTTACACCATGATATACCACCTACCCATCATCAATTACAATATCATATCAACTCTTCTGAACTCTACAGTGTGCAAGTGACATTCACAGAATGGCTCTGCTCAGAAGGTAAAGTCCAACTCGGATGATACCTCTGCCAATGTTCTCTCCACATTCTCCTTTTCCTTCCCTTTCTTTTGCTATGTAAATGCTATGATTAATATTACCATCATTATTATCTGTGTTCCAAATTATAAATCTGCTAGTTATGCTATTCCATCTTTTTCCCTTTCTGGTTATTATTACCTGTGTAAAAATCATTACATTTCTAAAATTGGCAGTCAGAGGGGTGGCTCTCAAGAGGGATATTAATTTAAAAGAAAAAAAAAAAGCAGATGAAATTCAAAAAATATTTCAGTTTAATAAGAATCTAAATGTTATAGATGGTATTAGTTTAGTCAAGAAAATTTTTCCAAAAGCAACTCATCCTAAAATGTAATGCAAAGAGAAATTAATGATAAACTTGATGTGCCTTCATTCATATCAGTAGGAAGAAACTGATGTAACATGTGATCAGAGTAAACTAAGCGTTTTTACTTGTTGCGAAAATTTGTTGAAATGAAGCCAATGATGTCATGAAGACATGCAAACAAAACTCTTCAACACTTAAAAAAAAAAAAAGCAAGGGGGTAGATTCTATGTTTCTAGCATTTGTTGAGAAAGTTAAACCTGTATTTGAGGAATATGAACATTCTCACCCCAAGGTAACAAAAAAAATAATAAAAGGTAGTTTTCCAAGTGATCTCAGTCTGAATGAAATTTCTCAGCATCCAAACTATTTGAGCATAATGTGAACTAAGTAACATTAACAAAGTGATTTTCACTTTCTCAAAGTTTCTTAATTCTTGGATAATACAGATATCCCAGAAGGTAAAAGAATCTAGATCCTGCTATAAAATTTTTAATTGCCTTTTAGAAGTATATCAGTAGTATATGAATTTGCATGGTGTGAGTCCTCTGGTCTGGCCCACTCTGAGCAAGTGAAATATTGAACTTAGAGGCATTCAAGCTGAAAACAGATTCCTGATGTTGCAGCCAGCATGAGGTCTGATCTAAATCACCTATGTTAATATTTAAATATTTAAATGGCTCCATATAAACATCACTGCAAACCTGCATGCAGACTGATATAGTCAAGTACTCTTTTTTTATAAATACACTCAGGGTTAAAACTAAAGAGCCAATTATACTCTCTCCAATGCAATATAGTATAGCGTAGGTCAGGATGCCTCAACCTTGGTACAACTGACACTTGGGGCTGGATAATTCTTTCCTTCAATGCACAGGGCTGTCTGTGGATTGTAAGATGTTTAGCAGCATCCCTGGCCTTTACCCACTAGATGCCACTGGCATGCCTGAGGTGTGACAACCAATAATGTCTCCAGTCATGGCAAATTGTTTCCTTTGGGGCAAAAGTATCCTTGGTTGAGAACTATTTGGCTGGTTGGTTTTAACTTAGTTGGTCTAAGTTAAAAGTTGGAGCTCTGCAATCTGACTTCCTGAATCCTAACTCAACCTCTTACTGGCTATGTGACTTTAGCAAGTTACTTCACTTTTCTCTCCATCAGTTTCTTCATCTATACAATGCTCATTCTAATAGGACCTACCTCAAATATTTCCTGTGAGGATTAAGTAAGTTGTTACATAAAGCCCTTATATCAGTCTATGGCATATAGTAAGCACCTAATAAATTTAAGCTATTACTATTATTATTATTTGGTTTATATAACCATTTACTACTTGCAAATCTACTTCATATACATGCTCTCTCATTTGAGTCTCATATCCCCCTTGTGTGTGGGTATGTGAGGAAGGTTGAACTTGTGATGTGTTGGTAAAGCTCTGTGTTGGGTAAAAGCATTTTACCCAGAAGCATTTACTTTTATCATTATTTTCCAGATAAGAAAAGTGAGACATAGAAAAAATAAAAAGAATTGCTTGAAGTCATGCCACTTTTTGTGTGTGTGTGGTAAAATATACATAATATAATGTTTACTACTTTAACCATTTTTATTTGTATTTTATTTTATTTTATTTTATTTTTTTAAATCTTTTCAATGCTGTGCAGCATGTGGGATCTTAGTTCCCAGACCAGGGATCCAACCTGCCCCCTGCATTGGAAGCGTGGAGTCTTAACCATTGGACCGCCAGGGAAGTCCCTTAACCACTTTTAAAAGTAGAGTTTAATGGCATTAAGTATATTCATGTTGTTGTGGAACCATCACCACCATTCATCTCCATAGCTGTTTTTAAACTGAAGTATAGTTGATTTGCGATATTGTGTTAGTTTCAAGTATACAACAAAGAGATCCAGTTATACATATTTTTTCAGATTACTTTCTGTTATAGCTTATTATAAGATATTGAATGTAGTTCCCTGTGCTATACAGTAAATCCTTATGTTTATCTATTTTATGTATAGTAGGGTGTACTATTAAACTCATACTCCTAATTTATCCCTCCCTGTCCTTTCCCCTTTGGTAACCATAAGTTTATTTTCTATATCTGTGAGTCTGTTTCTGTTTTGCAACTAAATTCATTTGTATTATTTTTAGATTCCACATATAAGTGATATCACATAATATTTGTCTTTCTCTGTTTGACTTAATTCACTTAGTATGATATCCTCCAGGTCCTCCATGTTGCTGCAAATGGCAACATTTCATTAGTTTTTATGGCTGAGTAATATTCCATTGTATATATTTAGCACGTCTTCTGGGAATAGGCCCTTTATCTAAATTCTTTAGGCAGCTTATGGGGAAGTAAAAAGAAAGACTTCCCAAGTCTTCTGTTTCTTAAAAATAATCAGCCTAAATTAATCTTCATGCCAAGGAGACACATTTTGGGGTGGAAAATTTTGTTCCCTTATGTATGCATATATCACATTTTGTTTATCCATTTATCCATTGATGAACACTTAAGTTGTTTCCACTTTTGAGGTATTGGAAGTCACACCCCTTGTAAGTGAATACTTCTGGCTCTTGGTCTAATGCTCTTTTCCAAATTATCACAAAGGGAACTGATATAACCTATAATCTCCCCCAAACACAAGAGGTTTTCAGGGAAATAGGCATCTCATGTAAAATGATTAGCAAATTGAGACTGATACTGAGCTTTTATGAATAAATCAATCAAACTAAGCTTGGTTAGTCCATGCTTTAAGATTCCTTAAGATAATATCTCTACTTTCTTCTTTTCCTTCATTAAAAAACAAAACAAAACCAAAAACATTTCACAGAGAGATACCAAACGACCATTAGCTGATGCAGTATCTCTAGGATTATTTCTAGAGGTAAAACTTCATGGTTGTGGACAAAGAATTGTTGCCTGCCATTTCGTAAACAATGAATGTTGCTCTCCATCAAGCCGTCAGCCACTGCAGCTGCCCAACCATGCACCTTGAGGGGAATTCAGGATAGAGAAAGACAGGACACTGGCCCAGAATAGTTAAGATGCATATCAAAGGAATAATGTCAAGGAGCCCAGATTCTTGCATCTTCCCATACATAGAAAAGCACTAGGGCTTCCCTGGTGGCGCAGTGGTTGAGAGTCTGCCTGCCAATGCAGGGGACGCGGGTTCGAGCCCTGGTCTGGGAGGATCCCACATGCTGCGGAGCAACTAGGCCCGTGAGCCACAACTACTGAGCCTGCGCGTCTGGAGCTTGTGCTCCGCAGCAAGAGAGGCCGCGATGGTGAGGGGCCCGCGCACCGCGATGAAGAGTGGCCCCCGCTTGCCGCAACTGGAGAAAGCCCTCGCACAGAAATGAAGATCCAACACAGCCAAAAATTAAAAAAATAAAATAAATAAAGAATTATTAAAAAAAAAAAGAAAAGCACTAAAATTATTAACTTGAGATGTCTGTTTTTTGTGATTAGCAATAAACTTTGATGTTCGACTACATTTTTATCCCAGCAAAAACTACTATATATCCTGGCTCTGAAACCACAGAAATGCATCTCGGGGTGGGTGGGTGGGGTGTGGCTCGGAGGAGCTCTGGCTCTTTTTGTCTCAGCATAGAAAGAATTCAGCAAGAGGCAAAGTGATAGATAAGAAGTGATTTATTAGAATAGGACACTTGTGAGGCTTACAAACAAGCAGGCAGGCAAGCAAGCGTTAGTGGGTTACATTTTTATAATCAAAGGAGAAGGCGGGTGTGGGGGAGACCATCTTCTTCCTCCTTCTTTGAGTCTTCCATCAACTCCTCCTACCTGTTGGGTGGGGGCGTTTTTGGCACTATGTGGCCCATCCAGGACTGTCATAGTGCTATGGAAAAATTATTTCAGGTCTCAGTATAATGACAGTCTTTCACTTTGAAGTGTCACCTTTCCCAAATTACTACTTTTTATGTGTGAAGAGAGCATGTCCTAGGGGGTCATTAACTTGTTGACATTCACTGGGCGGGATGTAGGCCTTCTTTTTCCACTATTGTTTTATCGTCTTCAGGCATGACTCATGCCTGCATTGCATGGTTTTGTTGCTAAGCAAGTCTGTCTGGCTTTGCTGCTAAGCGATTTGCTCTGTTTCACAAGTCAAGCAAGCCCACAAAGTTTCAAGATTTTCCCATTGCTTTCTTGAATGATCGTTAACTTACTGTGGTTTCCCAAAGCCCCCTAAAGTTCCCTCTCTATCTACAGTCCCCTAGTGGGACTTCTAAACTAATTTTTTTTTTTTTTTTTTTGGCTGCACCATGCAACGTGTGGGATCTTAGTCCCTGACCAGGGATTGAACCTGCGCCCTCGGCAGTGAAAGCACAGAGTCCTAACCACTGGACCGCCAGGGAATTCCCTAAACTAACTATTTGATTATCCTACTCTATCCCTATCAGCTCCTCCTTTACCTCTTTGGAGCAGTACACTGTCTGAGAGGGTATAACATCAGGCTATAGTCGTCAGTGAGGCCACCAAATAAAACATAATTCTCATTTTTTAGGTTGTGCATCTTTTTTTCAGTTGCCATGGTGAAACATAGAACAGAACTGCTTCTCAGAAAGTAAGTCCATATTATGCCAGAGAGCTGCTTAAGAAGGATAAAAGGTGCTAATGTTTCTCCTGAATTTAAAAAAGTGAGTTTTTTTATTAGCAGAATAAAAAGAATTGGTCCTAATTAACTTTGGGCAAATAAATCAGAGTATTGATTTCACTACAGTAATAAATATTGGTCTTTTTTAAAATAAATTTATTTTATTTATTTTTTTAAATTTTGGCTGTGTTGGGTCTTTGTTGCTGCGTGTGGGTTTTTCTCTTGTTGCGGAGAGCAGGGGCTACTCTTCATTGCGGTGCGCAGGCCTCTCATTGCGGTGGCTTCTATTGTTGCGGAGCACAGGCTCTAGGTGCGCGGGCTTCAGTAGTTGTGGCTCGAGGGCTCTAGAGCACAGGCTCAGTAGTTGTGGCGCACAGCTTAGTTGCTCCGCAGCATGTGGGATCTTCCCAGACCAGGGCTCGAACCCGTGTCCCCTGCATTGGCAGGCGGATTCTTAACCACTGCGCCACCAGGGAAGCCCCAATATTGATCATTTTTGTTCATAAACTGAACTGCAAGAAAAGTGTGCCTCCTGAAAGTAGAGGAAGTTTAAAACTATGCCTTTACTGTGGAATGTAATAGCAATTAGCACATGGGAATAGGCATGGATGACGGAGGTGCAAATGTAGAGAAATGGAATGATAGATACAGTAAGAGGGCACCATTTCATTGAACTGTTAGCTACCATAAATCCCATGACCTGATTTCACTCCAATGATAAATGGTTTACTTTTAAATAACTTATGCCCTATATTATGCTTGCATTCATTTTAAACTTAATTGAGTATGAGCCGAATACAAAATAAAAGATAAACTTTTAAATCAAGGTATATAGATGTCAAATCAGTGCTTGAAAACTAATAAAATATAGTATTAAACAACAACAACCAAAAAGTAAATCCAGAGAGGACTTTCTCTTGAGTTCCCTTGTCCCCGTGCCAAGTTTTTACTAGCAATTGATACCACTTCAAAAGCTCAAAGTGTATCTAACGCATTAGAACACATGGACAAAGCCTGCCTGCAAATGTAGCTTACCTCTGCCAGTCCCATCAACACCTGGAACACAGCTCTTCCCTGGAGCTCTCTGAAGAGGGTGGCTCTTTGCTGGGAATAGACAGGGACTGAACCAGAGGAGAAGAGTACAGAGCAGAGCCATGAATATTATCTTGGATCTCCTCCTGCTTATCATCATCATCATCTACTCCTACTTAGAATCCTTGGTGAAGGTTTTCATTCCCCAGAGGAGAAAATCTGTGGCTGGGGAGATTGTTCTCATTACAGGAGCTGGGCATGGAATAGGAAGGCAAACTGCCTATGAATTTGCAAAACGGAAGAGCAGACTGGTTCTGTGGGATATTAATAAGGTACTGGATTCATTTACCCACCTTTTAAAGTTACAAGTGAGACAGGTGTTTAAAAACTTATTTGACTTAACATTTGCTTATATTTTTATTTTTCTTTCTCTAAGTTTGGTAACTAAATTCCCTGGAGCCTTACTCTACATATGCATCAGGATGGGTTTTTTGTTGTTGGTGTTGTTTAAAGTACAAGTGCCATATTACCCATCACATCTAGTTGCAGAGAGCGAGTTGGAAGAGGACTATGGTCATGGCACCCAATAGCTTTTTTTTTTTTAAGATTTATTATTTATTTATTTATTTATTTTTGGCTGTGCCAGGTCTTAGTTGTGGCGCGGGATCTTCACTGAGGCATGTGGGACCTTTCATTGCTGCGTGCGGGCTTCTCTCTAGTTGTGGCATGCAGGTTTTCTCTCTCTAGTTGTGGTGCACAGGCTCCAGGGCTCATGGGCTCTATAGTTGTGGCGCGCGGGTTCCAGGGCACGTGGACCCTGTAGTTTGCACGCAGGTTCTCTAGTAAAGGTGCACGAGCTCAGTAGTTGTAGCGCAAGAGCTCAGTTGCCCCTCGGCATGTGGGATCCTAGTTCCCTTACCAGGGATCGAACCCGCGTCCCCTGTATCGGAAGGCAGATTCTTTACCACTGAACCACCAGGGAAGTCCCCATCAGGATGGTTTGATGAAGGGAACATAACTGAGACCTTAGCAGTGATTTTTATGCCATGATATGCAGGTTTGATAACATAGACTCAGGAGCCAGTGTACTTCCAAACTGTTTAAATTGAGCAGACAATTTCTCTCAGCCTCAGTTTCCTTATCTGAAATGGGGATAATATTGGGTTGGCCAAAAAGTTCGTCTGGGTTTTTCTGTACGATGTTCTGTAACAGAAAGAACATCGTACAGAAAAACCGAACAGAACATCGTACAGAAAAACCCAGACGAACTTTTTGGCCAACCCAATACCTCACAGGACAGGCAAGAACAGGGGTTAGCAAACTACAGCCAATGGACCAAACCTGGCCCCAGAGCAGACTGTTGAGCTAGGAATGTATTTTTTAAAGGTCTGGCAAGGCAAAAACCAAATAAAAAACAAAGAAGAATATGTGACAGAATTTCTTCGTGCCTTCTCTCACATGCACGCAATCCTAAAATTTTTACAATCTGCTAGGTGCTTTACTTCCTATTACATAGTTGGTGCTCAACAAACATATGTTAAATATATTGTTGAGTATTCTTCTCCATACTCAAACATCTCCTTTCATGATACCACAAAGAGCAACATCTTTCAAGCATGTTCTTTAAGCTATGAGAATGTAGCAAAACAAGTGAAAACACGTGAGACTAACATGAGCCTTCCCTGGCAGAAAAGCCAGGTATAATCTCTGCGAGTTAGGCAAGCGGTGCCTCTCAGGAAATTTGCTTACAAACAAGTGGGACATTTTGGACGTGAATTTTAATCTTAAAAAAAATTTCTTGTCCAATGCTTTCTCCCTCACTTTTGTCCCCTCACTGACCTACATCTTTTGGAATTTGTTTTTTCCAATTACAGCATGGCGTTGAGGAAACTGCAGCTGAATGCAGAAAACTAGGGGCCATTACACATGTGTTTGTGGTAGACTGCAGTAACAGAGAAGAGATTTATGACTCTGTAAACCAGGTGAGACTTCAGAATACAAATTTCTTCCCGTAATTTTGTGTCCCCTTACATGGAATATGAAAAGGTTCTTTATGACTACCTAATTTAAATTAGATTTGTTTTTCTTTTAGCCTTTGCTAACTGAGGTAGTTGTGTGAACAAGGAAGGACATAGAACTTTTCCTTCCATATAATCCACTCAACTCTGCCTATTATTATTGTTTCATATTATTAATCGATTTCATTCTGGTCAGAAGTTTGAGCAGCTGTACAGAGTGACAGAGAAAAGATTTATCACCAGGGAAAAGGATAACTTTCTACTTTCATTTTAGTCCTATTACTTTTGCAGTAATTCCTTTATTTTTTCCTTTAAATATTTCCTCTTTGAGATTTTATTTATGTTGGTGCCAATCTAATCTTCTATAGAAAATATAATATTAATAATTATTATAACAATTTTTAAGGGTAAATATCAAATACAATGGACCAAGCACTCTGAAAATGGTTGTACCCTTTGATTTAATCCCTACAATAACCCTCTTAACCTCACTTGACAGGTGAGCAAACAGATTCAGAGGGTTTAAGCCAGACCAAGGTCATGTAGCTAGTAGGTGGCAGAGCCAGGATTACTCAATTAGTACTTTAAAAATATTTGGTAAGAACTGATATGTCAGACCAAGGTCATGTAGCTAGTAGGTAGTGAAAACAGGATTACTCAATTAGCACTTTTAAAATATTTAGTTAGAACAGATATATCAATCAACACAAATATTAATTTCATTTTATTGGTAAGTTTCAAAAAATATCTATGATGTACTGGGTACTGAAATTTAGATGTTAAAAAAAACAGTTTACCCCAGCTTTATGACAGTGTCCCCTTGGCAACCACTCTTTGGACTAAAGCTCTTTCCTGCCTGAACTCTGAGAGATCTCATCAAACAGAATAAAGAATCTAATCCCTGGATGATATCAGCCCCAAAACTTTGAGTTTCGATACTACACCCAATGAATGTGTTCTTTCTATTTCAACAGGTGAAGAAAGAGGTGGGTGATGTAACTATCGTGGTGAATAATGCTGGGGCAATATATCCAGCTGACCTTCTTAGTACAAAGGATGAAGAGATTACCAAAACTTTTGAGGTCAACATCCTAGGACATTTTTGGGTGAGCGTGAGTCAGAAATATTCCTAGTTTGTGTATGTCTGACAACTCCTCTTAAGGTACATGAAGTTCATAATTGAGTTCACATCCTTCTGGATGGGAAACTCCATATCTTTGCCTTAAAACAACAATCATCCAATATTCGTGTCTCTGACAGAAGGGCACAGATTTCAAGGGGACACGACTCACCAGAATGTAGGCTAGTTAGTCTGCCTTATCCACCAGTACCTAACACAAAGCCTGGCATGTACTGGGCGCTCAAAAAATATTCATGGAGCTTTCCTAAGGATTGTCAGTGTACACCTTTTCAATGCTTTAGAGAAAATACATACTGTGTACATTCACTTGTGACCTCATGTCATAGAATTTTAGAACAGAAAGGACAAAGAACTCACTACTTGGGTTATATAGGGGTTGGGGGTTCTTCTGGCTAGAACTCTGGGCAAAGCACTAGATCAGGCTGGAGCTTAGAGATAAGGCTCTACAGACCTCTTACAATTGTTTGGTTTTGTGAGAGACTGAAATATGTCTTTGTAGAGAGTATTTATATGAATTAATCTTCCAGTGCCTCTATATTAGTGTAGAACATAAGACAGATCTGGATTCTGGAAGAGAGAAGAAAAAGAGAGATGTGTTCCCCCATTTTCCCAAGCCCCTCACACATGCTAATGAGAATTAATTATTATGCCCACCAAACTACTTAGAGACCCCATGTATTCGTTGTCTACAGCTGCATAACAATTATATCAAAACTTAGTGGATTAAAGCCAGAATAAATGTTCATATTCCTCTCACGGTTTCTGTGGGTCAGGAATTTGGAGGTGGCTTGGTTTGGCAGTTCTTGGCTCTATGAATTTGCACAGGGTCCATAGGGTGGGTTTATAAAATTCTCATAAAATAGTATTGATATTTCTCACCAAACAGTAAAGCTTTTTGGAGGTAAAGAAAGACTTTTGGTTTCCTGTAACATCAACATATAATGCACAGTATTACAAATAGGGAGATACTAAATCTAATCATGATGCATAATGACCGTGGGTCAGTACAGGACTCAGCTTTTTCTACTCAACTTGATATAGGTACACAAGATTTTAACTCTTCTCATTAGAAAGATAAAGCCCCAAACAAACAAACAAAAAAAATCACATGATACCAGATTACCATACGGAATTTTCTCAGCTCTGAAAACTCTGAATTTTTCCCTTAATAATATTGTTTAGATGATGGATCCATAAAAGAGATATTTGATTCCCTCTGAAGGGAAGAAGAGGGATATTAAGATGAGTTCTTGGCATGTGATATGCAGTGCACAGCACTCAATGCCAGCTCAAAACAATCGTTTTAATCTTTTTTTCATTTCTGTCATCGGTGGAGAAGTAATCATGGAATCTTGGCATGTATTTCATTTCATCGAAAAAGTTGTCTCAAATGACGTTTTGGCTTAAAAATAAAACTACCTAATTTGGAAACTTAACACCTGTATCATTGTTTCTTTTGGTTCTGCAATGATCCTGAAGATCACAAAGGCACTTCTTCCAGCGATGATGCAGAGAAACCATGGCCACATTGTCACAGTGGCTTCAGTATGCGGCCACAGAGTGATTCCTTATATTATTCCATATTGGTAAGTATTACTTTCTAGCAGTGCTATATATTTTTATACTTTTAAGGTTTTATTAGACCTCAGATTCCAGTCCTCATAACAGGTAATTTGTTTAATTTTTCTTTGTTTTCTTTATTTATTTTTGGAGAGCTAGAATTGTGTTTTCTTCATTTTTGAATCTTCTTAGAACAAAAAGTCAAATGCCTTGCAAAAAATAAAAGCTAAAAAAAATCTCATAGCAGATAATTTGGATTTACAGAATGTATACAGTAGTTTAGAATAAACTCTTAAAAATGACTTCTCCTAAAACAATGAAACTGGTTTTAAATGAAAAATCATTTAAAATATTTTTAGATTTCTGAGAACTCCTCCACAGAGCAATGAAAGAAAACAGTAATGCCAAGCATGTTTCCATTGTATCCTGGAATGAGTAGATGCTCATAAAGGAAATAAGGAACTAAAAAAAAAAAAGAAAGAAAGAAAGAACTCACAGACTAAGAAGCAAAATATAAGGAAGTCCAAATGAACACAAATCTATGCCATGGCCTGCATGCCCAAGATAAGCTAAACAGAGTGGCTCCTGGATCAAAACATTTTCCAGTGTGCTTGTGCCATGAAAGATTGTGTGTGTGTGTGTGTGAGAGAGAGAGAGAGAGAGAGAGACAGACAGACAGGGATTGAGAGAAAGCCTTTACCGTATTAAAAGATGCAGATAGCATATTCCATGCTCTACCAAGGACATAAAGAGACGAAGGTGGGAACTCCCTAAAGACACACTATTTGCAAAATATCTTTTCTTCATACACTCCTTCAATGGCATCTCATTTCCTTATTCTGGTCTTATATCAACCTTATAGAAAAATTTAATTTGTTAACGTTTTGGCCAATTCTTTTTGTAACAGCCAATACATGTGTATCAGTGGGTGGGGATGGCGGTGGGTAGTTAGTTGGTTTATTACTTACCTACACATCCATGTTCAAGGTTGAATTTGGTCACGGACCAAATTATTTCTGACACCAAATGTAGTCACAGATGTAGTTAATTTTCACTGTAGGTTAAGGTGTCCTTGCACATACATATGGTTGTTTCAAGCTGCCTCTACCATCTTAAAACACAAATCAGAATTTCAGATTAAACATTTAATATTGTTTTAATGTTTAGAAATGTGGAAACCCAATGTAATAATAGTTTTCCTTTTTTCTTTTCCTTTAAGAGAGCAGCCCGCCTTTAACTTTATGGTTCTTGTCATCTGGGTCAAAAATACAATTAACATTACATAGCTCCTTATAGGTAATAAAGTTATTATGCATATGCTATTTGATTTAATCCTCAAGATGGCTCTATATTTTATTACCAGCATCTTTTTATAAATGAATTTTATTTTATTTTTTTGTTTTTTGGCTGCACTGTGCGGCGTGTGGGATCTTAGTTCCCCAACTCAGGATCAAACCTGCACCCCCTGCACTGGAAGCGCAGAGTCTTAACCACTGGACCACCAGGGAAGTCCCTATTACCAGCATTTTAAAGATCAGAAAATCAAAGGAAGAAGACAAAGTAGTATGTTGAATGTTACACACACTAACACACCCACACCACCTGAAGTCTTTTTACTCCAGATCTTCACAATGAAATTAAGAAGCCAAAGTGAACTCCACATTTCAAAAGAGAAACTATCAAGAGAGAGAGGAGATATGTGTAGAGTCCCACAGAAGTTTGTTAATACAGATATTAGTTACATACTTTTTCTAAACATGATTTTCCTGATTCATATTTTTCAAAATAAAAACAGCAGTAAAAACTGATTAGAAAACAGTTTAAAGATTGAATGGAAAAACCTTATAGGCAGAATGAGCAGTAAGCAAGTCAATCAAAGTTATTAGAATTTGTTCTATTGTTATCACCGCTAATAAAAAAATTGGTACATTCAGAATTCAGTGAAATCAGATAAGAAAATGTAAATGAAAATAGATGACCACGTGGAAGATTTGGGGGGTTGGCTTTTATTTGTTCTCAAACAAAATCAACATTTTCCTCTCACAGAAAGCTGAGGAATGTTTCACTTTCCCTTAGCTAACAGGGGTGGATAATTCTCTTACAGTTCCAGCAAATTTGCTGCTGTTGGCTTCCACCGAGCTCTGACATCAGAATTTGAAGCCTTGGGAAAAACGGGTATCAAAACCTCGTGTCTCTGCCCAGTTTTTGTGAATACCGGGTTCACCAAAAACCCAAGCACAAGGTAAGGTCAAAATCAAGTTAAGATGGAAATATGGCATGAGAAATTGGTATGAAATCTACATGAGAAATTTTTAGGTGGGTCAACTCAGAAAACAGAAAACAAAAAACCGAAGATGTTATTGTATTGCCTTTAGGTTTTCACTTTGAAATTAGATGAACAAAGGGGAAAAATGCATTAGGGACTAGTAGGAGTGATCAGCTGCCAATGAATCAGGCATTGGGTATTTACTCGTGTCCAGGTGAAAGACTCAACACACACGCAGGTGTTAAGAGGGAGTGAGAATGGGGGTGGGCAGGATGGAGAGGTGTGCTTCGGGGGTGATGGCAAGAGTGTCCTCTCCTGGAAACCACACCCCCAAAACGAATGTTACCTCACCTCCCCCCTCCCGCTCACGGTTCATCCTCCTCAATAGAGTATGGAAAGGCACAGGTATATGCCCCGTTTCCATATTCGACAGCACTGGCCACAGTGCTAGCACAAAGTACTCCAACATTTTCCAAACTTGCCTGATCCTAAGCATCATCACTGCGCTTACATAAAAAATAAATGTTCTCAGGCTCTTCCTTAGAGATTCTGATTCAGTAGAGTGAAACGAGCTCCAAGAATGTTTTGCTTTGTTTTGCTTTGTTTACAAGGAAACCAGGTAACTCTGGAGGCAGGTTTGGAAAACAATGACATAGTAAATATAACCACATGCGTTTGATCAGGGCTACCACCCTGTCCTCCTTTAAAATGCAAATGTTCCTAGAAGCGGCAGTAAGCTGAGTCTTTAACCCCTCAGTCAAGGTGAATTTCTTTCTTTTTTTTTTTTTTTTTAATAAATATATTTATTTATTTTTGGCTGTGTTGGGTCTTCATTTCTGTGAGAGGGCTTTCCCCAGTTGCGGCAAGCGGGGGCCACTCTTCATCGCGGTGCTCGGGCCTCTCACTATCGCGGCCTCTCGTTGCGGAGCACAGGGTACAGACGCACAGGCTCAGTAGTTGTGGCTCACGGGCCCAGTTGCTCCGCGGCATGTGGGATCTTTCCAGACCAGGGCTCGAACCGGTGTCACCTGCATTGGCAGGCGGATTCTCAACCACTGCGCCGCCAGGGAAGCCCTTTTTTTTTTTTTTAAACTGAGACCTTTTCTTTTTTTTTTAATTAATTAATTTATTTATTTTTGGCTGCATTGGGTCTTCCATTGCTGAGCGCGGGCTTTCTCTAGTTGCAGCAAGCAGGGGCTGCTCTTCATTGCGGTGCGCGGGCTTCTCGTTGCGGTGGCTTCTCTTGTTGCGGAGCACGGGTTCAAGGCACACGGGCTTCAGTAGTTGTGGCACGAGGGCTCGGTAGTTGTGGTGCACGGGCTCTAAAACACAGGCTCAGTAGTTGTGGCACGTGGGCTTAGCTGCTCCACAGCATGTGGGATCTTCGCGGACCAGGGCTCGAACCCGTGTCCCCTGCATTGGCAGGCAGATTCTTAACCACTGCACCACCAGGGAAGTCCAAGGTGAATTTCTTGACCAAGTACTTTGTTTCTGGTAAAGGAAGATTTGAGACAACAAGAGAGGAGAAATTGGCCCTGCAAAGAGAGGAAAAAAGCAGAAAGGTGAGGATAAGGACCCTAAAATTAATACACCTGCTTCACAATTTGCCTCGATTCTAATAAACATTCTGCTACAGGTTAACAAAATATACTGAGCTTGCTAATCTGAAACCAATTTATTATTGGAAGGGAATTAGTCCTAAATATAGTCATTCAAAGGAGCTAACAAATTCCCTTTTAAGCTCAGCCTCATCTGAAGCTACGGACTCTGAAACTCTGAATTAGCTGCGTCATCTCCAGAGCTGTAGCCACTCCCTGGCAGTTGAGTCCTTAACTGTGTTAGAACACAAGTACTTAACAAGTACACGGTACTGTACGTAAGTAAATACAATGATATAATTGGGACTCTGGGCTCAGTTTTCTTAAATAGGAAATTGGGCCCAATACAAATCCTCTTGGTAAGCATTCAGGCTTAGTGTGAGCCCAGAGTACCAGGTCTTCCAGAGGGGAAGGCAAAATAGATGACAAGAGTAATGCTAATACGACCTCGGGTATGTGGGTTCCTGGGGATGATCTGGGGGACTGACCCAGGCAATGCTGAAAATTTGGAATTGGTCTCACCCAGACTACCTGATTCTGAACTTCCTTGGCAAAGGCTAACATGTCCATATACTAATGTGAGGCTTGGCTCAGAGACAGGGTTGATAGACCCAGGTAGGGGAAATCAGGGAGGGAAGAAGTAGTACCCAATAATTTAGAAAACTATTGATGTGTATTACTCTCTGCTGGCTTGCCACTCAAAGTCATGGAAACCTCAATCACATAATAATCTGAAGTAAATCACTTGATATCTCAGGGAAGGAAGTTATAACAGTGACTACTTACTTAACTCCTCCATACAACCTTTGTAGTCACTAAGCCATTCAGCCTATGCCTAGACAACTTAACTTTGGTGCAATACTTTCAATCCATTTACATTTTAATTTCCTGTCATCATCTTGCATTAATGGGCATGCTATACTGGCCTGTGGTTATGAATACTTCTCAAGAACCCATGTATACAGTCTTCAGTATAAGCAAGGTCACACCTCTAGTTGTAATGTAATACTCCCTATGCATGTCTTGAACTCTCATTAAACTTCAGCATAGGCAAGTCAGCAGTGAATCTCAAGTACTAAACGCCCTCAGAACAATCCAGCTTTGTGGGATACCTCCACAAGAAAGCAAGTGTACTTAGCTATAGATTTCTCTTCTCATAAGAAGAAAGCAAGTGTACTTAGCTATAGATTTCTCTTCTCATAAGAAGAAAGCAAGTGTACTTAGCTATAGATTTCTCTTCTCATATCTAACAAGCCCTGAAGAAAGATGCCAGATGTTTCCTTTCTATCCTTTGATCAGTCCTACCCACTACTCTTCCTTGCCTGGCTCCTCTTCTCTTCTATTATCTAATTCCTCACCACCATTTTGATGTTTTGACTGAGTGAGCCATGAAGCACACCTACTGGATGTGAAAGTAGTAGATTGTGATAACAAAACATCAACGTGGCATGGGGGAGGGAAGGCAGGCAGTATTTGTGCAGTGAATCCTGGAAGCTTTTATTTTTGTATTATTATTTTTTAATAAATTTATTTATTTAATTTATTTTTTATTTTTGGCTCCGTTGGGCCTTCGTTGCTGCGTGCGGGCTTTCTCTAGTTGCGGCGAGCGGGGGCTACTCTTCATTGTGGTGCGCGGCCTTCTCATTGTGGTGGCTTCTCTTGTGGCGGGGCATGGGCTCTAGGCTTGTGGGCCTCAGTAGTTGTGGTGCGTGGGCTCAGTAGTTGTGGCTTGTGGGCTCTAGAGCTCAGGCTCAGTAGTTGTGGTGCATGGGCTTAGTTGCCCCATGGCATGTGGGATCTTCCTGGACCAGAGCTCAAACCCGTGTCCACTGCATTGGCAGGTGGATTCTTAACCACTGCGCCACCAGGGAAGCCCCTGGAAGCTTTTAAATCCTAATTAGTGAAAAGATAAGTTAATTTTCCTGCTTTTGTTAATTATAAAAAACAACAAAAAGGACCAAACTTTTCTTTTTTAATCACAGACTATGCCCTGTATTGGAGACAAATGAAGTTGCAAGAAGCTTGATAGATGGAATACTTACCAATAAGAAAATGATTTTTGTTCCATCATATCTCAATATCTTCCTAACACTAGAGAAGTAAGTACAGCACAAAACACCTAAAATACTACAACACTGATAGAGCTATCATTATGGAGAGTTTTTCAGTTGTGAAAGTTGCCATGGAAATTCTTCATGCCTGGGGAGAAGAGTTGTTTCCTCTACTATTACCTTACTCAATCTATAAAAAGAGAATGATTCATTTTCTCTACTCCATCTATCACCTCTGCCCAGTCTTTGCCAGAGACTATTCTAACTGAAGGAAAGACAGTTTAAAGAGAATGCAATATGGTGAACTAGCTAAAACTAAAGGGTCTATAAAGAAGCCTGCTGGGGTTTTGATTAAGACTGCATTGAATCTGTAGATCAATTGGGGGAGAGCAGACATATTAACAATATTGAGTCTTCAAATCCAAGAGCACAAAGAACACAAGGTATCTTTTTATTTTTTCATCTTTTTCAATATATCTACACAGTATTTTGTAATTTTCCGTGTACAAGTCTTACACACCTTTTGTCAGGTTTATCCCAAAGTATTTGATGGTTTTTATGCTATTGCAAATGGCATTTTAAAAAAGTTTCTATTTCCCATTGTTTGTTGCTAGCATGTATTTGATTTTTGCACTTTGATCTGTATTTAGCAACCTTGCTAAACTCACTTCTAGTAGCTTTTTTGTAGATTCTAACAGACATTTTTACACAGATGATCATATTTCCTGCAAATAAAGACACTTTTACTTCTTTTTTTCCAGTCTATATGTTTTTTACTTCTTGCCTTATCACACTGGCTAGAACCTCCTATGCAATGTCAGAGAGGATTGGTGAAAACACACATCCAAGTGTTGTTTCTGATCTTCAGAGGAAAGTAGTCAGTCTTTCACAATTAAGAATGATATCAGCTATAGATTTTTTTCATTTTCTCTTTATCAGGTTGAAGAAGTTCCCTTCTATTACACTTTGATGAGCGTATTCATCAAGAGTAGATACGGATTTTGTCAAATGCTTTTACTGAATATGTTAAGATATTATGGTCTTTCTATTTTAGTTTGTTCATATGGTGCATTACACTGACTCGTTTTAAAGATTAAACCAACCCTGCATTGTAATGTCTTTGTCTGATTTTTGTGTCAGGATAACACTGACCTCATAAACTGAGTTGGAAAGTATTCCCTCCTCTTCTCTTTTCTGGAATAACTTGTGTTGAATGGGTATTCTTTCCTTCTTAAACATTTTGTAGAATTCAACAGTGAAGCCATCTGAGCCTGTTGTTTAGCCTCTTAGCTAAACAATAAGCTCCTCAAAGGGAGTAGCTGTTTTTAAAGTACTTTAGTCTACCTTATTATAGAGGGCATAATATCAATAGATATTCAGCAAAAACTCAAGGAGAGGTGGAGAGGCAGATGGAATGGATTCTGGTGGTGCTGTTCTGTGAACTCTTAGCATCAGGATTCATTGACAGTTACAGCAATAAGCCTAGATCTTCAGTTTTAGGTCTTTACTCACATAGGATTTCATGTAATAGTTTACTAATATGAGAAGGTGAGAAGAGTGGTATATATCAGTGCTTTCTTTATATTTGCATAATATTTGAACTGTGAGTATTAAAAGACACACACAAAAAAAGAGAGAGGTAGATGTGAAGAAAGAACAGAAGAAAACTAAATGCAAACCAGATAACTCTCAGGGTATTTTTAACTGACAACATAAAAGAACTCTGGTGTCAAAGATTTTAAATTGAAATTTTGTCATCTTTTTTTCATACAGATTTCTTCCTGAACGTGCCTTGGCAGCCATAAATCACATACAGGATATTCAATTTGAAGCAGTGGTTGGCCACAAAACCAAAATGAAATGAATAAATGTGCTCCAGGCTGAGATGTATGCACCTTAATGATGTGGAACTAAGTTTAGAGTCAATGCTTCAAAGCTCTATTTCACATTTTTCAATGCCATTAATATTAAAAACATTGGTTTGACATTAGCAGTGGTCAAATGAACAAGACTAATCACCTGTCTTTCTATTTCTCGAGATTATTTATGTAGTTTTAATAGTCAGACCTATTTTTTATTCCATGCCTCTTAAAAACTTCTATGCTTACATAAACATACTTAAAAGGGTCATTTTTCTTTAAGAGATTTCATTTCTTTTCTTTCCATTTAAGGGTGGACAAAGCTACCTCCCTGACCGTAAATACAAAAAGAACTTATTTACACAGGGAAGTTTTAAGACTGTTCTTAAAGTAGTCTTCCAAACTGTAGCCAGGCCACAGAATGTCAGCAAGTACACAGTGTGAGTGAAAAGTTAGAGATCAAGTTTAAGCAGGCAGCTGTGCTCCAAAAGGCAGAAAGATTACTCCTATGAAACTCAATGTTTGGGAGCTTTCTCTAGCTTCTCCATTTTTCATCAGCCCCAAACAGAACTTTCTCACCTGATTCTGTCCCTTATATAGCTCTTATATCCACCAAGAGTGGACCCGCCACACTTTCTGCCCTTTTCATAATCTCTTAAAATACTATGACATTTCGAAAGGTGACTCTCTCTTGAATCTCAGAGTATCTAAAATTTTAACCCCATGGTAACCTCTTCTTTGTAGTTTATGCTTTCACATATCATTGGTACCAGAGATGTTTAGACAGTTTTGAGCTTCAAAAATGAAAGCTAACCCAGGGAAAGGAACTAGGCTGGCTACCTAATAGTGCACCATGGATCTGAGAGATGGAGGGGATAACAAAGTGGTCTTTTTTTTTCTTAATAGAAAGAAAAATCTGTTTCCAACTACATCAAGAATAATCTTGTTTTCTGTGTTTTTCACACATGTTATAGGCTGCTTTTACATTGACTATCCTATTTTATCCTCATTAAAAACAAATCATTAATAAAAGCAATTTCTTAAAAACAAATGATAAATGTGTTGTTGTGCTTTTAAAAAATGACCTCTTGTAGTTATAAAATTAAGAGTTTCGATTTCTAATCTCTGAGTCTCTGTGAGCCTCCTTCAGGAAGCAAGGATCTGGGTGGTAGCAGAGAGATCTTGCAGATGTTGAGGGGGACAAGGGATTCTCCCAACTCCGGCTTCTTTGACAGTTAGGAGTGTTGGTGTATGTGCTGAAACTTACTGAGTCCTTTGTATGTGAGGCACTGAGCAGAGTACTATTGTTTTAAGATTTTTTTCCTTTTTACTTTGGCAATAATTTTTGTTCATGATATTCTTTTAATTGTTTGCCTTAAAACTAAGAACTTTATGAGAGAAACCTTAAAATGTATTATTTTTAAAGTATGATTATAAAACTTACTTCAAAAGAGGAATATGTATAGTAAAAAATATAAACCCGCCCCGCACAATCCCAGTCCCTAAGTGTACTATTAATGTACAATCTTCCTATCTTTTTCTAATGCAGGCACAAGCACATATATGAGAAATACATTACATTCTTTTACTGCACGTGTTACACAAATTGTTTCAAGACAAGACACACATTATATTCTGTAACTTGCTTTTTTAACTGACCAACACATGCCCAAAGCCTTTTCTTTCAGTATATAGAGTTTAACCGCATCCTTTTTCATGGGCACACAGTACTAAATGGTACTATATTTAACCATTCCTTTGTAATATAACATTTAGGATGTTTCCAATTTTTCTCAATTTATTTACTTTTTATTTACTTAACAAATACTTATTGAGTGTCAACCACAGTTCTAGACCCCGGGAAACATGAGTGAATAAAGCAAACTTCTTGCCTTAATGGAGCTCACATTCTAATAGGTAGAACAAACAACAGACTGCAGGTGTCATGAGAAAGAGTTTCTAAAATAGTAGAGTTGGGACTTCCTGGTGGTGCAGTGGTTAAGACTCCGAGCTCCCAATGCAGGGGACCTGGGTTCGATCCCGGGTCAGGGAATTAGATCCCACATGCCGCAACTAAAGATCTCGGGTGCCGCAACTAAGACCCAGCCCAGCCAAATAAATAAATAAATAACAAAATAGTAGAGTCAAGGAAGAACTCTCTGAGAACTAACATTTTTGGATAGAAATATGTGTGAAGTGAAAGCATGGCCTGTGCAAATATCTAGGGAAAGGAAAGTGCAAATTCTGATGAAGGAACAAACTTCTCTGAAGAACTGTATGAGGGCCACTGAGGCCAGAGTGGACGAGCAAGTGGGCAGTGCTGTAGGTGACGTGCCAAAAGAGATACCAAACTGTTGGAGACCACACAGGCCACAGTAAGAAGTTTTGTTTTCTCTGAGTGTCAGAGAAAGGATCTGAGGATTTGAGTTAGGAACTGACCCATATAAATGAAATCCCAACGTTAGATGCAAAGAAAAAACTTTCCCTTTTTAATCCAATTTTTGGCTTTAAGCCTTTGTGAGTGAAACTCAGAGAAATACCTGGAAGCACAGATATTGAGCTCTCTTTGCCTATTTTTGCTGTATACTTTGACTATTGACTTCTTCCTTGTCAGCTCCAGGTGTGTTTCTAAATGTTTTACTATGACAATCTCCATCTCAGAAATCTCCTCAAGGGTACTCACTAACACCAAAATCCCAGTTCCGGGGCTAACTCTAGGGTGTGCAAGACCCTGGGCAAATGTTTCCTGTGGGTTCCTGTCTATATAAATAAGTCGATTAAAAATGTATTACAGGGACTTCCCTGCCAGTCCAGTGGTTAAGACTCCACACTTCCACTGCAGGCAGCACAGGTTCGATTCCTGGATGGGGAACTAAGATCCTGCAAGCCGTGTGGAGCAGCTAAAAAAAAAAAATTGGAGTATATACACTAAAATATTTCTAGTGGGTGGTAGGATTTGAGATGATTTAAAATTTTTTTCTAGTGTCATGTCTGTTGTCAAGGTCTTTCCAGCGTTGTTGTTTTTTTAATTTTGAGTTTTATTTTGACAGTTAACAATTCAACTAAAATATTTTCATAAGAGAAATGCTATTTTCACTTTGGATCAAGAATGCTGTGTGATTATAAATAATGTTACGAAAATATTATCCAGGAGTTAGAAACCTTTCTTTCTTTCTAAATATTTATTTATTTATTTATTTATTTAGCTGTGCCAGGTCTTAGTTGTGGCATGCAGGATCTTTTTAGTTGTGGCATTTGGGATCTTTAGTTGCAGCATGCAAACTCTTAGTTGAAGCATGCGGGATCTAGTTCCCTGACCAGGGATCAAACCCGGGCCTGCTGCACTGGAAGCATGTAGTCTTAACCACTGGACCACCAGGGAAGTCCTTTCTTTCTTCGTTTCTTTCTTTTCTCTCTTTCTTTTTCTTTCTTTCTTTCTTTCTTCGTTTCTTTCTTTTCTTTCTTTCTTTTTCTTTCTTTCTTTCTTTCTTTCTTCTTTCTTTCTTCCTTCCTTTCTTTCTTTCTTTTTCTTTCTTTCTTCCTTCCTTCCTTTCTTTTCTTCTTTCCTTTTTTCTTTCTTTCTTTCAGCTTTTTATTATACAGACTTCTAAAATATATTTTAAAATAGTATAATGACTCATATACCCGTCACGCTGCCTCTCCAATTGTCAGCTTTTTGCCAGCTTGTTTGATCCTTATTTCTAACTGCTTCCACCTCTTCTATTATTTTTTTAAATTGTGACTTTAAAAACTACATAACATTAAATTCACCATCCTAACCACTTTGAAGTGTACAGTTCAATGGTGTTCAGTGTATTGACATTCTTGTGGAACAGATTTCTAGAACTTTTTCATCCTGCAAAATTGAAACTCTGTCCATTAAGCACTAATTCCCTCTCCCCTCCTGCCCTCAGCTCTTAGCAACCACCTTTCTACTTTCTGTTTCTAGGATTTTAACTACTTTAGATACTTCACAGGAGTAGGATCATACAGTATTTGTCCTTTTGTCACTGGCTCACTTCATTCAGCATAATGTCCTCAACGTTCATCTATGTGGTATTATGTGACAGGATTTTCTTTTTTAAAGCTGCATAGTATTCCACTGTATGTATATACCACATTTTATCTAGTCATCTGTCAATGGACATTTGGATTGCCTCCATCTCTTTCTTCTATTATTTTTGAATATATTCTACATATCATGTTATTGGGAATATTCCTTATTTCATATCAATCTAATCCAAGTTAGGCCATTTCATATTAAGTAAGTCAAGCCCCTAATACAATACTATATACATCTGGGTTATCATTATGTTACATGATATATCATTGGGCAGAGGGCATAATCAAAGAAGAGAAAGAAATTTTCAGTGGGTAAAATATTCAATTTTTTAAATCTAGAAATGAGATAACCGGCAAAATTTGAATAAGATCTGTAGATTATAGAATGATAACAATGTTAATTTCCCAGTTTTAATAATGGTACTATGATGTGTGTAAGATATTAACATTTAGAGAAATTGGTTGAAGGTTACACTTGTATTATTTTTGCCACAGTGGTGCAAATCTGAAATTATTTCAGAATAAAAATGTTTTTGAGTGCTAGTTTCTCTATAGATAATTGGTATCTTCTGAATAAAACTTAGATTTGCCCTTTTAAAATCCCAAACTTGGTGGATTAGAGATTGAGAAATGCACATCCTGGAGGAAGGTAAAAATAAAAGGGTGATAATCTTGGTTATCCTACATCTGAGCAAGAGTAGGGCATGCTGGGAGATTCCTGCCCAGAAACCCAGCTACCTTTCTGTGGGTAAAGGACAGCTAGGTGTCAACAACCAAGCAGAGATACCCAGCAAGTTCCTAATCTTTGACTTTTTTGTAAGAACATAATTTTCATTGGCAAAAAAGACAAACTAAATATGAAAATTGGAGCTATGTAGAATACAGGAGAAAGGGAGCCTAATATCATTTTAATTTATTATTTTTAGCATAAAATAAAATATATGAGTTAAATGAACTAATTCAGCCTTCCTAATAATTGGACATAATTACATTTTTATGAATTTCTTCTCCATGCATTTTCCCTGTGTGCCTGCATGAACTTATCACAAGCTCTCCCTCTGTTCAATAAATGTGAGCTAACACTTGACCCTTTATTGTGCAATTAATATCATCTCTGAGCCTGATATTAAAAACTATGAGTAGCTATTAATTTCACAGTTGTCATTTTCCAGTAAGCAAGCACGAGTCTTATCTTAAAGCTAAAGCTCTAGAGAGTGGAGCCAGGTATGAAAGAAAACTCTGAGCTAAATTCATATACCACAAGGTAAATAGTTGAGAAAAATTCAAAGAAGCAACCATTTTACTTAAATGGTGCCAAAGTTCCAGTTTCAGTAAACCAGGTGGTTTTATATCATATAGACACTGTTGGAGTTCCTTTTCTAACTTTCTAGTTAAGTTAATATGTTGAAGACAAGACCAACTTCATGGACATGTGTACATTTGCACAGAGTCTTATGCCCAGAAGAACCCCACGAATGATTTAATGCTCTGCTGTTGCCATCTTGAAATTCTTAATAATTTAGGAGCAAGGGATCCTGCATTTTCATTTAGCTCAGGGCCCTGCAGATTATAGATCTGGTCCTGGCTGAAGGCACCTCCAGTACCAATCAGCCCTCATCCAGGGTAAGACTTCATAGACATCATGCCTAAACCCCAGCCTCAGCCTCTGTCCCTTCAGGCTGGAAAGTGAGACTCCACCTCAAGGTGGTTTACCATTTATGTAGAGGTACTCAGTGATGGTTAATTTCCATCCCTTTCCCTCTCTCCTCCTTATTTCCCATTTTTCTGTTCCCCTTTCCTCCTTTCCCACTTTATTCTCCCTTTCTCCTTCCATTTCCTCCCCTCCTAATTCATCTACCACATTGCCAAGTCCTTCGCCCTCATTCTGCTCCCTCTCTCTCATTTCTAATGTTTTCTAATTTCTAACCATTTGTAATGTTTTAAATTCCCATTCCTCTCTCCCCCTTCCCTTTCTATCTAACCCTCACCCACCTCCATTCCCCATTCAAGTGGGACCTTTGAGAGCTGGTGCCCCAGGACCCAGTGTGGCCAGAGACAACGAGGCTTGGTGTTTCAGCTAATGCCAGCTCTGAACTCCAAGAGAGACCGTGCTCTGAGGGCCTTTTGATCCCGCAGAGATGGAGTCAGCTACAGTCCCTTGACTTTTCCAACACACATTTCAAATTTTTTATTACCTGCTTTTTAATCATTCCAGATTGAATCCAAGGAAAATTCACCTGTCAGTTAAAGGATGTCTTAGAGAGCAACTTATCTTTTTGAAATGGCCTGAAAATAGATTTGAGGGAAGAAAGCTCAGAGGTCTCTAGGGCTCCTGGAATCCTGGAAATCTGGGTGGAGAGTCTGACCCTGTGGTCATTCTCATCAGCATGGAAACTGTTAACGTGTTTTATTTACACTTATGTAACTTATCACCCGATGGTGGCTGCATCATATCAGAGTCTGTACACTCTTCATAGAACGCTCTGCCCTCTTTTTTCAGGACCTTGCTGGACAGGAGAAAGTTGAGCATTATGAACTCTGGCTGGCAATGCTTAAACAAAAACAAACCAACATAACACATCTGGAGGTGGTATCAACACAAATGGCAGCAGTTGCTCTTGATTTGCCAGGGCCCCTGCCAAGTGGAGGCCTGATGATTTTGGTATGAAGAACTTGGTTCAGTCTCAGTTAAAGAAAATTCATTATTTGAACTGAAACATGATCCATGTTCACACAGAAGGATATCTTAGTTCAGTCAAGGTGAGAGATGGGCTAATCTAGAATAGGTTCCGGAAAAGACATCACAATTCCTACTTTTAGTGGCGGGGGAGGGGGACGGGGAGTGCAAAGTGCCACTTCATTACTGTTTGCTTTCTTGATTTTTCAGGGACTGTGGTTTTCTAGAAGCAGAGAAATTGTGGAAGTAAAGAGAGAAAAAAAATATTTTCATGGGTCAGTGACCAAAAAGTGTTTTGCCAAGTAGATAAAGGAGTATGAGAAGCCTGATAATGCTTGTTGTGGTAAAACAAGATACTGTAGCAAATAACTTCCACATTTCCAGTGGTTAGCTAATACAATGAAAGTGTTTTTCTTATTCATATAAAGGACCCAGGCAGGTGTGCCTGGTCAGAGAGCAGCTTTCATGGTTATTCCAGGGTACACGGCCCTTCCTTCTTGTAGTTCTGTTTTCTAGGATCTCAGAGTTCTCTGAAGTGGATGGTGTAAGAGAGAATGGAGAAGAATGGAGAAGCCTCAGCCACTTCTAAGAAACCTGCAGCCCCACCTCATCCACAGATGAATGGAGAAACGAAATGTGCTATATCCATACAATGCAATATTATTCAGCCTTTAAAAAGGAAGGCGATTCCGACGTATGCTACAACATGGATGAACTTTGAAGACGTTATGTTAAGAGAAATAAGCCAGACACAGGAGGACAAATACTGTATACTTCCAGTTATATGAGGTATCTAGAATAGCCATACACATATAGACAGAGAGTAGAACAGTGGTTCCCAGGAGCTGGGGGGAAGGAGGACTGGGGATTGTACCTTTAAAAGGTACAGAGTTTTAGTTTGGGATGATGGAGAGTGGTGATGATTGTACAACAATGTGAATGTACTAAACATCACTGAACTGTACACTTAAAAATGGTAAATTTTATGTTAAGCATATTTTGCCATAATAAAAAAAGGCCTCAGTGTAGAACTAGTCAAGAACATCCAGGAAAAAACAATCTTTAGCTGAGCAGCTGCTTTCCAGTGATACCTGCACACTGTGAGAGGGAGCATGGAGTTTGGGTGGACATTTAACTTTTTCTGCCAAACTGGGAAGGAAGAGGTACAAAGCACTGAAATATTCTTTTTAAAAATGATCCATTCCTAGGGACTTCCTTGGCGGTCCAGTGGTTAAGACACTGTGCTTCCTCTGCAGGGGGCACAGGTTCGATCCCTGGTCGGGGAACTATGATCCTGTACGCCACGTGGCATGGTCAAAAAAAAAAAATGCTTCTTGTCAAAAGAAGCATTTGAAAATGCAGCTGAGGCATCCTTCAGACTTCAGCTTCCATGATCACCCCATCTAAATTAGCCTCTTTATCCTGTCATTCTTCACTTTATTGTATTTCTTTCATAGCACCTCCCACTGATATTTGTTTACTATTTATTTGCTTATTTGCTTAGTGGTTCTCTCCCTTCTGAGGGAATGTAAGCTCCAAGAACTTTATCAGTCTTATTTACCACTGTTATCGCAACTACCTGATAAAAGTGCCTGCTATTTATTAGGTGTTAAATATTTCTTGAATAACTCAATGTGCAAAATAGTTGTGTAAAGAAGTGTATTCATTAAGGTAACAATAATCACTTTTACAGATAAATCCCCAAATCCCAGCTGTTCATAGAATAAGATTTTATTTATCATTCACATTGTTACCAAGCAAGGACTCGCTGCCCAACACACATAGAAGCCTATACTGTAATAGGGAAGAAACTTGTATTCTACTACAAGTCAATCACTAAAGGGATGTTGCCTATAAGCTTAAATTATACATAATGGCCCATCTCTAGGAACCCTGCCTCCCAGGTAATGAGCATTAAGCTAAAATACCTTTGTTTAGCTCATAGGAAATAACCTGACCAGGCCCACCTGTGAATGACTGCAGACAGGAGGAAATTAACCCATCCCATCCAGAGGCTGATAGGAAGCAGGAAATGTTTGACTTTACTCCTTCTCCTTTTGGTATAAAAGAAGCCTGAGTACCAAGTCAGGCAAGATGGTTTGGGGGGACATGAGTCCACCGTCTTCTCGGTCTGCTGGCTTTCCAGATAAAGTTGCCATTCCTTGCCCCAGCAGCTCGTCTTCTCGACTTATTAGCCTGTTGTGTGGCGAGCAATACGAGCTTGGGCTCGGTAACACTACTATGGCACTGGCTTTTGAGAAAAGAGCTTTATTGTGAGGTTGACGACAAGGAAACAGGAGGCAGGCCTCAAATCTGTCTCCCATATCTGGGGTTCGGGATGAAATTTAAGGGGTTGGGAAACAGCTTGGTATGTGGAAATGCTGGTGGGGCAGGTTTCCATCAGAGGTTTGGAAATTGGCCATTTATGGTAAAATACGGCAAAGGGCTTCAGCTCTGGATCTTCCTGGACAACAGACCCTTGGCTTCTGAAAGGGTTCCGGTGTTCAGGTTTCGGTCACATCCTGGTCCTTTGGTTCTGAGTGTTATTTGAGGTCAGAATTTTCTGTGCGCATGCTTCAGCTGCATGACTTGTGGCTTTGTTCCGTTGTCTCTGAAAAACAACTCAGAATCTTGTCACTGACAGAGTAGAACCAGTTCAAGCTGGTCCTGTGGTTACAACATGAAATCCGTTCAGGAGACCAATTTACTCTCATGTGGCTCTGCCCTCCTAGAGGGCTTTGTCCTCGGCATTCCATCAACAGAAGGTGAAAAAGAGAATGGAGGTTTTGGTAGGCTAAGCTTACAAGTGACATATATTGCTTCCTCTTGCCTTATTTTGGCTGGAACTCAGTCACATGGCTACCTCCATGTAAAATTTGTTTTGAAGCTGCAAGTTTTTGATGGATGGATGAATCGTCAGTATTAGAAGCACTAAAATTACTGTTCTTTTCCCAGTGTTCCCAATGACAGCAAGATGTTCAAACATGAAAACCTAAAGGTAAATTGTTGATGTAAAATGCATTCAGTTATAACAGAATTGTAGTAAATTTAAAGGAAAATAAAATTATAAAATTACTTTTTAATAAATACTTATGGAAACTACAAGTTTAAAACATTTTATTTCCAGTAAACCTCTGCCCATATTTTTGTTGGGGGTGTCCTTAATGGCTGTGTGCTTCTCTTCCCAGCTCTGCATTCAGGGATATCACATTGATAGCTTGAAATCTGCCATGGTGGGAGTATTTACACAGGAGAAGGGAAAAAGCCAAATATCAGGGTTTCTAACCTTCCCACCCCAGGAGAGCTAGTTGTTAAACATTTACCAGCCCTGAACCTAGCATTTGCTGCTAAGTTTACTATATGGAAATTGATATTAAGAGGTATTTTACAAACCTATTGGGAATTGTGGGCAAGTTGATCCATAAGTTCAAAAAAAACTAAACAAGTGGGAAAAAATGAAGCAATTATTATCTCTAGGAAAAGCAAAACATATAAATATACTATAATTATAATGCATTATCTGGCTCAGCTAGGGGCAAAATTTTATATAATCATTATAATGAAAGCACCGAATATGGGTTTAATCAAAACTGGAGTGTAATTATATTGGAGGGAAGAAAAACAGGAAGGAGGTCTGTGTAAGGGAGCTAAAATCTTCACCTGTTATATTGAAAGTGGTGACAGGCATGAGAATGTCCCCTCTCAGATCTCTAGATGCGGGGAGCATATCTACCATGGGCCCAGTTACTGCACTTTGAAATCCATCACCATGTTTATGTGGAGGTCATACCCATGGTGTGCTCCCAGCCAATGACTGAGAGATAGGGGATTCCTCCGATGGGTCACTGTGACTCAAGGACTCCCCAGTGGCCTTGCTGACCTTTCCTTATAGCTGCTCTGTGGTCTAAGGTAACTCCACCCTATCTTCTGCCCTTCCCTATCTCTTGACTTAGTAAGAACTGCAGGCAATCTGACAGCATTTCCTAGCCTTCTCCAAGGTCCCTTTCCATTTTTTCTCACAGGCATTTACCCTAAGGAAGTTCTCACTTCTGTGTCTGCCTCTTAGAGGGAGTGGGCTACCACTGAAGTCAATAATATCTAAAATTGATGAATCTAATGATTATATCTTTTTTTTCCTTGAAATACACATGTAAATATCAGAAGAAATAGCTAAAAGCAGTAAAAGTGGTGAAGGGGCACACATTTTTAAGTCTTTAGCACTACTTGACTTTTTAATATGTGTATGTATTAACTGTTTTTAACTACATGGTTTAAAAAGTAAAAGACCACTGCTCTAGATATTGGTTGCTCTAGATTGTTGAGGGGAAACAAAATTTTATCTAAACTTTATCATCTGTTCTTCTAGCAATGACTCCTTTCATTTTCATTTTGGATACCAGCCGCGACAGGCTGATTCAGTAAACTCCTTGCAAACAGCCCCTCCCAGAGGGAGCAAAATGATCTGCCATCTAAGCGCCACTCTGCGATGAAAGTGCTATTGGTAATGCCCTTGAGTTGTTCTTTCTACATTTAATATATAGAAAAGGTTAATTTTGAGAGGTGTTATTTTTTTCCTTGTCTCCTCCCCACTTCAGGTAGACAAGCCCTCACTATCACTTTTCCTTGGGGATTTTTGCAAAGTCCATCAAAAGTTATATAAATCCTCAAGAAATTCACTAGAACTTTTTTTTTTTTTTAAGATTGATTGATTGATTGCTATGTTGGGTCTTCGTATCTGTGCTAGGGCTTTCTCCAGTTGCGGCAAGTGGGGGCCACTCTTCATCGCGGTGCGCGGGCCTCTCACTATCGCGGTCTCTCTTGTTGCGGAGCAGAGGCTCCAGACGCGCAGGCTCAGTAGCTGTGGCTCACGGGCCTAGTTGCTCCGCGGCACGTGGGATCCTCCCAGACCAGGGCTCGAACCCGTGTCCCCTGCATTAGCAGGCAGATTCTCAACCACTTGCGCCACCAGGAAAGCCCCAGTAGAACTTTTAAACAAAATCTAGAACACCTTTTCACACATAAAAAATGTTTGACAATGCTAGGACAGTTTATTGAAACATTGTATTTTGTTATCCCAAAACAATAAGTTCATTCACCATCTTCATGATAGTTAAAGAGTATTTTCTCATGCTGTGCTCAAGTCCTTAGGAAAAAGCCACCTAATCCTAAATCCTTTCAACTTTTCACTGAAAAATGTAGTGGGAAATTCTAGTGAAACTGATAGATTAAAACATAAATTTACCATCATTCCCTCTCATAACTCCTCTAAAATGGCAGTGAAGGTAACTTTAAAAGATATAAAGTCACAGGATTAAAAAAAGAAAAGACTACAACAGAGAAGAGAATATACAAAGCAGATGGATGAGAGATAAGTTACAGCAGAACAGAGAAACCTGAAATCTAAACCCCAGAGGGGTAAACCCCAAAGAAGCAAACTGACCTTTGCAAACTAACTTTTGAGGAAATTAAAGTAAAACAAGCAAATAAATATAATGATATCCTCAAAGATTTAAGACACTGTATAAAATATAAAATACCCTTAGAACAAGAAAAATGTGCTATTTTATAAAAGGAACTTTTAGAAAACAAAAGGAGAAATCTTGGAAGTGAAACATAATATTACAGATACTAGAAATGCAATAGGGACTTCCCTGGTGGCACAGTGGTTAAGAATCCGCCTGCCAATGCAGGGGACACAGGTTCAAGCCTTCCCAGACCTTCCTGGTCTGGGAAGATCCCACATGCCGCGGAGCAACTAAGCCCATGAGCCACAAGTACTGAGCCTGCACTCTAGAGCCCATGAGCCACAACTACTGAGCCCACATGCCACAACTACTGAAGCCTGAGTGCCTAGAGCCCATGCTCCGCAACAAAGAGAAGCCACTGCAATGAGAAGCCCGCACACAGCAACGAAGACCCAATGCAGCCAAAAATAAAAAATAAATAAATTTTAAAAAAAAGAAATGCAATAAAAAGTTTAGAAGATAAAGCCAAGGAAATGTCACAGAAATTAAAACAAAGAGACAAAGTTTTAAAACAAAAAGAGAGAAGAATAGAAAACAGGCGAACCAGAGTTCCAGAGAAGACAAGAGGGGAGGAATTAACAAAGAACTATAACCAAAAAATTCCCCTATTTATTTAGTCATGAATTCATTTGTTCTCTTTTCAGTGAGTGCCTTCTATATGCCAGACCCTGTGCTGGGTGATGAGAATTCAGCAGTAAACAGGGAAGCAGTAAAATTCCTTATCTCACGGACCTTACTCAGAAATGAAGGTTGTGACTTCTCAAGTAGAAAGAGCCCACTGAATAACATGTGGAATAAATGAGAAAGATTGACAGTGAGACACACCATCATAAATATTCAGAACACTGAGGATGATGAAAAACTCCTAAAATCTCCCAGAAAGAGAAAATCGTTTATACATAAAAGATTGTGAATGAAAAAAATAGGCTTATCAACATTCACACTGGAAGCTAGGAGACAATGAAACAATGTCTTCACAATCCCAGGGGAAATTTTCTACCTAGAATTAAATTCCCAACCTATTAATCAATATGAGGGTAGAATATAGTCATTTTCAGACATTCCAAATTTTCAGAAACTTTACCCATCATATGTCCTTTCTTGGGAAGCTACTAGAAGAGGTTCTTCACACAATGGAAAGTAAACTAAAAAAGGTGTAGGACCTAGGAAATAGGAACTCCAACACAGGGAGGCAAAGAAAATTCTAGGACAGGATCTGTGTGTCAGACCTAGAGGGCAACCAATCCCAATCAGAACAGAAGAAAGCTCCAGGGGACAGCTGTTTGCAGAAAGAGGAAGGGGTGGGGGATAGGCAGGGGGGGAGAAAAGCAGATTACTTACCTGATATATATGTATAACTTAGAGGAGATTGACCCTGCTCTCAAGAGTTATGAATGAATAAGGGGTGTGTAGATAAAAAAAGAGTATCATTGTTTTTTTTTTAAAAAAGAATAAGCTTTTTAAAAAGGCAATTACTGGGACTTCCCTGGGGGTCCAGTGGTTAAGAATCCTCACTTCCACTGCAGGGGGCGTGGGTTCAATCCCTGGTCAGGGACTAAGATCCCGAATGCCTCGCAGTGCAGCCAAAAAAAAAAAAAAAATGGCAATTAAAAACAGGGGGTTGGGAATTGTAAAGGAAAGGAAAAGTAATCATAGTACGATATATGGCTCCCTTGTGAATAATGCTTGCACAGTCATAATAATGTAAACTCTCAATATGTGTTTAATTAAAAAGGATCATATAACTATACTGGGAGGTTAGATGGAGGAAGATTGTGCAAGTTTAGAGAGAAGCTGTTGGAAGTGTAAGATGGTTAATTTGTAGAAAGCAATTGGGAATATGTAAAATGACAGAAAAAAAACCCAAGAAATAGTAGTATAAACATGTTATTTAGAAATGGGGAAATAAATTCCATGAATAGCTAGTTGAAACAAATGTTTCTTCTGGTGAGAAGAATGATGGTGGGATTGAGTGTGGCACTGGACACTGTGTTTCAGCACAAGTCTTGTTAAAATCTGAGTACATGTATTTCTCTGATAAAAATTTAAATTATGAAAAGGCAGATGGTTAAAAATTGATGCTACTTAGAGCAGTTGTCAAAAAGTATGTAATGAAATATAAAAAAATTGCTCAATAAATCTATTTTCTTTAACAGCAAAAAAAGTGGACTTCTCTGGCTAGTTCAGACACTCATCTTCTGAATCTGAAGGAAGAGCATAGGAATAAGTCATCCATGAAAGTAAGACCATGACTGCGGAGCAAAAAGAAATCAGGAAGCGTGCTCGCTTCGGCAGCACATATACTGATTCACTTTGCTGTACAGTAGAAACTAATACAACATTGTAAAGCAACTATACTCCAATAAAAAAAAATCAACTATAAAAAAAATGAAATAAAATTGGAATCACACAGAGAAGATTAGACACACAAATTTCATGAAGTGTTCCACATTTTTGGGGAGTTTGGGATTAGCAGAGGCAAACTAGTATATATGGAATGGATGAACAACAAGGTCCTACTGTATAGCACAGGGAACTATATTCAATACCCTATGACAAACCATAATGGAAAAGAGTATGAAAAAGAATGTATATTGTATATAATATATATTGTATATATAGATGTATAACTGAGTCACTTTGCTGTACAGCAGAAATTAACACAACATTGTAAATTAACAATACTTCAACAAAATTTTTTAAAAAAGAAGAAAGAAATGAGGAAGGGCCTAAAGCAATTTAGGCAGTGGGTCTACAGTAAATCATTAAATAGACATAAAGTTCTGATCTGCCTTCTGTTCACCATTTCTAACTGTCATGGAAGTCTTGTTTGTAAGGGAACTCTGAGTCATTTGGCAGCCGGATTATTACTCATATTCTCTTTCCTTCCTAAAAGGGAAGTGGTATAAAATTTGTGGTGTCCAAAAAGAGTGGAAACAATGTTAAATAATTATAAAGTATTAAAAACAGAAAGAGATGGGGAGCAGGGAAAGAGATGGAGCAGCAAGCAGGTGCATTAAACAGAATTTTATGACTTGACAATTTTTGTTACATTATTATATTGATATAAACCTTGGCAAAAAACTCTTTGAAGCTCCATCTGGAATGAATTTACTACCGGACCAGAAAAATAACTCAGTAAATCCTCGAAGTATTTGAAATAAAAAAGTATTATTCTTTAAATTCCTTCATTTAAATTTTGACAAAATAAGTAAAACACAGAGATTCTCCAAGAAAGAGAAATAATGGAATAAACAAAAGGACAAAACCTCCTTTCCTCCCCTCAATGATTAATAATATAAATAAAGAAGAAGAAAATGTATTTCTTTATAATCCATTCTCAGCCATGTATCTCATTTATGGTTTGTCCTCCCTTTCACTTACTGAAATCATGCTTAATAATGTGTATCAAATGGAAGTTTTCTTTCAGAGCATATGTAGTGTCCTCTACCAGAACAGGACAGCCCCAAGGCTTCAGATGGCCTTTGTAGCAAGTTAGGGGGAAATAGAAACAATGATGAAGTAGCCCTTCTCCTCCTTCCTCTTCTCTTTCTTCTTCCTCCTGCTCCTTCCCCTTTCCTCCTCTTTCTTTTCAAACAATCTGCTTAAACAAGAGATAAGGAGATCAGCAGAAAGAGAGTAGCTCAGCTTTGCTTTGCACCGCAATAAAGAGAAACCAATTAATTACACTAGCTGAGAGTCTTCATCAGCTTAGAGTCTTAAGGAAAGGAGATGCAAAAAGAAAGCATTACCAAATCAACAATATATGGGTCAAGGGTGAAGTATTTCTCTATCTCAGGAGCCTGTCAAAATTATTCTAGCTTGTGTTATTTGAGGCTATTTGGCAAAATCAACTAAAAAAAGCAATAGACTACAAAAGTAAAGATGAAATGTTACCTCCTCCCAAAATATGACACTGTAAATAGTTCCTGCCATAGCAGAACCTTTCAGAATCTATTTTTCTAGTGTAATGAAGTGGAAAAATTGAATTCCACAGAATTCCCTTCAGGGAGAATACTGTATCTGCACAGAAGAAATGCCTTGTCTAACCTGTGTAGGTTGGAAGCCAAGAAATTGAGAGGGTCTGAATGTGGGTAGAAAGCCCTACATAAGACAAGTGGATGGATTTTGCAGTAGTTTCAGAAGAGGAAGAGAGAGAGAAAGGAAGAAAAGAAGGGAGTAGGGTGGTGGAAGGAGGATGACAAAAACCTACTTGGTGACATCTCTTTGGGACCACCACCGTTCTTCATGCAGATCTGCAGGAAAAAAATCATGAAAGGCTGGAAGTTTAGTGAGTAGAAAATGCTGAATACACAGATTTATTCTCCAGGGTCTCACGGGGCTGATCAGAGACAGTTTGAAGGGAAGGAGAATGTTGAAGGCAGAGAGCAGTGTGTGGAACGTTGGACCTTCACAGACCACGATATGAGGGTTTTAAGCCGGGTTTAGCCAGCTCTTTCAGGGACCAGGCATCCAAATGATGTAGAGGTAACAAGTTTTTTTGTTTTATGTTGTGATTTCGTTTTTAAAAGTCTCCAGGCTGTTTTGAACTAAGGTGGAAAATTCAGTTCGATCTCAGATGAAATCATCATTTTAGAACCAGATTTGCCTCTCACGGTTACTACCAAACTATTAGACTCCTGGTGACAGAAGGGGAATAGACCCTAATATAGCATGACCTCTGAGGGCCTTTGGAATTCAACAGTCAGTGTCACAGGGAAATCAGGGAAACTACTGAGACAGTGATTACAGACTGGAGTTGGGGTGAGTGAGGGTTAAGGGAGGTGTAGTCTAAGAAAGAATGTTTCAGACAAAGACCCAGACATAACCCAGTGCCATATGACCTTCTCAGAATGCAAAAATCCAAGAAACTCCTGATGACCTAGGTGGCTGGATATTGATTTTCACCCCAACCTTTATCCTGCTTTACCTACTTAAAAAGGATTTTCTGAAGACCAAATGGCTTCTGTGGGGTTGCTGATCAGGCAGATATGAGGAACTCTCGTCTAGACCACATATCACCAGTAACTAGAAACATTTCAGAAGAGAGCAGGGTTGGGAGAAGAGAATTTGAAGTTGTAAGTAGAACATACCACTGACATAGAGAAAGGATGGCAATTAATATAATGTGCAGGATCCAGCATTGGGAATTGGCGTGGACTCAAAGACACCCATGCATTTATATTGGTGAAAAAATGCTGGCCAGAGTTCAAAAGAAAATTGCTACAACTCAAAAGAAAATTGCTACAGCTCAAATTGGCAAATTTGGGGGCTATGCACAAATGGGAATTTGAAAAGACCTCCATATATGTGTTAATACGCAGAGGACTTTTGCCATGAGAGATGCAATAAGGTGGTAGAAAACACAGTTTGGAAAATAGGACCAGTCGGAGGACATTGCTCTAATAGCAATTTAAGCAAAAATTACTGTAAGAAGCCAAGTTGAAGGACCTCCTCTCCTCCCCCCACTCAGGGTGAAAAGATATATCACTGCAGATTTGGGAGCAGATGCAAAAGTAACTCACTTCCCCTTGTTCACCCTGGATCTTAGTGGCTGATTACACATACATGTATTATACCCTCTCTAACCAATAAATGATGTTCAAATACAAGTCACTCACCTAAAAAAACCCACAACTTCCCAAATTTGATTCTTGGCTGTCTTTACATATTCAGCAAACTTTGGTCCCTACTTCTGGTCTCTACCCTGGCACTCTGTCCTAACACAGGGCATTGCTTACTGTGCACAGTTCTATGGCAGAAGCAGCTCCTGTTGTCTTAGGTGAGGATTCCACAGCCTTGGGGCTGGACCCAAGATGTAAAGAGAAGGCATCCAGATGAAAATCAATATTTATGGCCTTAGAGGCTCAAATAGCAACATTAAGTAAACATAAGCAATATGAGAGGTAAAACAGGTCTTTCTCCAAGGATAAAAATCCTCCTAAAACAAGAACACTAGATACAAAAGATTCTAGAATAGTCCCGAGTTGTGCCTAGCAAGTGTAACTACTTGAATCCTAGCTTCTTCTAATTTTTTTCTGTCCTTGAAACAGTTTCAGGATCATTTCTAAAGAGTCCCTGCTATAGCAGGCCAGATGGAAAAAAAGAAAAAGGACGTTGTTTTCATAGTGCAGATTACAAAATTGCTCTCCTTGAATCAGCTGAAAAGCAGTGATCTGAAAATTTCCTGACTTGCTCAACGATTTTATCATGTAGAGAAGGTGACTAGGGGAGGGCTTCCCTGGTGGCGCAGTGGTTGAGAGTCCGCCTGCCAATGCAAGGGACACGGGTTCGAGCCCTGGTCTGGGAGGATCCCACATGCCGCGGAGCAACTAGGCCCGTGAGCCACAGCTGCTGAGCCTGCGCGGCTGGAGCCTGTGCTCCGCAACGAGAGGCCGCTATAGTGAGAGGCCCGCGCACCGCGATGAAGAGTGGCCCCCACTTGCCGCAACTAGAGAAAGCCCTCGCACAGAAATGAAGAACCAACACAGCCATAAATAAATAAATAAAAAAGAAGGTGACTAGGGGAATTGCTCCTCTGTGACAAACTCTGACCAGTGGGGAGGAATTTGTTGGTGAAATGGAAATGACAAGAGTCTTGGGAGAAAGTTACATGTCAGTTAGTATTAGAAATACTTAGGATGAAGAGGCAAGGCCTCATGAGGCACAAAATTGCTACCTTTAAATATTTGAAGAGCATCCATGTGAAAGAGAAATTTAGATTGTTTTATGTACCCCTAAGAAGGGAAGTTGGGTCCAATGAATAGAAACTGCAGGGTAATAGATTTCAGTTATTATAAAGAAATAACTCTCAAAAATACTCAGCGCTCTTCAAAGATTTGATAACTATAATTATCAGTGCCACCTTTTTTGGGTTTTGTTTTATTTTTAATCTCATATTACACAAAAGTAGAGAAAGTTACTTTTAAAGGTGGGAAGTTCTCTGTTGCTAGGGGTGTCCAAGCAATGACTGGGAGGCCTTGTGGTTAGAATTGGTCCTATATGTATTGGAATACTTAGTGACATGTTGGTACATAACGAACTACTCCAAAGTTTAATGGCTTAAAACAAAGGTATTTACTTAGCTCATGATTCTGTGGGTGGGCACTTTGTTGTAAATTTAGCTGGACAATTCTTTCCTGGCTAGGTCCACCCATATGGTTACACAGCAGGGAGGAGGGTCTCAAGAGAGGAAATGTACAAAGCAGGGGCAGAACATCACTGCATCCTGTTGGCCAAAACAAGTCACAAGGTCAACCAAGATTCAGGGAGAGGGGAAATAGACCTACCTCTTGATGGGAGCGGTTAAAAAGTCATGTTGAAAAGGGCCTGGTACTTCCCTGGCAGTCCAGTGGTTAAGACTCCGTGTTTCCAATGCAGAGGGTGCGGGTTCGATCCCTGGTCGGGGAACTAAGATCCCACATGCCACGAGGTGCGGCCAAAAAGAAAAGGGTGGGGGGGCCTGGCTACAGGGAAGATGAGGGATTGTGTTCATTCTCACAGTCTTGTACAAAAAGTCACTCAAGTATCTTTAACAGAGGAATGATGTAATCAAATAAGTGTTCCAGAATGATCACCCAGGCAATATGTTGAGAGCCATTGCTTTAACACTTCTCAACTTTTACTACAGAAAGCATGCAAATTATATAGAGTCAGTCTTCACTTTTCATGGTTCTGATATTCACAATTCAGTTCCACAGGATAGTTAAATAACACCATCCCCCAACAATCTCTATTACCAATCTCTATTACCCTGGTAGAGTAACTGAGTAATTATATAAGTATCAACTTTACAGCTTGCTTTTTAGTCCACAAATCACTATGTAAATAGCAGATGCACACATGATCAGTGACCAATCATGTCACTCCTTTTAAAGTATGTCAGTGATTGGTCCCTGCACATCTGGAATTCAGTTCACACACAGACAGCAAAAATGCAGTTGTGGTCCCCTCTTGTTTCCCAGCGATAAACCCATGTGACATTTTACAAAATGGATCATTGAAAGAAGGAATTGGCCAAGAAATATGAAAGTACAGCAAAGAAACAAAAAGTGGTATCACTAGATATAAAATTCAAATCAAACATAAATGGAGTTATAGAGAAAGAGCAGACCATGGGAATATTGACATTACATATGCAGCCAGAGAAACTTAGTGAAGGCAAACTTATTGACATAAATGAGGAAAGCAGTTGTAATGAAAAGGATAAAGATGCCCCAGTGGAAAAGGCAACAGAAAAACACTTTACATTAAAGCAACTCTTGGAGATATTTTACAACATTGAAAGCACAAAAGATAAAATACTGGAAGCTGATCCAAACTTAGAAAGGAATATGAGAATTAGTTAAAGCTTAGAAAAGTTACCTACTCCATATCATAAGTTATGCAATTAGAAGAAGGCGAGCACTACTCAAACTTTTTGTGATACATTTTTTACAAATAAACATTTAAGTTATCAATATGTCTAATGTTTTAAATTACAATGTACTAAATAAATATTAGTTTTACTATTTTTTTGATTTCCTTATACATTCATAACCAACAGTAAAACAGTTTTAATGTTTTGACAGAAGACCACAGAAAATTGCAGTTCTTCCCATTGATGCTGAAGATTGCTATGTATGGTTTCAGCCAGCCTAGTCATTTTTATGGCCCCATAGTACCAGGCAGAGAGGACTCCCTGTTCAAGAAACTTCCTTCTCAGTCCATGAGATTGTTTTTTATAGTTACTAGATTTGGAATTGTTTTGAGTGTAGTAACTCTGCAATTAATAAACAAAGAAAAAAATTACACGTTAGAAAAACAAATTGAAAACAAATTGGGTTTTAATAAATAAAAGTATTTTTTAATTAGAACTTATCCCATAGCTTAAAAAAAAAAAGATTAAACTGCTTTAGGATCTAGTAAAATGCTCCCAGAAGGAAAACTGGAGATATGCTTTTCCCCAAATATACTTCAGAGGCAATGATAATGATGCATAATGAGCAACAAGCAGATCTTTATCAAGAATCAAAGCTTCCTGCTAAAAAATGGAAATCAGTTACAGTCTCATCTAAAATGAAAAACTTCCAATTTTAAAAGCATGCCAGTGCTTTTGGTGGTGGAGGCTCACTGCCAGTCTTGGACCCAGCATACTCTGTTTGCATTGGTCCCTCTGGTCATCTGAGCTAGAGGAATGAATAAAAGCACCTCAAAGGCCACTTCTTCAGTAACTTTCCTATGCCCTTTTGGTTCAGTTCAAAAATGCTGGTGAAAGCATTAAGGCTGAACACCAAATTATGTGTTCATCAAAACAAGTTCACACACCAAAAAAAGCTTTAAAAAGATAAATGACTGAATCATAGCTCTCCTCTCCCACAATTAAATGGATCCTAATAATATCTTTTTTTTCTGGAAAAGAAGAAGAAAATAGGAAAAATAGTGAAAATGCAAAAGTGGGCCTTGTATATGTTACAGGAATTTCTTCTGAGATGCTCTTCATACTAAGTTACCCTTACAATCTAAATATGGATTTGTTGGGAATTCCCTGGTGGTCTAGTGGTTAGGACTCCGCACTTCCACTGGGGGATCTGGGGTTTGATCCCTGGTCAGGGAACTAAGATACTGCAAGCTGCATAGTGTGGCCAAATAACTATGGAGTTGTTTTTAGGTAATAAGAAAACTCATATTTATTTATTGAACAAATATCTACATAGCTTTTACTATATGCCAAGCACTGTCCTAAACACTTTATGAATATTCACTCTGGGAATCATCTCAACAACTCTTTTGGGTATTTTTATTTACCTCATTTTAGAAGAAACTGAGGCACAGAGAGGTTAAGTAACTTGCCCCATATCATGTTACTAGTGTAGTAAAGCTGGAATTTGAACCCTGGTAGACTGGTGACAGAGGCTGCACCCTTTTTCACTGTGCTGTGACCTGTTGTCAATTTTATCCATCCAACAGTTTAGTTTGGTGTGTTTTTGTGTCTCTTTTCAGATCCCTCCCACTGATCTCTATTTGTTCTGCTGAAACTTGGAAAGCATTATCCTCTTTACCCATTTGTAGGAACTTGGATCTGATTCCTAACCTATGATTTTCATTCAGTGTAATGGTCTATGAACATTCAGTGAAATCCCATTGTATATAAGGAAGAGATATGTCTTTGTTTATTAAAAAGACAGAGGCCTACCTATTTTTATAAAGTGACAGTCTTTGAAGAAATAATTATAGTTATCCACTTTTAGTATCAGCATGTATCAGGCAATGTGCTAAGCACTTTTATGTGCAGTTTCTCCCATGCTCCACACAATAACTCTCAGATGGAGGTATTATTAGAATTCCCATTTTATAGATTAGAAAACTAAAGTTAAGAGAGGTTAAGTAACTTGTTCAAAGTGACACAGCCAGTAGGTTGTGGAGCCTAGATTCAAGGCTTAGGTTTATCTGACTCTGAAGATCATTGTTTTGTCCGTATTTCTATGCCATTCTACGTCACTTTATTTCCTTAAAAGGATAGTCAAAGATAAAATTCTTCCTCTGTAAGATGATAAGCCACACAGATACCCAATGTGGCTAACCTTTTATAGTCAACAAGTCATTGATGTATGCCCAACCGGAATAAATAATACATAATAAAATTTAAAGGGAAGTTAAATCAAACTGTAATGTAAACATCCCTTCTAAGATAAATTGTCATTAATATTTCTTACCTATTCCAGACCATGTCTCAGAAAAAAAAAAAAACATTCAGACACTTTACAAACACCTTACACAAGTCTTGCACAAAACACTTAACACTGATGACTTTTCCAAAAACAATTACATTTTTCATAACCTAGATGGCCTTCAAAGTGTTCAACAGTCCCGGTCATAGTTTTCAAAACCACACATTTCTCATTATTAGTGAATGAATAGAACACTTCAAAAAATATGCCATGTACCCTTTCAAGCATCACTTCCTTTGAAAAAGAAATAAAAAGATGGGACTTCCCTGGTGGCACAGAGGTTAAGAATCTGCCTGCCAATGCAGGGGACACGGGTTCGAGCCCTGGTCTGGGAAGATCCCACATACCATGGAGCAGCTAAGCCCGTGCGCCCCAACTAATGAGCCTGCTCTCTAGAGCCCGTGAGCCACAACTACTGAGCCCACTCACCTAGAGCCCGTGCTCTGCAACAAGAGAAGCCACCGCAATGAGAAGCCCATGCACCAGAACGAAGAGTAGCCCCCGCTTGCCTCAACTAAAGAAAGCCCGTGGGGCTTCCCTGGTGGCGCAGTGGTTGAGAATCTGCCTGCCAATACAGGGGACACGGGTTTGAACCCTGGTCTGGGAAGATCCCACATGCCGCGGAGCAACTAGGCCCATGAGCAACAACTACTGAGCCTGCGCGTCTGGAGCTTGTGCTCCGCAACAAGAGAGGCCACGATAGTGAGAGGCCCGCGCACCGCGATGAAGAGTGGCCCTCGCTTGCTGCAACTAGAGAAAGCCCTCGCACAGAAACGAAGACCCAACACAGCCAAAAATAAATAAATAAATAAATAAATAAATAAATAAACTCCAATCTCTAAAAAAAAAAAAAAAAAAATGCAATCTAAGATATAAAAGAAGATAGTTTAAAAAAAAAAAAGAAAGCCCGTGCGTGGCAACAAAGACCGAACACAGCCAAAAATAATTAATTAATTAATTAATTAAAAAAAAAAAGAGAAATAAAAAGAGAGCGCAAAAAGAAACAGTGTGTATTAAATTAGTTTTAGACACGGTGCCTGATGTTTTTTCAAAGCAGATTAGCTTATAACTTGGAGGCTCTTCTACATGCTTATTTATAACTTGGCTATTTTACAGTAAATGATTTAAATAATGACTCTCCATATTCATGTCTTTCTTTTTCTAAAGAATTTGTCTGTTTGTTTGTTTCAGGATCGCCGTGGTTCCCAAGCATCTGCCATGGTCTCACGGTGGGGGAAGGAGGATAGGATTTGCCATTTCATTTTACTGCCTCCTGAGCAGTTACAAATGGATCCCCCCAAAAAGAGTAGTAACTTTTAAGGTAAAAACTCCATTCATTTTGGAAGAACTTGTTTGGTTATGATATTTTTACATGAACTTTACCTATTCCATTGGGAATTTAACAAAATACATTTAAGAAAACATAAAAGAAACCTGGTTTAAAATGGGATGTTTCATTACACGGCCAAATTAACCATAAAGCATCTATTCACTACTTCATCACATCTTAATTCTCAAATTTTCCTCAGCAAGAACTCTTTGGCATTTCTGCGCCACACCAAAGCCCCATATTTTTTAAAAGTTTGAATTTTCAAGAACAAATATTTTTAAGTAATAAACAATTTCCTCCATTTTATAGGTGTTGGACATAGGGGTGCAGGAGCTGACCTTGCAGTTGTCCCCTCAAAGCCATGGATCAAGCCTGCCCTGGGAGTGGAGAAGGAAATGAGATTCACATAGAATTTGAGAGTGAAGCAAGAAACTAAGATGGGTCTGATGAGAATTAGATGAAGTAACCCCAGGAGCATCTTTGCCCTCAAACAGCGGTGAGAAGATAAGCAGGGCAGCAGGAAACTCTCCCTCAGCATGCAATTACACAAATCCACAAATACATTCCTTCCTGATGCATTTCCCCCAGTGCCTTCACCAGCCCAGGATGTCTAAATTAAGTGATTTTTACCTGCATCACCTAAAGCTTGAATAAAAGGTTGAAGAATTTTTCTACACATCACTGAAAAACACATGCTACGTGGCATGGTCTCTCTCAGAGCTCACACCTGTAGTTAAATTCCTAGGTGCCTAAAATAAGGGTAGCTGCCCACTCTCAAACCAGCGCCAAAGAGAAAGTGTATCTTGCCCTCCTCATCACAGCCACCATCCCTTTTTACATATCACTCCCCCAGCTCTAGCATTACAGGGAGTTACAGCTAACGCTAGATTGAAGGGCTTAATGAGTGGAAAGATTAAACAAAACAAAAACAAAAGAGCCATCACAAACTGCAAATTAAGGGATCAGCAAAACCCCTGCTGTTTTAAAAATCCCATTCGACCTTGCCAATGCACTAATTAATATAATAAAAGGCACAAAGATCTCGCTTAAAATTAAACGAGCAGGCTGCCCACGCAGGGCTTGCTGCCCACTCTCCGAGCAATCTTCTGCTTAGAATGTAACCAATTGTCTCCTCCGGAGGTTAAAGGAAGGGAGGGAAAATTGCTTTGGCAGAGAGTCTAGCAGTTAACTATGCCCTTTTGAAAATAGAATTCTTATCCTGCTTTTAATGCCAAGCACATACAATGTCAAGTAAATTGGTCTTAATACCAAACATGACAGAACTGCAGCAAATGGATAAAAGTGCTACCGTTTATATTAACAAAAATAATAGAAAAAATATGGATACAATTTATCTCATAGTGTTAACCAGTATTTGAAATTTTTCTTCTTTCCAACTTTCACTCGTCTCGTATCTAGAAAAGGGCTTGGCACATACTGGGCACTCGATAAATATGTGTTTAATAATTACTCTAGTTAAAAAACTATACCCTTGTTGATGTCCCACAGACACTGTTAATGTTAGCGATTCAATATTAGTTCTTTTTTTAAAATTTATTTTATTGAAGTATAGTTGATTTACAATGTTGTGTTAATTTCTGCTATACAGCAAAGTGATTCAGTTATACATATACATACATTCTTTTTTACATTCTTTTCCATTATTGTTTATCACAGGATATTGAATATAGTTCCCTGTGCTATACAGTCGGACCTTGTTTTTTATCAATACTAGTTCTTGATGCCCAAACTCAGAGGCCAAACATCTTGTTTTGCTTTATTCAATCCATAATCATTTATTATGCATCTCACTGTCCTAGGCACAATAAAAAACATAAAAAAATTAAAGCTTCCCTGAGCAGCTTACATTCTGGTCCTCAAGAGAAAAATGCACAGATAGGAAAAGGTAACAGTACAGAGAAATAAGAACTGAGTGACTTATAGCAGGAGTAAACTGCTATACTTCTATTACTGTTTCTTGATAAATAGTAAAAGATGCCATTTATTAAGCATCTTCTATGTGCTGGACACTGAAGTAGGTGGTTTATGTACATAATTTCATTTAATTCTCACAGATTGCTTCAGAATAGGTTTTACAATCCCTAGGTTTATAGAAAAGAAAACAGATACTAAGAGTTACTCAAGGTGATGCCATTAATAAAAGACCAAGTTGAGGATTCCAGATGTCTTACTTCAAAGATTACATATTCTTTCCAAGATGTCATGCTGTCTCCTATTTTTAAAAGGTAGAAAGTATGCTGTGCCTCTCCTCAGAGCTACAGAGATATTTAGGAGATGTAACCTGGATAGTGAAGTTCTGGAATTGCTAGGACATTTTGAGAAATTTATGAGAAGAAAAATGGTCCAAGAATTTGAAATCTGGATTATTTAGGAAAATTTGTGCTCTCTGTTCACTGTACATATGTAAAGAATGAAAGATCACCTAACGATAGGCAGGGAAATTTCATGAAAGGGATGAGATTTGAGCTATGCCTAGAGGAATCTAAAATTAAGATTCATCCTTAAACTCAAGGAGCAAATGGTCAAACAAAGGAGAAAGATATGAATCAATGGACATTTATACAAGATAAAGACACTTAGAACTGAACTAATTTTTCCTCTACACAATTAAAACATGGGTTTTGTAGTTAGTCATGTTTAGCCTCAGGCACAGTTCTTAGTGATGGCCGTGACTCATACTGAACACATTCTTCATTTTCCTAGGACATGAAAACCAGGGTTCTTATAACTCGAAGGACCAGTGATACTATACATTTCAAAACTAAATACAGAATTTGTAATTCTGTTACATATCATTTTAAATAACAAAGGCAAAATATAATCATAAAAATTCTAGCAATAAAAATATGTATAAAGCATAAGTAAAAGTCCCCATCACCCCCCTTAATCCTACTCCCCGGGAATCCTTCTTTTCATTGATTATTCAACAAATATTTATTGAGTACCTACTTTGTGCCAGGCAATGTCCTATAGAGACTCTTGGACAATCCATGAACAAAATAGACAAATATTTATTTTTGTTCTCATAGATTTTACATTCTAGAGGGAGAAAGGCAACAAATAATAAATACTTAAATTATATGGTATATTAGAAGGTGCTAAGTACTATGGAAAAAAACAAGTAAAGCAGGGCAAGGAGGGTTAGGAATGCAAGATGGGTGGGTGCAATTTTAAACAAGGAGCTCAGGTTAGGCTTCATTGAGAAGCACCATTCTCCATGCAAATCCAAATACACACTCACTCACTATTATTTTTACAACATAAGATCATATTCTAACATCATTTTTTTCAGTTCAAAAATAGATTGTGGGGCTTCCCTGGTGGCGCAGTGGTTGAGAATCTGCCTGCCAATGCAGGGGACATGGGTTCGAGCCCTGGTCTGGGAAGATCCCACATGCCGCGGAGCGACTAGGCCCGTGAGCCACAATTGCTGAGCCTGCGCGTCTGGAGCCTGTGCTCCGCAACAAGAGAGGCCGCTATAGTGAGAGGCCCGCGCACCGCGATGAAGAGTGGCCCCCACTTACCGCAACTAGAGAAAGCCCTCGCACAGAAACGAAGACCCAACACAGCCATAAATAAATAAATAAATAAATAAATAAATAAAATTAAAAAAAAAAAAGATTGTGGGTGTAATTCTGTGTCATTATGTATGGATCTGCTTCGTTGTTTTTAGTCATGGCATGGTATTCTATTATATTTGTGTACCATTACTCATTTAACCAATTTTGTCTTGAAAGTTACTTAATCTGTTTCCAATTTTTCTTACTACCACAAACAATGCTGCAATGAACATCTTTTTATATGTATCCATGTACCTACAGAAATGCTACTGTAGGACCAAGTTCTAGAACTGGAATTGTTGGAGCAAAGGATGGGCACATTAAACATTTGATAGAGAATGCTAAAGTGCTTCCTGAAAAGTTGTACCAATTTACACTCCCATCAGCATTATTTAAAAGTACATGTCTTTTCTCCTACACCTTCATGAACACTAGGCATTACTATTTCATTTAAATCTTTGCCAATATGATTGGTTTTTAAACAAAATACTCTTGCAAAATATTTGCAGTTCTCTGATTATGATTTTATCATGTGTTTATTGTTCATTAATTCATAATAAGTATTGTGTTGTCAAAATTAATTTATAAAGTAATCTACTTATGTGTTTATCAAATATTCAATTCTACAATTGTCTCCTACAAAATGCTTTAAATATTTATTAATATTAATTGAAATATTATTATTAAATTACAGAGTCCTCATAGTAGTATTCTTTAAAATGTTCTGACTTTTCACTAATTCTAGAACTTTAATTTTCTCTTGTCCTATAAACTTTAAGTATATCGTTTTAACTTAAGACTTTCAATTCATTCTCACAGACCCTATAACATTTCATCAAAGATCTTGCTAGATTTTCAGCAAACTGGGTTATGACCCAGAAAAGAAAACAAATGCACTTCTTTAAAATACTAAGTACAATTGGGAGCTTGAATTTAACAGTGTAGGGAGTGGGACTTTATTACAACCACCAGTGAGCCAAGGAAACTCTTCAGAATTGTAATATTTGGGACTGCTCATAAGATTTATAGAAGAAACTAACTTGATTCAAAGGAGATTCAGTCATTCAGTTAAAGACTAATGGGAAGAGATATAATAATTGCTTTTTATTTTACCTCCTCTTGGCACTTCTAGGTTTTCTTTCACCCCCGACTTGTGTGTTAGATATGGTTAAGCATCCTTAACTCCCCTATGTTACAATCTTCTTCTATATGACTCAAGTTCATCTTGAGAACACGAAAATGACCTCGTGAAGTCAGAACTGGGGGACACAAGAGTAAGGGCATTGCCTAACTACTGGAGGCAGAAAGAACTCTGCCTGTTTCCACTCTTGTCCCACTACAATCCAATGTCTGCACAGTAGTGAGAATGAGAGCAAGGCTAGAAAAAAAATCAGATCATAATATTTTGCTTTCCTGACAGCTTTCCATTGCCCTTAAAACACAAAGTCCTTATAAAGCCTGACAGCATTTGGCCCCTGAGTACACACCTGACTCCCCTCTCCTACTTCTCTCCCACTCTGTCACCACATTCCAGCCAAACTTGCCTTTTTTCTGTATTCCAACACACCGAGTTTCTTTATACCACCAGACCTTCATATGTGCATTTCCCTCCAGCTCCAACACTTTCCCTGGGTGATCATGTGATAAGATTTTTCATAGCACATTATGGTAGGCTGTTGATAAATATTTGTTAAAGGGAAAAGGTGGTAAATATTAGAGTTGGTCATATATTAATTAATTCAGCTAGTACATTTTGATCATCTATTATGTGCTAAGCATTGGTGATATAAAGATGAACATAAGACAAGTTACAGCCTTACTTTTCTTTTCAGTAGAAAAAGGATTGTTGTTTTAAATGCTTACAGAAATCTTAAAATACTGACTTGAAAACACCAACTTTGAAACATGATTTCTAAATCAAGAGTTAAATTAATTAAGCTGAAATTCAAAGATCCTTCCCCATTGTGCAAACTGATTTTTGTTTTCTTATTGAGTTTTTCCAGATGCAATTACCCAAATGTTTTCATCTTTTGGGATAGTCCTGTGACTAACTCCATGTCTGCTATAAAAACAGATTTTGGATTCTTCCCTGACGCAGTGGTTAAGAATCCGCCTGCCAATGCAGGGGACACGGGTTTGAGCCCTGGTCCGGGAAGATCCCACACGCTGCGGAGCAACAAAGCCCATGCACCATAACTACTGAGCCTGCGCCCTAGAGCCCACAAACCACAACTACTGAGCCTGTGCACCACAACTACTGAAGCCCCCGCACCTAGAGCTCATGCTCCGCATCAAAAGAAGCCACCACAATGAGAAGCCCACGCACCACAACGAAGAGTAGCCCCCGCTTGCCGCAACTAGAGAAAGCCCATGTGCAGCAATGAAGACCCAACGTGGCCAAAAATAAAATAAATAAATTTATTAAGAAAAAACAGGTTTTATGATCTTTGATACATGTTTGCATATATAAGTATATAAAAATATTTTTGTAATGATATACACTTCTTATCCTTGAATTCTGGATTTTGATCCTATCTGAATTATGTTTGAAATGGACAAGTATTACATATAGTAGAAGATCAATCAAAAAAAAAAGATCCAGAGTAAAATTTATCCAAGAATTAAACATGGTAAATTTCAAGAAAATATGGTTAAAGAGAGGTTTTTAGAAGGCCAAGAGGAAGAAAGAGATTTCATGCTGGATGACCTAAGCCTTCAAAGGTGAAGTAGAAGACCACATCTTCTGTTGGAGTGGAAGAGTCACAGGATCTGAGGGCCTGAGAATGTGGGTAAATCTTAGAGAAACACAGTGGAAAAGGTGGGAATAATTTAAGAGGACATGAAAGTGATCAGATAGAAATTTGCAGTAATCCCAACCAATAGGGTTTTGTTTTACAGTTTCAGAATCAATAAAGAGAACAATGATAGTGTCCTAGGTTTGGAGATAACTAATAGAAATGGCAAGTGGGCAGAAAAGTCAAGAGCCCTAGGAAAAGTAAAGAGAATAGTATAAAAATCCCATGTACTCATCATCCATCTTCAGTAATTATCTCCTCATAGTCAATCTTATTTTATTTTTACTTCCACACTCCTCCTCAATTCATTAGATTATTTTGAAGAAAATCCCAGATATGATACCATTTCACCTAGATTTTAGTATGTATCTCTAAGAGCTCTTAAAAAAAAACACAACATAATCACAATACCATTATTACATCTGAAAAACTAAATTCTTAATACAAATATCCAATCCATGTTCAAGTCACTCTAATTGCTTCATAATTTTTTATAGTTTTGTCCAATTCAGAATCCAACTGGAGTGTATGCACTACATGTGCCTTATAGGTTTTTTTTATCTTGTATATTTGTTTTATTTTTTATTTTTTTTAACATCTTTATTGGAGTATAATTGCTTTACAATGTTGTGTTAGTTTTTGCTGTATAACAAAGTGAATCAGCTATACGTATACATATATCCCCATATCCCCTCCCTCTTGCGTCTCCCTCCTACCCTCCCTATCCCACCCCTCACAAAGCGCCGAGCTGATCTCCCTGTGCTATGCAGCTGCTTCCCACTAGCTATCTATTTTGCCCACTAGCTACCTATTTTACATTCGGTAGTGTATCTATGTCAATGCTGCTCTCTCACTTCATCCCAACTTACCCTTCCCCCTCCCCGTGTCCTCAAGTCCATTCTCTACGTTATAGGTTTTTTAACTTTCTTCAGACTTATAGTTTTCCCTCCCACTCTTTCTTTCTTTGCAATTTGTTGTTGAAGAAGCTAGAAGTAGGAGACACACTCAGATATGCAGCCTGGGCTAGATTTCGTAGGGCTTTATAGGCCATTGTAAGAACTTTGGGTTTTAAGTGCAGTGGAAAGCCATTAGGAAAGTAAAACGTCATCTCAATTTTTCTAGCCTCGTTCTCATTCTGGCAACTGTGTGGACAATGAATTATGGTAGGCAAGAGTGGAAACAGTCAGAGCCATCACCATCTCTAGCACTTAGGCACTGCCCTTAGTCTTGTATCTCTCAGTTACTACTTCACATGAAGATTTTCCTGTTTTCAAGATAATCAATGACTACATTGGATGTATGTAGACGTTTTCTACCAAACAGCCTCTCTTTGGGACAAAAGACACCTTCTTTTTGGGATCCTTGATCATGAACATGAGTGAACATACAGCAGATTAATCTTGGCATGGCAGGGAATAAGCCGTCAGCTGCTCTGAAGTGCTCTCCTCTGTGCAGAGACAAAGTGGACCTTGGCCAGACTCGCCAGTATGAACTGAATCCCACTGTTAGCAGCTTGCAGCACAAGCCTCACTGAGTCTGCTTGAGTTGGCAGCATTAAAAGAAACTCAGCCCTTGTTAACTATCAGAGCCAAATGTCCCATCCTGTTTTTTTCCCAGCTGCCACTTCAAAATAAAGTGAATGTTTCAAAGTCTATTGAGTACTGCAAGCAGAGCTCAAAGATTTAATAAAAACACACATTTCAAAGAGAATTCATATGGAAGCTTTTGAGATTGCATGTTGCTGATAACATCTGAAATGTAAGTGCCAGGAAAGGGCCTTTCCTAACCCAGGATAATTAATAATAAAAAAAAAATTGTTGTATTCCTCTGTTTAAAAAGATTAAAATTTCCAATATCCTCTAGAAGGCACAATAATAGTTGTCACCATGAATTATTTTTTATAAACATATTTCCTGTTTACCAGTTCCTTTGGAACTTTGTTGCATAGTCACAATGGCAAGCCAAATAATGTGTTGGTTGAATGGATTCCATGTCAGACTGCTTGGGTTTGAATCCTAGCTCTGTCCCTTTCTTAATTGCATAACCTTAGGCAAGTTACTTAACCTCTCTGAGTTCAGGTTTCCTCCTCTAAAAAGTGGAGATAGTAATAGGACTATGTCATAGGCTTGTGATAAGCACTAAATGAGTTAATATCTGCAATGGATTTTGAATGCTAACAATAGTTAGTGTTAGAAAGTGTTAGGTATTATTAGCTACCTCCAAAGTTTTAAAATGTTGTTGAGGCTATGATTGTTTTGTTTTGTTTTTTAATTTTTTAAGTGCACAATTTAGTGGGTTTTGGTATTTTCACATAGTTGTGCAACCATCACCACTATATAATTCCTAGTCATTCTCCACTTCCTGACAACCATTAATACACTTTGGGGCTCTATAGATTTGTCTACTCTGGCCACTACATTTAAATGAAATCATAGGATATGTGGCATTTTGTGTCTGATTTATTTCACTTGGCATAATATTTTAAAGATTTATCCATGTTGTAGCCTATATCAGTACTTCATTTCCTTTTAGGGCTGAATAATATTCCTTGTATGGACATACCACATTGTGTTTATCCACTATGTATCAGTTGATGGACATTTGGATTGTTTCCAGTTTGGGGCTATTACAAATAATGCTTCTATGAATATTCACATACAAGTTTTTGTACGGACATAAGTTTTCAATTCTCTTGGGTAAATACCTGGAGTGGAATTCCTGTGCCACGCGATAATTTTACTTTTAACTTTTTGAGGAACTGCCAAACTGTTTTCCAAGGTGGTTGCACCATTGTATATTCCCACTAGCAATGTATGAGGGTTACAGTTTCCTTACATTCTTGTCAACACTTGTTATTGTTTGTATTTTTTATTATAACCATCCTAGTGGGTGTGAAGTGGCATCTCACTGTGGTTTTGATTTGCGATTTTGCTAATGACTAATGATGTTAAGCATTTTTTCACACACTTGTTGGCCATTTGTATACCGTTGTTCGAGAAATGTTTATTCAAGTCCTTTGCCCATTTTAAAATTGGGTTGTCTTTTTATTGTAGGATGTAAATATTCTTTATACATTCTGGATACAAATTCCTAATCAAATATATTATTGCAAATATTTTCTCCCATTCGGTGAGTTGTCTTTTCACTTTCTTGATGATGTCTTTTGAAGCTCAGAAGTTTTTAGGGTTGAGGAAGCCCAACTTTAAAATTTTTCTTTTAATACTTGTGCTTTTGGTGTTGTATCTAAAGACCATTGCCTAATCCAAAGCCACAAAGATTTATGCCTAGGTTTTCTTCTAAGAGTTTTATAGCTTTAGTTTTGCTTTTTTTAAATTAATTAACTTATTTTTTTTTATAGCTTTAGTTTTTACATTTAGATCTTGAATCCATTTTGAGTTAATTTTTGTGTATAGTACAAAATAGGTATCCAAATTCATTCTTCTACATGTGACTATCCAATATGTCCATCCTTCCACCAGTACCACACTGTCTTGATAACTGTAGCTTTGCAGTAAGTGTTTTTTATTTTTGGCCACACTGCCTGGCATGTGGGATGTTAGTTCCCCGACCAGGGATTGAACCTGTGCCCCCTGCAGTGGAAGTGCAGAGTCTTAACCACTAGACCTCCAGGGAGGTCCATGTAGTAAGTTTTAAAATTGGGAAATGTGAATTCTCCAACTTTTTGTTATTTTTTTAAAGATTGTTTTAGTTATTCTGTGCGCCTTGCATTTCCACATGAATTTTAGAATCAGCTTTTCAATTTCTGCAAAAAAGCTTGCTGGGATTATGTTGAATCTCTAAATCAATCTGGAAAGTATTATCATCTTAATGATATTAAATCTTCCAATTTATGAACATGAGATGTTTTTCTATTTATTTAGGTCTTCTTTCACTTCTTTCCACAATGTATATGGTTTTCAATGTACAAGTCTTAGATTTCTTTTGATGCTATTGTAAATGGAATTGTTTTCTTGATTTCATTTTTGAATTGTTTATTCTAGTATATAGAAATACAACTGATTTTTGTGTATTGATCTTGTATCCCGCAAACTTGCTGAACTTATTTATTAGCCCTAATAATTTGTGTGTATGCGTGTACTCCTTAGGTTTTTCTACATAGAAAGTCACGTCTTCTGTGAATAGAGAAATTTTTACTTTTTCCTTTCCAATTTGGATGTCTTTTATTTCTCTTTCTGGGCTAATTGCCCTGGGTAAACCTCCAGTACAATGTTGGACAGAAGTGACAAGAGGGAACATCTTTGTTCCTGATATTAGGGGGAATCTTTTAGTCTTTCATCATTAAATATGATGTTAGCTGTGATTTTTCATAGTTATTCTTTGTCAGGATGAGGGAATTCTCTTCTGCGTCTAGTTGTGTGCTTTTATCATGAAATGGTGTTGGCTTTTGTCAAGTACTTTTTCTGCATCTACTGAGATGATCATGTAGTTTTTTCCCTTTCATTCTTTAATATGGTATATTAAAATGATTGATTTTCATATGTTGAACTATTCTTATATTCCTGAGATAAAATCCCTCTTGATCAAGGTGTATAATCTTTTTAATATAATACTGACTTCATTTCACCAGTATTTTATTGAAGCCTTTTGCATTTATATACATAAGGGATATTGGTCTATAGTTTTCTTTTCTTATGTCTTTGTTGGTATCAGAGTAATACTAGCTTCATAAAATGAGTTGGGAAGTTGGAACAAATCTAGGAATCTGTCCATTTCACATAGGTTATCTAGACCTATAATTGGCATATAATTTTCATAGAATTCCCTTATAATCTTTTTTTAATTCCTGTAAGGTTGGTAGTAATGTCCATGCCTACATTTGTGATTTTAGTAATTTGAGTCTTCCTTCTTTTGTTCTTGGCCAGTCTTGCTAAACCTTTGTCATTGTGTTGATCTTTTTCAAAAAGACAGCTTTAGATTTCTTTGATTTTCTCTCTTATTTTTATATTTTCCATTCCATATAATTCCAGTCAGTTATTATTTCCTTCCCTCTGTTTGCTTTCAGTTTAATTTTCTCTTCATTTTTTAGTTCCTTAAAGTATACAATTAGGTTATTGATCTACAGTTTTTCTTCTTTTCTAATGTAGGCAAGTGCAGCTATAAATTTTTTTCCTGCTCTAAGACTCTGCCTGTTGAGAAATCATTAAAGGCTAAATGCATGAAATATAAGATAATGCTTAGCATCCAAGGATCTTAAAGTATTAACAGGACACAGATTTTTTTTTTTGGAAGGGAGAGCAAAAACAGAACACATTATCATTACTAATGGTAAATTTGTATTATTATCTTTAATATACCAACTAAAAGCTATCAAGCCTAACATTATTTTCAGAAGTAGGATATAAATGATAAATATATAACTTATAATCTATCTCTCCATTAATTTCTCCCTGTACATCAGCCAATATTTTCCTTATTCCCATGCTGATATATTTTTCTCAGTCTAGTAATTTATTTATTAAACTAATGGTTGCATCAGTATGTTGTTTATTAAGACTTCCAATGAAATAAAATAGAACTAGGCTAACTTTCTGTTCCCTTAATTATCATGTTTTTAAAAACCATTTTTGGAAGAGAGTTCCTACTAAGAACAGCTAAATAAACAAAAATTTTAAGAAAGAAATATATACTGGAAAGTACCTCATCATTCAAGTCCCAACTCAAACACAACTTTTCTTTGAAGCCTTTTCTGACCATCTAGAAAATTATGTGTCTCTATAACCTTCCAATACATTCTTTTATAGGATTTGCCATGTTTTTTTGTTACTGTTTGTGTTATTATAGTGTCTTCTCCCATAGGCTGTTAAACTGTGCGTTCTAGGAGGGTGAGGGACAGTCTTTATTCATCACTGTGTTACCAGGACCTGACACAGTGCCTGGGACTCAACACTATTCATCTGGGAACATGGTTACCAACCAGTTCTGGGATTTTAGCCACGAGGATATGTGACACCTTGGAAGTTTGTTTCACATCTTTGGCTTCTCATTTACCCTCCATTGTCAAAGAGTTTGGGGTTGTTATTGTCATGTTCATTTTAAAATTAGAGTGACACAATACAGAGAAGTTAAATGACTTTCCAAAAGTTACATAATGAATAAAAGTCTAGTCTATAAATACATTTTCAGTCATCAACGTTCTAAAATGATGTTATGCTCTTCCCTGAGGCTGCTCCCATAAGGTGTCAATTAATGAATCAAGATAATGCTTTTTGTACTATAAGGCAAATATCCCTAAAGTAGAAGGAAAATGACAAATTTTACAAAATTTGTCTAGAAGAAAGTCTTCTGTTGTTTTAAACTTTCCCTTTAACCTGGTGTCAAAGCTAACTTTTAGATTGTTTCCTTTTGTTTCCATTTCTTCTATCTTAGAGGTAGAGTGCTTCCTTCACTACTGCTCTACTGCACTACTACTACTACTATACCAATATATTCCAGCAGAGGGAGCTCCAAGTGTTTTACAACTATTACTATGGTGCCTTCGCTTCCTCCCACTGTGCCTATCTCAAAGACAAGTTTTACCTTAATTCTGGTGCCAAGTCATTGAATGGGTCTGGCTTTCCCCTGGGGGTATATTAGGAACTGGTAGGGTTTGAAAAACCTGAAGAGAGAGACTCTTTGTTTTATCATACATCTTCATATTCCATTAAGGAGGTCATATTTAAATATACAATATGAAGTATAGAACATAATTTTTAATGCTTGATTTGCTATAGTTAGAGATCATGATAGATGATGATTCACTGATAACAACCATGCTTTTTCCCCCACAAAGGTGTAGCTTAACCAATTCATCTCAAAGGATAACACAGGGATATTTTTACATTTTATTCATTTAGCAGATCAAATACTTAAAAATATCTCTACAATCTACACTATGGACCCAGAATTCATCCCACTCTAAAATCTAGTGGTACGTCCAAGAATTTAATGCTGATTGTGGTAAACTGTTGGCTTGCCTGTGTTTTTAGTAGTTTACGCAACATCTAAATGATAACAAAGAGTGCATTGTGGAGTGCTTCTAAAAGATTCATTTAGCTTGAAATAAGCATGTTTTAAAAAACATTTATTTAAAATAATAAATCAAAGAATAAAAAAAGAAGTGGAAAAATACTGAGTATCTTCTATAGGCTGGCTATGGTGTAGGCATAAATGGTAACATGATAACAATTTCATTTACAAAAATCAATTCAAATAGACTAAGAATTTAGATATAAAATGTAAAACTCAAAAGTTTTAGAAGAAAATTTTTTAAGTCTCAATTGGAAAGTGTTTCTTAAAGGAGATATAAAAACCTCAACCCATTAGGTAAAGATTAATAGATTTTATTATCAATACATTCTAATTAAAAACTGATTATCAAAAGATATCATTAAAAAGTAAGAAGCCACAAACTGGAAGATGTTTAATACTCAGATAATGAACAGAAGATTACTATTTAGAATATTGAAAATTACTCCTAAAAACTAGTCAGAAAAAAGAACAAAAATCCAATAGAAAAATAAGGAAAAAATTGAAGAAGAATTTTGCAGAAAAGGAAATCTAAATTGGTAATAAATATATGAAACATTAAAATCTCATTCATAACTAGAAATTCAAATTAAAACCAGGAGATACTATTTATATTTACCAGATTGGCAAAACTTAAGAAATCTGGCAAAATTAAGTGCTGGTCAGAGTGTGGGACGACTGAAATCCTCAGAAACTTTCGTAAGTGTAAATCTTGGAAGACAATTTGGCATTATCTAGTGATATCAAAGTTATGAACACTGTGAAATCACAAATTCCACATCTAGAGAAACTCTTGCATTTGCTATGTAAGCTTGTACATGTCACAAATGTACATAGCAGCGTGGTCTGTAATAGAAAAAAAAAAACTGAAAACAACTCAATACCTATCAATAGGGGGGATGAGTAAATTATGGTATAGGCATCCAATGCAATACTACACAGTAGTAAAAATAAATGAATAACCATCAACAAGGACAAATCTTACATATAATGTTGAGCAAGAAAAGCAAGTTGCGGGGCTTCCCTGGTGGCGCAGTGGTTGGGAATCTGCCTGCCAATGCAGGGGACACGGGTTTGAGCCCTGGTCTGGGAAGATCCCACGTGCCGGGGAGCAACTAGGCCCGTGAGCCACAATTACTGAGCCTGCGCGTCTGGAGCCTGTGCTCCGCAACAAGAGAGGCCGCGATAATGAGAGGCCTGCGCACCGCGATGAAGAGTGGCCCCCACTTGCCGCAACTAGAGAAAGCCCTCGCACAGAAACAAAGACCCAACACAGCCATAAATAAATAAATAAATAAACCCAAAGTTTAAAAAAAAAAAAAAAAAAGAAAAGCAAGTTGCAAAAAAATACATATAATATGACATTGCTTATTTAAAGTTCAAAAGCATGCAAACTAAATGCAAATAGGGTAAAACTACGAAGCAATATATGAGAATGATAAACATACATTCAGGATAGTATTTACCTCTGTGGGAGAGAGAGGAATGTGTTTGGAAAGGAACCCTCAGAGTAAGACTTTAATTATTCTTTATACCTTATGTATACACATATACTATTAAGTGCAGGATAAATTTAATTATTTTAAAATATTGAAAATTGTACACATAAAACTCTATTAGCTCTGAAGGGAGAAGTCCTCTAGATAGAATGTGATGGGTCTAAATTAGAGTCATGGTTGTAGAGATAAAGCTTTAGGAGAAAATCTGTGAAATATTATGAACAAAGAAAATACATAATCATGTTTGATTGGATTTGAGTACAAAAAAGAAAACAAGATTAAAAAGAAGCTCTGGGCTTCCCTGGTGGCGCAGTGGTTGAGAGTCTGCCTGCCAATGCAGGGGACGCGGGTTCGCGCCCTGGTCTGGGAGGATCCCATATGCCGCGGAGCAACTGGGCCCGTGAGCCACAACTACTGAGCCTGCGCGACTGGAGCCTGTGCTCCGCAACAAAAGAGGCCGCGATAGTGAGAGGCCCGCGCACCGCGATGAAGAGTGGCCCCGCTTGCCGCAACTAGAGAAAGCCCTTGCACAGAAACGAAGACCCAACACAGCCAAAAATAAATAAATAAATAAAATGCTGGCTTAACTCCTAGAGAGTTTCATTATAAAAAATTAAATTAAATTAAAAAAAATAAAATATAGTTCTTAAAAAAAAAAAAGAAGCTCTGCTATTTCAAATTTTGGAGGCCAAGAGAGTTTAGATGGAACTGAGAAAGTTGGGAATGGCAACAGATTGGAAGTCAGGACTCAATATGCTGAAACTGAATATTGATAGGAAAGCTAATGGAGATGCAGTAGGTTGCTATCTTGCTTTCACTGATGTGAAAGGTCATTGGTACAGGGGTCGAGGTTAAACTTAAGTGTGAATTAGATATCTGAAGCAAGGAGAGGTCAGAGGCCTTTTTTAGGACTGTTCTTGGAGGAAGAATAACCAACCAATTAATAAAAAGCAATGAGATCAACACTGTAAAGCAATTATACTCCAATAAAGATGTTAAAAAAAAAAAAAAGCAATGAGATCATAACCTCCAGCTAGTATTACAGCAGCATTGTCTTCCTACAATTGTCTTTATGCACAGAAACAAGGCAAATCATAAAAAAAGGAAAAGAATGACCAATGGGAATATTAAAAAGTTCATCCTTGTTATTAATCAGAGCAATGAAATTAATTATTGGCAAAGGCTTAAAGAAGAAAATAGAGTTGATAGAACTGTCAGGAAATAAACAATCTCATACATTGCTGGTAGGAGTCACTTAGGTAAGATGTCAAAAATGTTTTGAATATATGTGTTCTCTGATGTAGCAGTTCCACTTTTGGGGAAGTACCTTGATGATTTAGTTAGAAGTTACATTTAGTTACAAGTTATACAACCTAGTAATTTTTTTTTTTTGAAAACTGAAAAACTCAAAATAACTAAAAGTGAAACGATTAAAGAAACAGTAGTAGTAAGTCCATACAGTGAAACACTCTGCAATCATTTTTGAATGTTGTTAAACATAAATATTTTTTGACTTGTCAAGTTATTCAACATATATTCTTCAGTGGGAAAAAAAAGCAATTAAAAAAGCCTACATTAATTCATGTAAAGAAAATGTTCCAAAAGGATACACAGCAAGATATTAACAGTTGCTATTTTAGAATAGTGGTGTTATTTTTATTTTCTAATTTTTCAACAATAAGCATATATTGCTTTTATAATAAGATAAAAAAACACTAACTTTATTTTTAATTTTTTTAAATGTCTTTGGAATTTTTCTTAGGTGGATCAATAATATGTTTAGATATGAAAGCAAAGAAAGAGGAAAATGTCAGGACATAGAAGTTATATCAAGAAAAGTACATCTTGTATATTCCTACTACAAATGGGTTGAATATCATTGGTGATGTCACATCATTCTACCCTAGAAGTAAACGTGAAGGTAAGAATTTAAGTCCGTATTTCATTTGGGGGGTGATTCCAAGAAGCACTGGCAGCAGCAGAGAGGGAGAGAGAAAAACAAAGGGAAGGAAGCTAATTAAGGATGAATTATCGGGGCTTCCCTGGTGGTGCAGTGGTTGAGAGTCTGCCTGCCAATGCAGGGGACACGAGTTCGAGCCCTGGTTTGGGAAGATCCCACATGCCACAGAGCAACTGGGCCCGTGAGCCACAATTGCTGAGCCTGTGCGTCTGGAGCCTGTGCTCCGCAACAAGAGAGGCCGCGACAGTGAGAGGCCCGCGCACCGCGATGAAGAGTGGCCCCCGCTTGCTGCAACTGGAGAAAGCCCTCGCACAGTAAACGAAGACCCAAGACCCAACACAGCCATAAATAAATAAATAAATAATTTTTTTAAAAAAAGGATGAATTATGCAGATCAGCCCTGTGGGCAGCTGGGCTCAAACCCCAGGGGAATTCTGGGAAACCGTGTAGAAGGTACCTCAGATTTGCCCGCCCCCTCCCCTCATCAGGTCGGTGAGGTTGCTTGATTTTTAGTCACCAAGGCCCTTCAGTCACTATTTGAGAGCTGCTTGTGGGGAGATTGGAGACTGGAACTTCCCAGCACTTCTAGCCTCCCCTGCCTTTGGGCTAGTGAGGCAGATAGAAAAAGCCATCAGGTAAAGAGTTGCAGGTGTCTGCTGATGGAAGCCTAGCTTTGACCTTCACACTCCACTATCCAACTTCAGAAACACCCCTACAGACACATCTAGACTTCCTGTGCTTTCTAACGGTGATTTTATTTATTTATTTTTATTTAAAAAAAATTTTTTTACGTCTTTATTGGAGTATAATTGCTTTACAATGTTGTGTTATTGTCTGCTGTATAACAAAGTGAATCAGCTATACGCATACATATATCCCCATATCCCCTCCCTCTTGAGCCTCCCTCCCACCCTCCCTATCTCACCCCTCTAGGTGGTCACAAAGCACAGAGCTGATGTCCCTGTGCTATGCAGCTGCTTCCCACTAGCTCTCTATTTTACATTTGGTAGTATATATAAGTCCATGCCACTCTCTCACTTTGTCTCAGCTTACCCTTCCCCCTCCCCATGTCCTCAAGTACATTCTCTACATCTGCGTCTTTATTCCTGTCCTGCCCCTAGGTTCATCAGAACCATCTAATGGTGATTTTAGATGATTTTTTCACCTTGAGTGTCCACAAAATAATATGAAGGTATAAGCATCCGCTGGGGCAGGTAGGGGGTGGGGATAAAATGAAGGAGGGAATTAAGAAGATTACAATTTGTTTCAACTGGTCTGTGCTGAGCACTGTGTTAGGTGCTATGGACATAGAACAGAAGCATAACTCGTAAATTCTGGTCCACAGAGCTTACAATATAACAGGATACTTATATACATTGAAAACATTTAAGTGACAATAAAGGCTGTATATGGTTAAGTGTCAGCGTGAATGATGCAGCTAAAAATGCCAACTGAGGAGAGAAACATTTCTGTATTTAAAAGTGGGTCATACACTTGAATCCTAGACCAGACCAGTGGATTATATGACAGTTGAAAATGAGGGTAGGTGATAAGCCCAGCATGAGCAAAAATGTCAGAGCAGGTGACTGAATATCTTCCAGTTGTCTTTCTAGATCCCTCTTCACCCTTCTCTATACAGCTTTGTGCCAGAAAAGCTACGATGATGGACAAAATTAACAGACTTCCTTGTCCACCGGCTTCCAGAAGCTGCCTTTGGCAGGGGTTGTCACCTGAAGTCAAAGAGAAGGAGAGGGAGATTGGGGTACTTCTATCCTAGCACCCTTCCTGCAGGGGGTCATCAAGGCTTTATTACAGTCAGCAGGCCTCTACACACAGCTTTCTCTCCCCTCCAGTTCTGGTAACTGCTCTCTTACTAGCTCAGGAGTACTGCATGCTCCTTTTAGCTTTTCCTAGAACCTGTCCACACCTTTATTAAATTTGCCTCAAATGGCTCATTAAATGTACCGTGAGTTTTCTGCCAGCAGCCTGCCTGAGAGGGTGAGAGCGGGCTTCTTTGGAGGAGAGAGGAGGGAAACTTTTGTTTTTTATATAAATTTATTTATTTATTTATTTGGCTGCATTGGGTCTTTGTTGCTGCGTGCGGGCTTTCTCTAGTTGCAGCAAGTGGGGGCTACTCTTCGTTGTGTTGCGCGGGCTTCTCATTGCGGTGGCTTCTCTTGTTGCAGAGCACCGGCTCTAGGTGAACGGGATCAGTAGTTGTGGCTCGTGGGCTCTAGAGCGCAGGCTCAGTAGTTGTGGCGCACGGGCTTAGTTCTTCCTCAGCATGTGGGATCCTCCCAGACCAGGGCTCGAACCCATGTGCCCTGCATTGGCAGGCGGATTCTTAACCACTGTGCCACCACAGAAGCCCGAGAGAAGGGAGACTTTTGGCAGACCTTGAGGAAAGGGTTCACATTGAGAAGTAGAGGCAGGTAAGATGGACACTGCTTTTAAATTTTTTCTAAAGAAAAGAGGTAGTCCAGATTTAAGGACAGTAGCCTGAGTGAAGTTTAAAACTCCTTGACTGACATGTAAATGACTGCTTGCCAAGGCAGCACGCAGCAAAGGTGATCACATATCGTCTATCCTGAGCCCGCTTTGGCCTCATCTGTTTTCTATTCAACAGTTGTGAGCATAAAGCAAGAGTCTTTGTGGCACCTCCAACCAGCTAGGCACGGGCTTCTGAATCAAGGCTCAGCTGATGATAAAAGTAGCAACTGAAACTTCGCATATAGGCTGAACAACAGGCTACTCTATTCTAATAACCCAGTTTTGCCTCTGAGGAAATTGGCTGAAAGTTTTTCTTTTGGTTCTGCTTCCTTGAAAATGAAATGCAATTATAATAATATCTTTTTTTCAACGTTGGCTTATAAACTTCCAAAGAGAATCACTTACAAAGAGGATCTGAAAATTTGAGCTTCTTTCTGCACCATCTGTGCAGGGATTATGAGTGCATGAGTCTGTGGTTACAGGAGAGCCTGTAACCATTTAGGGGAAAGAATTACAGCCATTTAGGGGAAAGAATTACACCATCATCAGAAGGTTGCAACATGATAAACTCAAAGTATTGTCTTAAGGTTTCTGTGCAAAATGGTCAAGGCCTAGTGAAGTAAATTCACATACCCTATCTGATTACTCAACCCTGGTTTATCTCTTTCAATCAATGGTTTTCACCTGCTGATCTCTTCCTGTCTCCTGACTGTTGTTCCTCCTTCTCCACTGGCCCAGTGAAAGAACAGTCCTAAATTGCTAATTAATAAGGAAAGAAAGCCTGCAAGCCTGGGCAGTCCACTCTGCCAGTTCTAAAATTTAGAAGCAGCCACATTTTGTTTATCACATACAAATATTATCCTTTTCACAACTGGAACTTCTAACCCTGAAAGGCTTGTAGCAGGACTATTTTCGTGGCTCAGTGGTCATGAGGGACCTAGGCTCTTTCTGTCATTCTTCCATCATCCTGTACATGACTTTCACCCTCAAATAACCTCATAGTCCAAGGTGGCTGCTAAAACTCAAGCCATTATTTCCAGGAAGAAAGAACGATAAGAGAGGTACCTTCCAGCTGAATAAATTCCCTTTAAGCAGCCATCCCTAAAGTCCCATGCAACACTTGTACTTACACCTTATGAATAGAACTTAGTCTATCAGGGAGTGTGACAACTAATTTGTTAGCTGGGTACTTAGTCATCCTTTCAAAAAAACTGGGGTTCTTTCATTAATGAAGAAGGCAGGAAGATACTGTTTAGGAACTAGCAGTATCTGCCATCCTGCATTGTAATTTAAAAAATTCAAAAAAAAAAAAAAAAAGAAACCTTTCAGGGATAGAATTTCTTTGAGAATGTGAAGATGATATCAGAAAGCTAATGTAATATAGATCTACAGTAGTTTTCATAGAGATCATACATTTGGAATAGTATTGGAATTGAAACACAATTACATTTGTATCACTGTACCACTTTCTACCATACATATGGATACAACTTTGCTCAGAAGTGTATTGCACACATTTCAAACGTTGGAAAACAAAGTTTCTCTAAATGGGTTTTTCTAGTAATTAAAGTCAGGAGACTTCTGGAGTGTGGTAGGGATAGAGGCAAAATGCTCTCATCCTGTTATGTCACGTATTGCTGGAGAGAAGATTCCACAGCTCCCACAAAGGCAGCTTGAAAGTTCAACCATGTCTAGGCAGGTTCATGGGAAATGGAAAGTGATTTAACTTGGGCAGGATGGAATAGCCGAAGTGAAATGTTAAAAGTGGAGGGGAAAAAAGCAAACCTGAATTAAATGATACGTTTTAAAAACTCACCAACACGGGTAATTTTCCAAAGAAATAATTTAGTGCACAACCTTAACTGGCAGTGGCTATACCAAGGATGCCTTCTGTTTTAGCTCTATCTACTGACCTGCCCCCAAACTACCCCAAATAAATAATCACTCTAAACAAGAACAGTGTACCTGCTATGTAAACATATCCTCAAGTACTGTCCTCTAGCCAACGCTGCAGCCCCACTCCTTCCATTCAAATCTTTAACTCAAATTCCCTGTTATATATATACTCTGGAGGCACCAGTGAGAATTAGCCATCGTGCTTTAAGAAGCAGAGTTGAATAGTTGCAACGGAAACCTGAAGGTCCGCAAGCCTAAAATATTTTCTTCACAGAAAATATTCGTTGGGTCCTTCTTTATTGCACAAAGTTGATATGCATTCATTTATTTCCCAAGTATTTGTTAATCAGCCACCTCAGATCAAGTACTGTGCTCCTACTTTCTATTTAAGAAGTTTTCAGACAAATGAAAGAATAGATATCTAATTAAAATGCTCACTGATATGTGCTACCTGAGGGGCAAAAATAGGTTGTAATGTGAGCATGTACAGGAAGCATTAACCCAGAATAGAGAGGAGGGGAACTGTAACCGGGATAGACTTCCTGATGAAAACAGTAATTAGGTTGATGTTGGTTGGCGAGTAGGAGTTAACCAGGCAAAGAGGGAGAAGGCATAGCAATTACAAAGGCCCAGAGAGAAATTAGGGAAATTTAAATATTTCAGAGATGAGAGTGAAAAATGGTCAGCAAAGGCTTAGAGATACCTGTGTCAGATTAATGGCAAGGGTAATGGATGGAAGAACTATCATAAAGTAACTAAAATAGGTTAAGTCAGGCCACTAGGGTGAGGCCAGAAAATGCAGCCATCCAGTATATCATGGGGCAGAAGGCAGGAAGTGATTGTTAAGGGGAAGCTGAAGCCGGCAGTTGGCTGAGGAGGAGGGTGATAAAATGGGAGTTGAGGAGTGGGAAGAAAGGTAACTGCAAACCAGTGACTCTGACCTGGACAGGAGGTCAGGAGGGGTGGTCTTGCTTGTTCAGACTCTTTAAGGAAATTTTCATAGACAGGCAGCTGTCCAGGGGACTGCCCACTGACTGAAAGCTTTGCCTCCACTGCAAATGAAAATAAAATGGTCCCCTTCATTAATCTTTCCAAATCCCTTGGCAGGCCCCATTTGAAATTCTTTTGGAGATTGTATAAAGCCTTTTATTCAAGGATTAGAGATAAAGACTTAAAATGCAAATGTCAATTGAGGTTAAAACATTGCAATTTATTTGGACCAAAGTACAACAGACAGTGAGCCAACAGATATCAGATCTTTACCAATTTTAATTTATGGAACTTTAGGGAAGGTAAGGAGTCTCTAATGAAAGGTCCTTACTTATTAAGGCTAGTCCTGTTTATTCTCAAATGGAGCTAGGGAAGAATGAATAAAAGCTAAGAAGATATCTTTGTCATATTTAAGAAATGTGTGTTCTTTTCTTTCATTGAGGTTGTAGTAGAGGAAGAAGTTTTCCTTGACTCTTCTAGGGTCTCTGTCTACCTCTGAAAATGAAACAAAGATAGATGAACAGGATAAAAGCATACACATTTTATTGAATTTTTACGGGTATGTGGGAGACTTCATGTACATTCAAGAGAATGAAGACCCAAAGAAGTGACCTGAGCAAGAAGGTTTTACACCTTTTAGACAAAGAAACAATAAATGTGTGAAGAATTGACAAGACAGTGGTGTTTGGGCTAGGGTTAGTAAGTGGTGAAGAAGTAACTAAGAAGATAAGGGTTAGCTTATCTTAGGTATGTTTATACAGACTTCTCGGCCCTAAATTCCATCTCTGGCAATATAAATGTCTTCTTTAGTCCTGGTATAGGGAGGGTACTTTTTATATGGGCGTTTGATGACCTGTTTTGGGGAAGAAGAGTGAGGCGGGAATGAAGAGTGACCTTCCTGCTTCTGTTTTCTCAAATTCTTTCAGTTTAAGATATTCAATATGACAAGGTGCCATATTTTGGGGTAGCATGTTCTGAATCCCATCAAGATGCATCTTGTTTTGTAAGATTTTATTTTTAAAAATAATTATTTGAGAGCATTGTTGTGGATATATCACATTTTAGGGAAGGATTCCCCCCCCCCAGTTTATTATTTGGTTTGAGAATTTCATTTAACTTTCAGAATTTTTGCCTGACTCCCCTCTCCCAACAAAAAGCTCTATATTGGTATACCTTATATGCTCCCCACTCCCCTTGCCACCCTCTGCATACCTTTTTTTTTTTTTTTTTTTTTTTTATGGCCTTAGCACGCTGCCTGGCATGTACTAGACCCTCCAGAAACTTGAGTTTCCTTTTATCATCTTCTTTTTTTTTTTTTAATTAATTAATTAATTTATTTATTTATTTTTGGCTGTGTTGGGTCTTCGTTTCTGTGCGAGGGCTTTCTCCAGTTGCGGCGAGTGGGGGCCACTCCTCATCGCGGTGCGCGGGCCTCTCACCGTCGCGGCCTCTCATTGAGGAGCACAGGCTCCAGACGCGCAGAGCTCAGCAGCCGTGGCTCACGGGCCCAGCCGCTCCGCAGCATGTGGGATCTTCCCGGACCAGGGCTCGAACCCGTGTCCCCTGCATCGGCAGGCAGACTCTCAACCACTGCGCCACCAGGGAAGCCTCTCTGCATCCTTTTTTATTTCTCATTATCTGTTTAGTCCATCTCCTCCACTAGATCTTAAGTCTCCACAAGGGCAGGGACTATTCGGTTTTGTTCACTGTGTATTTCCCAGTTCCTAACTCAGTGTCTGGCATATAGTAGGTGCTCACTAAATATTTTTGAAAAAATAAATGGTAACCATATTGAAATATTGTGTATATTTCTTTGATGTTGTTAGTAACTACAAGTAGTTTGGTATATGTCAATTAGCAGAGGAAAAAAGAGCAGTTCTGTTCTATAAGCATTTTTTAGAAGATACTGCACATGCAATTAAAAAGAAGTTCAGATTATAAAAAAATTCTATTAGAACATGGTCTTATTAAATATATAGTATTACATCATGCTTCCAGACAAATTTTACAATTTGTGTGTGTGTGTGTGTACACTAAAACTGGTCTTGCTCTATTTTTCAAAATGTATTTACATTAAATTTGCAAAATATAATTTTCTGAAGAGAAATATTCTGAAGTATTAAGATTTATTTCTATTTCTGCTATTTAAAAAAAAAAAGTGATTTTTTTCCCCTAGAAATGAAATTTCAAAGTCATTTTGGGGTTTTTACATAAGATGCTAATGTTAAAAAAAAAACCTCTTTTCTAGCAAAATCAATCCAAACCTATGTGTTAATATTTATAAATGTACCTAGGATTGAATTTATTCTGAAACAGATTCCTAGGGTTGTGAAAGTTAGAGGTTGCTCTAACAAAAGACACATTTCGGGGAATATCCTTCTTCAAAGTTTTTTCTTTGCTCTCTCATTATCCCCCTCCTCCTACATTTCATTGACTTTATCGAAAAATCAGTTTATTTCAACATCATTTTTACTTGCAGTGGTTTTTAGCAGCGAGTGCTTAGGTCAATCAACTGCTTCCGTGGGCTTATAAACTGTGGTTATGTGCTTATAAACACCAGCTGTTTTATATATCCTTGTAGAGCCTGCGGAGAAACTGACAGCAATAAAAGTAAAAGCCTTTTTTTCCTTTTTTTTTTTTTTTTTTAGAGACATAAACCCTAAGAACCCTCACCATGATCAAGAGGGGACTTATAGTACTGCCACAGAAGTGAAGAAACGGATAACTCCACAGATATTTATGCCGTGGCCTATCTAAAAATGTGTTTTGGGGACGTCCGCTAGGCCCTGGCCCGTCAGCATCCGGCAGGATAACGCTCCCAGTCGGGTGAAAACTCCCGCTACCCAAGCGGAGCTGGGCTCCGAGAGCACGTGGGGCGGGGGCGGACCCCCGGAGGAGGTAATTGGAAACCACACTTCCCAGAGTGCTGTGCGCAGGCGCGGGCGAGAGGACGCCAGGCACCGGCTGGGCTCGGCGAGGCCGCGCAAAAGAGCGCGCGTCCGTCGGGTTCTCGCGCGGGGCTGGTACGGCGCCGCTCGGGGCTGCGGGAACCTGGTAGCGCGGCTGCATCCTTGGCGAGGCCGGGAGGAATCGAGCGGAAGGACGAGCCGAGGACTGAGGTAACCGGACGCTCGTTCCCCCTCACTCCCCTCTTCCTTTGTGCGGTGCTGTCCCCTCCTGCCAAGTCCTCCCTCACCCCAAATCGTATCGCCGCCCGGGCTCGCGCCTGTGGCGCGGGGAAACTCCAGCCCTGCGCGCAGTAACCCAAACTCCACAGCTGAGAGGGTTTGGGCCCATTAAACCGCTGCACGGTTTCTGTCGCTCCCACGGGGTCGCGTTCCCCGAGGGAAACCCCAGCCTCTGGCTCTGTCAGCCTCGCCAGCGGCCCCCTGGCTCGCTCCTCTGGGTCTTTCGAAGAAGAGAGGGGCAAGCAGGTGCTTCGCGGGGGTCCCGGGCATGAGCAGTGCCGTGCGGTGGGCGCGGGTCCGGGGTCCGGGGAGGGCGGCCCTACACCCCCGGGACCCGCGGCCTGTGGGGGTGGGGCAGGCAGGCTGACTCCAGGCCCTGCGGCGCCGGACGAGTGGCCCGCCGGGGGGTTAACCGCGGTCCGGGATGCTCGCTCCGGGGCCTTGCTGCCCGCCCGGAGGGTTAGCCGCCCCTCCGGGACTGGCCCGCCTGAGGGGTTCGTGGCCCGTCGGGACTGGCCGGTCCGCGGGGCTCGCTGAGGGTCGGACTGGCCGGTGCTGGGGGCTTGCAGCCCGCGCCCGGTGGACCGTCCGCGGGGGTGGAGACCGGATCGAAGAGTGCCTCCCGGTGTGACACCAGAAACTGCAGCCTCTTTCAAAACCCGCAGCTGCTCAATGGAGTTGTTTTACAGTCGCGGATGCCTGCTCTCTCCTCCTTTCTCTCAGTTCTGGGCTTAGCTTGCTGGTTTCCTGCGGGAGGCGATTTATCTACTTCGCTCGAGTTTTCTAGCCCGGGGCTGGTCCTTTACTGGATTCGCACTGTCCGAGCGTTTGGGTGCCTGAGTTTGAAAAGCTTTTTTATGTGTTCCCACTTGGCAGTGTTGGATCGGATGACTTTTCGTACAAAATTGAACTTTTCTCAGTGTTCCTTCTAGTCTGCATTAATAGCATAACTGTGTTTGGCCCTTTACCTTATGCTAATGTTACCACTTTGGGAAGATTCTTTGGGAAAACGTTCTTGAAAGAAACTGGGTCGACACAGGTATTTTATCTGCTCGTTGCATGTTTTTCTTTGCATTGTTTTTTTTCCTGTGTAGGTTGATACTTGCTCGACTCTTGGTGTTCTTCATTTTCGTTCTATGAGGAAATCCTTTTCCTCCACCTCCCTCGAGTCTTGATTCTGCCAGAGGGTAGACTTGGGTAAGCAGAGGATCTCTACTTGGCGGTGGCTTTTTTCATTGGCTGCTGTTTTTCCTCCTCCTTCCTAGGGGCACCCACTTTAGTTTGTCAGTCAACCCATGACCTACTTCAAACTTTCAGTCACTTTGTATATCACCCTTAAGATACGAAGAGTATGAACATAAATGTCAAAAGAAATCTTAGGATACCATACTCTATTGCATTTAGCTTCATCATGTTAACAGTTAAAGCTGTTAATTCTTTCAGCATTTGATAAGATTACTATTATTTTCTATATATTCTGTAATAATTGCACATTCTGTATCCTGGCAGGAAATTTAATTCACAGCCAGTGAGGGCAATTTTAAAAAATACTATTTCCTCATTTGTTAAGAAGAAAGTGAGGTAGATAAATTAGACACCCCCCCCCCGCCACCCTTTATCAAAATAGTCTATATTTAGAGAAGTTTTAGGTTCATAGCAAATTTAAGTGGGAGGTACAGATTTCATATACCCTCTGCCCTCATATGCCCCCTGCCTTGCCCCATGTATGCACAGTCTCCCCTAACAAAATCCCCACACCAGAATGGTACATTTGTTACACTCGATGAACGTACATTGATACACCATCACCCAAAGTCCAGAGTTTACCTGAAGGTTCACTCTTGGCATTGTACATTCTGTGGGATTAGACAAATGACCCTTTTTCAAAAAATCAAGAACTCTTTTAAGAGTTGTAGAGAACTGAAAATGGGTTTGTCATTTTGAAAAGATTAAAGGGGCTATTTTGAACGTCCTAAAAATTAATTTCAAATAGCTTTTGTGTTTTAAAACATTGGATATTTAAACTGGTTTCTTATATTTGAATTTTCAACAAAGAGTCATTTATTTTTGTGTATTAAGAACTAAAGAGATGAGGGAGAAGAAATGCTTCGTAGAATAAGAAAATGTCATATTTTTCAGTCCTGAAACTCATTAGCTTGAGAGTTTCTTCACTTTTCTGAAAAACATGTTTTATGTAAATCAATGAAGCAAGAGGAAATGGAACATTTGAAATATACTTTTTTAAAAAAATTGATGTCAATATTCAAGACACAGCTACACTAAAATGTGACCCATTAGGCTTTTTTAAAAAAAAATTTATTTTCTTTGTGTGAGGGGCTCTTGTGGAAGCATCAGGATATAATAACATATTGAGCTCAGTTCTGGAACTAGGCAACTCTGGATTAGAATACCAGCTCTTCAGTTGTTGGCTGTGTGACCCTGTCAAGTTATTTTCTGAACCTCTATTTCCTTAGCTGTAAAAGGAGGTAAAAATATTCATTTTTATAATGTGAAGTCATTTTATAAACTGTAATGCACTATCATATTCATCAGTATCATTAGTCACATGCTATATTTCAAAATGCTGCCAGTGTAGTTTATTTTCTTTTGAATACTGCTTATGTAAGTACTGTCAAACTTTTTTTTTTAAGGGTTGGCTGTACAAGAGAGTTCATTGTCTGGTTATGAATAATTTAGTTGGTTCTTGTGAGTCAGAGGTAAAATTATGGAAGAGGGTCAAAGGGACCTTGAGAAAATTTCTACTTTGTCTGTGGTTCTTAACCTGGATCTATGGATGTGTCCATAAATGGTCTTCCAAGAGTCTGAATTCTGTGTGAATTTGTGTTTTTCTGGGGAGAAGACCCACAGCTTTCAATGTATGTTTAAAAGGAGTTCACGACCCTTTTTAACTGAACTGAAGCATTAGCTTCAGTTATCTAAGGAGGTTTCTTTACTAGATATTCTGCAGATTATTTTTAAAATTATTTTTTTGATAAAGGAAAGTGAACAGAATTTTGTGTTTGTGTATGTGTATACAGATAATTTTTGAAGCACCGTGAGTGCCTGTTTTTCTTCTAGAAATAGAGGTTGATATTTTTGACATATTATGTTCATACCAATAAGAGTGCTGCTGCTTATACCTGGAGCGCACACCACTGATTGATCCATTATTGTTAGGCAGATAATGTTCACTCCTCCTCCTACCCCTCCAGCCTTGATGGGCATTAAAATGCATGGCAAAGAATGTCACCCTGGGGCTTCCCTGGTGGCGCAGTGGTTGAGAATCTGCCTGCTAATGCAGGGGACACGGGTTCGAGCCCTGGTCTGGGAAGATCCCACATGCCGCGGAGCAACTAGGCCCGTGAGCCACAACTACTGAGCCTGCGCGTCTGGAACCTGTGCTCCGCAACAAGAGAGGCCACGATAGTGAGAGGCCCGCGCACCGCGATGAGGAGTGGCCCCCACTCGCCGCAACTAGAGAAAGCCCTCGTACAGAAACGAAGACCCAACACAGCCATAAATAAATAAACAAATAAAGAAAATAAATTAAAAAAAAAAAAAAAGAATGTCACCCTAATACAATCCAGCATGTTAGAATATGATTTTAAAATGCTAAAAGATAATTTGGTTTGTTTATTCTAAAGTTTGGACTTTTTTTCTTTTCTCAACAAAACACCAAATGCTAAAGAAAATTAAGTATTTTCTCTTCCAAACTAGATGATGATACTTACATAATATATTTATGTTGTAATATTTCTTCTTATATAACACGGAATGTGAAGTTATATTGAATCCTAATTGATGATCATTTTAACATTCAGCATTGCTATTTTGGAAAGAATGTGAAATTTACAGTCAGCTTATGTAGATTAAATTTTAATTTGTGATTTTAATTATGACATTTAAAATTAATCTTATTTGCATTTTGGGAATTTCAGAAGTAGGTTAGTGTTCTAAGTTTGAGTTCATTCCTGTAATAGAGTTTGCAAGTAAGCTGTATCAAACTGCCCTATTTTCTTTGTTAGTGATAGATTGCTGGGCTATAAGGCTTTACAATGTGAAGCCAACTTCTGTTTCTGGGTCAGTTACCAGTAGCAGTCACAAGGTCTAAAGAGTATGAGGTGGATCAAGTGATGGTATACAAACTTATGAATGAGTCTATCAGTGGAGTAATGTCTTTTTAAAAAATTATTAATTAATTAATTAATTTGGCTGCGTCGGGTCTTAGTTGAGGCACGCAGGATGTTCGTCGAGGCATGCGGGATCTTTCGTTGAGGTGTGCGGGTTTTCTCTTCTGTAGTTGTGGTGCGCGGGCTCCAGGGCGCTTGGGCTTTGTAGTTTGTGGCAGGTGGGCTCTCTCATTGAGGTGCATGAACTCAGCAGTTGTGGCCCGCAGGCTTAGTTGCCCCGTGGCATGTGGGATCTTAGTTCCCTGACCAGGGATCGAACCCGCATCCCTTGCATTGGAAGGCGGATTCTTTACCACTGGACCACCAGGGAAGTCCCCCTCTTTTTTGAGTTTTTTTTTTTTCTTTTCCCCTTTGATATTGCTATTTTCATTTGATATCTGAATGCTTTTCAAAGTTCAAGGTTCTAAATAAATACTTGGGGATTTATAAAGTAGCAGAACTATGTTTAGCTCTCTAGATTTGCACTTTATAAAAATAGTCTGAGAGGTCTATATGGATCTCGAAGATCAGTTAGAGATGAATGTCAGCATTTGCATAGTGTGTGTATATCTGTATACACACGCATATATATATATAAAAGTCACTGTTTCATCTTTAGTTATTTTAATGCAGAGGATTGTGTATTTCTTTAATAATGAAAGTTTGAGTTAAATTAATTGGATACAGAAAACAGGAATCATTTTAGCAAAAATTTTATCTATGGTAATACTGTCATGTTAAGAAGGTCAGTGATTTTATACGGGAAAAGAATCTGAAAAAGAAAAAAATACGTATAAGTGAATCACTTTGCTGTTCACCTGAAACAAACACAACATTGTAAATCAACTATACTTCAGTTTTTAAAAAATCAGTGATTTTATGTGTGTTCTCTTACTCTTGAACTTTAAAAAAAAATTCAAAAACATTTTCTGTATGGGGAGAATATTATTAACATCCATATTTTAGTTCTTAAAATCTATACATACTATACAAAGATGTAGTTACACTCCCTGTACAAAGACAGTTAATGCCATCTTTGGCCTAGTGTTAAGAGTTTTGGCTGTATAGTCATGCAAGCCTGTGTTGAGTCTTGGGCATTGCCACTTAATAGCTGTGTGACCTTGGGTAGGTTTCTTAACTTCTCTGAGCCTTAATGTCTACAACTGTAAATATAGGAATAATACCTCTTTGAGTTGTCCTGAGGAGTGGAATGAATAAATGTGAAATATCTAACTCAAATAATAGCAGTTACTTGTATAGCTTTTGTGCCAGACAATTTATTAATTCAGTCCTTATAACAATTTTATGAATTATGAAGTTTGTACTATAACTTTCCTCATTTTTACAGGTGAAGAAACTGAGGCTGACAAAAGGTTATATAACTTAACCAAAGTCATACAGTCATACATACAAAGTAGATAGTAAGCACTCAACTAATGCTGACTGTTGTTTATTTTTTAAAAAAGAAAGACTTAGAGTAATATGGCCAGTTCTCATCTTTTGCTATAGTGAAAACTGAATCTGAATGTAGATCATTATATAGCATATTTTATTTCTTTGCTGGAAAAAATGTTGATTGGAGGATTGTGTTCCTCATCAAGGGCTGAGGATCACATAATTTGTAAAAGTAATAATGTCCATTTATTGAATACTTGCTGTGAACTAGATACAGGGCTAAGTACTTTACTTATACTACTTCATTTATCCTTCCCAACAGTCTTACAGAAAGCTGAGGCTCAGAGTGATTTTAAGTGACTTGCCCAAGGTTACACAACTAGTAGGGAATCTCAAAACTGGCTCTAAAGTCTGCTATTAACCACTAGTTTATGTGCCTTGTGTTAGATATGACTATAGATTTCTCTAAAAAGAAAGGCAACAGCTTAAATAATTTTAAATAGGAAAAAAGTACTCTCATAGTTTAGAACTAGAAGTACAGTAGGCCCTCTGTATATGCAGATTCCATATATGCAGATTCGAGGAAACTCAGATCGAAAATATTCAAGAAAAAAAATTCCAGAAAGTTCCAAAAAGCAAAACTTGAATTAGCTGTGCACTGGCAGCTATTTACATAGCATTTACATTGTATTAGGTATTATAATAAATTCAGAGAGGATTTAAAGTATATGAGAGGAGGATGTACATAGGTTATATGCAGATACCATGCCATTTTATATAAGGGACTTGAGTATCCTTGCATTTTGGTACGAAGGGCCGTGTCCTGGAACTAATCCCCCAGGATATCAAGGGAAGACTGTAAACAGCGATTTCCCAGATCTATGGTCTTGTAGGCCAAACCCAGCTTGCTTCTGGTTTTGTAAAGTTTTATTGGAACACAACCACACTCATTACTTTATTATCTATAGGTGCTTTCCTACCACAATGGCATAGTTGAGTAGTTGTGACAGTCTCAGTGACACATAAAGCCTGAAATATTTACTGTCTGGCCCTTTACAGAAAAAGATTGTTGACCCCTGACCTAGACCAGTGCTGTTCTTTTATAAATGAAGAAACTGAGACATGAGAGATTAGGTAACTTCCCAGTAATGCAGTTAGTTAAAATCCAATTCTGATACCTAACTCACTGTTTTTTCTCCTATACCATGCTACTTCTTAAGTCCTATAAAATCAACAAGTGTACCGTATAATCATTATATAAGGGACTTTAAAGTATTATAAAATGTTTATAATATATAGGAATATTTAACCTAGTTAAAACAATGCTAGCTATAATAGGAGTAAATATTTAGTCATTTCTCTTTCTTTCTTAGAATTTGAAGAGCTTTGGGATTATACTTTGTATAGCCCATGCCTTAAAGTTCTGCAGCCAGCTTTAAACTTATATTTCCTTATTTTCCTTCATAAATTTCTCTGTAAAAAATAGAGGCTTTGGAATTGTTTCATTAATTGATTGTAAACAGCAGTTCAAGTTAGAAACCTATCACATATACATCTATAAAATACAGATCATACAGTTTGTACCTAGTTTTTTCTACTTACCGTTACATTATCCATGGAAGTTTTTAAGCATTGAGGTGATGTGATCAGATTTGAATTTGGGAATGATAACTGGCAGCAGTAAGAAGGATGTATTGGGGAGAGAAGAGGCTGTGGGGAGGCTATAATAATAACTGTGAGATGATGGGGCCTGTGACTAAAGTGGTGTGGCTAGAGAAGCAAGGCCAACAATATGAGAAAAATTTAGGGAGTAGAGTGTGTGAAACTTGGTTATAGTTGGATAAAGTGGAATGGGAACTTTGAGTACGTGTGAGCTATTGCATTCAATGGGGAGCCCTCTTGATCACGAAGGCTAGTTTAGGCTCTCCCATATTATCCGGCATATTTCTCTACTATTGCCTTTACCACAATATTATTATCACCTGTTTGTGTCCCGTCTAGATGATTCAAGCTCCTTAATGGTGGGAATTATGTCATGTCTTATTCATCTTTTGGGGGGACAGATTACTTAAAAAAATTAGATTATGCTTTTGCATACATTTTTTTTTAAAAAAAGGAAAAATACAAGAGATAGATTGGTTAAGGTATTCCTAAATTTCTTCACATTTAGGATCTGACTCTTGAAGCATTTTAATGAGTCACTTGTTTTTCCATTCATTATAATCTCATCCATCTAGAGGACTGATGATGCAGCCTTTCTTAAGTGTGCTGTATCATCTGCTGAGGGATTTTAGTCTAGGCCGCTAACAACACCATTCTTCAGATTTTGATGTGGGTACTTTCCTGGTGTGTAATACATGTTATTTTTGCATGTATCTTAGTAGCAAAACATAATACAGCCTCACCTATTGTGGCTACCTGCCTTTCTTGAGTCCCATAAAGTAGTGCTTTTCAGACGCTGTGGGGAAAAACTAGTTTGTGAACTAATACTTTGGTAAAGACAACAAAAATAAATTAATTACTGGAAAAATGAAATGAAAAAAAGGACACACAAAATTCAAACTTCAATTTTTTATGAAATTCAACAGACATAAAATTACTTTCAAATATAACTTTGCTATCAGAGTTTCTAGACACTCCATTTGTGTACTACCTCACTGCATACCTGTTTAAAAAAAAGTTTGTGGACCAGATCCACTTTGAATAGTACTGCTAGTACTGCTGTAAAGCACTTTGTTGTTGCTTTTCATATTCGTCTTTGAATTTCCAGAACCTGCAATATAACATGTGATGACTGATTGAATGATTAATATAAGACAAATGGTGTTTATCCTTAACACTGACAGTGTTTGTTTTTTTATTGAAATTTCTTGAAATGTTATAAAACCACATAGGTAGTATATATCCTTAGTATATATATGCATATGTTGCTTTATGTGCTTATTTTGTAAAAATAAAAGGAAGTTCCCAAACTCCAAAGAGAAGACTGATTCTTGTATAGCCATGGTAACAATTAGTCATCAGAACCAATTTCAAATCTGCTTACTCAGTAAATGACAGTTCTTTAGCATTCATTTTAAGTCAGTGTAATAAATCAACAACAACTTCCCTTAGTGAACAAGATTTTGCAAGCCTCTGCAAGTCCACCAGTCACTGAACGCCACACTTCCTCGCAAGCTCTATGTAAGATTAGCAATGTGCTCTACTCAGAGGGACTATGCCTGACCAGCATGGCTCTTCCTGAAGTAAGTAATAATTATTATTTAGCTTTGTGTTTTTTGCTTTATTTCATATATTGAGTGGGAAATATCTCATCTTTTGACACTTGGAAACAAATAATTGGTAAATTAATTTTTTAGTAGGCTTCATTTTTTTATTCAAGTAATTATCATCTGTTATCTGAGTACAACCCTGTGACTTCTATGACATTCTCAAGTAAAAATAATAATAGGGGCTCCTTTTAAGAGTTTGCAAATGCAATTCACATATTTAGGTAAACTTTAAGTCCTTTTTTTTCAAAAAACTGTTTTATACTAGACCCTTAAACTATTGTGACTGTAATAAATTACGTGGTCCAGTTCAAACAAGGAAATGATTATTGGTAGTGAAGCATCAGTAGAATGCCTTCTCAATAAAACAGACTCTAAAATAGAAACATCTTACAAAATATACAGTGCAGTGAAAATGTTGTCTTTAGACCCGGGAAATGACAGTAGTATTTAACAAGCAGACTCTGATAACAAATAACAATTGTATCTGAACATGCTAATGCTAAGAAACACTTTTTTTGTAAGTCACAGTAGTAAATTCTTGGAAGTTGCATGTACCTTTACTGATTAGGAACTACTGAAGCTGTAATTCAGTTTGTCAAAGCAGCAGATTCTCCTTTAATTATTGGCATAATATATTTTTTTCTGGACCATTTGATTCAAAATTTAAAATCTCTATACTCTTTGCTTTTGTAAATAAAAAGGAAATAATGAGTATAGCTTAATTTTTTTCTGACTTGAAAGTAAAAAAATAAATTTTAAGAAACATTTACCTGTGAAATGAAGTAATTCAAAAATGTCTGCTAAGTGACATCCTTTATGATTGTGATTAAAATAATATATGCAGAATGCAGTGTTATTTTAAGATAATTTATATGTTGATTTAGATAATAGAAAAATAGTCTCCAGGGTTCATAATTAATCTGTTCATCCATTCCAAAAGTATTTTTATTACCTCTATTTACCATGTGTTGTGCTCAACATGGGAACAGTAGGAGTGAGTAGAAAGTGCCTATATTTTGGGGACTTATATAGTGTTACGGGAAAGACTAGTAGTGAATAGGCAATTATTACGAGTATTATAAATTTGACTAAAAAGTTGAGTATGGTATAATCCACTATATAAGTGCAATGAAAAAGATGTGATTAAATTGTTATAGGAGCACAGAGGAAGTACACCCAATCCAGGCTAGGAATAAGGGAGATATTCAGGGCTGGCCTTTTTGAGCAAATGAACCTCAGCTGAGTCTTAACAAATGAGTAAGTCAGTTGATAAGACTGGGAGTTGGTAAAGGGCATTTCAAAATGAGAAGATAGCCTGAACAGAGGCAGAGAGGTATGAAATAGCATGAAGTGTGTGGAGAATTACATACAGTCATGTTTTCCTCTATACAACATAAGGTGGAGTTTACCATCTTATTTCACAAATCCACACGAGTTAAGTTTGGTAAATACACACACATTCTCTGTCAACTTTCAGATATAGCTCTAAAATTAATCAGAAACTGCTATAAAATATATTTTGTATCATTTAAAATCTTCTTCTAACTCAATTGTAAAGAGTACAAACTAAGGTTATTTTAAAGAAGAATGAGTCTAATAGCACTATTGCTGCCTATAGTAAGTACTGCATCAGTAACTATATAGCATTGAGTTTATTTTAGAGGTGCTTTCAATCAAAGTGCCATTTGCAATTCTTTCTACTTAGTACTCTTCTGATTAATATTTAGTATAAAAGTCACTCTTTGCCTGTAAAGACCTTTCTGAGGATAATACAGTATGAGTTAATACAGTATTCTGCATAATAGTATTTCATCTTGATAGTACATGCTATAATGTCAGATTATAAATGCAAAGAAGTTTGAAAATAGAGAGTAAAGTGGGCTGACTTAACACAGTAGTACCTTTATGCTTTTGCTGTAAGGCCTCTTTTCTGTGATTCATTGTAAATTGTTGTGTTTACGTGTAAAAGTACACTATTTTTGTTGTGTATTTCCTGCAGTGAACCAGTAAAACCTATCTTCTTCTGTTTGAAGTATTTTTTTCTTCAGTACTTCCTATTTTGTTGGTTGATATGACTTTACTGGCTCTTAGAGGAACAATAAAAATGGCCTCAACTTCCTGTCTGCCTCAGTGCCATGATGTGCCAGGGTATGATAGAAACAAACTTCCATGGACCATCTCTCTTTTTTTCTGGTGTTTTTAATCTCTTAATATATTGGGGGAAGAAGGAGTATCATCTTTTTTTCTAACTAGGAGTCAGCATCTTAGATACATTAAAAAAAATTCTGGGTTAGAGTTTAGGTGGAGTTACACTTGCACTCATTATTAATATGCAGTCTTTATAAGCCCCACAGTCAGTTCTTATTAGGATGTTATCTTTTTTTTTTTTAACATCTTTATTGAATTTGTTACAGTAATGCTTCTGTTTTTTATGTTTTGGTTTTTTGGTCGCGAGGCATGTGGGATCTTAACTCCCCAACCAAGGATTGAACCTGCACCCCCTGCATTGGAAGGCAAAGTCTTAACCACTGGACCACCAGGGAAGTCCCTTGGCTAAGTACTATAGAGTGAGTGTCTTAGGGTAAATATCTTTTTCCTGCTCCTGTCTTCCTGTTCTATTTTATATAATAGACTTTTAAAAAAGTTGAAAACATTGCATTCTTTAAATAGACCGTTTTAAAAAAATTTAGTATAGAAAGTTTTTGAGCTGTTGTGTCTTGCCCAAATCTGATGTCAAAAGTAAAAGTAACTTTATCAAAATGATATTTGTTAATGCCCTTTTTATAGAGCAGTCCTCTGACAAAGGAAATAATTTTATGACCATAATAAAGCCTTTTACTAGACAGAAGCTAGAGTAGTTTGATATAAGGTAAGATACGTAGATGTTTTTGAGACATAATCTTTTCAAACAGTTCACACTGTATTAAGCAGATATGTCTAAAACACAAGGGGAAGAAAAATGAATGAATTAGAAAAGTCAAAGTACTATTTGTGTTCATAGAAGGGAGATCACATCCCATTGGAAGAATTAGAGAAGACTTCATGAAAGAAGCATTACTTAATAAGCTAGGCTTTCACATCATTGCCCCATGAGGAACAGCTTGAGGACTTGTACATAAACTTGAGGAAAATGGAATAGTGAAGTCTGTGATATAGTAGAAGAAGAATGGGCTTAATCAGAACTGAATTGAAACCCTAGCTCCCACCATTTTTTTTAAATAAATTTATTTATTTATTTTTGGCTTCATTGGGTCTTTGTTGCTGCACGTGGGCTTTCTCTAGTTGCGGAGAGCGGGGGCTACTCTTCGTTGCGGTGCGTGTGCTTCTCATTGCGGTGGCTTCTTGTTGTGGAACACGGGCTCTAGGTATGCGGGCTTCAGTAGTTGTGGCACACGGGCTTAGTTGCTCTGCATCATGTGGGATCTTCCTGGACCAGGGCTCGAACTCGTGTTCCCTGCATTGGCAGGTGGATTCTTAACCACTGCGCCACCAGGGAAGTCCCTTCCACCATTTTCTACCTGTGTGACAGGGCAAGTCAGGGATGTTTAGGCCATCTATAATGTAGTTGTAATGCTTAAATGACAGAGTACAGTCTGCCCTCTGTATCTGCAGGTTCTGCATCTGTGGAAAGGGAGGGCCAACTGTATTATGCCATTTTGTATAAGAGACTTGAGCATCGTTGGGTTTTGGTATTTGAGGGGGGTCCTGGAACCAATCCCCCGTGGATACTGAGGGGCAACTGTATATGTAAGATTTCTGGAAAAATATGTGACACATAGTGGTTTAGTAAATAGTCTTTCCCCCCCTTTTCCCTACTTGGTGTCAAAAATTAATGTAGCAAAAGATTGGGAGGTAGGCTGGAGTCAGAGCAAGGAGAGCCTTGAATGCCTGGATAAGCTGTTGAAATACATAACATTAAGCAGTTTGGAAGTGACACTTAGAGCTAGATAAATCTTGCAGCCTTGCCCTTGATAGATGTTTAGGGATGGGACAGAGGGGCATGGTGATTGGTTAATGGAAAATAGGAATTAGAGTACAGTGAAAGAGAGTAGAGTTCAATGAGAGTAGGAAGAAAGAGATGAATAGGAGAGAGATTTTTCCCAAGTAGAAATCAGGGGAATTAAAACTGATGGGTTATGTAAGTCGAAAAAGGAGTCAGATTGGCTCAGGATTTGAATTAGGGCAACTGAAAAAATGGCGTTGCCACTTGCAAAAGCAGAGGAATTAGAAAAAATAGCTGGTTTTACAAGGGAGAATTAGACTTTGATTTTTCATGTATTTTTGTTCTGTAATTCTGTTTCACTTGCAGTATGCTCTGAACAGTAGTGCAGGGGTTAACAGCACAGACACTTGGAGTCCTGCTGGCTAGGTTTGAGTCCTGACTCCACCGCTTAAAATTATTATATCTTCTTGGTGAATTGACCCTCTTATGTATGTAGTGTCTTTTTTTTTTTTTTTATTGCGGTAAAAAACTCAACGTAAAATTTCCCATCTAAACCATTTTTAAGTGTACAGTACATTAGTGTTAACTGTGTTTGCATTGTGCAAAACTGAAATGCTTATACCCATTGAACGACAACTCTTCTTTTTCCCCACCCCTCAGCCTCTGGTAACCACCATTTTATTTTTTTCTAAGAATGTGACTACTTTTGATACCTCATATAAGTGGATTCATGCAGTATTTGTCTTTTTTGTGACGGCCTTATTTCACTTAGCATAAATGTCCTCAAGGTCCATCTGTGTTGTGGCATATAACAATTTTCTTCTTTTTTTTTAAGACTGAATAATACTCATTCTATGAATAATACTCATTCTATGTGTATACCACTTTTTCTTTATCCATTCATCCATTGATGGGCATTTAGGTTGCTTCTACCTCTTGGCTATTGTGAATAATGCTGCAGTGAACATGGTTATGCAAATATATCTTCTAGGTCCTGTTTTCAGTTCTTTTGTATATATACACAGAAGTGAGATTGCTGCATGATGTGGTAATTCTATTTTAGATTTTTGCGGAACTGTCATACTGTTTACGTTCTATCTGTACTGTATTAATATTCCCAACAACAGTGCGTAAGGATTCCAGTTTCTCCACATCTTGGCCAGCATTTGTTATTTTCTGTTTGTTTTGAAAGTGTGAGGTGGTATCTCATTGTGATTTTGATTTGCATTTCCCTAATGATTAGTGATGTTAAGCACCTTTTCATATGTTTATTGGCCATTTGTATTTCTTTGGAGAAATGTTTATTTAGGTTCTTTGCCCATTTTTAATTGGATTATCAGTTTTTTATTGTGAGTTATAGGAGTTTATTATGGATATTAACCCCTCATCAGGTATATGGTTTGCAAATATTTTCTGCCATTCTGTGGGTTGCCTTTTTACCCTGTTGATTGTTTCCTTTGCTGCACAGAAGTTTTAAAGTTTGATATAGTCCCGTTTGTCTATTTTTTTTCTTTTGTTGCTGGTGCTTTTGGTCGTATATCCAAGAAATCATTGCTAAATCCAGTGTCATAAAGTGTTTTCCCCATGTTTTCTTTTAGGAGTTTTACAGTTTCAGGTCTTACATTTAGATCTTTAATATACTTTGGGTTAATTTTTGTGTATGGTGTAAGGTAAGAATCAAACTTTATTCTTTTGCATGTGGATATCTATGTTTTATATAGTGTCTTTTTTTATCACTAGTAATTTTCTTTGCTCTGAAGTTTGTGTTTGATAATGCAGCCACTTCCATTTTCTTTACTATTACTATTAGCATTACTATTAGCATGGTATATCTGTTTCTATCTTTTTAACTTACTTGTATCTTTATACTTGAAGTGGCTCTTTTCTTGTAGGCAACTTATAGTTGGGTCTCACTTTTTTTTTCCCCCCCCACTTTTTCTTACCCAGTCTGTCTTTTTTTTTTTTTTTTAGCCTTTATTTGAGGTAATTGTAGATTCACATGCAGTCGTAAGAAATAATAGATCTTGTATATCCTTCACCCAGTTTCCCTCAATGCTAATATCTTGCATAACTTTAGAACAATATCACAACCAAGGAATTGACATTAATATAGTCTGCTTACCTTATTCAGATTTCTCCTGTTTTACATGCACTAATTTATGAATGTATATGTTATCACATGCGTAAATTCATGTGACCACTACCACAGTCAAGATATAGTATAGTTCCATCACAAATATCTTTTGTGGTACCCATTTACAGCCCCAGCCACTCCTCTTCCTTCATCTTTCCCTAGCCCCTGGCAGCCACTAATCTTCTCTCCATCTCTATAATTTTGTCATTTCAAGATTGTTACATAAATGGAATCATATAGTATGTAACCTTTTGAGACTGGTTTTTTTTCATGCAGCATAATGTTATATGTTTCAATGCCTTATTCTTTTTTATTGCTGAGTAGTATTCCTGAGTCTCTGCCTTTTAGTTGGGGGTGTTTAGACCACTTATATTTAACATGATTATTGACATAGTTGGGTTTAAATCAGCCATCCTTCTCAGGTTTTGGCAAACTATGACCCAAGGGCCAAATGACACCAACTGTTTTTATAAATTAAGTTTTACTGAAATACATCTATGCTCATTTATTTACTATTGTCTGTGGTTGCTTTTGTGCTACATTGGCAAAGTTGAGTAGTTGTGATAGAGATTTACTGTCTGTGAAGCCTGAAATACTTACTGACTGTTTACTGAAGAGGTTTTCAACTACAAATTGGGGTATTTGTTTTCTATTTGTTCCATCTGTTCATTGTTTATTCTGCATCAGAAATGTGAACTTAAAAGATATTAGAGTGATTGCTGCCTATTAGAACATCTATACATGCTTTCCTCAGATAAAATTTTAGACCTGACAGAAGGTGTCTGTATTAGTTCTCTACTCTGTTTAACAGACTACCATTAACTTAGTGGCTTAAAACAACACACATTTATTATCTTTCGGTTTCTGTGAGTAAGGAGTCTGGCTTATCTGGGTCCTCTGCTCAGGATCTCACAAAAGCTGCAGTCAGGGTGTGGGCCAGTCTTTGTTATCCTATGGATGCTTAACTATGGAAAAAATCTACTTCCAAACTCATTTAGGTTGTTGGGAGAATTTCTTTGCAGTTGTGTGACTGAGGACCCTAACTTTTTACTGACAGTCAGGTGGAGGCCTCCCTCAGGTCCTGGGGATTGCCTATAGTTTCCTGCTACGTGGCTCTCTCCATGGCACTTAGCTTCTTCAAGGCTTGCAGGAGAGGCTCTCACACAACCTTATATAAAGTAACATAATCAAGAGAGTGACAGTTCATCACCTTTCCATATTCTGTTGGTTAGAAGCAAGTCACAGGTTCTTCTCATACTCAAGGGGATTATATGAAGGCATGACTCATTGGGGGTCACCATCATGTGTCCACCACAGTAACTTTAAGAAGATATTAATAACTATTGGGACTTCCCTGGAGGTCCAGTGGTTAAGACTCTGTGCTCCCAATTCTGGGGGCACGGGTTCAATCCCTGGTTGGGGAACCTAAGATCTTGTATGCTGCGTGGCACAGCCAAAAAAAAAAAAAAAAAAGGATATTAATAACTATAATCTGTAGTCTTACATTGACCATTTTGGTTCCTGTCAAAAGCTGGAAATAGTTGATGCAATTAACAATAAAGAGGTAATACAGGAAAAGACTAGTTAAGGTATTTATCATTTTCAGAAACTGCATAGTAAGTGAAGCTTCCATGCTAATAATACCAGTATTTGCAACATGGGTCATACTTTCATAAGCACTTGTAAATCCATTATTGCGTTTGATATAATTCTCAGAATAGTCTTATGAAGTAGATAGGTATATCTGTTTACAGATAAAGAAATTGAGGTTAGCAAAGCCTTCAAAAAAAAAAAAAAAGCCAGTAAGTGGTATAATCACGGATTTTAACTTAAAGTCTCTTTGTTTCTGTCACTAAAATAGGATTGTAGCATAGAACTATTGGTGGTGTGAATAGTCATCAAATATGCTTTGATAATGAGTAAGTTTGACTTTATGTAAATACTAGTAAATTCGATGTGAAAGTGCAAATAAAATGAGATTTTTATAATGCAAGTGTATGTGTTTAGCAACACCGTATCTCTAACCCCCAGAATATTTCTGTAAGGTAAGTGGTTTCTCTGTTTCACAGAGGAGATAACTAAAGTTTAAGCAGATTGTCATTTGCCCAAGGTTACTCTGTTGGTAAATGGTGGAACCATGATCTGACCTCAAAATCTAGGATGAACCTATTTCAGTCAAAATACCCTCTATTTTTGCTTTGCATCATCGGATAGTCTTTAAATTTAAAATTTTTAGCTCATAGCCTCTCTTTTTGGAGATAGTGCATTCCACATCCTGAAAGTCATGTGCTATTGAATTATTCTCAAATTAGATTTTTTTTAATGTGATAAAATACACATAGCATAAAATTTACCATCTTAATTATTTTTAAGTGCATGTTTCAATGGTATTATTTACATTCACATTGTTATGCCGTCATCACCACCATCCATTCCTATAACTCTTTTCATCTTGTAAAACTGAAACTCTGTACCCATTAAACAAGCCCCCCATTCTCCTCTCCCCACAGCCCTTGGCAACCATCATTATACTTTCTGTCTTTATGATTTTCACTACTTGTACCTCATATATTGAATCATACAGTTTATCTTTTTTTGACTGGCTTATTTCACTTAGCATAATATCTTTAATGTTCTCAAGGTCCTCCACATTATAGCATATTGCAGAATTTCCTTTTTAAGGCAGAATAATATTTCATTGTATGTATATACCACATTTTGCTTATCCGTTTATTTGTCTACGGACACTTGGGTTGCTTCCACGTTTTAGCTATTGTGATTAGAGCTGTTATGAACATGGGTGTATAAATATCTCTTCAAGACCTTGCTTTCAGAGTCACAGACATAGAAAACAAACTTATGGTTACCAAAGGGGAAATGAGGGGGGGGAGGGATAAATTAGGAGGTTGGGATTAACATATAGATAACCAACAAGGACCTACTGTATAGCACAGGGAACTATATTCAGTATTTTATAATAACCTGTAAGGGAAAATAATCTGAAAAAGAATATCTATTATATACATATGTATATATGTGACTGAATCACTGTGCTGTACACCTGAAACTAACATGGCATTGTGAATCAGCTGTACTTCAATTAAAAAAAAAGATCTTGCTTTCAGTTATTTTGGATATATATCCAGAAGTGGAATTGCTGCATGATATGGTAATTCTATTTTAAATTTTTTGAGGAACTACCACACTGTTTTCCACAGTGGCTGTACCATTTTATATTCCCACCAATAGTACACAGGGGTTCCAGTTTCTCCCCATCCTTGCCAACACTTGTTGGCTTTGGTATCAGGGTAATGCTGGCCTCATAGAATCAGTGAGGAAGTGTTTCTTCCTCTTCAATTTTTTGGAAAAGTTTGAGAAGGAATGGTATTAGTTCTTTAAATGTTTGGTAAAATTTACCAGTGAAGTCATAAGGTCCAGGGCTTTTATTTGTTGGGAGATTTTTGATTACTGATACAATCTCTTTACAAGTTATAGGTCTATTCAGATTTTCTATTTCTTTGTGATTTAGTCTTAATAGGTTTTGTGTTTTTAGGAACTTGTCCTTTTCATCTAGGTTATCCAGTTTGTTGGTGTACAGTTCATAATTTTCTCTTATAGTTTTTTTTATTTCTTTAGAATCAATAGTAATGTCCCCATTTTCATTTCTGAATATAGTGATTTGAGGCTTATCTCTTTTTTTCTTTTTTTTTCAGTTTTATTTATCTTTGGCTGTGTTGGGTCTTCGTTGCTGCGTGGGGCTTTCTTTAGTTGCGGCGAGCAGGGGTTACTCTTTGTTGCGGTGCACAGGCTTCTCATTGCGGTGGCTTCTCTTTTTGCGGAGCATGGGCTCTAGTCGTGCAGGCTTCAGTAGTTGCGGCACACGGGCTCAGTAGCTGTGTCCCACAGGCTCTAGAACGCAGGCTCAGTAGTTGTGGCACACGGGCTTAGTTGCTCCACGGCATATGGGATCTTCCTGGACCAGGGATTGAACCCATGTCCCCTTCTTTGGCAGGCGTATTCTTAACCACTGCACCACCAGGGAAGTCCCTCTCTTTTTTTCATAGTCTGTCTAGCTGAAGTTTTGTCAATTTTGTTGATCTTTTCGGAGAACCAACTTTTGGCTTGATTGATTTTCCTCTATTGTTTTTCTGTTCTCTGTTTAATTTCTCTTTGCTCAAACCTTTATTATTTACTTCCTTCTGCTAGGTTTGGGTTTAGTTTATTCGTCTTTTTTCTAGTTCCTGAGGTTTTAAAGTTGGGTTGTTGATTTGATGTTTTGGGGTTTTTTTTGATGTGTTTAAAACTGTAAATTTCCCCCTTAGTGGGAAATTAGCTTAGCTTTCGCTGCATCTCATGTGTTAGTATGTTGTGTTTTTGTTTTCATTTGTCTCTAAGTATTTTCTAATTTCTCTGTGATTTCTTCTTTGATCCATCAGTTGTCTAAAATTGTGTTAATTTCCACAATTTTGTAAACTTTTCGTTTTTCTTTTTTGTTATTGATTTGTAACTTCATTGTGTTGTGGTTAGAGAAGATACTTGGTATATCTATCTTTTAAAATCTATTGAGTCTTAATTTGTGGCCTAATATGTTGTCTCTCCTAGAAAACATCCCATGTGCATGCACTTGAGAAGAATGTGTATTCTCCTGTTGTTGGGTAGTGTTCTGTATATGTCTGTTAGATCTAGTTGGTTTATTGTGTTAAGTTCTCTGTTTCCATACTTATGTCTGGTTGTTTTGTTCATTATTGTGAGTAGGGTATTGAAGTCTCCAACTGTTATTGTAGAACTGTCTGTTTCTCCCTTCATTTCTTAGTTTTTGCTCCATATGTTTTCATGACTTGTCATCATATATGTAAATGTTTATAATTGTATCTTCTTGCTGTGTTGAACCTTTTATTAATATATACTGTCCTTTTTTGTTTCTTGTAACATTTTTAATTTAAAATCTTATTTTTGTCTGATATTAGTGTAGCCACTTTGGCTCTTTTTTTGGTTACTGTTTGCATGGAATATTTTTTTCAATCCTTTTCATTTCAACCTGTTTGTGTTTTTGGATCTCAAATGAGTCTTGTGTAGACAGCATATAATTGGATCATGTGTTTTTATTCATTCTGCCAATCTCTGTCTTTTGATTGGAGTGTTTAATTCATTGACGTTTGTAGTAATTACTGATTAGGAAGGACTTATTTCTGGTATTGTGCTATTTGTTTCCTATGTGCCTTAGAGCTTTTTGAGCCTCATTTCCTGTATTACTGTCTTCTTTTGTGTTTAGTTGATTTTTTTTGTAGTGAAATGTTTAAGTTCCTTTCTTATTTTCTTATGTGTATACTCTATAGGCATTTTCTTTGTGGTTATCATGAGGATTACATTTAACATCCTAAAATTATAATACTCTAATTTGAATTTATTACTAGTTTAGCTTCAATAACAGACAAAAACTCTGCTTCTTTACAGTTTCATCTCTACCCTTTTCAGTTGTTGATGTCACAAAATTACATCTTTATACATTGTGTGCCTAAAAACATGAACTAAAAATTCAAATTATTGAAATTGTTTAATTTCAATTTTATTTAAGTTCTATTTTTTACTTATTATTTTAAGTATTCTAAATTATGTAGGAAACATGATTTGGTGTAATAAAGCAAAATTACAGTAAAATAGCTTTTTACATTAATAATTCTTTAAAAATGTATTTGTCTCTCAAATATAAAAAGTACAGTTACAAACCACTGTTACAATAATACTAGCTTTTCTAATTACCCATGTATTTACTTTTATATTCATATGGCTTTGAGTTACTGTCTAGTGTTCTTTCATCTCTTTCATCTTGTAGGTCTCCCTTGAGTTGCAGACCAGGTCTAGTGATCATGAACTCCCTCAGCTTTTGTTTATCTGGGTGTGTCTTACTTTCTCCCTCACTTTTGAAGGACAGTTTTGCTGGATGTAGATCCTTCATTGACACATTTTGTCTTTTAGTACTTTTAACAGATCCACCCATTGTCTTTTGGCCTCCAAAGTTTCTGATGAGAAATCTGCTGATAATCTTATTGAGATCACTGGTATGTGATGATTCACTTCTCTTCTTGTTTTCAAGATTCTCTCTTTAGCTTTTTGGAAGTTTGATTATAATATGTCTTGGTGTGGGTCTCTTTGAGGTCATCTTTTTTGGAGTCTTTTGGATGTTTATGTTCATGTCTTTCATTAAATTTGGGAAGTTTTCAGCCAGTACTTCTTCATATATTCTCTCTGCCCCCTTCTCTGTCTTCTATCCTTCTAGGACTCTCATGATATGTATGTTGATCTGTTTGATGTTGTCCCACAGGTCCCTTAGGTGCTGTTTATGTTTCTTCAATCTTTCTGTTTGTCAGACTTGATAATTTTCATCGTCTTAGCTTCAACTTTGCTAAATCTTTTTTCTACCTGCCCAGATCTGCCTTCAAATCCCTCTAATGAATTTTTTAAAATATTTATTTATTTATTTTTGGCTGCATTGGGTCTTCATTGCTGCACATGGGCTTTCTCTAGTTGTGGCGAGTGGGGTCTACTCTTTGTTGTGGTGCGCGGGCATCTCATTGCGGTGGCTTCTCTTGTTGCGGAGCACAGGCTCTAGGCGCGTGGGCTTCAGTAGTTGTGGCTAGTGGGCTCTAGAGCGTAGGCTCAGTAGTTGTGGTGCACGGGCTTAGTTGCTCCATGACATGTGAGATCTTCCCAGACCAGGCTTGAACCTGTGTCCCCTGCATTGGCAGGCGGATTCTTAACCACTGTGCCACCAGGGAAGCCCCCCTCTAATGAATTTTTAATTTCAGTTATTAATATTTCAGTTCCATAATCTCTCTGTGGTTCCTTTTTAGGTTTTCTGTTTCTCTATTGATAGTTCCATTTTGTTAACACAAATGACTTTGTTCACATCTTCCTTTAGTTCTTTGAGCATCTTCAAGACAGTTGTTTTAAAGTCTTTGAAAAAGAACTAATGGCATTTTTTTACTAGACACAGGCAGTTTCTGTTGATTTATTTTTCCCCTTGAATAGGCCATACTTTTCTGTTTCTTTGTATGCCTTGTGATTTTTTTCGGTTGTTAAATACTAGACGTTTGAGTCTAATAATGTGGTAACTCTGAAAATCAGATTTTTCCCTATTCCTTAAGGTTTGTTGTTTTTTTTGTTATTGTTTGGCTTTTTTTTTTTTTTTTTTTTAACTGTTGTGGGCTATCTTTATGCTGAAGATCAGCTTGAGGTTTAAACTTAAAGTCTTCTCAGGTCTTTTCTGAGCTTTTTCCTGGGCATGCATGGTCACTTTCTAATTTTCCTTGTATATGCAGTTGTTTTTTAATGTCTTAGTCTTTAGTGTCTTACTCCCAAAAGGGGAAATAGTGAAAAATGCAGCGGTAAAGGGCACCAGCCTTTAAAATATCCTGGAAGTCACTTCAGATGGGAGGGAGGGGCTTGCAACAGTGGGAGGAGGTGCAATAACAGTGGCTGGCCACCTCTTTGTCTGCACCTCTGTGATCAGAAACAGTAGTGAGCAATCAGAGGAGAGATCCCTGATATTCAGAGGATAGAGTCCTTCTTGCCTACTGTGGCTCCTGCAAACTCTGTGCAAGCTGCTCAAGAAACACATGCACAGCTGCTTGCCACATGGCTGAGGGTGGGCAGCTGCTACTGTACACAGAGCTGAAATTGACCAAAGTCAACTGTAATTTACTAAGTCTTCTGGAAGTTGTAATCCTTCAGCAGACTCCAGAGTTTCAAAATAGTTACATCAAACAGATTCTGTCAGTGCAGTTGTTGTCTATGTGGGAGACAGATTCCTTGTGCTTCTACTCCACCATCTTCCCACAATTTTCCAATTAGATTTTAAAGGAGTCCCTGATACAATTAGCTAAGGTGGCTTATGTGACATTTAGTGTAAAAATACAAAGTCACCTGTTCTTCTTTCAACAATGATTTATATGGTCATTTTACATGTATGGTATTGGTAAACTATAATTTCTAGTAATCATTTTTTGAGTGGTTGTTTTATGTGTGTTTTGTTATTTTTTTTTCAGTCTCAGCTAACTGGGCAATGGCAGTTGAGTAGGTTTTGAAAAATGTCTGAAGTTTAATGGACTGCATCTACCTTCTGCCTTTTCCCCATCCTTTACAAAAGAATAAATGGGATGTTTGAGAAGAGAGCTGTATTAAAAGAAGAGTATTACAAATGGCTTCAGAACCTATGAATGCAAAACAAGCTAGGAATCGCTTCACAAAGGGGAAAAGGCAACAGCACCAGCAAATAAAGAACAGATCTTCACTTGGTGATGGTGATGGAGAAGACTCCTTTATCTTTGAAGCAAATGAAGCTTGGAAAGATTTTCATGGTTCTCTTCTTCAGTTTTATGAAAATGGAGAACTCTGTGATATCACATTGAAGGTGAGACTGTCTTTTTTTCTTTCCTCAACCTCTTCAGTGTATTATATAAAATAAGGGTTTCTATAACCACACAAGGCAAATTTTTGGTGCTTTACTTATTATAGTCAGAATGGTTTTAGTTTCAACCCTTTTTTACATTGAAGGGGAAGGGACATAAGGGAGGGTAAGTAAAGGGAGCCTAGCATAAGATAAAATTATTATACTAATTAAATGTTGATATTCACTATTTCTTAGTTTCACTTCTGAAAGTTCTGGAGCCCTGAAACAACAAATAGTTATTATTTGTGAAATGGATAAATTGCTGTTGACCAGATAAGCTTTTTTTTTTTTTTGGCCGCACCGTATGGCTTGCGGGATCTAAGTTCCCTGACCAGGGATCGAACCTGCACCCTCCTCAGTGAAAGCGTGGAGTCCTAACCACTGGACCGCCAGGGAATTAGCTTTTAACTTGTGAATTAAAAAAATCTTGATATTGGGAATTCCCGAGTAATCTGGTGGTTAGGACTCCATGCTTCCATTGCAGGGGACATGGGTTTGATCCCTGGTCAGGGAACTAAGATCCTGCATGCTGCCTGGCGCAGCCAAAAAAAAAAAAACAACTTGATGTATTCACTTCTCTTGATGTTGGTTAGAAGTCAGAATTCTTGGTTGTATATGTAGCTGCACTAGTGTTTTACTGTGTGTTCCTGTTCTGGTGTAAGCATATCTTGTTTTTCTGCACTTTTTTGCTTTATTGTGTTTCTCAGATAATGTGTTTTTTGTTTGTTTGTTTTAAACAAATTGAAGGTTTGTGGCAGCCCTGAGTTGTCAGGTGATGGTTAGCGTTTTTTAGTCTAAACATAACTTTTATATGCACCAGGAAACCAAAAAATTCGTGTGACTTGCTTTATTGAGATATTTGCTTTATTGCAGTGGTCTGGAACTGAACCTGCAGTATCTCCAAAATATGCCTGTAATTTAATCTCTATTTCAATATTACCGTCTTTAAGTGAGATTGTTTATTTTTACCTGATAGTGGAGTAGAGTGTTTTTTAGACTTGGATGAAAAAGTCTTTAGTAAACTTTGTCTAAGGCCTATATGATCACGTTGCTCTGCTACAAAGGACAGTTTTAATAAAGTTGGAAAATTGATAAAGCAGTGTTGAAGAGCCTGTGTTCTAATTGTTTCTCATAGCTCATTTAAAGTACCTCTTACTATTCTTATCTCTCAGTGTAATATTAAATTCTTTTGAGGATTTATGTGTATACATGCAGCATTTTCCACATGAGATTTGCCACTTTGGGATCTTTTAGATTTTGCTTTCTGCTCCTGATCAGTCAGGTTCTTAGAGCTCAGAGTTGTGAGGATTGAGGACACCCTTAGAGAATCAGATCAGGGACACTCAGCAAAAGTCTGTAAACTGAATGCATAAATTCTGAGTTTTAGGCCCAGAATGCCCAGGAGTATAGTGTTATACTGTAAATAAATGACCTACATTCTGTTTACTTAAACTTTTAGTTAGGACCTACAAATATGTAAGGACACTAAGATATTGAGAAGAAAACTATTAAATAATTTTACTAGCTTTATGTGAAGTTTAGCCATGTATAGATTTTAATGAAGGAAGACCTAAACTGTAGGTGTAGAACACCTGATTTGTATAGTATATTATGTTTAATCTAATGCCATTGTTCTAATTTTCAACGCAGGTATGAAATTCAGTGACCCACACTGGATTTGGCAAAAATAAAAATGTAAAATAGATTGTTTGAATTTAATAAATTATCAGTTCATCATATCAATATATGTCAGAAAATAATTAAATAGAATATTATTGATTGTATACATTTTATAATTGGATCTTAGAATAATTTTTACTAGCTACTGCATGTAAACTTTCTTAAGTGAAAAGTAAGGATACAGCCATTTTAGGGCAAGTGATAACTAATCTCATAACTTTTCTTTGTTTATTGGGTAACTTCAGCAATAGGTTGAAGTGAAAACCTCAGAAGAATCTATGGTGGAAAAAAGAAAAAAGAATCTTTGGTGGAAACCCAAAATTACTGTGTTTGAAGCAGTGATAGAAGTCATTTAGGAATGAGAAACTTCACTAATTTAAAGGAGCTATCATTTTTATTTTTTCAACTGTAAAATTATGATGATGATTAGGTTTTTGTGAGGAATAAGTGAATTGATAACATGTGAAGTCCTTATAACAGTGCTCAGTACATAATATTCAATAAATAATCAGCTGTTAGGATCATTATGTGTACTATTCTTGTTGTTCCAAAAGGATTAGATAATGCTGTTATGGTATATTCTGTTCTTATCATTAGAAAGAATTGTAGCTTAATCTTTTAGCAGGTCTGTTATTGGATTTGTTTCTTAATTCTAATTCAACATTTCTTAAACTTACAGAATTTAACTGTCACAGAACAACTAAACCAAGTAGGATTATGGATAGTTTATAATGCTCTGTTCAATATAAACTTCACTTTTTACATTCTTATAACCTTGAGGATTATACTTTGGTATATTCATCTCCTTTTTTTATTAGTATGCTTCATTAGGTCATTATTGCTTTTAGGACAAGCATTTTAGAAAGACAATTATCAAAACTGGTTTTATTGTTCATATGTAAGGCCATTAGTGTGTTTTTAAATTCCAAAGTGAGCACTGATATTGGAAAAACAAACTCATTTAACAGATATTTACTAAGGTCTTACCTTAGTATATGGAGAGTATAAATAAATCTGAATAATATGCTGTACTTGCATTGAGGGAGTTTGAAATTTAGCTGGAGATAGGCACATACACAGCTAACTAACATACAATTTAGTGATTGTCATTTTGTGATATTTTTATGGAAGCATAGGAGAGGATCTGTTAACTATGTCTGAGAGGTGATTGGAAAGGCTTCACATAGGAGATTATATATAATCTTGAGGTCATTCCAGGGAAAGGTAAAACTTGTTTATATATTATTATGTATATTTATTAGTGAAAATATTTTAAAACAATATATCTAGTAGCAGCTCTAAAGTTATGTGTGGGGGAAGGTTCTTAAGGCCAACAATTTGGTGGGGAAAAGGCAGAGGGAAATTGTCTTGAAAGGGGTATTGCATAGGTCTCATAATGCTTAAACTATACGTCATAGATCAACAAGAGTAGCATCTACAAAGATGCTTTTATTTATGCTTTATGTAGTTTGAGGAAATGTCATTATCCTTGTTAAAGATCATAGTTAATTTTACCTCAAGAAGTTGATAGAGATTATTAGAGGAGGACAATCCCTTACATCACCTCTTGATGCCACCACTGATTATGTTTCAGTCATGTTGTTTGGCTTTTTTTTTTTTGAAAGTGCACGTTTCTGTGATTTTTTTTTTAAAACAAGTATTTATAGGATTCTAATGAACACGTTCAAGACTCTGTTATAATTATTTGCTGTCAAAACTTTCAACAGATCAGGTAAGAATAAGTGCTCTGAAAGATTGCAGAGAAACAAAGTATTTGAACTGCATTATAGTAGTATACTTCCAAGAGGTAGAAGTTATAAAATTGTTATCCTTATAAATGTAGCAGTTAACTCCTGACCGGAGAGCAGGCATAATCTAATAAAAGAGAAATGATAAAGGAGAAAGTGATTTTTTTAAAATATAAATTTATTTATTTTATTTATTTTATTTTTGGCTGTGTTGGGTCTTTGTTGCTGCACGCCGGCTTTCTCTAGCTGCGGTGAGCGGGGGCCACTCTTCGTTGTGGTGTGCGGGCTTCTCATTGTGGTGGCTTCTCTTGTTGTGGAACACAGGCTCTAGGTGCACAGGCTTCAGTAGTTGTGGCTCGCAGGTTCTAGAGCACAGGCTCAGTAGTTGTGGCGCACGAGCTTAGTTGCTCCGTGGCATGTGGGATCTTCCTGGACCAGGGCTTGAACCCGTGTCCCCTGCATTGGCAGGCGGATCCTTAACCACTGTGCCACCAGGGAAGCCCGAGAAAGTGATTTTATATTTAACACTTAAGCATTCTGTGTTAAGAAGTCTAATAAAATGATCACTTCTACTTTTGTCCATTCAAATAGTAAGTCAGTATTTTGATTTTTTTTTAATGTTGCTCAGAAGAAGGGATATTTGAGTATTTATACCCATAGATCCTTGTTTATTTGACCCCCAAAATGCTACCTAAAAATTATTATTTTCATTGTGCAGGTTTTTAAAGTAAACATAGTGAGATAGGATTGTAGAACAGTGAATGTGACTAGGCATTGTGATATGGTAATTCACTACAAGCCAAGACATTGAGTCTTATACATTTAACCCCTTCTTGACCTGGCAGTTAAACATGTTTATGGCTACTCAGACTGAATAAAATTGGTGGATTATTGAAAAAGAGTAGCTAATTGAGATAAAAGGGCAAAATTACAAGGGATTAAGCTGAAAAATTAGAATACAGCTTATAAATGTACATAAAAGGAGACTTGGGTATATAGGCTTTTTTTCCTCCAGTCTTTATTTCTGTTCTGTGTGTTTTCCACACATTTATTTCAATATCGTTCTCAAACATTTAGCTTGAGTTACTGTTAAGTGGCATAATTGTAAACATTTCAACCTGATATATACTTTAGTTTTTAATGATTTAAAAAATTTTAGTATGTTTGTTTTCAACAATCCATGGTAATGGGATTATACAATTAATACTTAGAAATGAAGTAAATCTATGTAAGAACAACAGTTTGCAAAAGAATAGTTCACGGGATAGCCAGATTTTTTAAAGTACTAAAAATGTCAAAGAAGTAAAACAGTTGAAAAATTCTTCAGTTATCAACATATTGAACATTATTTATTGCTTTGAAATTTTGATGAAGGGGTTATTCTCAAACACTGCTGATGGATATGTAAATTCATTCCTTGTTTTTCATGGATGGTTTGGCAGTATGTATCAAGAGCTGTAAAAAGCTTATATTTATTGACTCATTAATTCTGCTTTTCAGATTTTATCTTAAGGAAGTATTCTGAAATGCTGAAAAAACTTCATGTTCGAAGATACTGTTTATATTTAAAATATGGAAAAGTTGTCTTAATGGCTGATATCAATAAATAAACTGTGTTACATCCACTGTGTAGAATAAGCATGAAGAGTTGCAAGTTTTCGGAAACTTAGGAAAAGGTGACGAAGTTCAGGACAGTCTATTATGTTTCAAAATGCATGGGAAAAAGTTAAAAGGAAATATGCCAACAGGTTGACAGTATTTGTTGAATTGTGAGTAAATTTTTTCCCTTATATTTTTCTGTATTTTCTTGATTTTACACATTAAATATATATTGTAGTTGAGGGGAAAAAAGAAAACTTGAAAAGTAAGTGACCTTTAATGTAAGATAATAGATAGGTTCCTTTTGAAAGTCAGGGCTGATAGTTAATGGGATTTTTTTTTTATATATATAAATTTATTTATTTATTAATTTACTTATGGCTGTGTTGGGTCTTTGTTGCTGCGCGCAGGCTTTCTCTAGTTGCAGTGAGCGGGGGCTACTCTTTGTTGTGGTGTGTGGGCTTCTCATTGCAGTGGCTTCTCTTGTTGTGGAGCACGGGCTCTAGGCGCGCGGGATCCAGTAGTTGTGGCTAGTGAGCTCTAGAGTGTAGGCTCAGTAGTTGTGGCGCATGGGCTTAGTTGCTCTGCGGCATGTGGAATCTTCCCGGACCAGGGCTCGAACCCATGTCCCCTGCGTTGGCAGGTGGATTCTTAACCACTGCGCCACCAGGGAAGTCCCTTAATGGAATTTTTAATGTTCTTTGTTTAGTGTTTTTTTAAATGTCATTGTTCATTTTACCTCATAATTCAGCAGACGGTCATTTATTGTTTTCAAATAGAATTCTACTTAGTATGTCATATAGTTTTTTTGGTTGGACCTAAGTGTTGAATCAGCAATAAAAATTAAGGATGCTTGACTTCCCCATGTACTCTTCCCCACTAAATCCCCATGTTGGAAGTGAGGTGCCTTACTAATCCAAAAGCCTTTGTTTCATTGTATTTTTATTTTTTTGGCTGTGTTGGGTCTTAGTTGCGGTGAGCAGGGGCTACTCTTCGTTTCAGTGTGCGGGCTTCTCATTGCAGTGGCTTGTCTTGTTGCGGAGCACAGGTTCTAGGCGCTCGGGCTTCAGTAGTTGGCGGCACATGGGCTCAGTAGTTGTGGCTCATGGGCTTAGCTGTTCCGTGGCATGTGGGATCTTCCCAGACTAGGGATCGAACTTGTGTCCCCTGCAGTGGCAGGTGGATTCCCAGCCACTGCGCCACCAGGGAAGTCCCTGTTTCATTGTATTTTGATCCCTATTGGCTAATCCATGGACAGTTACTCAAGGTTTGGATTAGCAGTTTGTATTTCAAGCTTTTGTTAAAAAATAAAGGATCATTATGTTAATGTTGATATTCTCCATATTTCACTACTTGGGTTTAAAGCTTGACATGTTTTCTTTTCCCCTGAGCATCTTGAATTATCCATATGTTCACTTACCTAATAAAAATGTAAATTAGAAAATTTCCTAGTATCAAGGACATATGCTGTAGTATTTATATGATTTTAAATGGTATAATAATGTCTAATATTTTGTAGTTTGTGTATTTTTCACCCAGTTTTAAACATCTAGTCTTTAGACTTCGATTTCTTTCATTTTAAAATTTCTGATAAAATATTTTTGGTAATTGATACTTATATTTATGTACCAGAGAAGAAAAATTTAGAAATAAACTCTTAAGAACATAATGAGACTACATAGTGTCAAAGGAAAGTTAATGAATGCATAGAAGCCCAAATTTTTGATGTTCCTATTTCATATATAAGGCTCAAAGATCTTTTTAAAGTTAAGATGGGTATTTATTTATTTTTACAAAAATGTTAGTTTGCATTAGCCCCACATTTCACAAAACTTAGAAAACAAAAGAAAATCTCCAGCCATTATAGAACTCTAACACCCAAGTATCAATTCCTTTATTCCAATCAAAAACAATGTTCCCAGAATTCAGTACAAAACTGAAAACACAGCTGTTACCAGCCATAGTCCATAACAGTAACTTTAAATTGTCCAAGGGGAGTAAGGAAGCATTTTAAATCACTGTCACTCCTACCGAAGGATTTTAGGCAATGAGAATTTATTCTCATACAAGAATAAATTTGCATTTTATCATTAAACAGTATGAGGGCCTTAACTGGGAATTACCAGTTTATAAACTTTCTCCCCCAAATTTGTGAACATATCTGTTAAAATTTTCTTGTTTAGAAGATGGGTATTTATTCTGAAACGGTGCATAACGGTATGATTTTGTGTGTGTGTGTGTATTAAATATACACGTTTTAGTTTATTTGAATCAAATTAAACGAGTTATAGAGGGACAGAGCCTTATTAACAACATGAAAATAGCTTGAGGGCCATTGATTTGTACAGCGTGGATGAGAAGGCATTGTAAAAATGATGTTTATCTGAAACTTGTAGTACTTAAAAAAAAAACAAAACTAAAAAAAACCACAAAACCTTGTGTCGAGGGCTGACTTTCAGTAGATTGCAGCGAGGGAGCTGCTCTGCTACCTATAAAACCCCGACCCAGAAGCAGTCTACGAATGGTTTAGCACCAGTTTCCCAACAAACGTGCAGTGCGTGACAGGCGAGGGGCAGCCGCCTTTCTGGCCGCGCCTGTAGTACCTTATTTTATAGTACTATTATGTAATAGAGTCTTTGTAAGTAGTTTAATTGAGCAGGTTTACGTCATGTGAGATTTACAAATATTTGCATAGAAACTAAATCTCAGTGGTGGCCAATGCAGATGATCCAAAAAAAAAAAAAAAAAGATATTTTTAGACTATTTTTTAAATGTTTAATATCAGATTTCAGATCCCATTTTAGGGCTAACGTGAATTTGAGAACATGCCAAGCTTTCTGCTGTAGTATAGTTTACAACTTGAATCTCAGTAGACTCTAAATCCTGCCTTCTAAATTATTTTGACAAAGTAAATATAGTATAACCAACAGAAACAATCATCTTGTACTTGTTGAAATAAGTGATATTCATTCTTCCTCTACATTAGTGAAAAAAGCTGGGTAAGGAGCATTTACAAGCAAAACCTTTTATACATTGTAACGTTCCTCAGGCCTTTTTCTTTAGGAGTTCTTATTTTAAAATTAGTTCCCAAATAATGAAACACAACTATAAGTGTATTACATAATCAAAATGTTACATGGAAACAGGATAATTGCTAAAACACTACTATCCTATTACTTGTACTTATTGATTATTTAACATAAAGTGCTGGGAAAACTGGATAACTACTGTGTTAAAAAGATGATGAGTGAGAGGTACAAACTATGTGTATAAAATAAGGTACAAGGATATATTGTACAACACGGGGAATATAGCCAATGTTTTATAATAACTATAAATGGAGTATAACCTTTAAAAATTGTGAATCAGTATATTGTACATATAACTGTAACATATAATATTGTACAGCAACTATACATCAATAAAAAAAGATATCTGTCTTCTCAGTACCAAAAACTTCCAGATGGAAATAGATTTGTGAAAAACATAAAACTAGAAAAAATACCTGTAAATATTTATGGACTGTTAGAATGATTCCCATTTCAAGCATAGCACCTAAGGCAGAAGTCATAAGGAAAAAGATTGATTGGATTATATAAAAATCCATAGGGAGTGAATAAAATTTTGAAGCATACTTAATAAAAGAGAAGTTTTGAAATGTATATATGACAAATGACTAATATTCTAAATGTCTGAGGAGTTCTTACAAATGAGAAAAAAAGTCATAGAAAGAGTTCTTAGAAGAAATACACGTAGTCCAAAATTTATGAATGATTCAATCATATTAGTAAAAAGTAAACTTGTAAAACAATGAGATATTTCATACATTGAATTGGCAGATTTTTCTTAACAAGATAACATTCAGAATATGGCACAAATATTGTAAACGGATCAGAAATGGACAATTTAGTAGTATGTATCCAAATAGTACTTATCCTTTGAAGCAGCATTTCTATTTTTAGGAAATTATCTTTAGGAAATAATAGAGAATGTAAACAAAGATTCTCCTACAACAAAGTTCACTACTGTGTTTGTAATGGCAGACTATTGGAAGCAATCTAATTTTTCAACAAAGTGGTGAGATTTCAGTGTTCTTTATTACATTTCTATAAAATATCATTTCAAAATGATTTGAATAGGAAATGAAAAAACTTCAGTTAAGCTCATAGTAAATACTAACATTGATTTGTTTACTCTGCTTCAGTTTTCTCACTGATAAACTGTGGATAATAATAGTATCTACTCATAGGGGCATTGGAACAATCGAGTGAGTTAATATATGAAAAGCACTTAGAATAGTGCCTGACACGATAACTGTAGTTAACAATATTGTGTTGTATATTTGAAAGTTGCTAAGAGAGTAGATCTTAAAAGTTCTCATCAGAAAGATTATATGAGGTGATGGATAGTTTACTAAAACTTACTGTGCTAATTGTTTCATAATATATACATATATCAAATCATAATGCTGCATACCTTAATCTTATACAACATTGTATGTCAATAAAATTGGAAAAAAAATTTTTAAAAAAGAAGGGACTCTTAGACCAAAAAAAAAAGTATAGTGCCTGATACATAGTAAGTGCTAGGTGATGTTTGCTATTAGCCTCATTAATTCACAAAATGCTTCTGAAATGTGAGATAATACAGAAAAATCATAGTTTATGGTATATATGTTATAGATACATGTATAAAAGATTTGACTCTCACTTGGAAGAAGAAAATTGCCTGACTTTAAGAAATTGGCCTAGATTGAAAGTAAGTGACAAAGGATTACATTGTTAAAACAAATACACTAAACTTGTCTGGAGTTTTTATCCCTGCTATACAACATGTACTCGATGCTGATCTCAGGCTAATTTTGATATTAAACTGAGTCTCTCTTTGTTTTGTTTTGAACAGGTTGGCTCAAAGCTAATCTCTTGTCACAAACTGGTATTGGCTTGTGTTATTCCCTACTTCAGAGCTATGTTTCTCTCTGAAATGGCTGAAGCCAAGCAAACACTGATTGAGATCAGAGATTTTGATGGTGATGCAATAGAAGACTTGGTAAAGTTTGTCTATTCTTCACGACTCACTTTGACTGTTGACAATGTCCAGCCTCTCTTATATGCAGCCTGTATTCTACAGGTTGAACTGGTGGCTAGAGCTTGTTGTGAATACATGAAGTTACATTTTCATCCCTCCAATTGTCTGGCAGTAAGAGCCTTTGCAGAAAGTCACAATCGAATAGACTTAATGGACATGGCGGATCAGTATGCCTGTGAGCATTTTCCTGAAGTGGTGGAGTGTGAAGACTTTGTAAGTGTGTCACCCCAGCATCTCCATAAGCTTTTGTCCTCCAGTGATCTAAATATTGAGAATGAAAAGCAGGTCTATAGTGCAGCCATCAAGTGGCTTCTTGCCAATCCTCAGCATCATTCCAAATGGTTGGATGAAACACTTGCACAGGTAGGGATGAATAAGATTGTGTATAGAAATGAAATGATATGAAAGCGAATCAGCATGTTCCATTTATCATAAAAAGTGTAGATTATCCATTGATGTAATATGATGTGAAAATGGCTTTGACTCTTTCCTACTTACTATACCATTTAAGGATAAGTCTGAATGTGTTTTATTTGAATTAGAAAGATTATTACCTGCTTTTTAACCTGAATATTTAAAAAATCCCTTTGAGATATCATTAGTACAGACCAGTACTGGAAATTGCTTTAGAACTTGGCACATTGAGCTTCATTCAGATTTTAGAAGGTAATAAATGAGTTTTAAAAAGAGAACATGCTTCAGTGAAAGTAAAGAATGAACTGTCCAATTGCAACTTGAATTTTATATCTGCAACTATTCACAATCTTAGGTTCGTTTGCCGCTGTTGCCGGTTGATTTTCTTATGGGTGTTGTGGCAAAAGAACAGATTGTCAAACAAAATCTAAAATGTAGAGATTTATTGGATGAAGCAAGAAATTACCACCTTCACTTGAGTAGCAGAGCAGTACCTGACTTTGAATACTCCATTCGGACTACCCCAAGGAAACATACTGCTGGTAATTAAATTACTCATTTTATCAACTCTGCTGTAAGGAATTTTGTTGTATTTGAGGGTTGGTTATGTTTGCCCAAACCTAATTGTAAGATGATTAGTATCTGATTGTCTTAAAGTAATAATTGGCAAGTAAGGTTATATATGAATTCTTACTGTGCATGATTTCAGATAGTTTTACCAATAAGCCAATTTTTTAAAAAGCTGTAACAAGACCTCTACACTCTGAAGAGACTGCTGAAATATCTTTTCTTTGGGGGTCTTTTTGATTCTTCTAGGCAGAATTAGATCCTCTGTCATTTTTGCTTAAATGACACTTGGTTTGCACATCTTACTATGTTGCATTGAAATTTATTTGACATGTTTTGAGCCCTTCAGAGACAGGTAGGTATCTTAATAACTTTGTATCCCTGGTACTAAACATGGAGCTTAACACATATTGCATATTTAAATGTTTGTTTTTGCATTTTATCACATCAAAAGAAAGGTACTTAATACATCTAATGTTAATAGTATAACAGACCACATTAAACTCTCAGAATATAAAGCTCTTATACTTGAGGCATGTAGTTTCGCCTTTATTTGCCATAATTTACAGACTTTCATATTTTCCTGAGAAAATAGTTTTATGTTCACTTATGTTACTCTTTATAAAGAATATATTTGTGAGATAAGGGAGAATAAATGTGGTCAGTGAATTCTGGAATCAGTACTCTGAACAGAGACTTCCTGTACATCTGCTGTGACGTAATGTGGTTATTAAATAAAGAGAGATCCGTGGAATAGCCTAAAAACAACAAAAGGCAGTACATGGTAATGAATAGTGGGACTTTATCTAGATAGTATAAAGAAAATTTGAATGTTGTAGATCTGCCTATGAAGAAGTAGTTCTTCTAAATAGTTTAACATGATGGCTTATTTTTCCCTTTTTTATAGGTTGATTTCAAGTATTAAATTTTTGAAGTGTAGATTTTTTTAGTTGTGAATCCTGTTTCAAGAAGTCAAGGTATTTAATTCTTCAGATTCAGACTTGAATTCAGAGATTTTGGCAGTCTAGGTTATATGACAAATGTATTAGACCCTCATACACATGATCTCTTACATGATTGCAAGAACTTTATAAAGTAGGTGTTAGTGAAGGATTTGATCCTTATTGTGAGAAAGATGGTGTTATTCCATTTTATGGATGAGGAAACTAAGAATCAGAGGACTGAAAGGATGCCCAAGGCTACACAGAACAGTGGAGAAAGGATTTGTGTCGTGATCTTTTTACTTCATTTTAATTTTTTTCCTTCCATGTCATGTTCCTAGGTGACCTATGTAGCTGAAATATTAGGGTCCACTTAAATAAAATCTAATCAATAATTGGGATTACATTCTGGGATTATAATTCCAGCTGTGCCATAAAACATCTGTAATTTAGGGCAGATTTCTTAATCTCTGAAGGCCTCAGTTTATAAATAATTTTGACTGCAGGATCTTTAAAGTCTCTTTCAACTTTAAATTTCTCTGATTTAAAACACTGAATTGGTTGGAAAAGATAGCACAAGCAGTTCTGGTCATTCATGTATGTAGTCATTCAGCAAACATATATTAAGTGCCTACTATGTGCCAGGTTCTGGGTTAGGCATTAGAAATGTAAACACACAAATAGACTATAGCCGTTCCTATTTTGAGAGAACTTTCAGTCTGATCTAGGGAAATAGACATATGAATAAGTAAATGTGATAAAGTATTAAAGGTACTTTGATATAATCAAAAGGTATAGTGGGAAGCAAAAAGAGTGGTTATTTTTACTTTGGAAGGGACAGAAGAGGTTTTATAGAGAAAATAACCCCCAGTCTTAGTTTTGAATAATAAATAGATGTTTTTCTGGGTGCCAGTTAAAGAAAAGGGTATTCAGTTTATTTTACATATATTGAATGTTTAGTACACGCCAGGCACTGTGCTCGTCTTTATTAGTGCATAAACGCTTAACACACTATCTTAATCTCGCTTAGACTCTGGTGACAGATATCAGCATAATCATTTCAATACTGTATATTACATGAATGAGAGTTACCAAAAGTTGTTATCAGAACGTTAAGGATGATCACTATATGGGTGATGCAGGAGCTTAAACATTAAGGGAAAGAGAGGGAGAAAATCGCGTTGGGCAGTGCAAGGCCTTTATGCTCTACTAAGGCTTTATCTTGTGGAGCAGTGGTTCTCATAGTGTGAAGCAAGTGGTGGCCTCTTGACCAGCAGCATGAGCATTCACTTGGGAAGTTTTTAAAAATTCAAAATTTTGGACCTACCCCAAACCCACTGAATCAAACTCTTGGTGGGGGAGGGGTCAGGCCCAGCAATCTCTGTTTTATAAAATATCTCTTCTGATGATTCTGAATCAGAATAAAGTTTTTTTTTTCTTTTTTTAAATTTGGCTGAGTAGGGTCTTAGTTGTAGCACACGGGATCTTTGTTGCGGCATGCAGGATCTTCTAGTTGCAGCATGTGGGATCTAGTTCCCTGACCAGGGTTCGAACCTGGGCCTCCTGCATTGGGAGCGTGGAGTCTTAACCACTGCGCCACCAGGGAAGTCCCCAGAATAAAGTTTTGATTTGTTAAAAAAAATTGTGGTAAAATACATATACCATAAAAATTGCCATTTTAACCATTTTTAAATGTACAATTTAGTGGCATTCAATAAAATTTTTAAGAACTAGTGATGCAGGTAATGAAAAGCTGTTGAAAGAGCCTTTTAATTAGATTATTCAGTTGACAGTCTGAAAGCAAAAGAGTACTAAGTGATAAGAGAGAACAAGATTTTGCAGTAATAGCTGATGAGGGCCTGAACTAACAGTGGCTGTGGGAATAGCGAGGGAGAGAAAGGACACCTCAGGGAAGGAAGAGGTTGTTTAGGTGGGTGAGGAAGGGAGATCTTTTATGTTGGGTTTGAGGTGCCTCTGGGACATCAAGTGGAAATGTGGCTTAGAAATGTAGATTGGAAGGCATTATGATACAGATGGAATTTTAAGTAGAAGGATTGAACTTTTCCTGTGTAAGCATGAAGTATGTGAGAAGTAGGCTGAGAATGAAACAAAACATAGAAAAGAGAGAAATGATTGGAGAGAAAAGGAGACTTTGATATTATGGAAATCAAGAGTTAAGGAGTTTCCAAAAAAACTAGGGTGATCAGTATATCAAATGTTGTAATTGTATTCAGTCAGAAATTAACTTTATGAGTTTGTTGGATTTTGTAATGACCTTACTAGCAAGAGCAATTTTTCAGGGTGGGTGAGGATCTCAACCGTATTATAGTGGAATGTTAACAAGCTGAGATAACTGATGTATTCTATTCTTTGAAAAGTTCAAATGAGGGGCAAAAAAAGAAAATTAGATTTTTAGTGGTATAATGACATTAAATGCTATCCAAATAACTTTTTTTATTCCCGTTAATCAAAATTTTGAGTTCCTAAGTTTTTTTCCACACTTATTTATCTTTTTTTTTTTTTTTTTTAGTTAGGGGGAATTTCCTGGCAGTCCAGTGGTTAGAACTCCATGCTCTCACTGCCATGGGCCTGGGTTCAATCCCTGGTCAGGGAACTAACATCCCACAAGCCGTGTGGTATGGCCAAAAAATAAAAAATAGAAATAAAGTAAGCTGTAAAAAAAAAAAAAAAAAAGGGGAGCTGTGATTTTAACCTCTATTTTGTGGCTTTACCTTTAGGTGTGCTATTTTGTGTAGGTGGTCGAGGTGGATCAGGTGACCCCTTTCGCAGTATCGAATGCTATTCTATCAACAAAAACAGTTGGTTCTTTGGACCAGAAATGAACAGTCGAAGGCGACATGTGGGTGTAATCTCAGTGGAAGGTGGGTCTGCTTTTGTGTTAAATCACATCGTGTCACCACAATGGTCTTTTAAGTATTTGAACTTTGAGAATTTCTTTCTATAAGAAAATTCCTACATTATAAAATATGTTTCAGTATATCAAGTTATTTGGTGAATGTTTACTTGCTTTATGCCCATAGATGCTCAGTGTACAGTCTCTTGCATATAGATGCTTAACAGGAGATGAGTATTAAGGAAAAGGGAGTTAAACTATTCTGAGTTATATTTACAAAATAACCAAACTAAAGAAAAATATTTATTGAACCCAAATAATAAATATATATTAACTTTTTTCTATACCTATCTAATTATTATTATTGAAATGAGGGTTTTTTTACCTGGTTACAAAAAATGAATTAATTGCAGAACCATGGATAAATTGTTAGGAGAATAAAAAGTCACTTTTCTTCCAATTATAAAAGTATAAATGCTTTGGGGGGAAATATGAAAACATATTTTAATAAAAAACAAAAATCTTCCGTAACCCAGACACCTAAATAGTTACAGTTACCATTTTGGTATGTTAATAGTTCCAATTTTTATTTGTTTCATTTAGAAAAGTTTTGATATATTAAGAGTTTTATATTTTCTTTATACAAGAGCATTTTTTCATTTTATTAAACATTCTTTGCAAGGATGATTAGTGATTTCATCTACTAAGTAATAAAAAGTTGGGAAACCTAAGGGCGGGATAATGTTTGAACATTTAAATAACTTGTAAAACAGCATGTTTCGGGCATTTTATTAAGTAGAAGCTTACATTTATTTTCATTTGACTACTGAAGTGACTTGATCATAATGTTGAACAGAAGAATACTTGTTGAAAGTTAATTTATTGTACTATTTTAATTATATATTGATTATATATAAATTTATTTATTTGGAAACAAATGAAAATACTTCTCTACTTGACAGGTAAAGTGTACGCAGTGGGTGGACATGATGGAAATGAACATTTAGGTAGTATGGAGATGTTTGATCCTCTCACTAATAAATGGATGATGAAGGCATCAATGAACACAAAGAGGTAGATGAGCATGGACATTTATTTTGATTTGTTGGTGGAAAATAAAGAAAGCTTCCTATAACTGAAAGGGCTAATTTTTTACTCTATATTTTTAGAAACTTTAAATACCTTCTTTTTTTTTTTTTTTTAATTTCATTTATTTATTTATTTATTATTTATGGCTGTGTTGGGTCTTCGTTTCTGCACGAGGGCTTTCTCCAGTTGCGGCAAGTGGGGGCCACTCTTCATCGCGGTGCCCAGGCCTCTCACTATCGCGGCCTCTCTTGTTGCGGAACACAGGCTCCAGACGCGCAGGCTCAGCAATTGTGGCTCACGGGCCTAGTCGCTCCGCGGCATGTGGGATCTTCCCAGACCAGGGCTCGAACCCGTGTCCCCTGCATTGGCAGGCAGATTCTCAACCACTGCGCCACCAGGGAAGCCCTAAATACCTTCTTAAACATATTTTGTTAAAGCATCCAATGTGATGCTTCGTTATAACTTTTAAAATTTTCCTGAGAATTAAGAATAGAATCATGTCTTTGAGTATGATAATGATTGTCATAGTTTTGACTCATACCTGAGCATTTATTTGACTTTTTATTTTGAAATAATTTTAAATTTTCAGAAAAGTTTCAAAAATAGTTGTGTTCCTATGTACTAGTGGTGCTCAACTGAAGATAATTTTGCACATGGGGATACATTGACATCTAGTTTTCTATTCTTGATTAATTTAACATAGTATTTTTAAACTGAGTTTTCTTGTGTGTTAGAAGTATGAAAAATTAGATGGAAATGTGAAGAGAGTTCAGCTGAAAAGATTTTTGGCTTTTTTTTCACTCATGAGGAGAAAGAATCTTAGTGGGAGAAACCTAGTCTTAAAATACGCTACTTATCTATAAATGACATTTTAATACTTTAGTAGGGCTTGATTTATGCTACATGGTAACTACAAACAGTTTAAATTCTAACACATGAATTAAAATGGGGGAGAAAATCCTTAAGTACATTTTTAATCTTTATACTCTTGCCTCTTTATCATCTTAAGCTGGTTTTTAGCCGAGAATTGAGTGAAACTTGTCTAACAAAATAGCAGTTGAATTTCTTTAATCTTCTAAAATATACCCTGAGCACTACAATAGCTTTCCAACTGTATAAAAAATAATAGAACTGCAATTATTTTCTCATGTTATTTGTTTTTATAATTTGTATCCCCCCAAATCATTGTTTCAGTGTGCATTCCAAAATAATATTCACATGTTAAATACGTGGTTTTCTGTTTTTCCCCCCTTTTCTTTTTCATCTTTTCACTAAAATGGATACTGATGTTTGTTCAAGGTATGGTTTTATTGAAACCCATCATCCTAACAGAGCATCTCTAGGGGTTGATTTATTTATTCAACAAATACTGGTTAAGTGCCCATTGCAAGATATACCAAGTGCTGAAGATACAGCAATAAATAAGACAGGGTCCCTACCTCCGTAGAGCTTACATTCTAAAAGGCAAGATAGAAATAAAGACATAATTACAAGGGTAATAATGCTAGCACCAGCATAAATAAAGAATGCTTGAGAGTGGAGTCCCATTTAACCTAAGGTCTGAAGGAACAAAAGAATTTAGACTGATTAAGTGGTGGGTGGTGTAAGATTGGTGGATGGAAAGAGATGAAGAGCCTTTGAAAATCTGGAGATGAATGAGAGCAGAGAGCATGAAAGAAGTCCCGTGTGGCTGACAGATCAAAGGGGATAGTGTCAACAGATACAGCTGAAATAGCAGACAAAAAATAAAGGCCTTTCAAGTTTGCCAAGATTTTTTAATCTGGTGTGCTTTGAAATACACACATTTTTTTTTTTGATAGCAGGGGAGTGATAGAATCAGATTTCTCTTTTCAAAGATCCTCTGCTATGAAGTGGAGAATGTATTTGAGGAAGACCAGAGTGAAAACAGTCTGGGAAACCAAAAGGGTTATTGTAATATTTTTAGTCGAAGAAATAACGGTGGCTTGGACTAAAGTGGTAGAAGTTGAGATAGAGGAAAGAGGACATATGTGAGAGAGTTCAGAAGTGTACAATCAACAAGATTTTATGATAATTAGATGTGGGAGGTAAAAAGAACAATAAGGTAGAGGCTAAGATGATCCTTAAGTTTCTGGCTTAAACAACTGGATATGGATAGTGGTGTGACTTTCTGCATTAGGAAAAGCAAGACGGTGTACAGGATAAAGTTTTTGTTTGTCTTCTAATGGGTATATTAGTTTTCTCTTGCTGTGTAACCAATTATGACAAACTTAGAAGCTTAGAACAACATCCATTAATTGGCTCACAGTTCCATAGGTCAGAAGTCCAGCAACTTTAACTGAGTTTTCCACTTAGGGTCTACAAGACCAAAATCAGGGTGTAGGCTGTAGGCTCTAATGGAGGCTCTGGGGAAGAAACTACTTCCAAGGTCATTTAGGTTATTGATAGAATGCATTTCTTTGCGATTGAAGGACCGAGTTTCTTGTTTTTACTGGCTGTAGGCCAGTAAAAACTCTCAGCTCCTAGAAGCCATTCTGAGGTCCTTTCCAAGTGCTCCCCTCAATCTTCAAACTAGCAGCGACTTGCAGAATCCACCTCATTCTTTGAGTTTCTGACCTGTCTTCTGCTACCAGCTGGAGAAACCTCTCTGCTTTTATAGGGCTTATGTGGTTAGATTAAGCTCATTCAGGTAATCTCCATTTTGCCATGTAACGTAGCATAATCATAGGAGTAAAACCAGAGGGTGAATATTGTGGAGGAAGACATCTTAAAATCTGCCTAGCACAGGGAGGTAGACAGTAAGTTTCACTTCAGATTAAAGTTAAGGTTGAAGATCCAGACACACAGATTTGAAGTAGAAGCTGTATATATGTCTGGAAATACATATTAGAGTTATCATAAATCCATGGAAAGAATGAAATTGCCTACAGAGAGAGTATAGGGTGATAAGAGGCCTTAGGGAACTTCATAATTCAGTGACAGAATAGAGAAGAAGGCACTGGTAAAGGAAGCGGAAAAGTACCAGCCAGAGATGTAATGGAGGAGGAAACTCAAACATGTGATGTCACAAAAATCAAGAGAGTTTTGAGGAGTAAGAAATAATCAATACTGTCTTATGGTCTTGTGGTTTAGGGGGTGGAGGGAGAGGGGAATTATATGGCACACTCACTTCTGCCATGATATAACACTTGTATATTCTAGAGTGTACATGCATGTGTTCACCCACACCTGAAAGTTTTTATAACCACAGTATTTTGTAAGTCACTGCTTTATACTCAAGGGAAAAGAAGTTAAGGAGACAAAATGAATGACAACATTATCCTTAAGAATTCTTTCCTAGGATACTCTTTTGGTAAACTGAGAGTTAGAATCTCAGTAGAGCAGCAGCTCTCTCCAGAAATAATAATAGCTAATACACAGCACTGAATATGGGCCAGTCACTGTTCTTGGTGCCTTACCTATATTGACAAATTAATATCAGTTGTGTCTACTGCTTTCTCAAATGGGTGACAGATGAAGAAGCAAGGTAGTAAAGGTTTAAACAATACACTTTATCCAAAGTATATACCAAGTCAGTGACAGATAAATTTTAGAATAGTTCAACTTTTGATTGCTGCAGTGTTTTTTAAGAAATTGATATAATTTTTTTTTCAATCACCATTATGATGAATTAGCTTTTAACATGGGCTCTCTTCTGTTCCAAGATAAATAAGTGCCCTTCAGAAGTTAAGCAGTGTGATATAAAGCTTGTAATATAAAATTGATGTTCTTTTGTGTGATGTAATGAAACACTGCAACAAAATGTGCTCTGCAATTATATGAATTTAGTAATGAGATTGACTTCTGACCTCTGTAGCAAACCATCTCTGTCAGTTCATCAGTCTCTTAATTATGCAACTGAGTGTTTTACTAACTGAATGTTTTGGACTCCATTTATAGTATTTTGTTGGGTTTTCCTTTATTATTTCATTTAAGTTTAAAGTAACCTGTGTAGGCTATGCATTATAAAACTCCAGAGGGCACTGTTCACAAAGACTTGCACAATTTGGCAACCCTGTAGCCATCTATTCAGAAGCTTTGATAAATCTAAAAATAACGGGGAAAAGCCACATTGACGTTTAATGTGATAAATGGGTGCATTAGCACAATTTTTTTGCTACCTTTTTTCTGGAAACAAATCGGAATGCTGAAGTGTCTTTTATTGTTTTTGCAGGCGAGGAATTGCCTTGGCCTCGTTGGGAGGCCCAGTTTATGCAATTGGAGGGTTAGATGACAACACTTGCTTCAATGATGTTGAGAGATATGACATAGAGTCTGATCAGTGGAGTACAGTGGCACCAATGAATACTCCCCGTGGAGGAGTTGGCTCTGTGGCTCTTGTGGTAAGTTATGTGGCAGCTTGCTCACTGGATTGCATTGTGTCACATCCCTAACCAAATAAGGAAAGGTCTGATGTATTCATATTTCCAGTATGCAGAAATTGATTACACACCAGATTATTTCATGAAATACTGCTCCCTTGCACATTCTGGTCTACCATTAGGACAACATGTAAATCAATTCAAAATCTAATGTCTTGTGTTTTTTTTTCTTTCTTTGTTTAGAACCATGTTTATGCAGTAGGTGGCAATGATGGAGTAGCCTCTCTGTCTAGTGTGGAGAGGTATGATCCACATCTCGATAAATGGATAGAAGTTAAAGAAATGGGTCAGCGAAGAGCAGGCAATGGAGTTAGTGAGCTCCATGGTTGCTTATATGTTGTTGGTGAGTGGATGATATTTCTCTAGTTTAATTTTTTACAGGACATACAATGATAGTGTCAGTAACACAAATTACATTGCATTTAGGCTCAAGTGGAATCAGTCCTAAGATTTGCTTTTGAATTCTTAAGGTTCATATTCAAGCTTCTTTGTTTACATCTTCATCTTTCATGTTTAAAACTCTACCTCCGTACTTTTACTTTACTTTTCTTGCCTTCATTTCAAGGGAATTGTGTTGACTAAGCAAACGAATAGGTATTTCATATGCATGATGGCAGTTAGTGTCTCTATATTGCTTTTTGACTTACTGTATAATAGAGTTGGAGGGGAATAGCCAAAGCAATCTTGAGAAAGAAAAACGGAGCTGGAGGAATCAGGCTCCCAGACTTCAGACTATACTACAAAGCTACAGTAATCAAGACAGTATGGTACTGGCACAAAAATAGAAATACAGATCAATGGAACAGGATAGAAAGCCCAGAGATAAACCCACGCACATATGGTCACCTTATCTTTGATAAAGGAAGCAAGAATATACAGTGGAGAAAAGACAGCCTCTTCAATAAGTGGTGCTGGGAAAACTGGACAGCTACACGTAAAAGAATGAAATTAGAACACTCCCTAACACCATACACAAAAATAAATACAAAATGGATTAAAGACCTAAATGTAAGGCCAGACACTATTAAACTCTTAGAGGAAAACATAGGCAGAACACTTCATGACATAAATCACAGCCAGATCCTTTTAGACCCACCTCCTAGAGAAATGGAAATAAAAACACAAATAAACAAATGGGACCTAATGAAACTTCAAAGCTTTTGCACAGCAAAGGAAACCATAAACAAGACCAAAAGACAACCCTCAGAATGGGAGAAAATATTTGCAAATGAAGCAACTGACAAAGGATTAATCTCCAAGATTTACAAGCAGCTCATGCAGCTCAATAACAAAAAAACAAACAACCCAATCCAAAAATGGGCAGAAGACCTAAATAGACATTTCTCCAAAGAAGATATACAGATTGCCAACAGACACATGAAAGAATGCTCAACATCATTAATCATTAGAGAAATGCAAATCAAAACTACAACGAGGTATCATCTCACACCGGTCAGAATGGCCATCATCAAAAAATCTAGAAACAATAAATGCTGGAGAGGGTGTGGAGAAAAGGGAACCCTCTTGCACTGTTGGTGGGAATGTAAATTGATACAGCCACTATAGAGAACAGTATGGAGGTTCCTTAAAAAACTAAAAATAGAACTACCATACGACCCAGTAATCCCACTACTGGGCATATACCCTGAGAAAACCATAATTCAGAAAGAGTCATGTACCAAAATATTCACTGCAGCTCTGTTTACAATAGCCAGGACATGGAAGCAACCTAGGTGTCCATCATCGGATGAATGGATAAAGAAGATGTGGCACATATATACAATGGAATATTACTCAGCCATAAAAAGAAATGAAATGGAGGTGTTTGTAATGAGGTGGATGGAGTTAGAGTCTGTCATACAGAGTGAAGTAAGTCAGAAAGAGAAAAAGAAATACAGTATGCTAACACATATATATGGAATCTAAGGAAACAAAAAAAGGTCATGAAGAACCTAGTGGCAAGATGGGAATAAAGACACAGATCTACTAGAGAATGGACTTGAGGATATGGGGAGGGAGAGGGGTGAGATGTGACAGGGTGAGAGAGTGTCATGGACATATATACACTACCAAATGTAAAATAGATAGCTAGTGGGAAGCAGCCGCATAGCACAGGGAGATCAGCTCGGTGCTTTGTGACCACCTAGAGGGGTGGGATAGGGAGGGTGGGAGGGAGGGAGATGCAAGAGGGAAGAGATATGGGAACATATGTATATGTATAACTGATTCACTTTGTTATAAAGCAGAAAGTAACACACCATTGTAAAGCAATTATACTTCAATAAAGATGTTTAAAGAAAAAAAAAAAAGAAATGGAAATAAAAACTAAAATAAACAAATGGGACCTAATGAAACTTAAAAGCTTTTGCACAGCAAAGGAAACCATAAAAAAGACCAAAAGACAACCCTCAGAATGAGAGAAAATATTTGCAAATGAAGCAACTGACAGAGGATTAATCTCCAAAATTTACAAGCAGCTCATGCAGCTCAATATCAAAAACACAACCCAATCCAAAAATGGGCAGAAGACCTAAATAGACATTTCTCCAAAGAAGATATACAGATTGCCAACAAACACATGAAAGAATGCTCAGCATCATTAATCATTAGAGAAATGCAAATCAAAACTACAATGAGATATCATCTCACATTGGTCAGAATGGCCATCATCAAAACATCTACAAACAATAAATGCTGGAGAGGGTGTGGAGAAAAGGGAACACTCTTGCACTGTTGGTGGAAATGTAAATTGATACAGCCACTATGGAGAGCAGTATGGAGATTCCTTAAAAAACTAAAAATAGAACTACCATATGACCCAGCAATCCCACTACTGGGCATATACCCTGAGAAAACCGTAATTCAAAAAGAGTCATGTACCACAATGTTCATTGCAGCTCTATTTAAAATAGCCAGGACATGGAAGCAACCTAAGTGTCCATCAACAGATGAATGGATAAAGAAGATGTGGCACATATATACAGTGGAATATTACTCAGCCATAAAAAGAAACGAAATTGAGTTATTTGTAGTGAGGTGGATGGACCTAGAGTCTGTCATACAGAGTGAAATAAGTCAGAAAGAGAAAAACAAATACCGTTTGCTAACATGTATATATGGAATCTAAGAAAAAAAAAAAAAGGTCATGAAGAACCTAGGGGCAAGATGGGAATAAAGACACAGACCTACTAGAGAATGGACTTGAGGATATGGGGAGGGGGAAAGGTAAGCTGGGACAAAGAGAGTGGCATGGACATATATACACTACTAAATGTAAAATAGCTAGTGAGAAGCAGCCGCATAGCACAGGGAGATCAGCTTGGTGCTTTGTGACCATCTAGAGGGGTGGGATAGGGAGGGTGGGAGGGAGGGAGACGCAAAGGGAAGAGATATGGGGATATATGTATATGTATAACTGATTCACTTTGTTATAAAGCAGAAACTAACACCATTGTAAAGCAATTATACTCCAATAAAGATGTTAAAAAAGTAATAATACAATACAAGTCTTTTACAAAAAAAATAGAGTTGGAGGGAACCATAGGGCAGTACTTTCTCAGACTTTAATATGCATATGAATAATAAGGAGGTACTGTTAAATTGCAAGGAAAGGGCCCAGGTTCTGTATTTCTAACAGCTCCCAAGTGATAATCGGTGCTATTTCTGGTCCACTCAACACATTTCCGGTAACAAGACTTTTAAAGGGCTATGAAATAGGAATAATAATGTCTAACTTTAAGAATTATTTTTAGAATCCGAGATAATGTATGTTAAGCATCTCAAACTGTGTCTGGTGCTTTGTTATCAGTAAATGGGTAGCTATATCGTGATTAGTAATCCCTTTGCAAGAGGAGATGAGTTCGGAGAGGTGGTCACTAGCATATGTCACACTTTCTTTTTTTTTCTTAATTATTTTTCTTATTAGTCATCCATTTTATACACATTAGTGTATACATGTCAATCCCAATCTCCCACTTCATCACACACACACACACCCCCGCCCCCGCCGCTTTCAAACGGTGTCCGTACGTTTGTTCTCTACCTCTGTGTCTCAGTTTCTGCCCTGCAAACCGGTTCATCTGTACCATTTTCTAGGTTCCACATATATGCATCACACTTCCTGATGTTGATATAAAGTGGTGTTACAAAACTTAGAGTTCTTAATAAGAGAGTGGGATATTGTTAGCACTTAAACATCCACAAGTAATAGAAGTAATACTATTTTAGTGCTTATGTGTATTATAGAAGAGAAATAACATAATTTACCTTTTCAGTCTAGCCTGATCATCACAGCAGCTCTTTGAGGTAGTGAGAGACTGAGAGAGTGAATAATATACTCATAGTCACAGGCCTAAATAAGTTGACAAGGCTGGAATTTGAAGCAGTGTCTGTGAGAACCCAGAGTTCTTACTCTACACCATTGCTACTTCTCTCAGCTCCCTATCTAGCATAGGCATTGACATATGTTATATCTCAACAGGAGTATCATTGTTGCTGTTACTTGTTAAATCTTCTGGGCCTTTATAGGTAGAACAGACATGGTAAAAATAAGACTGACTCAGGTTGAACCTTATAATAAAAATCCTCTTGGTCATTCAAGTCCTACTTAAAACAGGTACAACTGATTTGAATAAGAAAACTTTGAAGGTAACTATGTACAGGAAGCTAATTGCATCCTCCCTTTTCTGTTCCTCTGCTTTGAGTTCTTTGTTCAAAATTTATATGCATTAGCTAGGGAAATGATAGGGAGCCCATGAAAAAGAGGGCCATGAAAAATATAACTACCCTGTATTAAAAACTTAATCTTCTACATTAGCATTAGCAATAATTAAAAGTAGAGCCTTTGTTATAGTGAAAAAATGTTTTTTATCATGGTTGTGGTGGTGATAACACTATTACATTTATTAAAAGTCACTGAATTATGAACTATTATTTTATTTTTTAATTAATTTTTGGCTGCGTTGGTTTGTTGCTGTGCGTGGGCTTTCGCTAGTTGTGTCTAGCGGGGGCTGCTCTTTGTTGTGGTGCACAGGCTTCTCATTGCTGTGGCTTCTCTTGTTGTAGAGCACAGGCTCTAGGCACGTGGGCTTCAGTAGTTGTGGCGCACGGGCTCAGTAGTTGTGGCTCACGGGCTCTAGAGTGCAGGCTCAGTAGTTGTGACTCATGGGCTTAGTTGCTCCACGGCATGTGGGATCTTCCCAGACCAGGGCTCAAACCTGTGTCCCCTGCATTGTCAGGCGGATTCTTAACCACTGCGCCACCAGGGAAGTCCCGATCAGTGAATTTTACCTCAGTTGATTTAATAAAATTAAACCCATTAGAGAAGTTGACTTTGCTGATTTTTTTTTTTAACCTGACCTTCTTTCTAAATAGACCATCATAATATCAACACTTCTGTCCTCAGGAAAATAGGCTTAGTCATCAGGGAGACCTATTACTCATGTAGACTGAGATGGAGCCTAAAAAGAGACACATATATTTTTAAAGGAAAGAGCACTGTTAAAATAGCAGTCTCTATGTTTAACAATCAGGAACATAATAAGTAACATTGTTAAGGTGATCTTTAGAGAGGACTGTCGGCATCTAGAATAGGTAGCATGAAGATGTACTTTTGGCAAAAATTGGTAAGAATTCAGTCATAGTCCACCATCTCTGTAATTATGATTACGATTATAGTACTAAGGGAAACAGTTGGAAAACTTTGACTTATATCTAAATGAGTCAAGTGACTTAGTGTAGTTTATTCTCTTCTCAAGCCTTCTTACTGTTTAAAAATCTAATATATACATGTACACACAGAGAGAAGGAATCTCAGTACTTTCTTGCTTGCCTCTAGGAAGCTAAGGGAAAATTATATGAATGTCCATGGATTTTTTTTCTCCTAAATTATCTGCTTAAATATAGGGACTTTAGTTTTTCTCACTTTAAGATTTTTAATTCTAATATTGAGGAAAATGCTATTTAAATTATCTTGAATTGTAGTAAATGTATAATAGGAGTTGGTAGTAGTGATAGATGTTGGGGTTTTCTAAAATGTTTTGAAAAGATTGGTTTGTAGAAGCTATTGAATTGAAATTTAATGGTTAATTTCTATGAAACATAATGCTATTTTAAAACTCTTTCTTTATACAGGTGGTTTTGATGATAATTCTCCTCTGAGTTCAGTTGAGCGGTATGATCCTCGAAGCAACAAGTGGGATTATGTAGCAGCCCTTACCACTCCCAGGGGTGGAGTGGGGATCGCAACAGTGATGGGCAATATCTTTGCAGTTGGTGGTCATAATGGCAATGCATACTTAAATACAGTAGAAGCATTTGATCCAGTGCTGAATAGGTAATTTTTTTCCCCTTTACACTTTAATGGGGTCTTCCAGTAACAGATTATTCCAGAGTGCTAAAATGCTGCTACATGTAGTTAATAGAAAACTTTGGGGATAGCTTACTATCTTTCAAAACCAGTCCCATAATAGGGATTTTTTGTTTTGTCTTTTGAGTAAAGTAAATCATGATTTGTTTTAAGATAACATCCTTTCTCCTCTGTCTTTTCAGGTGGGAGCTTGTTGGATCTGTGTCTCACTGCAGAGCTGGAGCAGGTGTAGCTGTGTGTGCCTGTTTAACTAGCCAAATTCGAGATGTAGGTCATGGGTCCAGTAATGTGGTTGACTGTATGTGACTTGAGTTCCAGCCACCAACAATTTAATAACATCTGATAGGCAAGAAAGACTACCAGGATTTTGTAATGGCCACCTTTGAACAGTTTTAACTACTACTAGAGTCTCATTTAAATGTAAACTGTTGTATTGTGACTAAGTGCAACTTTTGAAATGGTAGCTGAAACTACTAGTAATAAAGTTGATACTTCCCACTTTAACAAATAATGAAGTAGGGAAGGAAGACACTCTAACCTGAAACCATATCTCCTCCAAAATAAATGTGTTTAAAGGAGTGCCAAAACCTTGAAATTCCTTTTTTTTAAAAAGTGTGGATGAATCAAAATGTAAAATGAAGTCATTTGCTGAGCTTTACCTTTTGCCTAAAGGTGTTAACCTTAGGCAGTGGATTTTTTCTAGAGGGGAGATTGGAACCTATTCATCAACACAAGGATATCAGGACACATAACAGACCTGCTCCATTTGAAGATCTTTTCTACTTGGTGCTGATGAATTTATGCCTTGCTTTTTTCTAGGTGTTGAGTTTTCAATTCCTTGGATATTTACAGAAATAGGAAAAATGTTTCATCTTTCTGAGTGCCCTTTGGTTGTGTTTTCAGAAACTTATAGGAATGCTGTAGGAAGCCCTTAATTTCAGTTTGAATTGTTAGGACACCAAAAGATCTAACTGAACTAATTCCCTCTGAATGAATCTGCAGTTTTATTTTTTCATTGCATGCCGAAAGGATTTCTTTCATAATCAAAAATTGAACCAGAGGGGATATTAGAGAAGAAAGGTTTAAAGTCGACATTATTCTAGTGCCCATTAGAGAGCCTTGAGAGGGAATGGTGTCCATTACATGACTCCCTAATCAGGAGACTCCAAAAATATGTTTAACACTCTTCTTTGATTTAGTCATTTCATTTTGAACCCAAGATTTATTATCTTTCTATTTTGCTATTTGCCACTATCATAGTTTTTCTAAACTGTACAGAGTCTGGATTTATTTATTATCAGAAAATGAATGCATTTTTACAAAAACCCTTTATAGACTGTAGTTGAACTGTTGATTACTTCAAGTCCATCATTACCAATAAAAGATATTGTAAAAATGGAAAGATTGAAACTGTTTTTCCTGTTATATTTAATTCTCTCCAGTATATTTATTGAACTTTAATTGAAAATATTTCTTTACATTACTTTAAAGCCCAGGATATTGATACACCTACTGATCTAACAGCTTTTCATGGTTTTACCAGCATTATAAAGTGGCTTATTTGTTATATGTATATATTTTTATAAATATTTATGAAGAATATTAAAATATTATATTTTGTATTTGCAGTGCAAGTTTGGTACCTCTCTTTTAGGCCTTCCTAAATTTTCCTTTAGTCATGCCTTAGAATTTAGTATAGTTTACTGCTGTCAGTCATCTTGTTCACAAGGAAGCTGGGGCAGTGAAGAACACTATTCCATCTGTCCAGCCCTGAAGTTCATTGCCTAGTAGCTGTGATGGTCCTTATTAAATGGCAACCTAGGCTTGTCAGTACAGTAAGGCAGAAGGCCACATTACAAAAGCCAGTGCCTTGGGTATATTAGATCAAAAAAATAAGAAGAAAAAATTGTAAGTGGGCTCAGCTAGCAGATAAAGGTCTGTCGTGAAGCAGATTTAAATGTTCCCAATTTTTTGCTGTCAGCCTGTGGGCAAGTCCATAAGTCATTGCTGGATCTGAACCAGTGTTCTCTTGTACAATTGTAACCGTATTTCAGTCAATCCCAAAAGCATTTAACTCCGTAGCACTCAGTGGACTGGCTACAACTGGCTGGATGTGGAGAATAAGGCTCAAAACCTGGCTTCAGCTATTTCTTATGTCTAATGGAGTTCTTGTATTCTAATGCTTGTCTAGGTATGGTTACTAGTGTGTTACATGTATTTTTGTGGGGGAGGGGATCTTTTATTCTTTCTAAGATTATTTAAAATGTTTTTTTCTTTAACATATTTCTGCCTTTGTCATGTGTATAGCATTTAGGAACATGAAGGTGTTACATTTCCATTACTGGTTTTATCTATACAGTAGTCATCTAACATTACTAAGTTGGTACCCTAGCTACCCATAAAATATGAACTACTCATAAGGGAAGTAAAGTGAAGTAAATGGAACATGTGGCTGCCTGTTACATCATGTGTGGGTAGTCAGAAGCACAGCCTTGAAGGACCTGACAGTGGTATGAAAAGATTAATAGTAGAGTCAATATGCACAGTCTCTTTATTAAAAACGTATTCTTTGAGATATGAAATGTGAATCAGGCTGAAGGAATCATGCAACTGAAAGGTGATTATATTCATAGGAACAGAAGGATGAAATATTCAAAGAAGATGGCTACTTAATTGTGAGGCCTGTCCCTTTAACCTCAGATGTTAATATCACCTACCAAAAAGACATAAAGTAGAGCTAAAATTCTAAATTATAAATGGGAAAAAGTAAAAATTTGCATATTTCTTTAAAAAATACTTCTAGTTGCTTCTGTGTGATTCTCCCGAATAGTTATTAAAGCCACTGCTTTTACTGTGTTGTACTGCCACTTTAAAAACAAATTACTTGATACTGTTTTTGACTAATTTCACTGTATTCTGTGTAACTAATTTATTTTTAAATGTCTGAATAAACTTTGTACTCTAAGGAGTATTATTCATTCTCTTAATTCCTAAATGCATTTTAAACTTACAGTGCTGTTAAATGCCTAGATAAGAGATTGTTGAAATTGCATCAACTACTCTTGCAAATGGTACACTTGAGAGTTTTGTTCCTTTTTTCTCCATGTCTTATAGAAAATGCATTTAGAATCTAATTCATGTCTTATTGGTTAAGAATGTTTTCTGTGGTTTCTCGTATCAGACTTCTAAAGAAATTATATTGGGATGTCATTGACTCTGTCTCTTTTTCTCCTTTATGTGGAGTAAACAAGTGGCAATAAAACTTCTCTATAATATTTTCTTAAAACCATGTATTAGTGTAGTAGTACTCCAGCAAATCAAAATAATAAATTATCATATATACTACCAAGTACTGAGATCAGAAAGTTGCTATTTATTGATTCAAAATATGTTGCATGTACCTATTATGAATAGGAACTTCTTCCTATATAGTGTTCATAACTTTGCTTTTCATTGTTTGATTGCTTTTATAGAATCTTTTCAAAACTATGTAATTGTTTATTCTTGATCCTTCAAATACAAAATTGATTTAGTAGTTGCTGGAATATTTTTCTCCTCAAAGAAAAGATCTTTATGTTTAACTGAAAATAGGAAGATTTTTGTTAACCCTTACAAAAATTAAAGGTTAAAGGCAACTGATTTGAGCAATTGTCTCTTCAGCAATTGTAGACTTGTACTATATAGAAATAAGATTCCTTATGCATTAAGATGTTGTCCTTCCAATTAGTAACCTCATGAAGCTATAATTATGTTTTTCCACTTGCCATTGCTAAAAACTTTTCTGAAACTTCTCTTTGAAAACAACCTGAAGATCCATTTGTAAGTCATCCAAGAGAATTAGTCTCATCATAGTTATATGTTAATTTGGACCAGAATCTTAACTTAATAATAGCCCTATGTACTTTATTCATCAGACTTGATTCAAAATATTTTATGACTATCACAGGTTAAATCTACCCTCAAAGAATTAGGTTTTCCTCTACTGGAAAAAAATTTTTCAAAAGTAAACAGTTCCAATGGAAGATTTCTAAAATTACCCTGAGCAATAGTAACTTCAGTGAAAGAAGTCTATATCATCTTTAGAAAGTCAAATACTGTATGATTTCAGTTATATGTGGAATCTAAAAAAAACAAAACGCATGAACATAACAGAAACAGAGTTATAGATACAGAGAATAAACAGGTGGTTGCCAGAGAGGAGGATGGGGAGAGGGGAGAGAAATAGGTGAGGGAGATTATGAGGTACAGACTTCTAGTTGCAAAATACATGAATCATAGGTGTGAAAAAAAGGGGGGGGGTTTCTTTGAAAGGAAACTAATGCAAAAATTCTGGTGGTTTTTGTTGTTTTAACAAGTCATTTTTCCATTATCTTATTGGTTGTGGCTAAATTTAGTCCATCTGAACCATAAGGAGTTTCTTAAATTTGGGTAGTAGTCATGGGGAGTATTAATAACTACAATTTGTTTAATGTATAGTCTTCACCAGTCACTTTATTGATTGATTGATTGATTGATTGATTGATGGCTGTGTTGGGTCTTTGTTGCTGTGCGCGGGCTTTCTCTAGTTCCGGTGAGCGGCGGCTTCTCATTGCAGTGGCTTCTCTTGTTGAGGAGCACGGGCTCTAGGCAAGCGGGCTTCAGTAGTTGTGGCATGCAGACTTCAGTAGTTGTGGCTCGCGGGCTCTAGAGCACAGGCTCAGTAGTTGTGGCGCACGGGCTTAGTTGCTCCACGGCATGTGGATCTTCCCGGACCAGGGCTCAAACCCGTGTCCCCTGCACTGGCAGGCGGATTCTTAACCACTGTGCCACCAGGGAAGTCCCACCAGTCACTTTATAATAACCTTTTAATTTTTACAGTCCCAAGTCCCACGGCATGCGGGATCTTAGTTCTCTGACTAGGGTTTGAACCTGTGCCCCCTGCAGTGGAAGTGTGGAGTCCTGACCACTGGACCACCAGAGAGTTAAAGATTAGATTCAAATACAATAACTTGTCCAAGATCCACAACTAATCACTGGTTGACCAATATTCTTTGTGACTGAAAAATTCCACTGTTCCACCTAACCAGCTATATGCCTCTGCTTTCTCAAATATCTGTAGATATATATTTAAGGAAAGATGATTTTCTTTTTCATAGTTTCTTCGTAGCAGTATGAAAGTATTTATGGTCACCATTTCTCTTTTTGGGTCACATTTCCATTTACTGAGATATAATTGACATAAGTTTTAGGTGCGCAACAATGATTCAATGTATGTATTGTGAAATGGTCACCACAAGAATCCGTCATCACACATAGTTACAATTTTTTTTCTTGTGATGAGAAGTTTTAAGATCTACTCTCTTAGCACTTTCAGATATGCAATACAGTTCTATTAACTATAGTCACAATGGTGTATGTTACATCCCCAGGACTTATTTATTTTATAACTGGAAATTTGTACCTTTTGACCCCCTGTACCCATTTCTCCCACCCGCTACATTGCCTCTGGTAACCACTGATCACTATATTTCTGTATGTAATATTTGATACATATACAAAAATATATGTAACATTGAAGTTATTAAGCATAGTAATAAAACACCTATGTATTCACTCCCTAATTAAGAACTAGAACATTTCTGGTAGTATTGACTCTACTTTTGTGTTCCTTCTCTATTCCAATCCCCAGCCTCCCCTTCTCCCCAGAGGTGAGTACTGTCCTGAACCAATCATTCATTCCTTAGCTTTTTTTCTTTTGTTTTTATACAAATATACCAAAGCCACATATTGTTTACTTTTGTTGGTGAGCTTTATAAAAAATAGTATTCTGTATGTAGTCTTAGTAATTTGATCTTTTCATTCAACAGGTTCATTTTTATAATTTATGTTGGGTATAGTTTTCCATATTTTTGCTTTTACAGTGCTAAAATGAACACTTGTATACAGTTTCTTGGTACACATGTGCAAGTTTCTTTAGAGTATAAACCTAAAAGAGTTGGTTGTAAGACATATGCTTGATCAGCTTCATAACAGTTTTATAAGGTAATGTGAAATTATTTACCAAAATGGTTGTGTGAGTTTACATTATGGTTTATCATTTACTTTCTGTTGTAAGACCTGATTCTTGCCAATCTGTTAGGTGTTAAGATGATATTTTATTGTGGCTTTAATTTGCATTTTCTTGATTGTTGAGCTGAACATGTTCCCATGATTATTAGTCTTTCCAGTTTCTCCTGTGAAATGCTTCTTGATGTCCCTTTTCCATTTTTTCTATTTTTTTCTCATTTACATGAGTTCTTCATAATAGGATACTAATATTTCCATTTATTTTTATTGCACATATGTTCTAGTTTGTGGCTTTTCACTTTGTTTTTTGATAAAGAAAACTTCTTAACTTTAATGTACTCACATGTTCTTTTTTGTGTTTTAAGAAATTTATTGTCTCTTCTGAAAGTCAGAAAGTCTCTCATATATAGTCTTTAGTCCACCTGGAATTGGTTTGTGTATGTGTGAGAGAGACAATATTTATTTTTTTACTGTGTGGATAGCCAGTTTTCTTCACACTGTTTAGTGATTAATCCATGCTTACCTCTGAACTTTATCTACATGGCCAATTTCCATGTAAGTAAACATCTGGGACTTTCTATTCTATTCCATTGGTCAGTCTGTCTAACCGAGAGCTGAGTGACACATAGGATGAATTACAAAGTATTCTCTCTTTTCTATTCTCTGAATTATTTAACATTGAAATAATCCATTTCTCAAACATTTAATAGAACTTACTTGTAAAACCACCTGAACCTACCACCTTTTGAGGAAAAATTAACTACCAATTCAATATCTTACTGGTTATATGACCTTTTAGGATTTTTGTTTTAAGTCCATTTTGGTAAGATTTACTTTTTAAAATATCATTTGCTGGATCCCACAAGTTTTATTTGTACTGTTTTCATTAATGTTCACTTCTAAACATTTTGTAAATGTTCATTCCGTGTTTTCTTTTGATCTGTGAGTTTAGAAGTATATTTTAAAATTACCAAGTATGTTTTTTTCTTTACTTTGGTCTGACCATGATCTGTTTGACTCCACTTCATGGAAATGTATTGAGACTTGTTTTATTGCCTGTTATGTTATAATTTGTTGTTATTTGTGTATTCTTGAAAAGCCTGACTAATGTTGTAATGCAGTTTCTGTATTTGTACATCATATCAAACTAGCTAATTGTGTTCTCAGTCTTCATATATATATTGCTGTTTTTTTCTTTTGGCTGTTTGACCTATCAATAGACGGAAGTGTGTTGCCATTCCATATTGTGATTAGTTTTCTGTGTGTGTGTGTGTATGTTGAGGTTTTCTGATGTACATTTATGCTAATTTAAAAAAATTGTTTTATTTTTAAGTAGTGTATTTTCAGATATGTATTTGATTCTGTCTGTTCGTAGGGGCTTTATCCTGGACTGGAACTTGTATGGGTTAGTTTTGAAGCGTTCATGAGGCCCAGCCCTTTCAGACCTGCCTCAGACCCTTTGTTCTCTCTTGCTATTGGAGCAGGCAAAAGCACCTTCCAGTTTCAGTGCTGTTCTGGAGTTGGTCCTCCAAATATCTCAGTGAGTGCCTTTGGCTCTCTTGTGATTCACATACTGCTTGCTTTCCCCCTGCTCAGTTATTAATATTGCGCAGGTCTTATGTCTGCTCAAACTGTGGGGTTCCTGAAACACCTAGTTTGATTAGGATATTGTTTTAAAATTTTTGTTATCCTACTTGTCCTGGCTGGTTTATGTTTTTGGAGGGGTGAGGATTAACTGGTCAGAAATTTTACCACTGTTGTCCAGGAACTTTTTAAAAATTTTTATTAATTAATTAATTAATTAATTAATTAATGGCTGTGTTGGGTCTTCGTTTCTGTGCGAGGGCTTTCTCTAGTTGCGGCAAGCGGGGGTCACTCTTCATCGCGGTGCGCGGGCCTCTCACTGTCGCGGCCTCTCTTGTTGCGGAGCACAGGCTCCAGACGCGCAGGCTCAGCGATTGTGGCTCACGGGCCTAGTCGCTCTGCAGCATGTGTGATCTTCCCAGACCAGGGCTCGAACCCGTGTTCCCTGCATTGGCAGGCAGACTCTCAACCACTACGCCACCAGGGAAGCCCCAGGAACTTTTTTTTAAATGAAGGTTTTTTGTGTTTCCCCTCCACCTCCTTCTTTTAGTGGTTAACCTTGGAATTTTTATGGCGTAGTTAACAATCTAAAGTTAATCAATGTGTTTAATGCCTTTCTGAACAATGAGGACCTTAGAACACTAAAATTCATCACCTTTCTTTCCAACCTTTGTTCAGTATTTCCGTTATTTCCCAACTCACATTTAAACATTATTAAATATTTATTTGGGTTTACTTTGATCGTATTTCTTTTGTGTATCTCAGACATTCCTTCTGAACTAATTTTTTTCTAAAGGATGTATTTCTAGAAGTTATATGAGGGAAGTTCTGTTCAAGTAATCTCAGTTTTGGTTCAGCTGAAAAATGTCCTTACTTTACTGTCATTTTTAATTTTTTCAGCTTTATGGAAGTGTAATTGACAAAATTGTATATATTTTGATGATTTGACATATGCATATTGTTATGCAGGTTAATGAACACATCCATTACCTCACAGTTACCTACCTTTGTGTGTGTGGTGAGAACACTTAAGGTTTACACTCAGTAAATACATGTACTGTTATTCCTGATAGTTGTACTAGATACAATTCTAGTTGGTTTTCTCTTGGTGTTTTGAAGTTGTTATTCCACTGTCATCTGGTTTCCTTTGTACTTCAGTACAGCTGCAGTCTTTCCTTCCTACAGGATCTCCTTTTTCTCTTCTGCTTTTAAGATCTCATCTGTTCTGTAGTTTCACTATAATGTATCTAGATGTGTCTTTGTATTTGTCCTGCTAGTATACATTGTGATTCTTATATTTGTGATGTGTATCTTTCTGATCTGAAAATTTATTTCATGGACTCTTTGAATATTACTTCTGTCCTCTTTTTCTGGGATTTGAAACTCTCTTCCTATTTACTAATTTTCACTTCGGCTCTGTGTAATCTTTTGTAAAAACCATTGAGTTTTTAACTTTAATTACTATGTTTTTCATTTCCAAAAGTCCTACTTTGTTCTTTTTTAGATATGCTTGGTAATTTTGATGGATTCTTCTTCTTAATTCTTTTTCTTGTGTTTGTATCTTTTTCTTTGGGCAATTCATACATATTTAATTCTATATCCTATGGCTGATAAATCCAGTATCTGAAGTCTTTTGGGGGTCTAAATCTGTTTATCGTCTCTGAATGTTTCCTTATGGTGCTATTCTTTCCTGTTTGGTGATTTTATTTTGTAAACGTACTCTTAACTGAACCTGTGGAAATCCAGAGGTTCCAAATTGGGCATGTTCTGAGAGGTTTTACATTTGCTCCTCTAGGCCAGGAACTAACTGCCCCTGGGACTTTTTTTTTTTTTTAACATCTTTATTGGAGTATAACTGCTTTACAATGGTGTGTTAGTTTCTGCTTTATAACAAAGTGAATCAGTTATACATATACATATGTTCCCATATCTCTTCCCTCTTGCATCTCCCTCCCTCCCACCCTCCCTATCCCACCCCTCTAGGTGGTCACAAAGCACCGAGCTGATCTCGCTGTGTTATGTGGCTGCTTCCCACTAGCTATCTGTTTTACATTTGGTAGTATATGTAAGTCCATGCCACTCTCTCACTTCGTCCCATCTAACCCTTCCCCCTCCCTGGGTCCTCAAGTCCACCCTGGGATATTTTTGCTCTCTTCTTGGCTCTTGGCCTAATGTGAGGTGCTCAGGTTCAGCTCCTCCCCTTACTGTGGGTTCCGTGGTCTCCCAATCCCAGTGCTGATACTGGCATTTGTCCTTGGGGCAACTGTGACTTTTCTGTTTACTTACACTCCTGCTCAGGTTCCCACTTATATATTGGCCTCGGAGGTTTCCCTGCTTTCCTGAGAATCCAGTAAAGCATTTAAAATTATGTTTATAATTTAAGAACTAACGGTGATGGGAGAGCCCTTCAGACTATGTAGTCTTTCATAATCCCCACAGGCAGAAAGTTGCCACTACCATCTATAGAGCCCCCAAAAGGGCATAGTTTTGTCTTAATTGATATTTACTTACCTTTCTCTTATATACTACTAGACCTCGCTAGTAAAACTTATTTGTTGAATATCTTTGTAGACCTTAACAGAAGAAGCTTTTTGGTCCCATGTATTTGTCATGCCTGAAGTTTTTTCTTAAACTGGGAGTTCATAATTCATAAAATGTAAGGTTCCTTGGCATAGCTGTGTCTATCACTTGGTGCCTCTTTGCTCTGAATGTCTCAAGTATCAGTTATTTTATATATACCACTCCCTTAGCACACTGATGTTATAAATTCCTTCATAAAGATGACTCTAAAGTACTGATGTAGATTCAGAAAATAGCATTCTGCCTGAAACTTTGCAACCTTTCTTTTGTTTAAAAAAAAAAGTTTCTGTTTTGGCCTTTGGCCAAAAGTTATAAAGTTCTTACCTGACCATAATTTCCCTGATTTCCCCCTATTCGTCTGCAAACAAGTATCTTTTTTCCTGTCTGGACATCAGAGTTCAGGACTGAATGACACAGTGGCTATTTGTACTACATGCTAACGCAGTTCTCTGGTTTTCCTCCTTCTACTTGTTTCATTTCTCAATACCTGTTTTAATGCAGTACCAAATCAGTGTGTTTTCTTGGGAGTCAGCTTTATTGAATTATAATTCATATGATACAAAATTGACCCACTGGGTTTATAATCCATGATTTAGTAAACTTTTAGAGTTGTGCCAACATCACCATAATCCAGATTTAGTTCATTTTCATCATGCTCCCAAAATTTTCATGAGCCCTTCTTGGAGTTAATCTCCACTCCTCCCCTCCTTTCCTCCCTGCCTCTTGCTCAAGGTAATCATTGATATGGTTTCTGCCCATAAATTTGCTTTTTCTGGGTATATCATGTAAGTGAAATCAAACTCTATGTAGTGTTTTGCACCTGCCTGTTTCACTTAGCATAATGTTTTTGAGGTTCATTTCATCCATACTGTAACATTTTTAATACTGAATAGTTCATCTTAGGCATATACCACATTTTGTTTATCCATTTACCAGTTGATCATTTGAATTGCTTCCAGTTTAGGGCTATTATGCAAAATGCTGCCATGAATATCCATAAACATGTCTTAATGTGAACATGTTTTCATTTATCTTGGGTGAGTTCATACAAGTGGAATTGCTGTTTCTTTTAAGAAACTACCAAAATGTTATCCACAGGGGCTGTACTATGTTATATTCCTATCATCAGTACCGTATGAGGTTTCTGCTTTCTCATCATCTTCTCCAGCACTTTGTGTTGTCTTTCTCTTTGATTATAGCCATTCTCCGGGATGTGAAGTGGTATCTCATAGTGTTTAAACCAATGTGTTTGTTTTTTTTTGGTGGTGGTTTGTTTTTTTTAAATAGCATTTTCTCCCTAAAGGAAATGGCTGCTCTCTAGTGGTGCGTTCCTCACATTACACTTGGGAAAAGGGCATTTATAACAAGCCTAAAGCGTGTTTAAATTTACATTCATTCATGTTGTGCCTACACTGTTTAGCACGCTGAGTGCAATTTGAGGACCAGGTTCAAAATGTTTTCCTAATTACCCCTATTAATAACTCTCAGGACCTGGTTGGTTGGCTGTGGCTTTTACTTAATCCCTGGAGGTGCATTATAGTCACACCAAGTTTTTGTGCTTCAGATCTCATCCACTTTATATACTCACATCTTTTGGCGTAAAGGTTGACACCTGTGGAGTGGCTAATGCCTATGAAGATAGATAGGGAGAAAAAGGCCAGGAACAGTTTTGTTGACTCAAACTTAGCACATCCTTTCAAACCAGAGCCAGAGGAGTAAATAATTCTTACTAGTGGAATGAATGTAAATTCCTTTTAATGAATTGCACACAAATGGAATGTCTGGTGGCTCCTTGGTATTTTCAGGTAACACTTTGTAAATATGCCTGTAGAGAGTTGTAAAATTTTAGAAGAATGGGTCTCAGCTGCCCCTAGGCTCCTGGGGCTCTGCTGAAATGAGAGCACCATGCACATTAAAAGCAGTGAAGAAATTGAGCTTAAGGAAGGAAACTAGCCAGGGACTAACTTAAGGGATGGTAAGTAAATAAAGATGTGGCTTCAGGAAATTAGGGTAGTAGAACTAAACATTTAATGGTTTAAAGTAAGAACTTACAAGTTTTGCTTGTAAGCAAAGAGAATGTATGTATGTGAAATTTCCCTAACCTCTTATGCCTTAGCACAATGCATTTACCTAACAATGCATTTTGCTCTCCTGACAGGTCTGTAAAATGATCATATATATGTGTATACATACATAGCACACACACACAGATGCCTGAATACAAAATAGTAGAAAGCATGATGGATGGGCCTGCTCATGGTTGATTTGCTACTTCAGTCAAGTGGAGGCAAGAGGAGAGGCCAGACTATGCATCTGTGAGTGACATTTTGGTACACAGTAATTGTACTGTATAGTAAATGGAATTATGTTATCAATTGGGGTGGCTAAAGGGGTATAAGATATAGGATAGGAGTTACATAGTTTATTCAATTTCATGATAAGCACTGGATAGGAGGGAAATTGATATATTGGGGGGATTAAAATAATTTTAAACATGCACCAGAACTTTAAAAATGTTGCTATAACGAATATTGTTTTTCAAAGGATTAATATGTGGAGATTTTGATTAATCCGATGTCATCATTGCCAAAACAAAATAACTTACAGAGATACTGTTATTTAACAAATTTTTATCCTCAGTCTTTGTGTTTTGGAACCAAGTCTGGTGATTTATATGAACAGAATTGTTTAACTCTTCCCAGAAAAACTATCATAAAGTAAGTAGGGTGTGTGTATGCTTGCCCATCCAGTTCTGCAAAGCATGATAATGACTAATTTGAAAGGTGATTTTAAAAATACAAACTATGGAAAGTACACAGCACATGTAGCTTAACACACGTTCCTCTCCACTTCATATTTTCACTTTCTAGGTCTGTTGAGCTAAAGGGATGGGAATGTATCATGAAACATAAGAGGAGTGTTGTCCTCTAACGGATAAGCTGGCTTATGCCATGCTGTCAAGCTTGAAATAACTCAGTCTGAGCAGTATAGCCACAATGGTGGCTTTAGAATAGCATCTAGGTTAGAGAGGGCCACTGAAGGCAGGGACAGTGGCTGTTTGGGAAAATACCAGATCTGAAGTCACCTGTCACTTGCATGGAGAAGAGACATGCAGTTCAGAAGCTGGGCACCCTGACTTACGCTTTATGCCAACATACATCCTGAAGCATGTCACTTTGCACAGAGCAGTCAAACTATTGAATGGATGGAGTGACTCTCACAGGGATGAAAAGTCAGTCTTCCCTTGCTTTTTTTTTTTTTAATAATTTTATTTATTTATTTTTGGCTGCATTGGGTCTTCGTTGCTGCGCGCAGGCTTTCTCTAGTTGCGGCAAGCGGGGGCTACTCTTCGTTGCAGTGCAGTGGCTTCTCTTGTTGCAGAGCACAGGCTCTAGGTGCGCAGGCTTCAGTAGTTGCGGCTTGTGGGCTCAGTAGTTGTGGCTCACGGGCTCTAGAGCGCAGGCTAAGTAGTTGTGGCGCACGGGCTTAGTTGCTCCGTGGTATGTGGGATCTTCCCGGACCAGGGCTCGAACCCGTGTCCCCTGCATTGGCAGGCGGATTAACCACTGTGCCACCAGGGAAGCCTTGTCTTCCCTTGCTTTTTACCTTCATTTAAAATAAGCAAATAGAAAATTAATAGGACTAGTCAAGTAAGGCTCAGGACTGTACAATCAAATTTTAGATTAGATCCATGGGCCAGAGAGAAACCTATGGTGAAATTCATTCTGTACATCCAGTGGGTTTTCAAAACTTTCCAATATTTTACAGCTTCTAATTTATCCAGGACAAATGTCATTTGCTTGGACCAAGAAATAAGTTTTAAGGATTAATGGAGCTTCAAATCCTGAGGACCCGTGTCAGTGATGTGAATGGAGTTTCACTCAGGGATTGATCATGGCCTCCCTCCAACGTTGGAAAAAATGGGAAATGCTCTAAGCAGCTCGTGATGCTTGTTCTCAATGGAACAAACTTGGGAAGGGTCGTGCGATCATCAACCTAGTCCAAGTTTCTTAATTTACAAATTAGAAGCAAAAGATAATCTCACAGAAATGAGCTAAGTATAGGAAAAGGCATTCTACAGAATCAAATGCCAAGTGGCCAAATAAATCTGTGGCAAAATGGTTAACTTCAGTTGTCAGAGAAATGCAAATTGAGGTAGTATAAGACTTTTTGCAGGAATTTCCTGGCGGTCCAGTGGTTAGGACTCCACACTTTCACTGCCGAGGGCAAGGATTCAATCCCTGGTCAGGGAACTAAGATCCTGCAAGCTGCGAGGTGCGGGCAAAAAAAAAAAAAAAAAAAAAAAAGACTTTTTCATTTTGCAAGCAAAGCTGGCAAGAATGTTAAGCTCATCCACAGTTGGTATAAGCTTTTTTGGGAGAAGTGGGTTGGTGACAAAAAAATTTTTTTAATTGGTTTACTGTTTGACCCAGAAATCCCCCTTCCAGAAATTTTTCCTGTAATAACACTTGTAGAAATGCAAGACAATGTGTGTACCAAGAATCCTCAGCACAGCATTGTTTGCAACAGCAGAATAATTGGGCCAGGGGCAGCTTGCGTGCATAATGGGAGAATGTTTAAATAAATGGTGATATGTCTTTAGTTACACAATATTTTACAGCCAAAATGATTAACATAGAAGACATATAGGGACTTCCCTGGTGACGCAGTGGTTAAGAATCCGCCTGCCAATGCAGGGGACACAGGTTCGATCCCTGGTCCGGGAAGATCCCGCATGCCGTGGAGCAACTAAGCCCGTGCGCCACAGCTACTGAGCCTGCGAGCCCCAACTACTGAGCCCAAGTGCTGTAACTACTGACACCCACGCACCTAGAGCTCGTGCTCCGCCACAAGAGAAGCCACCACAATGAGAAGCCCACGCAACCCAACGAAGAGCAGCCCCGGCTCACCACAACTAGAGAAAGCCCACACGCAGCAACGAAGACCCAACGCAGCCAAAAATAAATTAATTAATTAAAAAAAAAAAAAGTGGGGCAAGTCAGAATATAATACATCCAAATTTATGTTTAAAAATAATGTGTAAGTGCACAAAAGTTCTGGAAAGATGCACCAAACTTAATGGTTGTTTACTCTGGGGAGGAAGGGATGAAGCAGACTTGCTCTTACACTTTTTGCTCTATATGCTTTTGTGTCATTTGATTTTTTTAAAACTAGACTATTTGTAAATCAGTTTGAAAAAAAATTTTTTTAATTCCAAAATGATACTTACGTAGATGTAGGCTTGGGGACCTCTGCAAAACCACTTTACCAGATCACTTACTCCCTTGAGATGCTTGTAAAGTCCTCGGTTACGATCTTGTATACCAAGTCCTACCTGCAGGAGGAGGAGTTTCTTCAAAGACTGCAGAACAAAGATGGGAAAGCAAGGAGTTGAATAGTTAACTGAAGACATTTTTCTAAAGCCCATGCAATTGAGTTCAATTGGTTTTCCAATAATAGTGTGTATATATGTAGAAATGTATGTGTGTGTTGTTTAGATGATAATTTAGCAGGGGAGAGATGCAAACCCATAATTGTTTCTGCCCTCCTACATGTGAAATAAGGTAAATGAGATGGTAGGACTGGGCCCCAGTAATAGAGAAGAGTGATGTAAAGCACTTATCCAGAGCAGGCACATGGTCTTTTCAAGCTAAAATAGAATTGTCTGTTTAGAAAGTATTTCAAGGCCCGCCCTCCAGTCTGCTGGAAGGGCACAGGTCTTTATTACCAGAGCCTTGCTGTCTCACTACAGTCTTGGCTTTCAGCTGAGTGTGGTCTGTGGAGAAACCACAAACACTGAAAGAATCCTGCTCTAAGACAAAACAGGCTAGACGGGTACAGTTATCTAATCACAACCAAGTAACAGCAGATAAACCTCCGATTATATTCTGGTAAAGACCCACTGGACTTCAAAGCTGTTTGGAATGGATTCAAGGGTTTTGAACACCTCCTAGGTGTCCTAATTTAAAGCGGCCTGGATTGTGACAATTTATATTATTCCCAAGAACCCTGGCAAATAGTAAACAAAAATCCCTTTAAATAATTAAGGCGTCAAAAGTGCCTAAATACTTAGAAGACAGACGCACAGAGAAAGGTTTGTGTCTTACCTTAGAGGTGCTGCGGTAATCCAGCAGTAGTAAAATTGTCTCCCAGTGTCTGGGAGACAGCTCTTACATACCTTGAGATACCAGAAGCAGAAACTGCAAAGACATTGGTAGAAGTCAGCCTACTTAAAAAACTAAACAAACTTTGTTAAAATGTGTCATAATAAAAACTGAAAAGCAAAAGATAATTTGGAGAGAAATATTTACAACATAATAAGAGGTTAATATCCTGAATATATAAATCAAAAGGGAAAGATGAATAGCCTGGAGGGATAATTTGTTATTTTTTTTCACTGCTTAGCATCCTCTTCCTTCATTAACAGAACTCTTCCCTAGTGGAGAACTCATTTCATATGATTTAAGTGAAAACTTTCCCCACATCTACCCAGTTAGGCTCTTGAATTGGGTCTAGAGTATTGGTCCTGTAACCTATGCACTACAAAATGGCAACTTCATATGTAACAAAAAACAGTACCATAAGAATGAAAATGTAAATGAAAACATCAGAAAGTCTCCCACCTATCAAATTGGGTGATTTTTTTCCTTTTTGTGTTTTGCAAACATAATACCCATGATTGGTAAAGGACCGGATTATTAATGCATGCTAAAATCACTAAGTGAAACATGGTTGCCACAGGGCAAAGCCCATATTTGTAAGAGTTTTGGTGATCATATCCTCACCAAAGACTCAACGTTTAGCATCACTAACAGGATGATTTTAGGTGTCTCCTGATGTGATGCAACATGAAATACACAGCACCACCTGTGAAAGATTCTTGCCAAATACAATCAAGCTTCTACACCTAACCCAGGGACTCCCCTGGCGGTCCAGTGGTTAAGACTTCGCCTTCCAATGCAGGGGGTGCGGGTTCGATCCCTGGTCGGGGAGCTAAGATCCCACATGCCTCGCAGCCAAAAACCCAAAACATACAACAGAAGTAATATTGTAACAAATTCAATAAAGACTTTAAAAATGGTCCACATCAAAAAAATCTTTAAAATAAAATAAACCTAACCCAGTTTATAGGAAATCTATATAGGAGATACAGATATGAATTAACGGACTCTCTTAGGGAAAAACAGTGCCAAGATGTAGGACGTTGTATTAAAAAGGTGTTTTTTTTGTTCTGGATTAACAGAGAGACATGACAACCAAATGTAATGCCTGAAACTTGACTGAATCCTGGCTAAAAAAAAAAAAAAAGCTGTAAGACCTCTGGGGGACAATTACAGAAATTCGAATATGAACCGAATATCAGATGTTGAGAAATTTTCTTAGCTGATATAATGGTATTGTGATCCTGCTGGAAAATGTCCTAGGAAATGCATGCTGAAGTCTTTAGGGGTGAGGCATAAACATACACACGCATACATTTACATAAAGAAAATATGGTGAAATACTGTTGAATCTGCCCAACTAGTTTGCTTCAGGGATGGCCATGGGAGCATTCTTCATACTATCCCCAAATTAGAGACAGTCTCAATGTTTAACAAGGGGGTTGGTTAAATAAACTGGTGCAACCATGCAGTGGACAACCACTACTGAAAATGTATGAGACAAGATGTGACAATGGAAAGTTTTTGTGAAAAAAAGGAAAACCCAGAAGAGGTTTTATGACCCATGTTTTAAGGCCTAGTTCAAGTGACAGCTCTTCCCTCAGTCTTCCCTTTAGTCTTAAGCGGGACTAAAACTTTCCCTTTCCCGCACTTGCCATTGCATGCTCACCACAGTTATTGCTGGCTTGTCAGCTCTACTGTGAGCTTGCCAAAGGTGGGTCCCTGTTTGTTCATTAGGACCGATATAAGTAGAGGTCAACCTAACGTAAGGAAGAAAAGAAGAATCAAAGAGGAAGAGGTGGGTAGCAAGATCTTTATCAGTGTTCAGTCAAAGACTGGAGGGTCACCTGTTGGGATATTGCGGTGCAGTGAGGGGAGGGAGGAAGTCTAAAAAGGCCACCAGTCTTGAGTGTTTATGGCAGAGGCACCATGCTAAGCACACTCTGTACACCATCTAATGTGATCCTCAGCACCTTACTAGGTAGACACCAAAGCTGTAACTAAGTTTATGAGAAAAGAAACCCAGAAAGGTTAAGTAACTTGCCCATGGTCACACAGCAAACCAGAGAGCCAGGATTCAAATTTAGGAAGTCATCTTTCAGCACCTAGAGTATCATTTCTTTTGGAGTGGCAAAGGGAAGAGAAACCAGATGGACTTTAGATTTCTTCCCATACCAACATTCTACAAATATGTCTCCCCATACCCAGCAAACAAACTGATAATAGGCAAATTTGGTCACTGTTGCACCTGGCAGTTGATGTTAAGATAAGCAACACTGGTGGTATTAGGCTAATTTGTGATTGAGATCTTTTCTTTTTTTAATTATTTATTTATGGCTGCAATGGGTCTTCGTTGCTGCGTGCCAGCTTTCTCTAGTTGCAGAGAGCGGGAGCTACTCTCCATTGCGGTGCACGGGCTTCTCATTGCGGTGGTTTCTCTCACTGCGGAGCACAGGCTCTAGGCACGTGGGCTTCAATAGTCGTGGCTCGCGGGCTCTAGAGCACAGGCTCAGCAGTTGTGCCGCACGGGCTTAGTTGCTCGGTGGCATGTGAGATCTCCCCGGACCAGGGCTCGAACCCATGTCCCCTGCATTGGCAAGCGGATTCTTAACCACTGCACCACCAGTGCAGGGATTGAGATCTTGAAAATAAACTGAACAGAAAGATGAGCTACCCTCTGCCCGCCCCTTTCCCATTTCAACAATAAATACATACTGTGAATAAGGGCAAATTATTCCATGTGAGACTCTCCTTGGCTATAAGTGGTAACTACATATAGCAATTTTAGGAATTACTTTATTCAAGCAAAGTGAAAGCATGGATTCAACGCCAATGATTTCTCTAAATTTTTATTTTTTTTTTTTTTTACAGCTCCATCCTCTTGTGAAAAGTAAAGAATTTGAAGACGAACAAGTCAATTACATGGTTTTTTTAAACAGCAATTAATCCTTATTACAGAGAACAATAAACAAAAGATCTGTGGCACGGTATCTTTGGAAAGATCTTTTGCAAATTTTTCTTCTAAAAAAAGAAAACTATAATTCTCACAGATCACATATGTCTCTTTCAAAGGACTGTACAAGGCAGCTAAATTTTATTCACAAAAGCCCCAAGTTTCAGTTCCATTGCTGAAGTAGATAAAACACATGGAGTCCCCCTTGTCTGTGTTGCACATCTTCCCACTGAGCGCATCACTGCTTCCCTATCCTACATACAAAACCATTGTGTGGACTAGATAGCTGGCACGTTATTACACAATAATTAAAGAAAAATTCATATTATTTTAGAGACAGACCAGTGATCTTCATTTATCAACTGGACGATTTATTCTTTTTTAAACAATTTTAATAATACCAAGATTTGACTTTCCTCTAAAGTTATAAGAAAGCAAAAAATATATAATATAATATAATATATAATGATAATAAATAAAAAAAGGCAACCCTGCTCAGGTATCATCCAAAACATGATCACATTCAGGAGAAGAAAAAAAAAAAAAAACCAACACAAGATTTGGGACACACGTGTATAAACACACACACCAACATGAACAGTGTATACTTGGTATCTGAGGAGGGGATGTGCAGTAATTTTAACAATACATGTTGATGGCCTGAACAAAAGGCGAGTACTGCCTTTTGTTCTTAAACAAAAGTTAATTAACAAAAGTTAATACTGCCTGTATTCAGCATCACTTAAACATCTACTTGTAAGCAAAGCAAGTTATCTTCCTTAGGTCAGCCACTGCCTGGTCTGACCAGTGCAGCTCGGCCAGCCTCGCTGTCAGTGGTCTTATTTCTCTGTCCTTCCAGGTCGATACAGTAATATCTAGGCTCCCAGGGAGCTGTAAGTTTCCTTCCTGCCGTCTTGGGTAGAGAAATACAGGCACTTCTCTACCCAGCACAGTACCTGTTGATATCCAACACACCGCGAACAGAATAGAGTGGCTTTCCCCAGGACAACAGGAAATTTACAGCTACCTTAAGAGAGGTGGTGGATGGGTGCTTGTCAACGCCTCGTAAATACGAACTAAAGAGCATGGCCAGTGGTCACAATTCGTTCTCGGATTTTCGGTGACTGACACAACTGGATTGGATATTTGAGGTGTATATGGTAGAAATACCACTTGCAATGTTTGAAGGAAAATCCCCAACACCATGTTTGTTATTCTACCACTCCGCCTCCCACAAACAAAATGACAAAAGTACAGGAAAAAAACCTGCATCCACAAATTCTAAGTAGGACCAAAAACAAGAGGCAACCACTAGAGCAAGAGAGAAAGGGACCAAGTACCGCTATAATCCTGACACCCCTCCACAACCACAATGAGGAAATCTCTACATCTGTGTTTCTAAAAGAAGGCCAAATATTCTAGCAAGATTTAAATACTGCTCATCAGTGGTAAAGAGTGTAGGAGATGAGGTGGCAAAGTTTTTCACAGATTTTGCGTAGTGTCTGGGCAAACAAATCCTTAAGAAAAAGTAGAACCTGTGTGGGAGGTAGGGAGTCAAGCCTTATTTGATTCATTTACCTAAAGATGCACAAATACACCTCAAACTGCATGAAGCAGAAGAGAAAAAGGTGCAAGACCCACCTAACATCCCTGAAAACCATGGCAAAATGAATACAGCATTATTCCAAAATTAGGTGTGGTCAACAAAGGCACAATAAATATATCCAATTCAGCCAGCCTCTTAGTCTCTCTGTGTGTGTGTGTGTGTGTGTGTGTATGTACACACACATTTCCTTTCATATATCAGAGATAAGAGTTTTATTCATTTTGGAGGGCACAATGGTTTCTTTTTGCTTCTAAAAATTACTGAACAGGAATCATAAAAAAAAATAGTAAGCTCCTGATCCTACTAACGTTAATATTTAAGGTACCAATTAAGGCAAGTTTTCAGCCAGAAAGGGGTAGTTTGTTAGCTTCTAAACATCCTGAGATCGGGAATTAAAGGATACAGAACAAGGGAGATAAGTGCGGTCCAATTTGTCTAGGGGAAATAGCTAAACATTTTGGTCAAAACAGATTATAAAATAAAGGTCCTTTTGTTCAAAAAAAAAAAAAAATCAGATGCTTTTCCCATTCAGTATTGTGATTAAATCATAGCATCAGCTAAGTCATTCTCCTGTTGTAGTTCTGATCCTGATAATATGCCAGCTGGACCCTCCTGCTCTTCTACCACAGCTGGCATATGGCGGACGTTTTCACATTCTTAACCCAGTGTAATTTGGTAAATTTCAGTGAAGTGTTTTATCATTGTTTATCAAGGCCCTTAGTCTAGCTAAAATCTTAAATTCAGTGATTCACATTTTAATTACCTCCAGGAAGGACAGAAACATTCAACATTTTTTAAAGTAAAACAGTGTTCTTCCATTTCCTAGTAAAGATAGACACACACACACACACACACACACACGAAACTGTAGTGCCAAAGGCAAGGTTTTTACACTCCATTTTTACTCAAGATGTTTTATATTTGTCTCACTGTGAAGTATGTACTATTACAGTTGTTATAAGAACTTCACATATTCAAAGGCTTGATTTTATAATCTAGTCCTTTCAATTATCTACCTCAGTACAAATTTTGCCTTTGGGAATTTAAGCATGCAGTGGAAAAGTGCAAATGATTTAAAAATCCTTTAGATTTCTATATACAACTGTAACAGCGAAAAGACCTTATGAACATTAAGGATTCATCAGCCACTACCTTTTTACATACTCTGCTTTAAAAGTAGCCATTAAGAATTCTTTTAGGTAAAATGCATTTTGCAGTAAGAATCAGAAATATTCCATGATCAAAATAGTACAAACTGATCTCTGCAAACTCATTAGTTTTTTAAGGGACAAATAAAATCTTAATATAAAGGTCAGGGAAAAAAACACACACACAAAGAATAAGGCCACTGAAAAAGCAATTACCTCTTTTAGAAATGGCTGAGAAACTGACTTGGAAATGTCTTCAGTCAGGGGGACACTGTGGCTCCTGACAAGACACACACACTCAGCACGGTGTGCATGGATCAGAACCTGTCCTCAAGAACACACTCTGGTGTCCTGTCTCCTACATAGAAGAGATGGACACACAATGCCACAAGCAGACAACCTACCAGGCAATTACTGTTCATTTAACAACAGGCTGCTTTTTAAACGAGTAGTTTAAAAAGGACCATGGCTCTGCTTTAGAACATCAGTAAATGAAATCAGTCCATCAAGATCGCACATCAAGTTCTTATGCTCAGATATTACTACTGTTGTAATGCTCTCGCTTTAACCTAAACATGAAGTAACAGACCTCTGTCCTAGTGATAACCAAAGAACAGGCTAGATACTCTAAGACACTGAAGGAACAGCTTCACACAAACAATTCATACTGTGAAAAATAAGCATCACTCCCATCCGCTACACATCCCTTTTATATAGTTACCAATTACCAAGAAAGTTCTTACATTCATCATATGGCCCTTAGACCGCTTCATCACAAATAAAGATGGTACTCCCTTCTTCACTAATAAACATGACAATGACAAACATGCTTGGTAGGAAACAACACGTAGGGGGCGGAATGGGATGAAGGCAGAAAAATAAACCAGTTGTAGCGCTAACACTCACTCCTCAATTGTAAGAGATGTGCAAATTCTACTTCTAAAAGGGATAAAAAGAATTGGCTTCTAAAAACACTGCACTCAAAATAATGCTTCCAATAATAACCCTCAAAGTTTCAATGAAAAAAATCTGTGCTTATGGATATGTGGGAATTCTGTTTGTTTGGGTTTTTTTTCCCCCACTTTAAGTCATTCAAAATAAACTTGGTTTAATGTATAGAATCTGGCAATAACAACTTATGGGAAGGCCACAGTTCCTCTTCAGTCTAATCACATCTAGTTGATTGAGAACACTCTGGACTGAAGGCATGTGGTGACTTTTTTTTTTTGAAAGTCTAATAAACCACCCCAAATCTCCACAGCCTCTCAGGGAGTTAATTTCCCCTAGACAATCAAGGGCTCTCAAAGTCTAGTTTTGCTATAAATATAAAGTAATTTGTAGCAGAAAAATATAGCCTAAGAAGTAGATTTCATTTTTCTTTGTTCACTGACAAAACTCTGAGTTGGTAGACAACGTGAGTTACCACATAACTGTAGACCACAGATCAGCACCTCAAATTCCAGCTCTACTTAAACAAAAATTGAAAAGCACTTCAACCATCTGGTCACGGATAAATGTTGGTTTCCTTCCTCCCCAAAGTAGAAAATGCAGAGTACAGTCAACGTGACTGCCTTTCTCTGGAGCAGGGGGTGGGAACGGCAGCGCCCAGTCCTCCGTGGTACATGGAGATGGGGATGCGGATGGGGATGGAGATGGCTCCCCTGTGCGCTGTAGCTCCTCTCTCCCCCAGCCCGATGGGGCCGCCTTCCAGCACAGTAACGGAGAAATCAGAGCTGGGTTGAACGTGCAGTATCCAGGCAATAGGGGGTCGGGGGGTGGGTTGCCTTCAATTTTATAAATTAGGACAATACCTGGTATTATCAAAGCCACTGTTCAATGGCAGAAAGTGGGGTACAGTGGAGTCCTTCACAACTTATGTTTTATAGATGACCATTAGAATTTATTAAACAAATATTTCCCCCAAAACTTAAAAGAAAAAAAAAAATCACCCACAAAACCCTACACCACAATTCACTGTTTAAAAAAAAAAAATTCCTTCTAGGAATGAACTAATGTGGCTACTGAGATGATGTGAATTTGCTTTCAGAGTTGAAATTGCTCCTCCTCATTTCATTTGCATCCTGCTGGTTAAAAAAAGACGGAAATGTTTCTAGACCATTCATACGCCCACTCAGGCTACATTGCACTTCTGTCCTTTAGGAAGGAAAGGCAAGATCATCTCTGAGGCCAGCCTCCTCATTTCTGCTTCTACAAAAACATCCTGTCCAACCAATGATTCCATAGTTCTTGAGTTTCAGTGAACAAATGTCCTGGCCATCTCATGGTGCTTCTCTTCTCAAGTTTGGTATCCTGATGAGACAAATGTCTGGACTGTTTTGAGGCTTCCAACGTGCAAAAAAGTTCCCAAGGCATCAGATCAACCTGGGCCTCCATTAAGGTGTTTTGGTTACTTGTTTCAGCCGCTGAAAGCCCTGTCTTGTATAGCGCACCAGGTCCATCAGACTGCTGTCAAGGGCCAGGGCGCACACACCTGTGCCAAGCTGAGCAAAGAATTCTGCAAACAAAGCAAGCCCAACATGTAAACACACGTGCACACACAAAATAAATGTGAAAACATAAAAAGGCAAGGCTCCAGAAACTACATCCCCACAGTATTCTGTACGTCATCTAGCAGAGCAAAAAAAGGAAAAAAACTTCACATCTACTGTAATGGTTTGCTAACTCTCCACATCCCTCCACTAGTCTAAAAAGGGAGGAATTAAGTTTGTTTCACAGTTGACTCCATAATGCCTGGCACAGTGGCTGACAGTGGAAAATACTCAATTTATACTTTTGGATCAATGGACACATGAATGAAAATAAACAAATAAAAATACTCAACATGTTAAAAAAAAAAAGCATCATTAGTTTGCCAAGAAAGAAAACAAGGTTTGAAGAGGCTGTGAGGAAAGTAAGTGGCCACAGCCAGCTGGCCAACTTCTTCCCTATAGCCAGGAAAGAGCATGTCAAGGCTTTAATCTGGTATTTACATATAAGCATTTGCTCAGTGGTCACTAGCACCGACACCAAGCAGTTCCTCTAATAGGTGCTTGACCATCTCCTAAACCTTGGATTTCTCCAAGGGCCTTCTTCACAAACAAGACCCAAGAATATTTACTAAGCCATATTTCCCATACTGTTGCTAACCATCTTTCTTAACATATACTGAAAACAAGCAATAAACGCAGTTTTTAAGGATTATGAAAGTTATATTTATTCACGATGCTACATTTATTGCATTCCCTTAGAAAAATAGAGACTATTTATGTACCCAATTTGCACATATAAAACTTTATACAAATTACATGTAGCACATAAAGGCCTCTGGTACAGCTAAAATCCTGACACTACAATTTGGGTAATCCTGCTTCAGGGTCTCCAGTTTATCAAGTCTGTCCACAGAAAATAAAAACTGAAACTACAGTCAGTCTTGCTGCTCACACTTAGAAATTATTTTAAATATAATAAAATAAAATTTTCAATTACTCTTAAACCCAAAAAAGTAAACTGGAAGGGGATACATTTTGTTACCAATTTCAATTTAACAGTATGACAAATTCACACCTTATTTTGGCTGGGTCTTTTTTTTAAAAAAAAAAAAATCACCTTAGTTTTGATATTATCTTTCTAAGTTGTGGCTGCTTCAGAAGGTAATTTGTCAAAAATATTTACCAAACAATTTTAATAAGTAATAATAATATTCCTTTTACAAAATGGTACAATAACATCTTAAGGAACCAGAAAATACTAAATGTCTTTGGCTATATAACTAAAAGGCCATTCTTCCAAACAGAATAGGGCATATTCACCTCAGAACCAACTACAGAAACAGAAAGCATAACAGAAATATACCCAGAATTTAATGAGAATTTGTGTTCCTTTTTTCCCCATTCTACCCATATAATAAGCAAGGAGAATGCAATTTACATAATCTTCCCAGATGAGACTCAATAGCACTTCAAAGATACCCAAACTAATGTTATTTGCAATTTTCTTTTTTTTAAACTTGTTTGCTTCCTTTTAAGCCTTACAAGTGTAGAAATTATAGCTGATAAACAAAAGTCACAAGCCTCACAAATGGAACTATAATATAAAAATAAATCAAATGAAATATTTATTAATAAATGAAGCCTATTTTATTACTTCAAGTGTTAATGATAAAAAAATTTCCGCACAGCTGTTGCATTTAAAAAAGTGAAACTACATACTACGTTTCTAGCTTGGTAAACAGATGAACCTGATGTCTTTGAATGACATAACAATTGAGCATTGAACAGTACATCTTATGAAGACCCGTAAATTAGAGAACTACTGGCTTAAAGTTAGTGATTATGAAACAAATATGTATTCGTAGTTTCAGCTGCTTTTTTCTTCCTCAGCCATCAGGTGCTCCATCCATTTTACATTTCTGGGTTGAAGAATAAATGCAGTATTTTAGGTTATGCTACTTCCCATCTCAAATGTGTTGTGCCTGGGGACAGCCAATGACTTTCCATCTGCATTTGCTTAGCCCTTTTGCTAGCACTTCAGTTCAGGGTGAAATAACGATACCAAAACTTCCGAAGGGGCAAGGTGCTAAAGCCACTTCTGATTTAATTTTGCTAAGATCTAGTCACAGAAATCTATCTCCATGCCACAGAGCTCAAGAAAGAATTGTGACAGCATGGAGAAAATGTGAGAAGAGTAAACAGCTGCATACTTCCTTTTCTTCAAAACACTGAACAGATGGTGGGAATGTGAGTTGGTGCAGCCACTATGGAAAACAGTATGGAGGTTCCTCAGAAAGCTAAAAATAGAACTACCATATGATCCAGCAATCCCACTCCTGGGCACATATTCGGACAAAACTTTAACTCAAAAAGATACATGCACCCCTATGTTCACAGCAGCACTATTCACAATAGCCACGACATGGAAACAACCTAAATGTCCATTGACAGGTGAATGGATAAAGATGTGATACATATATACAATGGAATACTATTCAGCCATGAAAAAGAATGAAATAATGCCATTTGCAGCAACATGGATGGACTTAGAAATTATCATACTAAGTGAAGTAAGGTCAGACAGAGAAAGACAAACACTGTATGATATCACTTATATGTGGAATCTAAAATGTGGAACAAATGAACCTATCTACAAAACCAAAACAGACTTGTGGTTGCCAAGGGGTAGGGGAGGTGGGAGAGGGATGGACTGGGAGTTTGGGGTTAGTAGATGCAAACTATTACATATAGAATGGATACACAACAGGGTCCTACTGTATAGCACAGGGAACTATATTCAATATCCTGTGATACACCATAATGGAAAAGAATATGAAAAAGAATGTATTTATGTGTGTAACTGAATCACTTTGCTGTACAGCAGAAATTAACACAACATTGTAAATCAACTATACTTTAATTTTAAAAAAGAAAAAAAAAAGGCCAAAACACTGAACAGAAAATACAATGTTATTCCCCTCCCAATCCCCATGGCCCAGTAATAACCACGACAGAACCATTTACCTTTATTCTTCCTGGTAAGGACCTCAGCCTGTTCCCAAAGATCAAAGGCAGTAAGGACATGGGAAGTAATGGTGACATAGGAAGATGTCATGTTCTGGATGGTGACTGGGGTGCTGATGGTGGCGGGCATGCCCCCGCTCCCCACACTGCCAGCGCTTGACTGGGATCCTATGGAGCTGGCTGGAGAAGGCATTGGAGAGAGGGGGGATGGTGTGCCTGTGCTTCTGGAAGGTGGAAGAAAAGAGAACTGGTTAATCACCTGAACTCCCAGATCACAGATCTCCTGTTTCTGGAACTGCAGTCCAAGTCACAAGGCTTTAGTGTGTACTTGCCAAAATGACAATCACTTCTAACATCACTTCTACAAGGTCAGAGAGGCACCCTTCACCTTCAGTATCCTGGAAATTTATTTCATAAAACACAGTGGGATGGGGCCCTCCAAATGGAAAAAGTAACTGGAGAGACGTAAGGTGTTCTTCACTGGACATAGAATCAGGTGGGCAAATCTGTATTCCAAGTGTATTTCCCAGGCCCTTTACATATTTTACTCCCTTGCCTGGAATCCCTTCTCTCCCCGACCCCTATTCCAACTTCTCCTAGGAAGACAACACTTCCCCTGAGAAGATGGTCCTCATCTCCGATATATTCATTCTCTCATCCACTCAATAAACATCACTGAGCTCCTACTCTGCACGTAGCGCTCCTCCAGACACTGGGGATACATCACAGTTTCCTTTCTGTCACCACTTGAACTTGTCTCTTTGCATTTATCACACCTCATTATACTTTTCTGTCTATTCCTTTTCCTGCCTCACAAGCACCTCGAAGGCAGGGACCATCTCTTCCTAATCTCTGCATTTCTAGCCCTTAGCACAGGACGTGCTCTGGATAAACACCTGCTGAGCCCATCACTGACTGAACAGAGGGCAGCCCACGAGGAGACTGGGCATCAGGGGACTCACACCGTGCTCTGTGTTCTCCTAGTGACTGCCCACCTGCACCTGCAAGCTCACAAGTGCCTTGATGCGGATCAAACGAGAAACACACGTGAAGTCACTCAGACGTTAAGAAGTGATGGATATGAAATGGAAAGATGGGTCAGCAGCAGTGGCCTCATCACATAGTTACATCTGCCCTTGGGCTTCATGAACTCTAATGGATCCTAAGCGTCCCCAGCAGAAAGTTCATTTTGAAGAACTAGAGCAGAAGCTCCCCGAGGGCGGCAATTCCTGTCTGCTTTGTTTACTGCTGCTTCCCTGCGCCTAAAACAAGGTTTGGTACAAGGAAGGTGGCTAGCCAGATGGTGAAGGAGTGATCTAAAATCATGTGACTGACAACCTATTAACTTAGAATAATATCTCAGAGGTAGGAGTCATGAAAATTTTCAGAGGTAAAGAAGTTGCTTCTCAATCAGGACTTTCTTTTTTTAAGAGAGGCCATATGGGAATCTCTTCTTTTGAATGTGCTGGAAATGGGGCAATCTTCTAGGTGATGTTCTTAAAATAGCAAAACCCGTCAGAACTGGGAGCTTTTCAAGGAATACGACCAAATTAAAAAAAAAAAAAATACTAGGCAAGTACCAAAGGGAAGAAAAGTCTATCTTCATCTTAAAAACACCCGCACAAGGACTGTTTTTCGACAGCTTATGGAACAGATGAGCAATTTCAGTTCACAAAGTGGGGGGAAAAATTTGTTTTCATTCTTAATATCACTGTTACAGACCCTGGAGAAGGTAGGAGGGAATTGGTTTTGGAAAGTTCTTGTTTACTGAAACGCTAAGACAACGTGCTGCATAGAAGGAGAAAGGACCTTCGCTCTGATTCCGCTGGCTCTGCCTGTTTTGCATCGTTGGGCATATCTAAATATCCTCAAAGCTCTAAAATCTGGACCCTAGATTCTATGTAGTTATCTTTTTATGTTGCCCAACCAGCAAACACCTTGATTTCTAACTATTCCTCAAAAAGGTAGAAATGTGCTAATGATTTCAGTTGAACAAGCAAATAAGCACATGGATGTAAACAATTTTTGAAACAAAGTCACAGCAAGAGGTAAAGAAAGAACGAACTTAATTTTGGAAGTTATTTAAATTAGACTGATCATTACCTTGCGATGCATGGAGAAGGTGCCTGGGCAACTTTGGAAGAAGTCTTGAAGAAGTGTTCGTTAAGAGTACGGGAATACTTTATTGCTATATCTTTTTTACAACGAAACATAGCCATGTTCAAAATGGACTGGCAACGCATGCTGTGAACATAAACATAAGTTGAAGTGAAGCATTAGCTCCGATTCATGAGTATCACTACCACAGAGAGCAAGCCACCTAACCTTCTCCCTAATGTTCACCCTAATGAACATACGGGGTTTTCCTCATCGACGCGAGAAAGAATATCGAGAATCTCACTGCACTGCTCACACTAGCGTCAGAAGTAAATACTGGTGAAACAACACAAATATACAAGGATATAATTTAAGTCACAAGACCAAAGTCATCAGTAAAATGGCAGTAGATGCCATTTCAATAATAATCAACCATCAGTGGGATTAACCCCTTGACCACACATCCTACCACTTTCTGGTAGTGATTCGCTTTTCATGATCATTTTCACTTTAAGAAAACAGATATGCAAAAGCAAATGTAATACTATTTAGACAAAGAAAAAAATACACACCATAAAACAGCAAATATTTTCTCCTGTGTTGGTGTTGTGGCATCCGAGAAGGATTTTAATGACATTATGAATCTATAGGAAAATACAAATGAACATCAGGTTAAAAAAAGGCAGTGAGAAAATCCCAGACAGAAAGATATCTTATTATGTTTGTCTTGGTTTTATATTGATTTTTCCTGAAGATGTGAAGACATGACAGCAACGCAGAAGAAAAATGAGGCTTTAGAGCAACAATTCAGGCCATTCAGAAAATTAGGCGAGGACATGCCTTTTCTCTGACCTGTCCACCTGCTTGAAACCAAGTAGACTTGTATCCTTACTGAGTCCCCTCCTGAAATGCAGGTAATAAACAAAGACGAGAGCTTCAGCTGAGATGAGAGGGCATCTGATAAGAAAGTAAAACTGGAAAAACCAACCCTCTCCCTGAAGGGTTTGGCATTTCACCGTGCACTTGGCAAAATGATGCAGCCCAACCCAGTTGTTCTGCTCTAGCACTTCATCTGGAATACATTTTTAGTTCATGACCAAAAAAAAAAAAAAAGTTTCTGGATCACTAACTTTTTTAAAGACTCCCCTTTGTTAAGCTGTCTTCAGACCAAAGTTCAAATGGATTAAAGCAATAAAGGTAAGGACAGAGAAGTACTTAAAAGGAAGGCAAAATGAGTCTGAACTTACTTGATGAGGTCTAGGGTTTCTGCATAGATGGAGCAAGCTGACTTGGACGCTGGGCTTTCCAATTCCATGGCAATGCCACACTCAATAAAGGACAAGGCAGCTTCCAGGTACTTAAAAGCCTTCCCAACCTTGTCCGTCTGTGGGCGAAGAACAGGGTCACTGTTAAGGCTAACACGGACTTTTACTTAGTTTCTCACACACATTCTTTACAGAAACTTCCCTCCACTGTCTTAATTTAACTATGGCTAGAGAGAAGTGTGAGAACAAACAAACTCAACATAATAACCAAAGCCCGTCAGCTCTGACCTACTGAGAATTTTCTTTTACTAAAAATTCAGTAGGAAAGAGACAACAATCTTGTAATAAGACTATACTCTCAAAACCTTATTAAAGTACATATTCAAACTAAGGCACTCAGTACATGGTCCCCTTGTTACTAGTGTGCAATTACCCATCATATGATTTTCCTGGCAAATAGGTTATTCCACACAACTAGAATAATGCAGACACAGTTTCTTTGTACGTGTTGAAGTTTATCTTATAATAAGTAAAAAATGTTATGGTTTATAAGCATCTTAGATTTCATGTTGAACAATAACCTTTTTATGTATTTTAGAGCCCAAAAGGTCATCTCCTCTGGGAGTCTGGGTTAAGGGCACAAGGCTATCCCATGGGCCAACAGGGATAAAATTTCAGAGCCCCTTAACAGGAATGTAGAAATATGAATGCAATCAGATATTGGTGGTCATCTAACCCCGAATACATATTTTGTCACTTACACTCTTCTCACGTGGTGGAATTCAGCCAACTCGACTGAGACTGTGCCGAGTCTCACTACATATGAGACGTCATATGCAGCACACATTGTTAAGAGCAACTGATCAACATGACATTTGCAAGGTTGTAGTTTCTGCTAATGTCTCTACTTTGATATGTTCAAAAAGAATGAATGAAAACCATAAAGGTGCAAGTGGAGTGTAAGGAGGTGGTGACACATCAGCAAAGAAAGACGGCTACTAATTTTAATTTTTAAAAATAACTCGAGGGACTTCCCTGGCAGTCCAGTGTTTAAGACTCCATGCTCCCAATGCAGGGGGCATGGGTTTGATCCCTGGTCGGGGAACTAAGATCCCATACGCCATGCGGCATGGCCAAAACAAAAAAAAAACTTGCTTTAAAAATATTTTTTCTAGAGAACCCAGGCTCAGAAAATTAGTGACAGAAAGAATAAAAATCAAATCAGCATGTCCCAAATAATCAACAGTATAGGGCCTTATTGGTTTGTTTCACTGGTGCGAATTTAACTCTTCAAGTTTACTTATTCAATACCATCTCCTTCATGGGATTTCCAAAATTTATATTGGCCTTAGGGTAGAAACAAAAGAAACTATACTAAAGCAATTTGCCAGTATCCACTTCCTTAAGTATTTTGTAAAGTTAATAATGAAAATATTCCTGTGATAACTCTATGTATCTCCTGAGACAGGGTTAAACTAGTAGAGTTCTAATTTCCTTAACAGTAAGTAAAGTAAGAATAGAGGTGAAATACACTACTCTATATTCAGTTGTGCACTTCACTATCTGGAACGCAAGATGGTCATCTTTGAGACATTGTGCAAGTGAAGGAGAATATTGTGAAGAGGCTGGCCATTCAGGTTTCTGTCCAAACTGGCATATTTTGAGAGTGGAATGAGCTAACATTACTTATTAAAATGGGATGCAATAGCCATAGGAAGGGAGAAAGAAGATGTGCATATGCATAGATTAAAAGCAACACAAAAACAAAGTTCCCTGGAGTATTAATCTTGTTTGAATAATGAAGGAATCTAGTGCCCAGTGTCAAGATAAGTTTTTGATAACTGGCTGACAAAGTACTGAATATTTACTCTTTCTCAAAAATCAAAAGATTCATACAGTTCTAGCAACAGCCTTGGAGAACTGAAAGGAAGAGGTTAGAAAGATACCGCTGTTTGGTGCTATCTGAGGCATCTTAATCTGACTCAGGTCATGCTGGTACAGGGTCACTTGAGAGATAGTGTCTAATTTGTCTTTGACTCTCCTACAGCATCAAGCATGCTAAGGACTCAATCAACATTTTACTCCAATGAATGGGGACCTGATAAAAGGGTCTCGGCCCAGCCCTTCCCAGCCTGACAACAGACGCCAGGCTACAGACTGGGGTTGAAGAACACTGGGCTACGATTTTGAGGCCACCATGGACTGATCTGATTCAATCCCCGTGAACCTCCAGAGTTTGTGGTTAGGTTTGCCTGTGGCAGAATCAAGGCAACCGATGCTGTTCTCTTGTGGTACAAAGTTCAACATACGGTATCTGCAGGGGTTTAGGTGTGGGGAATACACCAAGCAAATAAAGGCCCCAGAGTCTTAGATGCTTAAATATGACAAAGGGCAAGCATTATATAACTATACTGCAGCAGAGAAATAAAAGCATTATTTATGTATGCAATTAACAAAACTACCACCTTCCAGAAAGTCCAACAGCCACCAGGTAAAGAGAGTTCGTTTCTTTAAGGCATGTTTACCAACAGTGCAATCATCACCTTCACCTTAAAATTTCACCTGATGGTATCAGTCCACTGTTCACTGTTAGCCTCTAACAGTGAACAGGGCGTTAAGATAATTTTGGAATGCAAACAGGTTACCTCACTTTTTGAAATGTTTTGGGGTGACCACAAATTGACCAGCTTTCAATAAGCCAGAGTTGTTTTTCACATCCAAAGAATTGATTCAGTGGGACAAGGAAGCCCTCAGGTACATTAAATAAAACACTACCAGGTAGATCAACTTTCATTCATTTAGCTATAAAACGTGCAACTAGTACTTTGTCTATCTGCCCATGATCAGACGGAATCAGCGAAGTCAAAACAGTGTTGCTTCCCTAGGAACCCCTCAGCCCTCGCTCATTCCGACCCTGCCGACCCTGCTTACACTGCGGCCAACGTCAGGCCCCCGCAGCCCTACCCCCCATCCCGCCCCCAAGCCACAGTCAGTGATTTGGAACGAGACGGCAAGTGTTTGATCAGAAAACATTCCACCAAAGGGAGAAAGAGCCAAGACTGACCACTAATTCTGCTTTGTCCTTCAACCTTTTGGCCTCCTTCATGTGAAAATCTGCTTGTTGTCTGAAAGAGAAGAAAAGACCAGGGGTGGGTCACAGGAACCTAAAGGTACTGGACTGGGGCAAGAAGACTTAAGACGACTGGAGGGGGGACAAGGATGGGAGGAGAGGCAGGGCAAAGAGGAGGCAGGAGGAGGGGGAGGGAGAAGAGAGAAGCAGCAACATCCAAAGTCTTACTTGTCCAACTTCATGTGAGGCTTCCCTGGCTTGGAGTTACCATTTGGCAAAGAAGGCACTGGAAAACGATTTGCAGTATCTCCAGAAGATCCCTTAAAAAAGATCATCATACCGATCACCCTGTAACATTTAAGACCATTGGCCTAACTGTACCGTCTCTCTAAATTAGCCCAAAATAGTTCAAAAGCAAGGAACTCAAACGCTGCACACTCTAGCTTGGTCAAGCACTTTCTCAGCTAGATTCAACTGAAACTGTAGATTTGCATTGTATCGGGGACACAGAAAAGCCATAAGACAAGAATGCCCAAGAGAACAGATTATCAACAAAGCCAAATTTAATATTTTCTCTTAAGCAATACATCCACACACACACTCACCTACCCCAGGTTAACAGGAAGGAAGGAATCTGTATTCGAGAAAGTGGATACTTTTTCCCCCATTATCACTAATAATGAAAGTATCTGAGATCAAACATCCAAACCAAGAACCAACCAGGGTAATCATGTTTTACTGCAAAACACCTGATAGAAAATTAACACAAAAATCTATTCTGATTTTTCACCTCTGAACCACTTTAAGAAGAATAAACTGCCACCTAAATTTTCAGGTAATATGAACTATCTTTTACTCTCCCTCTGAAAAGTAGAGCTTTAAGCACAAATAACTCATTACTGCTTTATTAAAAGTGATGAATAGCTCTGAAATACCATCGTAGAAAACTCATCTTATTTGGGCATTTAAAGTAAAGACACACCAACATATTCCCTTTTATACATTACTGCCTCCCCTCCTTACTTTGTGTTCTGTAGAGCTTCCAGAGCCCTTCCCCTCTACTTTTCTGTGCTTGGAAACAGAAGAGTCTCTGTGGTTGCCCTTGGTACTACTGGCACTTTTGGGAGGGTCCTGGCCACTGGGGTCTGCTTCCTGCCTTGACCTCTTTTGTGCAGGCTTGGCTGGCTTCTGGGAGGATGAGGACGAGGATGACACAAGTGAAGGGGGAAGCATTTCCTTCTTTGAGGGCTCAGAGGAGGGCCTGGGAGTTCTGGAATGAAACATCATGCAAAACTAGGTTAAGGCAAGACATGAACCGTATAACTTAGCTGTTGAGTTATAAGGACAAAATGGCTGTTGACACAAAAAATAAAGATATCACAGAGCCATGAAATCCATTTTTGTAGAAAGGCCAAATTTCAGAGCCCTTTTTTTGATGCCTTTGAAAACTACAGTCCTACCTGTGAGTAATAAACGAAGTTGTATAATTTGTCACTAAGCTTGCGGAGTCTGCCAATGGTCTTACCTTTACCCAAGCAAGTCACTCTGCAGTAGCTGCTGCCCAACCTGCACCTTGTCTCTGACAAGCAGGCTGGCCCAGCTGCCACCTCCTCTCTGCCCCCTTCACATCTGACCCCTTCTCTCTCTCTTTCAAATCTCTGTTGGTTCCTACATGGTGACACGACTCACTTGTTTTTGCCAAGTCTTTTTGTGCTTTTGATAAATCTAAGTTTGCTGTCAAATGAACCGTTAATTCCTCTAAGGTCCTCGTGAAGGAAAACAAACAGAACTTAGCATATCGTCAAAATGAGCCCGACAAGTTCACTATTCTCTCGTTCTACTGCAGAAGAAAAACGTTTTGCCGTGTTGCCATCCAGGAAGATTCGATCACCTTCGCAGCCTGTTCCCAATCTCTATACTCACTTTGATTTAGAAGATTCTTTGTGGGAGGATGAGGGTGATGACTGCGATTTGACTTCTTTCTCCAGCCTGATTTTCTTGCTATCGTGGTCTCTTTCTGCTTCACCCTATTATTGTAGTATAACAGCAAATTATTACAAACATAATTGTACAGACAAAACAGAAAAAAATATGCAGCAAGGTCAATGAGAGCAATCAGACTTTTGGAAACTTCTAAACACACACATAAACCTTCTAAGTATCTACACTGTGTGTTTGGGGGGGTGGTGGTGGTGAGGGCAGCAGACCATCTAGATTTGATGTGATTTGTACTGAGACAGATTTGTACATGAGGAAGGACTAAGGAAAGAGCCAGGTTTTTCTCTACCCAGGAAGAAAACAGTTGCGTTTTCCCATGACAACATGTACATCAAATTTACAGAAAGTCCAAAATGCAGGCTCCTTCCCCCCTGGTCTGTGCTCACGTAATGGCCCTGTGGGAAGGAAGCTTTCTAGCAAGGACAGTGAAGCGACGGGTGGGAGTCCTTCAATCGACTCAGGTGCTTTAGAATTAAATTCCTCAACTGTCAGCTCACCGGGAGAGAAATCTGGGACACCACCAGCCAATCTAGGACAATCCCTAAAAAACCCGAAATCCTCTCTGAGAGCCTTAAAGGGAAAAACAACACTCTTCAAATGATCTCATTGTGGGAGGCCCCGGTTTTCACCACAGTCTCGCCCTCATTCTCTGAATTTCTCCAAGAAAAATGAATAAATTAAGATGTGTAGGCTCAAGCTCTGCCCAGGCGCAAATCAGCGGCCTGGCCCTGCTCAAAAGGAGGGAAATAGCAAAGACATGCCCTTCCCTCCCCCGGCATTCTGCAAGCAAGCGTGCCTGGGTGTGCACCTCCATCCAGCCTTTCATAAATTCTGCGGAAAACATCTATCTCTTGTTTCAAAATGGACCATTCGAGATGGCTTATAAGGATACTTGGCTTTCATCTCTCGGTGTCTGCACAGGTGAGAACATTAAGAAGAAGGGAAAATATGGGTGGAGAAAAGAAATCCAAGGGAAGGCTGGTACTATGGTACCACTGGAAGCCGACTCCGCTCTGTCCCGCACACTCCATCCCAGAGCTGCACAGCACTTGGACACGGCTAGTCCACAGCGACAAGTGAAGTCAGGGACTTTGTCCAAAAAAGGAGAATGTAATCATTTTTCTACTGATGAAACGCTGAAGTGGTAATTTTAGACACATTGGATTAAATTATTTTTCACTGTTTTTTTTTTCCTTTTTATATTCTTAACATGGCTACTAGAAAATTTTAAGTTATGTATGTGGGTCACATTATATTTCTACTGGACAGAACTGTTTTACACACTTTTCTAGAGGTGATCTGCAAAATGGACCTTGAACTTCCAATGAGCTGATGCAAAGAAAGAATTATTAAATGTACAGGTTAGGTAAGATAAAAACAAATCAGTTGCTCAGAAATATAACCATTCATTACAGAAGACCGGGGAAAAGGGGTCTTGAGGGACTTAATAAGGAGAGAACACATGATGTGAATAAGCACATCCCACAGGCACGGCTGCAACAGTAAATTTCACACGGCTGTTTCTCACGTGGCAGGCAGTGCAGGCCAACAGCACAAGCCTGGAGCACAGCTCAGGACAGATGGAAGGTCCTGGCACAGGCCAGGAGAGGCCTGTTGCACCTCTGCCCAGCATGTAACTCACCCTCCATTCAACAATTCATAATGAACTCAATGTTGGCAGAGAAGAAAGAATAAACCAGAAGTGACTGGTTAAAATAGAACCCTACTACTAAGGGGTATCCCCTCATCACTACACCCACTGTGGCCAAGAGGCTCTGCTACCAATGGCCCCAGTGAATTCTCTTGAGTTGTAGATTAAAGGCCACACAGCTGGCCCAGCAAGCATTACAAGAGGGTGGGAAATTTATCTTTGGGAAAAGTCACAGAATTTGCTAAAATACCCAGGCAGATAATTAACTTGCACACGAAGTAGTTAGTAATACACATTTTTTTAAATGGAAGGCATTTCCAGGCAGTTAACGACATGTGGGATAAGTCCCCAAGACAAAGCTAAGCATAAACGGTCCACAAGGTTACTTTCTAAAGAAAACACCAAACTCCAGAGGTGGAATGAGGGTTAATTTTTGTTTGTATATCTTCATGCTGCTTAGGACATGCTAGTTATAACTAGAAACCAAAGTGTCAGGCCTTATAAACCACACATGAAAATAAGATTCATAGTGAGTCAATCCTCACAAACTGGTTTTAACTCTGGCTTGTGCCAATCGGTGACTCAAGAGAACAGCCCAAAAACAAGAATCACCAAAGACTAACTTCAATGTTAGCTTTAACAACTATGTTGGCACTTACTGGAATAATACACTTTATGTTGACATGTAGCAACTTAGAAGCTGGTAATATTCTGTCAGCTGGTAGAATGTAAGCCGTTAAACCAATTAAGCAAAATCCCCTTCTGTCGACTGTGCTTGCTTTGACCCGAATTCTCGCCTGTGGGCCGGGGTCAGTATTTTTGTAGTTGGAACCCTCTTGTCTTCTGTAGGAAGAGTCCCGGGGGCATCCCCAGAGCAGGCACTCTGTGAGCATTCGCCAGCTGGCCCAGGAGCAGACCTGCCCTACAACTCTAAGTGGATGGATTTAGCAAGGCGCCATTAGAGAGGGAGTCATCGGATCCTAGGTGGCAGGAAACGCAGACTTGAATTCCAAGACTGGAAAACAGAAGGCAAGGAGTTCTTGAGCTGTTTCTGGGTCAAGAAGCCATTTGAAAGTGAGGTGAGAGTGACGTACTCTCTTCAGAAGGAAAAAGGAGTCTCCTTTGCTCAGTGGCTTATCCACAGATCAACTCCCATTTCAGGGACCCCTGCCTAAGGTCTGGGTCTTGGACACTCCCTTTTTCCAGAAGGACAATGCGTCCACGGTGCCCGCACCTCCAACAGGAGGAGCCTGCTGGCTGATGACTGTTCCCGACTGACTTGTTTACTTTTCCTAACCTGTTGGGTCAGGCAGCCTCAGATCACCTGCCAAACGCTGCCCCACCTACAGAGTGGAGCAAAAGGGCAAGAATGAACACCGTAAACGGAAGATGTGGGACTGTGCTAGGCCAAGCCGGTTTCTGAAGATGAGGCCTCCAGGGCAGCCTGCTGCCTGCCCCAGCACCTGACTCACCAACTAGGTGCCGCGGATAACAGGGGGCAGTGAAGGCGGCTTTTTTACAACTAACACTCATTTGGGGCCATAGTTTCTAACAGGCAGAAAGATAGCCTACTCAGAGCTTAGCCATGATGGGGAGAGATGACGGGCATCTGGAAGGGAAACCAAAGTGTGGCGGGCACTAGGGTGGCAGGAGTGGGGACAATGGAGGGGTTGAGCCAGGGATGATACTGTAACAGCCCGTCAGTACACTGATCTGGAAGTACGACCTCAGGCCTTGCTCCAAGAATGCCACCAACGGCCCCCAACCTGCACCCACCCCCTAACAGGCACTTGCACACACACCCCGCTCCTCCCGCCCCACCCCACTAAAAGCAAAAAAGAGGGACTTCCCTGGTGGTCGAGTGGTAAAGAATCTGCCTTCCAATGCAGGGGATACGGGTTCAATCCCTGGTCAGGGAACAAAGATTCCACATGCTGCAGGGCAACTAAGCCCGCACGCCACAACTACTGAGCTCATGCGCCTCAACGAGAGAAACTTCGTGCCACAAACAACAGAGCCCACGCGCCCTGGAGCTTGCGCACCACAACTAGAGAAGAGAAAACCCACACGCCACAACTAGAGAGAAGCCCGCACACCACAACGACAGATCCTGCACTCCTCAATGAAGATCCCGCGTGCCACAACTAAGACCCAATGCAGCCAAAAATAAATAAATAAATACATAAATAATAAATATTAAAAAAAAAAAAAAAGATGTGAAAGAGAGCAAAGGAGCCAAGATCCACTAGACTGGGAGGGGTCAGCATACTGAGCTCCAGACCTGCTTTTGCTAAGCAGCCAAGTGATGTGAAGGCCTTTCTGGATCCCATCTATAAAAGGTAGCAGCTGAACAAGAGACACATGCGGTCTCAGCACTCCAATTCTAAATTCTATCCTCCTCTCCCACAAGGAAGCAAATACGCTTGGTAGCACATGGAGCATAGCAAAAGTGGAGAAGCAGCCTTTGGGGAAGTTCAGGTACTTTTCTGGGATTTGCCTCTGCAGGAGGTTCAGTAAGACGACGCCACAGCAGGTAAGTCCAAGCTGACCCCATGAATGAGGCAGGTTATATTCACTGGGGAAAGTACCACAGAAAAGCAAAGGGAATCCACTCTTTTCCTTCTTTTTGGTGAGGGAATACACAGGCATGAGACTGGCCCTAAAACAGTTCTTCCTATGATGCTTGTAGGGTAACTAACAGGCATGAAGAAATTAGATGTAAGTGGCTTTAGGAAATTATAGGGATGACTTTTCAAACCCTTGATTTTGAAGGATAATAACTGGGAATGCTGATCTGGAGAAACAACCCAAGAGAAAACAGTCAGATCTTGGGAAGGTCTGAACTAACCATCAAGCAATAAAAATGCACATTTTCCCACCAGATCCCATAACTTCCCTCCCCACTCCTCAAAACACACATAAACGATGGCACTGAAATGTTTTTCCAAAAGTGTCCAAGCTTCTTGGTCCATAAAGCAGTTATTTAGAAAAAGGGAAAGACCTGAATGAACATAACCTCCCAGTTCTGTTATTTGTCTAAATGACTGTTGAGACAGTCTAGCATTTTATTTGAAAGACATCTATAAGGTGACTGAATGAAATGAGGTTATCTTATGAAAGCACTGAGAACAATGCTTAGCTCTATGCATGTTTCGTGTGCTTTTAGAATCCTCTCATTTGCACTGCCCTGATTGTATATTATCTTGTGCTTCTCAACTTCAACTTTTCTTCCAAGTCTGGAAAACATAAAGCTTAAAAATTATATAAAAGAAAATATAAGTTCTATTTTAAATTCTAAACTGTAATCAGGTTGAAGAAATTCTGTAGTTTATGTAAGGAGCACCATGTGAGTTAATGTCTATTTACCCTCACAATTTTCTCTTTTTTCTCATGAATTGTCTCCAACCCACTCCTTTAAAGTAGAAGAAAAAAAAGAAAAAAGGAAAAAAATATATATAGGTACATTTCTATAGGTGCCACATTTGATGGCTTCATCACAGCTATTAACCACCATAAACTCTTTTTTTTTTTTTCAGGCTTACAAAATATGTTTTTTAATATATAAGGGGAGACTTGGGGGGGAATATTTAATCTTCATAATGGAATCCTTTTTTTTTTAACATCTTTATTGGAGTATAATTGCTTTACAATGGTTAGTTTCTGCTTTACAACAGAGTGAATCAGCTATACATATACACACATCCCCATATCTCCTCCCTCTTGCGTCTCCCTCCCACCCTCCCTATCCCGCCCCCCTAGGTGGTCACAAAGCACGGAGTTGAGAACTGATCTCTCTGTGCGATGCAGCTGCTTCCCACTAGCTATCTATTTTACATTGGGTAGTGTATATATGTCCATGCCACTCTCTCACTTCGTCCCAGCTTACCCTTCCCCCTCCCCGTGTCCTCAAGTCCATTCTCTAACTCTTTATGATCATTTTCTCACACTTTTGAGTCTAAAATGACTTTAAGGGTTTGTTAACCCTCTGAAAATATTTGTTAAATTTTGTGCCAAGAGAGGGATGAACCTTTAAATAAATCCTACTAATGCAAAGGAGCAGGTACATTATTCAACAGCTCTCACTATATTCTCGTGGAGTTTTTTTGTAGTGTTCACACTTAATATGAAGAAAATGAACAAGTCTTCACTATCCAAATTTGGGGGAAAGCACCTAAGCTTAAAAAGAGACCTGGGGTGTCCACAGAGCTGCCCCGCTCGTCCAAGGGTGGTGGCCAAAGGTACCCTGAGCAAGTGGAGTCAGGGTCCTGACAGGAAAGGGGGAGCCTGCCCCTCGCAGAGAGAACCTGAGGTTATGATGTTCAGTATTAATACCACCACCTGGAATCCAGCAGGAAGCAAAACCAATGACACACAGTTCTCTGATCATGAAATAGCTATATTGTTGGCTGATGTTTATATTTATCTGAAAGCTCCTAAGAAATGTTTCTAACTAGTGACATACTTCAGGCCAGGAATTCCTGGTTGTCTAGATCCATGATGTCTAAATGCACCACACTGGAGAGATTTCTTGGTCCAAAACACTAGCTTTATACAATCCTGGCCTGATAATAAGGTTCTGCTCCAGAGCCTTAGGCATTAGGATCACCTGAGGAGTTAGAAAATAACAGTGCGAGTGTGGGGCTGGGGGGTGGCACACATCCTGCCACCAGTACTGAGGGTTCCCCAGGGTACTGGAATGTGCAGCCAGGGTTTGGAACCACTGGTTCAGTCCCTGATCCTGTCAGTTCCACAGCAGGGAGGCAGGCTGTTCCCAGAGCCAGATCTCTCAGCTGCTTGCCAGAGCTTTAAGGCAAGCATGGACTTGCCTAAGATGAGGCAGTCATTATTTCTCCATCCTTTGAACAGAAAGATAAATGAGCTGCCCTAGGAGAGCTCAGCCAAGGGCTGGAAATGGCTCTCAGAGGGCACAGTTCATCTACTCAACAGGGACAGCTGAATTTCCCTTTCTGGAGCTGCAAGCAGAGCTTCTAGATTTGCACTGGAGGATGGACTGGTCTGACAACTGTCTGCGGAGCCTCCACTTTCCAACATTTACCCCTGGTTAGTAAGCGTTTTAGAATCTAATACTTCTCCCCACTCCAGCTGATGTAGAAGGTCAGCAGTGGAGACTAGATAGTATTAGGGTAGCTGGGGGACAGGTGATAAAAGACTTCCCAGGAGGAGGTAAAAGAGTGTATTTTTGCTATTGATTCCATGTATAAAATAGGTAACTAATGAGAACCTACTGTGTAGCTCAGGGAACTCTACTCAGTGCTCTGTGGTGACCTAAATGGGAAGGAAATCCAAAAAAGAGGGGATATTTGTATACATAGAGCTGATTCACTTTGCTGTACAGTAGAAATTAACACATTGTAAAGCAACTAAACTCCAATAAAAATTAATTTAAAAAAAGATGATGTGATATATACATATGTACAAAATAAAATAAAATAAAACATACATCATGAAAAAAAAGTGTATTTTTGAAGATTTCTCGGGTATATTAGATGCAGGCACCTTTTCCTAGCCTGGCCCATCACAATATTCTCCATAAAGTTTTACACCTCTTACAGGCACACATCGTTTTAAAAGTCATGGAGGACTTCCCCGGTGGTGCAGTGGTTAAGAATCTGCCTGCCAATGCAGGAGACAGGGGTTCAATCCCTGGTCCGGGAAGATCCCACTTGCCGCGGAGCAACTAAGCCCGTGCGCCACAACTACTGAGCCTGTGCTCTAGAGCCTGCGAGCCACAACTACTGAAGCCTGTGCACTTAGAGCCTGTGCTCCGCAACAAGAGAAACCACCGCAATGAGAAGCCCGTGCACCGCAACGAAGAGTAGACCCCGCTCACCGCAACTAGAGAAAACCCACGCATAGCAATGAAGACCCAATGCAGCTAAAAATAAATTAAATTAAAAAAAAAAAAACTAAACTAAAAGTTATCAGGAACGAGAATACACCCTCTTCTAGCTGAAAGAGCACTGCCAATTGGCACTTGATCCCACCCCACTGGACTTGCCCGCTGCAATTATGGTGGCAATCAATACACACCCTCACGTCTCATTCGACAAGGTGCTCGAGAAACTATCGCCCTTTACTATTTGGTAAAGTCACAATATATTTTTAACCTAGTGGAGTAATCAGTCAAATCAGACATGACAGCAGTCTTCATGATCTTTTTGTCCTTGTTATTCTTAGCTCAACTTCCACAACTGAGTAAGAGTTTTTTATGCATTTATAAGAGTGTTAAAGTTTATATTCCTTCTCAGCAGGAAAGAGTTGCCCCTTCTTGTGCCTTTCACTCTGAATCCTGGGTAGGTTGGCTTGGGAATGCCACTGGGGGGAAAACTCACTAATCTTTCACCATCAAGAAGTAGCAAAAAAACTATATCAAGAGCTCAATAATTCAGAATAAAGATCGAAAGGAGATTGTTCAAAATAGTGTATATGTCCAAGTAACAAGGGTCTTAAATAATGCATGGATTATTATTATTATTTTACTATGTTCATTCCTTAAGTGAAGTTTCCAAGTACTATGATAAATGACAGATTTCAATACTTCACAATGCACCATAACAGCCTATATTACCCAAAATGATGCCCTAACCATCTCTATAATAGCTCTAAAACTTTTTTTTCATAATGCTCTGCTCATTAGTAAAAGTCATTAACAGGAGTCACAAATTCTAAATCTGGTGGTTTCAAATTAATGAGGTGTTAGGTGGCCATGAGTTAAAACATGGATATAATATCAGTATCAAAATGAGCAAACTACAGGAGTAAAATTTAGTATACAGCACTCCTGTCAGTAATTCAGAATTAACATTTCAGTTCATGTAAGGTTTTAATTTCTAGGGCAAAACCTAATGAGCCAGGTGGTAAATACCAATATTATCACAATAGATAAAAACATACCCTTAATGCTATATTATTCTAAAGCAAGATATCCTTTTCAATGACTGCCTCATCTTTTTTTCAAACTAGTAAGACTTAAAGCAATCTGGCATTTATCAACACTTATCTGCAGTGAAAGACTAACTCTGGTATAGTCGCAAAGGCAACATGGAATCCAAAGATTTCCAGCCTCTTCTAAGACGATTCAGGGTTAAAATCAAGGGCCAAAGACAGCCCCAAGTCCGCAGCAGGGACTGTTGTAGGGGAAGGTCAGCCCCCCACTCACCTTTCTCTTTTTGGCCAACTTGCTTGAGTTTTCTGAGCTTCTCTTCTCAGAATCTGGCTTCTTCCCTGTCGATGGCTGTTTGTCTTCCGGTTTCTTGGGGCGGCTGCCCTTCCCAGGAGGCTGGGGTATCCGAGAGAGGAGGTCCAGGGTGATCTTCACCATCAAGCTTTGCGGGAGCGGAGTGTCCCTGAGCGGGGAGAGCAGCTTGGTGTCTCTCAAAGGCACCAGGGGTTTGTCCTTGCGGCGGTCCTCCTGGACGACCACCGCCAGTCGGCAGCCACTAGTCCTGGCGCCGCCGCTGCGGGCAGGGCCCTGGCTCTGGGTCAAGGGGACGAGGGCAAAGTGCTCGGGGCTCCTGTCCTCCGCCGCGTCCTTCAGAGGTGCCTTCGGGGGGGCCGGGGGGCCGCTCCTGTGCTTCTTCCGTTCGCTGGAGGTGGGCGCCACCGGCTTGGGCTCACGGCTCTCTGCGGCACGGGGCCGCCCTTTCGTCTTCACCTTGGGCTTGTCTTTGGAAGGCTGGTCTTTGGAGGCCTGGGGAGGAAGTCCGGACTCGCTCTCCACCAGCAGACTGGCGCGCGCATCTGCATGCGCATCCGCATGCCCCGGGGCGGAGGCCTTGACGGGCTTCTTGGGTTGTTTGGATCCCACGGTTTGCCTCTGCGGGGGCTCCTGTTGGGCAGGGGACTTCTGACAGCTCCTCTTGCCCGCATGGGGGCCTTCGGAAGGCACCCGAGGGGCTTTGCTGGAGCTTTTGGGGGGAGGCTCTTTGGACTCCGAGCGCTCGTGACCTCCGGTGGCGCCGTCGCCACCCTTGCCCTTACTGTCCGGGTGCCGGGCCGGGGGCTTGGCACTGCCCGGGGCCTCGGCGGGCGGCGCGGGCTGGCTGACTTTGGTCAGCCAGTTGTCCAGCTGCCATTTGTTTGTTGTCGGAGGTTCGGGCTACAAACAAGGAAAAAGAAGATAGGGTTAACTGACCAATAACGATACTCTTCTGGGTTAGTCACCCAATCCTACAGGACTGGCCAGGAGATGCAATCACTACAAACCTAAGAATTCAGGTTCTTTTGACCCCCCTCTAATTATAGGTCAAATTCTATAACAATTAACTCTTAAAACAATCTTCCAATTTTTTCATGCTACAGGAATTTTGCTGTGGCGGACACTAATAATAGACCATTACATACTGACCAATGTAGACCATTGGCAACTGCGGAGAAATCTGTGTAATAAATATTTTGTTCCACTGGTAATTACCATATAATTTAAGCAGAATTTTCACATTTTGGCTTGTGAACTATTCTGTCAGAAAATGATAGGGAAAAATGAAGGCTAAAAAGAATCCTTTTATCAAGGATTTTCAGAAGGTCAATGAATAAGTCTTAGTGATTATGGATGGGTTTCACGCTTTATCCCTTTTTTTGATGTACTTGTCAATTGAAAATGACTTTCTTCAAGACAATTTCATTTCCCTTATTCACTTAAAAATATTAATACATGACACAGCTTTCAGTTTATCACAGATACACTGTCTTCTGATTTTCAGATTTTACAACTGGGTAAAAAGAACCAAGTGAGGTCACATTAGCCAGCCATTAGTCCCACTTGAATTCTTTAAAAATCAAACATGAAGTCTCCTGTTACAGGCAGTCTCTGAAATAGCACCTATTTTTCTAAGAAACACAGGGAGGCTCCAGAGCACACAATTAAGAGCAGTGAGATTATACTGATTATCTGTTCAACTCACTTGGCAAATAAACAGAAGTCCCTGACTTCTCCTGTTATCTTAACAGGAGATATCTTGTTAAGATCTTTGTTGCTAACTGACTATTGATGCATCGCACTCTCTCTCTCCAACTGGGATATTAGATCTTATTAAAACAATGATGAGGACATCTTTATCTCCAAATTCTACTATTATGTCTTGCACACAGTGGTGTACATATTTATTTGGGCTTTTTCATGGGTGTATTATTGTACCTATAAATTTTATGCAATTTGGGAAAATATTCATGTCTTAATAAAGTAAGTAATGATTACTTTTTTTTTTTAAAGGGCAGTATGTCACTGGCATGCTTCATGCTTTTAAGATCCATTCTGACAGGTGGTTTGTATAAATGACTAAATAATTTCCACAACACAACAGGAAGTTAATTCAAATATATCTCACATGTGATTAACTGATTAGATTATGGAGTAAGGAGCTCGCTCCAGTAAGTGGATGATATTTTATAGGGAAGACTGTTAACAATTTTCCCAAGTGGAATATCCCAAACAATTAAATTCTATAAAAACACGCAAACGTAATACATTTAAGATATGTGGATATAACGTAAAGGCTTTGGGGCCAGGAAAAGGTTAGGTAATAAAATGATCAGGTAGCTAGACTGGGCTTTGTGTGATTGTAACAAAATAGAACTAAGAGGAACTCTAAGGAACTAGGTAGGATCATACTTTGGCCAGAAAGAGGGCTACAGAATTGTGGGTTTTTTGTTGTTGTTGTTGTTTTTCCCTTCTAAAGACAACATATCTTCTTTGTAGCTCCCTCCACTTATATCAACTCTATCCCCATGCTCTCATTTGAATTTCAGGGCAGGGAGAGAGGGAAGAAGGAAACTACTTTGACAAACTCCCACATAATCTAAAACTGCATTCAATATTCTAACAAAACAGGATGGTTGTTTAGGGTAGAGAAAAGATTAGCACACCATACCTACTTGTCAGACATTATTTCTTGTAAAGACTTGAGGGCGTGGTTAAATGATTGGGAACAAGGCATTAAGATATATCATTTATATATTGGGAGACTGGGAGATTGGGATTGACATATATACACCACTGATACTATGTATAAAATAGATAACTAATGAGAACCTACTGTATAGCACAGGGAACTCTACTCAATGCTCTGTGGTTACCTAAATGGGAAGGAAATCCAAAAAAAAGGGGATATATGTATACATATGGCTGATTCACTTTGCTGTACAGTAGAAACTAACACAACACTGTAAAGCAACTATACCCCAATAAAAATTAAAAAAAAAAAAAAAAAGATGTATCACCTCAGGAACCAAATCCTTCAAACCCTTTCTCGGGAAAGGTACAGAGATCTTTCACCAGGGCTACGCTGACAACTGCACTGCAATCAGTGACACTCTCGCTCTACAGAAGAGTACTTACACATTAACCAAAAGGGAAGGTCATTCCTGGTATAAATAACATCCGCTTCCCCCCCACACACCCCAAAACAGGGCAGTTTAAGATACATTTAGTAGTCCCTAAAGGAATGTCCTGGTTACAGAAATAAAACATATTTTCTTCTACTGCGGTACTGAAAATGTCCAGAAGGGAGGCCTATGGCCCAATTGCAGGGTAAAACTGAGTTGGTGTGCCCAGACAAGAGGAAAGGGTAGGGGTGATCCTTTTTGTGTCCCTACTACAAAGATGTAAAATGGATAGAATTCCTTTAAGGTTAGGTATTATTTGGGTGCTGGGATGGGGGAAAGTTTTACCTAAGGGATTGATTAAAAACAGATTTTAAGATGAATTTTAAGAGTTTAAGTGCTGGATAGGATCAAGGTTTGGACTTTCATTTCTTCCTCAGCCTTTCCCCATGCCCCACCCCCAGCCTCCCAGTGCTGGATCAACCCAAACACTGCACAGAGGAGGTGCAACAATATATGAGCATTTTAATAAATGTTTGACTGTATGTCTCTTTACTTCTAGCTTCTCGAATTGGCAAAAGTTCGTGTGTTTTAGAATGAATTATGATTTTGAAAAAAAAGTTTTGAGCTATGCACAACATATGTCTGGTTTTTTTTTGTTTTTGTTTTTTTGTAAAACATCATAGTTGTTGTGAGGGAGTACAACTCCAAAACTTAAGAGAAAAGAAAAAAAAGACAGAAAGAGAGAAGTAGCATGATGTAGTAGGGAAAAAAAATGGCTTCCGAGTTAAACGGCTATGGGTTTCAATCTTAGTGCTGCTACTTCCTTACAGGTGAAAAGAAAGCTCCCAACCTTCTAGGGTTGATGGTTACATTATGTAATTTATGAAGAAAGTGCCAAGAGCTTAGTAGATAATCGACCACAGTTGTTTACTACCAAAGAATTAGACAATGAATAGATTAGAAAACTAAGCAGATCCCTGAATAACTGAGAATAGAATCATTTTTCCCTGAACTTTACTTAAGCAGTAAAAGGGCGATACATCCCATATATTCTGAAAAGCTGAGATTTACATGCTGACTCACTATAAAGAAGAGACTGAAAGTGGTTTTTCCCCAAGTTTACCACCAGCCCATTGGCACACATATAACATTTCAGATCTCATAAGGTCACCGGACAACTTCGTCAAATGAATTTAAAATGGAGACTTAAGGAGCAAATTCCTCAGCATTAAAAATAGAATAAAGAAAAGGGTGAGACAGTTAAAACTAGTAACTATGACCTATTATGGAATTCATGTAACGCTCAACTAACACAGATTTACAATAATGCAGGTATTTATTTTAAAAGGAAAGAAAGGTTGTTAAATAACTGGGAAAAATTACAGGTTTAAAATCTAGACAAAGACAAAAATATGTCTGAGGAAGTCAAGCATTGGTACATAACCAACAAAACCATACTCAAGTCTAGATTTGCACATTAACACAAATATACAAATATGAGCCTATTTAGGAAAGTGGTTTTAAAAAGTAAAGTATGATGGGAACATCATTTTTCATCTAAGAGTCTCTAAATCTATTCTATTCAATAACCTCGTGAGCAACAAGATATAACTGCTTCATTAAAACAAACACCAGGTTAAATATTTCTTTCAAGTTTTAATTATTCAGCCAAATCTGTGCCATTTCCATTTTATTTGAATTGAATTTTGATTTAATTGGATTCTCTTGCTTATATCAGTAACCAAACAAGCATGCAGATTTTTCTTAGTGAATAAGGTGAGATATGAAGCAAAGATCTTAGGAACAGTAACATGAACAAGCACACAATTTCTCTGTAGAGCACATTCAGTACCGTTTTCCCTGGGGCATAGAAAAATTACTTCAACAGCAATTAGTATCTCAGGAGAAAACAGAGAGCCCCCAGAAATACACACAGTAGCTTCTAAAATCTGAAAGGCACTTCAAGTGCAGCTAATGCTGATCTATGTTTATTCACTCGAAAAATATTTACTGAGCACTTACTCTGTGCCAGACATAAACTCATATCTAACAATAACAACAAAATGATACTCAGTTATTTTCCTCATCCTCTCTTGCCCTCAGACATGGCTCCTCAGTCTCACTACATCATCTCCAGATGTATTTGGTTAATGCTCTAGTGCAGTGGCCTTGCTTTCTAAACAGCAGAGACAAATACTGAAAACTTTAACGCTTTCTTAATCAGAAAATCTCATTTCCTGGGATTCCTACCTAAATACAGAGAATCATTTTCTCTATACAAGTTGGTCTAGTTCACTAAAAATGTCTTCCCCAGCAAACATTTTACCCTGCTACTCTAAGTTTTGAAGACATTTGGCAACCTTGTTAGTTGTTCCTACATTTCTTTTGCTCAACAATCCAGTAAACAGCATAAATTCTCCAGATAAATTTAGTGCTTGAGATTTTCAGTCTCATCTGTTTATCTTTACAATATCTCCCAAGGGTGGGTGACAGGCAAGCACTATTCCTATTTTACATGGGACAGTGGGATCAAGAAACACGGCCCTGGCGAAATTACATCGCCATCAATTTAATGCATGGCTTTTAGTGATTCAAAAATAGAACCTCTTATGGCTTATTTCTAGTTCACGTTCCTGCCCTTTGCTAAATCAGGCTGTCTCCTTTTGATTTAATTCATGCGTTCCTAAAATTTCAAAAAGCTTTCTCATTAATATTAAAATGGCAGCCTACTGAAAACGATTTTTTGGGGTTTTTTTTTTTCTCGAAAGAAGGGAAAAGAAAATGGGGTGTACATATTCTCAATGAGTTGCTCTTCAAAACAGCTCTGGCAGCAACAGGGAAGAACCTATCATTTTCAACAGGAGAGAGATGACATCTCTCCCAAAGTTCCACAGCCCAACGCCAAGAAACAAGTAAACACGAATAGCCAGCAGCGTGCACGGCGGCCGGAAAGCGCCGCCCCCAGGACGGAGCCCCTCAGGCAGCCCAGGCCACCGGGGGTCGACCGCGCTCCCAAGACGGCCGGGAGCGGCCCAGTACCTCGGGAGCCGGGGCTTCTCGAGGCTCGTTCTCCTCGCTGTCACTGGAGCTGCTCTCGCTCTCTGAGTCCGAGGAGCTGTCAGAGTCGCTGGTGCTCTCCGACTCAGCGCTGCTGGAATGTGCTGAGGCCGCGGCTGCGGGCAGCGCCTGCGGAGCGCTGCGGAGCAAGCGAGAGAGTCAAAGACCCACGAGAGGTGGATTCCTTCCCTTCTGACTCCCTTCCTTCTTTGCCCGTTTTTCTGCTTCTCGAAAGAAGGGGCCGCAAAGATTACCTAGCAGTACTAAATGACCATGGCGGCCAGTTGGGCGCAAGCAAGGCCCATGGTGGCTCAAAGCTCAGTGAAAAGCCTTGCAACAGATCACCAGGTAACTGCATAAAAGAAGCCTGGGGAATTTTTCTGAAGAACACTGCGAACTATGTGAAATGTAAGTGAGATGCGGGGTGCTTCAAATCAGGCGTGGACAAACCACGGCCTGAGCTGGCTGCCTGCTTTTACAAATAAAGTTTTGTTGGAACACATTCACACCCAGTATTTTATGTATTGTCTGTGTCTGCTTCTATACTACAAAAGCAGAGTTGAATAGCTGCAACACAGACTTCATGGCCCACAAAGCCTAAAACCTTGACTTTCTGACCCTTTAACTTTGCTGACACCTGCAATATAAAACCCAAAGGAGTTAATTTATAAAAGAACAGCCAATCCATTAAAGTCTTCCTCTATTCTCCGTATGAGAACCAACTGTAGAGTAGTCAGAGACTGCTGAACACAAATGGGGTTCCTTTGGAAAGTGACCCCACAGACAATCCACTCACACTTCTTGGGCAGAATGATAAAATGGGCCGTTCTTTATGAGTGGCTTAGGATCACTCCCAAATATCAGCTGAAGTAGAGAATAACTACTTCAAGTTTTCAGGATAGGGCAATAACTCTAGGCCTGTGAGAAAACACACAAGTGATCACACTGCTGGACACATACAGAATTTCAAAGCGTATCTTAAAACCTTGCCCTAGATGGAATTAGCCACAGCAGTAAATCAATAACTATAATCGTGAAAGCCTCCAAATATACCCAAAACATTTTCAAGATAATAAATTTATTAAATAACTATATTAGAATAACAAAAATGTATTAGATAATAATAAGGTCACTAGTTGAGACCATTTTAAAACAAACACTATACAAAAACAGAATTTTCTCATGTCAAATTTGTGGTAGCTGAAGAGCTTAAGCCAAGTGATGGTCAAAAAGAGATATACTTTCAGTATTATTCCTGCCTCTATCCCCCCCACCTTGTTTTTTTCCTTTTATTCCCTCCTCCACTTTTCAGTTAGGTTACTTTGACATATTTTGTAAGTCGTTACAAGCCACCAGAAATTACTGAACAAAATGGGATGTAAATAAGCAGAGCTTATGAATCCTTAAGACCTCACATAATTATGCGTGATCTTCCTCCACATTAACTACAACCTCAGCTATATGAGAGCAAGGTTTTTAGTGCTGAGCTTGTCTCAAAATGGATGACCACATCTCAAGGGAGTAAAACAGCTACAGGGTAATTTAACTCTTTGTCCATGGAGGACAGGTATTGGCATATTAAATCATTAAATTCAGTGCCAGAAGAAATGGTAAATAAAGGTAGTTCAGATAGTCTCCATTTCTAAAAACGAAAGCATTACATTTTCTAAAATACGGCTAAGCTGTTTACAAAGTGAAAACAGTGCCATTTTCCATCATACCAAAATGTATTGCAGGTCATCTTTTAAAGCAACTGAAACAATTAGAAAATTTGTATAACTATGAAGACAGGCACTATGGAAAACAATTTCTAGAAATAATTCAGCTTTAATTTTTGAAAACAGAGCAAATCTGTCACTTTCATAAAAACACTGAGCTCTTCAGTATAACTTTTCAAATACTGGTTACAAAATACTGACGAAAGTGACTTAAGCTTATTTTAAACGCTCAAATTTTACACATACAAAACTGACTAAAGATTTAGGTGGACGCAGGGACTCTCTCTTTCATAGAGTTAACAACCTCTCTAGGGCTGATTTAAGCTTCCAAAATATGAAACAGGTACTTTCTTTTAACTGTGATCATCCATCTCCTTCTCCCATGAAGAAGCTATGAAAATACTAAATAAGGCTGTAATTTCCCCATTTGGTAGAAAAAAGCAAACATTTTGTACAGATGGGGAGAAACCCAAACACAGTACCTTGGAGGTGCAGATGCGGAAGGAGGCTTCTCTGGGGTCTAGGCATTCACAATAAGGGGAAGAAGGACCAGGAAAAGAACAAAAAACAGGTTAGGACAAGCAGCTCAGAAATGTTAGACGGATTTAAATGAATTCCTGGTATTGTGGGGTGTACGGAACTTACCTGACCACTGTCACTGTCCTCACTGTCACTGAGCTGAAGGTCATCTTTGAGCATGCTAGAACAGGCAGGGATAGAGACACTGCAGAATTTAAAATAACGTCTAACAACTTCTTTTAGCATATAAACATAAAATATGCTTAATGAAACAAAAGAGGGGTGGGACAGGTATAACTTTTATTTATTTATCAAATGCTTTATTTTCTTGGAAATGTTAAGTTTTACAATTTTAACACAGAAACTAGTTCAGTCCAAACTCCTTATCATTTCAAAACTGAGTCTTTCACACGTTCTGAGCATTAAAAGCAGAACTACAAGTTCTGCAAGTGATTTGTTGCCAGCCCTGAGACTAAGGCTCCCAGGTCCACACAAACAGAAGAAACAATAACAACAAAAATACATAAAATAGAAAAATATACAGTACCCTCAAATCATTTTCTTCTATGGTCTCTAACAACTAGAATAAATGATTAACCATTAAATGAGTTAATATTGGATGAATATCTGTAAAGTACTTAGAACAGTGCCAGGCACTTAAAAAGTGCTATACATGAATTAAATAAATACATAAAAATACAACTGTCACCAAACAGTGCAGTTATGTTACGTTTCTGTCCAAAGACATTATTAATATTGAACTTTTTCACACACACAAATATCGTCTTCTGGGTGCTTGAACACTAATCCGTGAAAAGAGTAGTAATACAAATAATACTGTTGTCTAAAAAATATGTTTAACCTTCCTGCTATCATTCAGGTAAAAATAAAAACTCAGTTTATGTCCTCAAAGTTATATTAATACTTATCTCTAGGCATTCAAGTTTATGATGAACCTAAATATTAAAAGCAAACATTTTCCAATCTGTACTTGTTTACTCAAATCTTAGCCCCTTCCCTACCCCCTCCCCTTTACCTTTTTTTCATGGAGATACCCAACATCAAAGGAATGAATCAGTAATTGCTCCCCCCGACATCCCCCAAAATTTACAAGCATGACTCTTTGAGGAAATGTTATAAGTGAAATTGGAAAAAAAAAAAAAAAAAAATCTGCTTGAGTATTACTGATGTTCCAAAAAGCAAATTATATTAAGAAGTTACAATCCTTCATTATTTCTAAAAATACCTCTTCAATATTCTGACCAACGATTTTTATTGCAAACTCACTACCTGCCACTAAAGTAAGCAGGCATTATTATTTTGGGAATCCATGGTAAAAATCATTATATTTTCTAATGAAAATAAATGATAAAAACTTGGCTCTTTCAAAATGACCGCCTACATGCAATGTTGTAATTCTGCCAAGGACTTATTTTCACCAACAAATGCACTAAAAACATCTTGTGATAAGTTTCTTTTAAAAAATAAAAACTGTTAGCTACTTGTAAATGTAGATCTTGCTCAACATGTATCTAGTAGAAGCTAAACTCCTATTTTAGCAAGGCTAGAAGACACAGCCTTTGGATGTACAACTTGGCAGCAGCAATCTTAATGGTGTACAAGAAGAAGTCACTCAACAGGTTTACTGCTAAAAATGGCTTGGCTGGGATACACACAAGCAAAAGATATATCTTTGGAATAAATGTTAGGTATAATACAACCAGAAAAAACAAATCTGGCAAAGTATATTCAATGTTAACCACCAACAACAAAACCACAGTAAATGGACCTCTTTATTTCTTAGTCATTGGGTTTGTTTTGTATAAAGCTGATTTGCCTTAATTTCCTGAAACAGCAGTGATCATGTAATTCAACCACACTTCCTGTTGCAAGCAGCGGACTACTAAATACCTTGTAAGTTGTTTGCTTAGCTACTGAATGCCCAGTTTCCGTGCATATACTCTCCTCAAGTGAGAAATTATATGAGATATGTTCAGTAAGTCAGAAAGTATATGTTCTGACTTTTAGCTCCACTTGCTCTTAGGGAATAGAAGGGACCATAAACATGCTGTCCCAGGGCTTCCCTGGTGGCACAGTGGTTAAGAATCTGCCTGTCAATGCAGGGGACACGGGTTCGAGCCCTGGTCCGGGAAGATCCCACATGCCGCGAGCACCTAAGCCCATGTGCCACAACTACTGAGCCTGCGCTCTAGAGCCCGTGAGCCACAACTACTGAACCCATGTGCCGCAACTACTGAAGCCCGCACACTCTAGGGCCCGCATGCCACAACTACTGAGCCCACATGCTGCAACTACTGAGCCCACATGCTGCAACTACTGAAGCCCACGTGCCTAGAGCCCGTGCTCCGCAAGAAGAGAAGCCACCGCAATGAGAAGCCTATGCACTGCAACGAAGAGTAGCCCCTGCTTGCTGCAACTAGAGAAAGGCTGCGTGCAGCAATGAAGACCCAATGCAGCCAAAAAATAAATAAAAAATAAAGAAAAAGAAACCCCTTATTCTGAACATCAAAAAATGGGGCAATTCATTTAAAAAAAACAACAAGAAAAAAACCTTAACCAAGTTTTGTTAATACAGAAAATTAATCACAATTGCCATCATGATTTTTTTTTTTTAAAAAAGGATCTATATAGTTGGGAAATTTGTAACCTGATGACAGGTAAAGGTTTTATGTTTAAATGGATCAGTTGCTAAAAACCCCCCTACTGTGGCACAAATAATTATATTTGAAGCCAAGCATATCACTAAATTACTACACTATACTTCATATATTACATTCTATATATAATGGACCGGTCCTTCAATGTCAAGATGACAAATTACAGCACATCTGGGTGAGCACCTTTGCACCCACTAAAAGAGAAGCAAATCTCTTAGATCTAGTCTCATTTATACCAATAAAACCTAGGTCAAGAAACGTATGACCCAAGGGACATACTCAACCGTAAGCTTTTCTGAAGCAGGATCAAGTCATTTTTGTCTTCATATTTTCTTTATCTAGAACTTGGCAGGTACCCTAAGAAGGTGGCTGAATGAACAGCATCCCTTTTGCTGAATAAGTAACAGTACCACATAGCTGTGCCCTTTATGTAATCTGAACTTGACAGGCGTTGCTTTTACTCATAACCCCACGGGCTGACTCTGATCAACCCCTCACATTCTAAGGATGAGGAAACAGCTCAGAACAGCCACCTAACTGGCCTAAGATCATGAAGCTCGTATATGCTACAGCCTGCATGCAAAAGCCATTCCATCGGATACCACCTCCTTGCTCTGGCCAATATAGGACCAGTGGTTAGAAAACCTAACTGAGGGAATGAAATCTAAGTTCCAGAACCCACTGAGAGAAAGACTCTGGTTTAAAAGAAAACAGGAACTATACTGCTGGAGTAAAATGAATACACTATTTTTCTCCTATGAAAGTAAATGAACTTTAAACTTTATATACTGTTTAAACTGGTTAAATAACTAATTTCATTTCCAAACTCCAAGCAAACCAGTTATTTCGAAGCATATGGCACCATATGGCTTAGCTTGGCACTGTTCAAAAGAAGACGAATGCTCAGGTAAAGCAACTCTTTGAACTACCGTGTAGGTTTCACATTTTACATTATCAGCTAGGTAAACTTCTTACTTAAAGGTTACAAACAATCCTCAAACCCCTTTGTACAAAAGCATTCTTCAGACAGCTGTTCTGCAAAGCTGAAAGAGCTGCACACAGGTTCCGGCAGGCACGCTTCAGCGACTCAGAGCCCAGTTGTTACTGTGTGAAGACGCACCAGACAAGCCTTTATTGCTCTTCCATTCCTCCTTCATACTGGGCTTACCCAAAGCTTCAACTGCCAATATTCTGTAACATCTCAATTCAGAACTCCAAAACTATTTCAATACACTGATTTCTTGGCTTAACATTTCCTATGATCGGGCCATACCTTTTATTTGGAAAAGAGCAAGTGAAGGCAAGCTCACAGTAGTTAACTTGCAATTAATAGTCACAACCCTGGTATTAGATGTGCTCAAAATGGCAAATAAACTGATACCTACTTTTCAGAAACCACTAATGAGCATGTGAGAACGTACTTTCCTTTTTTTTAAATAAATTTATTTATTTATTTTTGGCTGTGTTGGGTCTTCGTTTCTGTGCGCAGGCTTTCTCTAGTTGCGGCGAGCGGGGGCTACTCTTCATCGCGGTGCGCGGGCTTCTCATTGTCGTGGCCTCTCTTGTTGTGGAGCACGGGCTCTAGACGCGCAGGCTCAGTAGTTGTGGCTCACGGGCTTAGTTGCTCCGCGGCATGTTGGATCTTCCCAGACCAGGGCTCAAACCCGTGTCCCCTGCTTTGGCAGGCAGACTCTTAACCACTGCGCCACCAGGGAAGCCCTGTAATTTCCTTTTTTGATACAGGGCAGAAATAAGGACTGCAAATGCTTTTTGTAGGAGATTATGGGAGGTGACGAGTTAGGAAGAGGGCTCCGCGTACAATAAATTTTTAAAAATGAAAAAGCAGACCTTAATCCCTTATGACACGACATACAAGGGGGACTCTCCAAATGGTGACAGCAGTTGGCAGAATTCAAATTCATGGAGAGACTGTCTACGGGAGATGGTAGACTAGCAGGGCAGAGGGAAAAGTGACTTGGTACATGATTCACTATAGTTAATGACCTAACGGTTGATAAGGCAAAAATTGCAGCCAAAGGTGTAAAAGATTATTTAAACTCCATGGATGAAGTGAAGATTAGAAAAATCACAAGAGTATAAATGAGGGAAAAGTTGAAGTTAATAAATAAGATTAAATCATTAAGTATGATAAATAAGGTACTAGTATAAGATGACATACTGGACAACTAGAAAGAAAATCTAGAAAAATTATTGCTGAAAATTATATTTCTATTAAACATTGCTTATAGGTATTTAATCAAGTTTATGTGTAATGTTTTTCCTTCTACATTTATCCTGAGTACTTACTATATGCCAGGCCCTGCTCTAGACTTTACTGATACAACTCTAAGCAGACAGAAACTCCTGCTCTTGTGCACTCAGAGTCTAGGGGAGGGAGATAAATAACCAAACTATATTCTTTCTCAATGGGTAAGAAGCCTAGGGAGGGGGAAGTAAGCATAAAAGAGAAAGGATCGGTGTGGGTGGTTCTTCTACGTTAGGGTAGTTAGGGAAGACTGTACTGATAAGGGGATGACATCCAAGGAGGGACCTGAAAGGAGGAGGGAGCACAATGCAGGAAATGGGGAGGGTGATTAAGGCATAGAAAACAGCAAAGAGGCCAATGTGGCCAGAATATATATATATGTATGTGTATATGTGTGTGTGTGTGTGTGTGTGTGTGTGCGCACGCGCGCGCGCGCGCGTGTGTGTTGTGGGAGTATAGGAGAGGAGGTGGAGAGGTAGGTTATAGAGGGCCTTGGAGGCCTCTGCAGGGTGGATGAAAGGGGTGGGGATGGACGGGGAGAATATGAATTCTTGTGCAAGTAGACCACACCTTGCTGCTTTAGAAACCCAGCAACCCAGAGTGGGCAGAATGTACCAACTGCTTTTAGGGCTAACAAAAACCTATCTTACTAAATTTTTCAATCTATGCTTAAATTAATCTAGGGTCATTTACTGTAGTAAATTAGCAGCATGATTAAAAATGAGACTTAAACAGACTCTTAAGGACACCCTTAAAACCATGTTTTCCAAATGCAAATGAATACTTCAAAGAAGTCACTTCCAATAAGAATTACTCCCTAGCCGTTTTCAAATGCCTTCAGAGCCTGTAGCCCATCAAGCCCCTTTAAAGGTGGCAAGTATTATCTGCCTCCCTCTCATCATTCAGGCTCCAGATCAAATGTCACCTTCTCTGAGGGACCTTTCCTGAGCCTCCCAGAAGTATCAACACCAGCCAAAAAAAAAAAAAAAAACCCTGCTTCCTCAAGCCTGTCTCTGTCACATCACCTAGTTTGTATTACATGCCACCGCATTGAGTTACAAGGCATGGAAGACAAGGACTTTGTCTCACTGGCTACTATTTCCCCAAGTACCTAAACCAGCACGGGGCACACAGCGTGTGTTTAATAATTATGTACTGAATGGATGAGTGGAAGCAATTTTTGGAAGTATCTCCAAATAGCCTGGCATCCAGCCCAGAGGCCAATATTTATATAACTGGGGTCAAAGCATGTTAAAGAACGATGAGAATGACTTTTCTTATGTAGAACATAAACAAACCCATTTACGTAACACTTACCTATTATATACCAGGCACTTGAAAAATTTATTCTTCTTGTCCATTTTATTTGACCTTTGGTCTAAGACCAAGTACGGAAGTATATGTTATCCTAAAGGGGTGCTCCCAGAGTAGTTCAAGCCATCATTTGAGAAATATATATAGCTCCAAGAGGAATACTTTGAAGAAGATGATCTTCCAGCACCTTAGCAGTATTTTTATAATTATTTAAAATATGCTTCATTTCATAGCCTCACCAAAATATCCCTTCAATATTATGCAAGTTTCCGGCATAAATTTGTATACAGTGTCAAGTTAAATATTGTCCTGCAAGGGATCCTAGAATATTGTCTACTAAAGCCAGAACCCCAAGAATTAAACTGACTATTCCAAAAGACTATAATTCTACCATGAAAGGAGGTGATTCTGCATTTGGGAGTTTCAGCATTTTCTAAATATTGATTTAATGTGTCCTAGTAACTGTAATTCTGAAATAAGCAGATTAAACATTGCACATAATGACCATTTGTTTGCTTTCACCTAAGCATGAAAATTTCTTCAATACCCAATATTACAAATTCTCATTTCTCCATAGCATGGCTAATAGTAACTCACTTAAAAAAAAAAAAAAAAGTTATATTCCTTATTCTTTCATTTTACACCTCTACTTTTTCTCTCGAAAACAAACAGAACATTTCCTTCTATATCTAGATTAATAAAATAATTATGAATACCAATAACTTTGGATTCACAATCACTTGTTAAGTTTGGAGTAAAAATAAAGTGCATCTTTTTCCAGCAATGCCAGATATTTGAGAACTGAGAATTATTATTAACAACAAGATCTCCATTTACAGTCTGAGAAGCTGAAGGTTTAATGTAGACCTACAAATGTATTACTGACCAGCACAAATGTTTGTTACTTGTTTTCAGAAGAGCTGAAGAACTGTGAATAAGGGATAGGGGTATAATCTCAAGGACAAATAATTTATAAGTTTTGCCCATTAGGGTGAGCTCTGCTACTTCAACCATACATTTATCAGCAAACAGCACTTTAAGTCAGAGCTGTCAATTGAAATAAAGATCCCAGGTAAGACACCTTCATATAGCACTTTTTTTTTTTAATTATAGTTGATTTATAATGTTGTGTTAATTTCTGCTGTAGAGCAAAATGATTCAGTTATACATACACACACACACACACACACACACACACACACACACATACAATACACATTCTTTTTTATACTCTTTTCCATTATGGTTTATCACAGGATATTGAATATAGTGCCCTGTGCTATACAGTAGGACCTTGTTATTTATCCATTCTACATATACTAGTTTGCATCTAGCACAACTTTTAAAAATAAGACAAAAAGAACTACCTAGAAAAGTATAAAACTTTTTTCCTTAGGTCAAATATGATTTAAACAAACTGATACAAGTAAGGCATTTCTTCAGACTTAATTCTCGGACATTTCAGCTGACACATGTCCTGATGTGATGATTTTATATTGCAGTAAACTGATAGACTGGGTCTTCCTTAGTTCTTTAGCAAGATATTTAAAATAATGCTTTGAGTAAAAGTTGAAAACTCAGGCTCATTTAAAAAGGTATCAGACTCTTCCCAGTCTTTATTAACTTTGCACCATTCCTTCTCGTCACACTTCCAGGACAATCCCAATCTTCACATCCAAATACTTCCCTCATTTCAAAAGAAACTTCCCAAGTAAGTAATAAAAATTCCAAATTGCTATAACTGCTAATTTCTGTCTCTTAGTCTAAATAGGTAGTGACGATTTCTGAAGCAAAAATAAGAAACATAAAGGAGGGCACCAGCTAGTAAGGACTTGGCAATTTGGGGGGAGGGTAGGGGATGGGAGGGAGAAGGAAGTTAGCTACAATAATGCCCATCAACTGCTCTATAGTTTCTAAAACATTAACACGTTATCCCTTTTGAGAGGTTGGCAAAAGCACTGACATTAGGAAACTGTGTCTGACTGTACAGAAAGGGAACTATCCACAATCATGTGAAGGACCTAATAGCTGTACAGAAAAAGGAAATACTTTGGTACTTTGCCCTGAGAACTCAACAGACCCAAGTCATGGAAAGGAAGAGGATTCCAAAGCTAGGAGCCATTAAACCAACATCCCCCCCCCTCAAACTTAGGGGCAAACAGCACTGGATCCCTAGCTAATCACTTCCCTGAGGTACCTGGTAGAAAGAATTCATCATTTGATAATTAACTAGAGCTTCAACTACAGAGATTAAAAGTAACAGATTTAGCACATTTCTTTTACACCTACATCCTCTGCCAGCTGGCTAACCGCCCCCTGCCCCCAAGTCTGGACAGATGTGAGAGTTAATACAGACTCTCCACAGTTTATTCTCTAGTGCCAGGCCCCTCTTTTTCCCTTTTATATGTACTACTCTGCTTCTGTAAGGAGGCCCAAGTACTAATAACTCTGAAAGAAAAAGCAGTAAGACCTATATGGGTTTTTAAAACCAAAGTACAAATGACCCTGTAATTAACATTTTCTTTCCTGACATTCAAAGTGCATTAGACCATCTCCCTGCCACTCTATGTGACATTCAAACAGTTTAACTGCTTGTCAAAGAACCCTAATGCTGACACTAGATCAAATTAACCTTCGAGCACTAAGAGATGTGCCATACTAACTCTGAAACAACGACTGTACTCTACAGATTAATTGGGACACTGCTTTCATCCAAGCTCCATAAAAGTGATTTCTTTTTCCCATAGGTACATTTCATTTCGGCACTTATCCATACCACCAGCCCCACCACACACAACCCTTCGTATCCACCCAGTCTCAGTATTACCTTCTTTTCTCTATCACTCTTGTCCTCTTCACCTGTACTAGGCCCTACTTTCATTCCTTCTCCAAGTTTATTAGGATCAAAACAAATATTCTTTTCTAGGTAATGTTTTTTTTTTAATTTGGTCACACTGCACAGCCATGCAGGATCTTATTTCCCCAACCAGGGATCGAACCCAGGCCCCAGCAGTGACAGCGCAGAATCCTAACCACTGGACCACCAGGGAATTCCCTCTAGATAATTTTTTTAAGAGAATTTTTTTTTTAATTAATTTATTTTATTTTTGGCTGCATTGGGTCTTCGTTGCTGCGCGCGGGCTTTCTCTAGTTGAGGCGAGCGGGGGCTACTCTTCGTTGCGGTGCGTGGGCTTCTCATTGCGGTGGCTTCTCTTGTTGCGGAGCACGGGCTCTAGGCGCACGGGCTTCAGTAGTTGTGGCACGTGGGCTCAGTAGTTGTGGCTCACTGGCTCTAGAACGCAGGCTCAGTAGTTGTGGTGCACGGGCTTAGTTGCTCCGCGGCATGTGGGATCTTCCTGGACCAAGGCTCGAACCCGTGTCCCCTGCATTGGCAGGCGGATTCTTAACCACTGCGCCACCAGGGAAGTCCCCCCTCTAGTTAATTTTATATAGGGTAAACCAATTGTTTTTATCTAGAAAACACTACATATGTCACAATATATGAGCATATAAACTTGCAGGCACCTCTGACTTCAGTGGTTTAACTCAATCAGGAGAACAACCCATTTCTCTGAGTAGCAAAATTGTCACAGAATATGGTCCGAGTCCCTATCAACTACCTCGTCGGAAAGCTGATGAAAGTTGGTGTGGGAGGCTGCAGCTTTGGCCTGCCCGGGCCCAGATCAGACCCAGCTGCCTTTCTTCCTCTACACACACTTCCCAGGGACACAGCCACTTCCTCCCTTTGGTGCCACTGCTTCCACCAGCTCATTCCTCAGGGAGCTCCTCCTTTCTGTTCTTATTGCCAAGTGGGATGCTCTCAGCTCCCCTTTCCTTGCTGCCCCCACCAAAGACCATCAGCCAGGGCCTCTTATGGTCTAAACAGCTTTACTATCAACCATCACAAACAGCACAAGGTGTAAACCCTTGGGGAAGTCACAGAGAGTCCACACAATTATTGTAAGTGTGGTCCTTGGCACCGTCCTGTCTATTCTCCACCAGCCATCAGATAGATTCTATTTAGAGGAGGAGGTAGTTGGTTAAGCTAAGTCGGTGATTCTAGACTTTCAGAACTCAAGAGTAAAATAATTTTTTTAAACAAAAATAAAGGGGAAAAAAGAAAGGGTCAAAAAAGAAACAGGCAAAGAATAACTAACATAGGGTTAATTTTTTTTTCTAGTAAAGGACAATAAAAATAAGCAAAACCTCACCATCAGCCAGAACCACAAATGAAACAGATTTTTATTACACATACAAAAAATCCATCCATCCTATAATAAACTTATCTTTTTAAAAATTTTTTATTTTTCTGTTTTTGGCTGTGCCACACAGCTTGCAGGATCTTAGTTCCCCGACCAGCGATCAAACCCACACCCTCCACAGTGAAAGCGCACTGTCCTAACTACTGGACCGCCAGGGAACTCCCAATAAATTTATCTTTTTAACAACAACAACAAAAAATCGTTATTCTTTTTTTCTTACTTTGCTGTGGAGATGTGAAAACAATTGCATCAAGGACCTGGCACTTAGGAATAGTGATTTAACCGTGTTCCATATTCAGTCACGGTGAGGAGATAAAAGAAGATCTTTGCCTCAACTATACAGTTTTTAAAGTATTCAGTCCACAGCAACACCCCCTCCCAAAATACACGGAACAAATACTATGCCTCGAAAATAGAAGAAAGCTGGAGCTTGAACCTGAAGTCCTCAGAGACTAGCAACTCCGTGTTAGGAACTGATCAAATACTGAGGAGAGAAAGGCCTCCTGACTCAGTCCCTGAACCACTGCTAGTCATGAAAAGAAATACTAGTTCAATACCACCAAGAAATGACAAATTGGGTCAAAATGCTGGTTTAAAAATCTTTACTATGTAGTTTCAACTGTTCCCAAAACCCAAAATATATCTGGACTTACTTGGCCTTAATAAAGCACAGCTGGGCAGTAAGACTCATTCTTTATTAGTTAAAACTAGGCCAAAAAAGTGGCAGAAAGTCTGAAATTGTGCACATCCCCCAAAATTTATTTCCACAAGCTAAAACTATTTAAGACTGAAATTTATAAAGCTAAAACCTTCTATTTTCCACAGTTAATATGTAAATAATGGCTCAAATGGCTTTCTTTTAAAACCCCTTAGCAAACTCTTAAGGTACCTAAACCTTCAACAGGAGAATTTAATCCAAATAGAAATGTTGGTCATTTCTTCCCTTTATACTGCAGCAGTATTTTATGAGTCATTACTTGAAAGCAAGGAGGAAAAAAATCTAAGCAACAGATTTACATGGGAAATTACAATGTTACATTATAAACTTTTAATAAACAAAAGCATTTTACTTACGATGTTCCCTGCTGAGAATTACTGTGGGTTTTTGAAGATGTATCATATTGTTCTGTGGGCAAGGGAAAAATGATCAGAGGAGCACAATGACAAATTCATGAGACCGTTAGTTATAAATTCCCTCTTTTTTTGCCGTCCCCCCACTTTAATCTAAACACTTAGTATACTTAAATTATGCCAACCAGAGTGTTATACACTGCTTATAAAATAACATTTATGTTACCTCTAGAGAGAGGGCTTGCTCAGAATTGGAAAGCCCTAAACAGAGTGAACACACTTTGAAAGCGCCACCCGGCACGCCGACCACACTGCCATGGGCAGGAGACTCTCCTTGCTGTCAGCTGGCGGGGCTCCCTTGTGGAAGCACTAGGATGGGGCTGCAGTCACCCTCACCTGGTTTGACGTCACATATCTATCCGTGATTTGCTAGCACTCTCTTTTATAGACTCTGTCCTTGGCCCACTGTGCTCCCACCCATCCCCCCACTATTCAACAGCCCCCATTCATTTATTCAACTGTTATTTACAAACTGCCTATTAGACACCAAGATGTTCAAGGCATTTGACCCCGTCCTCGATGAGCGTACAGCTGACTGAGGGACATCAAACAGGCACGTGTTATCTACAACCCTAGGCAATGCAAAATCAGCGCGAAAATCAATCATCTAAATGAACTGTCCCGGGAATCTACAGATTGGTCACTCTGCTGGTCATGACGAAAGAAGGCAAATTAGAAAAGAAACAAAATTAATTGTGTCACAAAGGATGGGTGAGATTTTGACAGAATGACTGCTGGCAAGAGGGAGATGAGGATGGGGAAGGCCTTCAGGCAGAAGAGACAGTGAGTGAAGGCTCGAACATGGGAAGAGTTGAAATGGTGCAGATTACGACAAGGGAAGGCTGGGGTGCAGAGTGTGTGGTGGGCAGCATGGGGGGACCAGGGAAGTCAGATTTTAGAGGGCTCTGAGTGCCCTCTAAAAGTTTTAACAGGATGTTAAAACTTCAGTTGTCAGGCAATGAGACATCTCCAAAGCATGATGCAGCTATTCCTCAGAAAGATTAACCTGCTGGTGCTACCTGATGTAACCTAGAAAGGAATGGGAAATGTTAAGTGTGGAGGCTGCAGACCAGCTGGGAGGCTGTGTTTGTCTAGACCTGAGGTAATACGGACCTGAAGCAGAAGGGGAATGGAAATACGGGTGCCTTTCAGACAGGGGTGAGGAGAGTGACCACAAATGTCACGTGGAGGCCCTTGAATATTTGCAATTAAACGCTTTATCCTCATGGTGGCAGCAGCTCTTATATGATATTTTTAAATTGCTTGCCCTTCTGGCTAGCAAGCTAGGGCTGGCACTACAAATTAGAGGGGCTAAAGTACACCCACATGTACTCCTACACAGTCATCTTGACCCGGTCCTAAGCTCAACGAAGCTCTGGTAATCCTTAGGCAGCTGTGTTTTTTGCACATGTGAACATAAATACTGGGACATACAAGTAAAATCCCTACACTTCATTCTCTACAGACTCCAAAACCACAATTTTTCAAGAAATTTGAATTATCTTGCTGGGCATACTTTGAGAAATATATGTCACACTCCACTTTTCTGAAAACTATACCTGCACACACTCCATTCCTTCTTCATCCAACATACAACCAGACCCCTCCAGGGTCCAACTAGGCCCCCCAAAGGCCACATTCTCACAGAGGTAAAAAGGGTTTCCAGCAGCAGCATAAAAGACCCCAAGGTAAGCATTTGCTGAGCCAAGACCTACAGGAGACCTGCCAGTGTCTGAAAACTTCTCATCAGGGCAACGAGGAATCAGCCTACACTATTGCACAGGCCTGGAGGGCCACCACCCCTGGCGAAGAAAGTGCTTACCGGTTCATGTTCAACTGTATGTTGCTAAAAGGAGAAATCAGACAGTTTAAAGGATTACAGGGTCTTTCTAAACCAGGAGGTAGCAATCATGCAAGCTGTAAGTAATTCAGTGGAAGGTATATAATCTGCATGACTGGCAGCCCTAGCAAATTTGGGGGTGGGGTGAGGAGCAAGAGGTAAAGGAACGCACAGCAATCCTGCCCACAGCTCAGCTGGTGACCCTCCTGCAGACTTATGCCACTTCACCCGTTATCTATCTTTGGATAGGCTGCCAAGATGTTGAGAAAAAAAGATTTCCTAGTCTCCCCAGTACTGTGCAAGATGATCAGGTTTATCTCTCTGCATTTGGGGGAAATTTATTTATTTTTATTATTATTATTTATTTTTGGCCACACCACACAGCATACGGGATCTTCATTCCCCGACCAGGGATCGAACACATGCCCCCTGCAGTGGAAGCACCGAGTGTTAACCATTGGACCGCCAGGGAAGTCTCTGGGGGAAACTTAGTTAGGAGTTATTTGCAAAGTCTTATTCAGTACTTCTAGAGCAGGGGGCAGCAAACTTTTTCTGTAAAGGTCTGATAGTAAATATTTTAGACTTTGCGTGCCATACCTTGTGGCATAATAATCAATGAATGAGCATGGCTGTGTCCTAATAAAATCTTCTTTACAAAAACTACCTGTACAACAGATTTGACTCTCAGGCTATAGTGTGCCTATCCCTGTTCTAGAGGAAGATTATTTCATTTCTTGTTTTTCCCATCTTTTTTACTCTCCTCATATCCTTGCAATTTAAACAACAGGACAATCAAGGGAAAAACACAAGTGAGGAAAAAGAATAAGGTGGAGATATTTCAAGAAGAGTCACCTCTATGGAATATCTATGAGCAATCTTCTCCCAACACATATATGCACACCACGCACCCTACTTTGGTCTCCCTATCCTTTGAAGACTAACACTTCATAACTTGGGCACTCACCATATGTTGATGAACTACATGACTGCAAATACACCAGTCATTTTTGTAAGGCTTGAAATGCCTTGCATGTAGTTGGGACACAAAGAATTTAGTGAACCGAGAGGTTACTGATAAAGAGAAAGGCTGGATCCAGTTAGCTTTCTTCTGTTTCCCCCTGAATTCTCAAGTATTTACAATCCATTAAAAGGAAGCAAAAAAAGAATTACATGACAAATACATATAGAAGGTCTAGAGAAGCTATGTGCTCTCTTCCTTATAAAAATTTCTTGGTTTTGTTTAAAATAAATACAAGAAACACACAAAATACCCCAATCTATTCTTATACACAATTCCTGGGTAACAATGCATTTAGAGTCACTCTCAAGATATTTATCATATGTGAGGTAATACCAAATTATATTTTATTTGTTAGGTACTTTACTAAGACATCTTCGTTAACTCTTTGCAATAATCTGAAACTCCACCTAAAGAACAGCTTTATGTTTGCCCTTCCTTCCTATTCTTTAACCGTAGGAAGTCTTCATCTCTGCTGGAGCATTTTTCATTAATGTTTTCTACCTTAAAACAGTAAAAACCATGCTTTGTTCTCCAATGCAATAATCAGTTCCACATATTTACTTACTTTGGTTTAGGGTTGCAGAACTGATATGCTGAGAATCCTAGAAAGAAAAATAAAAATCTCTAGTTAATAAAATATTAAGGTTTATAAATCCAAGGTTGCGTCACTGTTAAATCTGATAAATATTGATAAATCTAATTTTTACATAAAATAGGTTGTACTGCTTCTGTTGTTTCCTAAAGTTTATTCTTCCTTTGGTGTCAAGGATTTTTAACACAAAGTATAATGTTTTACCTTAAAGTCAATAATAATAAATTACATTTTTTGAAGAAAAAAAAACTATCATTAGAAAATATGTAAAGTATCTAACATGGTAAATTCTGGTTTGGGTAGATAAAACCTCAATGACATCATGGAAAGGAAGAGCGATAATATATTAACAATGTGCATGTATACCAGGCTGGACTGAACACAGATCTGAAGGTGCTATTTCTATATTCTGAATGTTATCCAAAAGTAGAAAAGGTGAGGGGACAGTGTTGTTAATATATTGTTCACAAATACTTTAACAGAAATGTGCAAGTAGGCAGTTCACCTTGCTATTAAAACCATCACGAATGCAGCTGATTGCATTAAACTTTAAGAAAATGTAGGAGGTATGACAAGTATAAATGTATATCTGTAACGTATCTAAGTCCTGAACTAGGAAGCAGACACCCTACCTCACTTAATTCTCCTGTACCTCCGTGTCCCTCTTCTAAGGTAAAGAACCTCAAAAATGAAAGAATTTATTGTAAAGTCCTGAATACCTTCATAAGCTACAAAACCCTATACAAATGTAAGATGTTCTTACTGACATAATTGGAGAGTGAAGTATTTGAAAGCATTACGAAGCACGTTAGTAGCTAAATTAATTGCAATATTAACCTAATCTCCAAAGAGTTCAACAAATAATACTTGATTAATCTGGCACACAGCAATACTTCAGACTTGTCACTGGTGTGGATGCAGTGCCTGCTAGACTTGTAAGGAATTACCTTTGCGGGAAAAGGAAATTTGGAGGGCTCAGCTGTACTAGGCGTGTGTATTGCTGTCAAAGGAGGAGGCCATGAATGGGTCATTTCCTGGAAAGAGATTTGGAACGGGAAGAAAAAGTAAATTATAAATAGAACATTTACTGCTATTTAAGTTAACTTTTTAAACTGAATGTAGAGTGGAGTGATGGTAAATGAAAAGTGAAATCTTAAAAGTTATTTCATTTACTTTTTAAAAAAGCTCCTACTTGGTGGGCTATGTTCAAAAGCTGAAGCTCTCCAACAAACAAAACTGAAAAGAAATCAGTTCGAAGAAGAAAAACAAGAGCATAGAACAGGAATGGTCTTAACACTCTGAACAGCATGAAGCATAAAAACGGTAGTAGGTATTACCAGAGCTTGTGTAACTATGAAAACTCAGTCCTGTCTCAATGCTTTCTTTCTCTCTCAGCTTCTTTATTGCATTTCCTGGAATTATTTAAGTTCAAAGGAAGAAGAACTTTCCTGTTTGACTTAAGCAAACAAGTAATTCAGGTCACTTGTTCCACTTGGGAGAGTTTTAATGGATTTGACCCTTCCCTGATACACATTATTAGTACATAAGAACTTTTGCAGAGAAGGCCTTAAAAAGTGACCGTCCCTTTTCATTAACAGAAGTTTCATTTCTATTCACTGTTTTCATGGAAGCAAGATTTCTATATCTTCCAATTTAATATATTTATCTTGACATGAGTTCTTTTTTCTAAGCACATTCACTTGCTGGAAAACAAAATGTCATATTAAAGGTGTCTAATCGCAAATATGCACACACACTTTGTTGAAGAGCTAAAATGGCACTGGAGATTAACGCCAGCCCCTTCCTTTTACAGCTGAGAAAAATGAGGTCTAAAATGACAGGATCAGGTCCCCCAGGAAGCCAATGGCTGAGAGCACAGGGAATGGGCCCTTTGCGTTGGAGTCTGAGAGAAAGAAGTCCATCCCCACGTGTGTCAGACCTGCCAGGCAAACTGGCTTAAGATTGACAAGCAACCCTCCACCAGCACACTGGGGACCCCAGATCACGCTATGTTACCTCACCTGTGCAACACACTGTTTTGTTTTTTTTAACATCTTTATTGGAGTATAATTGCTTTACAATGGTGTGTTAGTTTCTGCGTTATAACAAAGTGAATCAGCTATACATATACATATATCCCCATATCTCTTCCCTCTTGCGTCTCCCTCCATCCCACCCTCCCTATCCCACCCCTCGAGGTAGTCACAAAGCACCGAGCTGATCTCCCTGTGCTATGCAGCTGCTTCCCACTAGCTATCTATTTTACATTACACACTGTGCTTTTTTCCAAGTGCTGACCAACCTCTCCATCACCACAGAAATGCCATCTGATCCTTGCAACAACTGGAGATGGAGCTGGGCAAGCATCCCCATTCCCCACCTCTGCACACATCTTCCCCGCCCTTCCCCGCAGCCGCCCTCCGGGTTGCTAGAACCTCAGAACAGACAGAAATGACCTGGCACAGTGACAAGCAAAGTAACCGATGCTGGCTTGAGTAATTTTTGTTAAAGGTGATATCATGCCCTTGCTCACTTGACTAACCATCTTTTGTTCAGTACAAAAGAGGAATCCTATACTGAAGTAAAATGGAAAGAGTAGCAGCTCTGGAGCCAGGGACCCAGATTGGATCTTAACTCTGACCCTGCTGGTCAGGTCAGCCTGAGGAGTTTGAGCTCTCTGAGCCTTAGTTCTCAGGAAGAGGTGGACGAAGACCACTTATTTTTCAGAGCATAAAGTGCTGGAATACGTGGTAAGAGAAAGCACTTAATAAATTAAAAGCCTAGTTTTAAAAGAATTTTAATACTGCACCAAAGAGTTTCCTGTTGTTTTATTTATTTGACTATACTCTAAGGTATGGGACCATGAGAACGTTACGATGTAAAAACTTGTAATAATTGCAAAGGTGTCTGAAAGTATCATCCTTCTGTCTTCCAAGAATTTCTTTAGAATCCCAATGGTGTCTATGACTTTTAGTCACCAATGATTCCCAGGAAATATCTATTGTACTCTCAATGCCTAAGGCTGCCCTGGCTATTAAATTAGGCAGTTGGAAAGTGCATAAACTCTTTCAGGCCTTAAGTGGTTTGCTGATAGTGTGAAAGAATTTATATACTTCCTTAAATGCTTAGCTTACTAGGGGAAGTTAGGCTTTAGGAGAATTGGGGCCATAAGGAGAGGAGGCTGCCCAGAATTGCAGGGCCCTGAATTCACTCCCTACTTTAACAATGACTTATCACATGAATGGGGGTAAATCACTTAGCACCTGATTCACTCCTGGCCTTCCAGGTGCCACAGCTGCTATCTCCTCCCCACTCTCCACCTTGCTCATTTTGCTCTAGACACTCTGTCTAGTTATCGCTGTTTTTCTAATACACCAACCTGTTCCCACCTCGAGGCTTCTGCACTCTTTCCTCTGCCTTTCCTCCAATCACTTGCCTGCTACATGACTCATAGCGCTTATCAACAACTGACATTTTATTATATATTTATCTTCCCCACTATGGTCTCCACAAGAGCAAGGACTCTTATTCACACGGCATCCCAGTGCCTAGAAAAGTATGTGCATCTTCACGGATGTTTGCTGAATAAATGAACATTCCAGTGACACTGGTACAACGAGTGGTACAAAGCTACGTCACTGGAAGGTTGCACTGAGATAATGTCTACAAGCACTGCATTAACTGCCCCAAAAGGCTGTCCAGGCTGTAGAAAACCTGAGCCGTTTCCATACACCCACTGAGGGCACCATCCCCGTCTGGACCCTTGTGCATGACCAATTCCCGGTTGCTGGTAGTGTCTGCCTGCTACCTTCTTACCCTGCCAGTCTGCACAAGTCACAGGCCACCAATGCCCCTTCAGTAAAACACTGCGACTCTTAACATTTCCACCAGAGAACCAAACACTATCGTCTATAATTGATTTTCTCCTTCAGGGAACTATTTACTGCTTCTATTGCCCATCAGAAAGATCTGTGTTAGGATTCCTGGCAATCTTCATAAATTACTGGTAGGAGATAAGAACAGGAACCACGAGGCAGAGGGAAGTATCTGGATCGACATCAAGAGAGTGAGAGCTGGATTTGACCCTAGAGTCATCTACTATCTACCAGCCCAGGGCCTTCATTTTACCCGTGAGGAAACTTAAGTCCAGGGAGTACACGTGACTTAACTGAGGCCCCAAAAGAGGAGAAGAGAAGGGGACAGATTCTAAGTCTCCACAAAACAGAGACCCATGCCCCTCTTCAGTCCAGGACATCCTGCGGTTTACTCTCTCTCTTTAAGACTTCCAAATGAAAACACTCACCTGTGGCTCGCATTAACCATCTACTTTCAAGCATTTCCAGGTAAGCAAGAACTCATTAAAGTGATGTTGGCTGAGAGGGGAGGGAGGATGGACGAGTTTATTAAATTAAAAATCCTTGCCTGATGTTCTAATACTATCACCTTACATAAAGGACTCAACAAGTCGTATATTAACACACATCAAAACGTTAACAGAAGCATTTGACACATGCAGGAGACAACTAATCTATATTGTTGCATTTACTTTTGAAATAACCATGGAACAAATCACACACAATTTCAGGGAAAATGCTAAGGCTATTATTTCATAACTAAGTCGCTTGTTACTTTTATGACTCATCTTACCAAAGAATTTCAGAAATACCAGAGGGAGAGAATAAAACAAAAGCTTGATCAAGATATCTTATTATTAATCTTACTTGCTGGTTGGCAAAAATTTCTCATTTTCAGCAATACAAAGTATGTTTCCTTAGAGGTATTTCTTTCTTAGAAAACTCTAACTACAAAAGTAGGATACCAAAGATAGTAAAACAAAAATAATGGAACTGTTTTCCAAACATCTGGCTAGACACCACCTTTGTCAAAAATTGCACAAATGAGAAGGTAACCAATATACTTAATTACTGGTTTCAGCACCACCTCACTTAATACTTCGCAATGAAAACTTAAAGGAAAAAATTGGGTAAGCATATTTTGAGGAAAAAAGTGTGCAGTGGGGATAAAAATTAATAGGTACATGTGTCATATCTCTCCTACTTCCAAAAAACCAGAAAACAAAAATCAGAAACCTTATAGCAAAAGATAAAGTAAGAGTATCATTAAAAGTGACATGGAAGAAAATTAAGAGCCACAGAGGAGGAATGAGAAATAAACAAGCAAAACTCTCAGTCATTACAATTACTGTATTTGAGCATTAAATTTAGCTCTAGATTTCCTGGAAGTTAAAGCCAAAATGGGACACATAACAGTTTATATAATTCTTCTCTGATAAAAAGAAAGCATGCCGGTTCATCAGGAGAATTTATTTATTTTCCTGGAACTGAATTCTAAAAGGAATTTGTCATCCTCGTGCAAGGAAAACTGAACAAATGGATAATGGATTCAATGATGTATTTGTAGAAGCAGCACAAATGTTCCTGGCATGGTCTCAATCAACAAGAGCAAAAAATAACCCTTTCAAGGTAGGTGTAAAGATGTCCATTTACTTTCTACTATTTTTCTTTTTATCCCTTTAAAAATTCATGGTCTCACTGACGATAAGGCCAAACATATAAAGTGTCACCTATAAAACACCGAGAGGTGAAAACCAAGCACTACTTAACCCCTGGTGCCCCCTGCTGCAGCAACACAGGGCATCTCCTCTCTGGGAGGTGAGCAATTCTCCAGGGTCTCTACAGACAACCAGAAAAGCTTAAGGGAGATGTCGTAAGACTCTGGTCCAAATGCCTCGCAGTTTGTAGACTTCATTTCAATTAAAATCTGTCAGATAGTTCAATAATGTCCTAAGACTCCCTTTGTTATTATTCTGGTTTATTTTGCTTTGGGAGGTCTGAGGGGAGAAACTGTTTATAGGAGTTTAGAATGGCAACTGTTTATTGAAGTCAAAAAAAATGAATATATGTCTGCCTACTTAAGTATTTCTTCAAGCAAGAAATAATAACAATAAGCTCACCTTCAGAATCTCTTCAACACAATGGACTTCACTGGAGTAGGTCTGCTGAACGGGAAAAGCAAGAAAAAGATTAGCACACAAACAAAAAACAACTAGAGTGCTGGTATTAATTAATACAGCAACACTCTTGTAAGTAGAATCACCTCAGGGCCCACCTCTTACGAGCTAAATAGGAGAAACTTCACATTCTGGATGAAATAAAACCAAAGAGATTAACCTGACCTAATCGTGCAGGAAAGGTTTCTGCTGGAGACAATGACAGACGAATTATGACCCTTAGGTCAAAAGCTTCTGATGGAAAATATGTATATCAAAGAAAATTAGTACATTAGTAAATCTAGGGGAATAACAGATATAACAAAAGTGGAGGTGGTGTTAGTTTGCTGCTTTATAGCAACATCTGTCCAGTGAGCCAAGTTACGTGAACATGAAGATGGCAATCATGCTGAACATCTTACTGAGCCCACAGGAAGGAGGCCAGCATCCAATCAAGGATAGATTTTATGGTAATATTATGGTAATATTCTAAAATATTAGAAATTTTACCTGCCAAAAATTCATTTTAAATTCTAGCCCTACTTGAAGTCAGCATTTCCATCTTATACACACACACACACACACACGTGCACACATACATGTACACATACACACACACACAAACAAGCACACACAAAATAGTTCTCCAGAGACAGACCCTAGGGAGAGAGGAGATTACCTAGGGTCTTAAAGGAAAGATCACCTTGCTTACCCTCAGCTAAACAAATGACAGCTGCTGTTGCTAGTATCACAACCATAGTTTCTAGAAAATGTCATTTTACAGTCTTTACATTTTTAAGTACAAAGAAAATGGAAAAGTAAAATCTTTTTTTTAAAAAAATCACTTTTCCTTAACTAGAGATATGGAACAAATCCCCTGACTTCACAGTTTTTAATAGAATATCAGCTTTCGCTGTGTGTCAGTTCATGAGCCAAGTGCCCTGGGCAACTCCTGTACAACACACACCCCTCCCATTACTGCCCCTGCTGTGAAGAAAGCACTGCTCTTCCCAGTCAGTTGGTCCAATGCTTGCCTCACAGCCAGAGTATAGATGGAAAATTGTTCTTTTCAGGGCTCTCGTCTCTAATTTGAGTGTAATTTAATACAGCATTGGTTGTTAATTCCTGATCTAGGGTCTATTAATCCACCATTTCCCTCATTCCAGTTTCTTTAAGGAAAAAGGAAAAGAGCATACAGCATTCACACTCTCCTGGAATTGAATCTAATGGACATGTCAAAATTCAGATGCAATCTGACCTGCCTAGGTCTGGTTTTAAAACATGTAAATTTCATGGAGATGATTTTATTGAAATGTTTGCAGTTTGCTATTTTTGAGGTAGGGTCTGGAAGTTAGGAGGTATAACCAAAGAATCAAGGGTATCCCCTTTCTCTGCTGGCCCTACTGGACCTGCCTTTATGCATTATGCATGTCAACAACAGGACCTGCTTACCCAATTTTTGTTTTTCAAGACTATTAAGGAATGCCTAAAAACTGGACCAAATATTATAGCACAAATGTCAGAAACAATGAATGCTGTTTTGACCTGCGGGTAAAATGTAATTATATCCTACGGTTTTAATCTTTCACATGTGTCATTAGGAACAACAATTAGGAGTTGAAAGTTAATCAACAGAACAGAGCATATGACTCCCGACTCTGGTTAAATAGTCCCCTCATCCTATCTGCTGCTGGAATGAGAATGAGAATCCAATTAAAATATCTGGCAGTCATGGGGGACGGGGTTAGGGGAGGGATGGAGTGGGATGCTGGGGTTGGAAGATGTAATAAGCTTTTATATACAGAATGGATAAACAACAAGGTCCTACTGTATAGCACAGAGACCTATATTCAATATCCTATGATAAACCATAAGGGAAAAGAATATTAAAAAAAGAATGTATATGTATGTACAACTGAATCACTTTGCTGTACAGCAGAATTAACACAACATTGTAAAACAGCTATGCTTCAATTAAAAAAACTTTTGAGGGGCTTCCCTGGTGGCGCAGTGATTAAGAATCCATCCGCCAATGCAGGGGACATAGGTTCGATCCCTGGTCCAGGAGGATCCCACATGCTGCGGAGCAACTGAGCTTGCGAGCCACAACTACTAAGGCTGCGTGCCACAACTACTGAAGCCCGCGCGCCTAGAGCCTGTGCTCCGCAATGGGAGAGGCCACCGCAATGAGAAGCCCGTGCACCGCAAAGAAGAGTAGCCCCCGCTCGCTGCAACTAGAGAAAGCCCACGCGCAGCAACGAAGACCCAACGCAGCCAAAAAAAAAAAAAATACGGCAATCAACGAAACAGTGAAGCACAGTTGGAATGAGGGCAAAAAAGATTTGCCCACTGCTTCCAACAGAATGGGGTCAGGAAGCTACAACTTCAGGACATTCAAAGACTTTTTGATCTTCATTACTACTCAAGCCGTCAACCCTTAGCCAAGACGTTTCATGTCACTAAAAGATTCATTTTTTTCCCTAAAATTTTATTACATGAGATGAACCAGGACTGAAGAAATTTTTTCCACAGATTATTGTTTATTGGTATCAGGGTAAGATAAATATTGCTCAACAGTCACCATTTAACCCATTTAAAATTCTAACTAAAGTCTAAGGCTCAAGCATTAATTGGTTAATGTACTGTGAATTTTCTTATCAGGTCCATTATGAAAATGGGGGTATTTCAAAGGGGTGCCAGAATTCCATCCCAAATACATGAGGATACAACATATGTAAAGATCTCCATGCAGCACTGTTTACAATGGCAAATAACTGGAAATGATCATAAAATAACGTAAATACATGTACTTGCATGGAAAGACGCTCAAGGTATTTTCAACTTTTTCTTTGGAAAGAATTTCATACTTATGGAAAAATAACAAAAACAGTAAAAGAAATTCCTACAAACCCTTCACTCAGATTCCCCAAATGCTGGCATTCTACCACAGTTTGCTTTCTATTTTTCTCTCCCTGCCCTCCACCCACACATCTACACTGAGCCATTCAAGAGTAAGTTAGACAGTTAGAGTTAATGCCCTTTTACCTTGAGATACTTCTGTGTGTACCAAGGTATGCCTTACAGCTTTATTTTAAAAAGGGGGGGGTGGTGGTGGTTACCAGATCATCTGTATAGTATGAGCCCATTTTATGTTCCATCTACCCAAGATTCATATCCCCACTCTTCCCTGACCCAAATTAGAGACTCAAACTAGAGTACAGTAGGTATCTCAGCTGTTTGCAGAGGATGATCCATAAGGACCGGCTGCCTCGTTTTAAAAAGTACAACTTGGCACCTCCAAGTCTGCCACTGGAAGGAGACTTTCCAAAAAGGGAGGGGCAGTTCAACAAACCATTATGGCTTAATCCCCTTCCTTAAAATCCACTTTCCCCACAGGGTCCCCAGCTGAGTAATGCCACCCCTACTCAGAGAAGCCAGGCTCTCCCTTCAACACTGTGGCCAAGGAGTAAATAATCAGCCTCTCTGAAGCTCAGCCAAGTTAAGGCTGAAGATCTTTAGGTAAGACTTCTTCAAAGAACAAGGAATGATTAAAAAGCAGCAACAACAACAATCTGTGCTAACTGCATGAATGCAGACGCTCTAGTTTGCAGGTCCTTCCCTTTCTAGCGCACCTTCAGGGGCAGAGGCACTGACTTTAGACACTCACAACCACAAATCACACTGTTGTCTCCCACCTCCAACATCTAGGTTCCTAGAGGAGACCAGCTCGGCTACCTCACACATACGGTGTCCTGTATATACACGGACCTCCCAGCGGAGCCCTCACTTCCCCATGGGGTATGGCCTTAACACAGGAACCATAATCCTAGTCAAAAAAAAAAAAAATAATAGTAGCTACTTATTGAATACATATTGTACTTGATACTGCATTAAATTCTCACACATTTCCTCCATTTGATACCATTTATTGTAAAATGCACCATCATTAACTTGGCAGGGGAAAACCTACGGCACTAAACGTACGCATCAACTGTAGATACGTCCCTTATTACAGACACTGAAAAATGAAATAAAAATTTGAGGGAATCCTGCGTAATGCTCCATTTCATTCTCACATCAATCTTTGTGGTATAACCCCCAGTTTTTAAAATGAAGACTGAATTCTAAAGAAATTAAGTTACATGTCCAAGGTCACACAACGCTCTCAAGTGACTGAGCCTGACTTCCGAATGTTGCTACACCACTTTTTCAAAAGCCTCAACTTCAGGCAAGAGACAAATAGATTAGTATTTAAGGAGGGGATATGATCCCAGTTGTCGTATGCATGACCAAAACCATTTTCAAAGAGTACTGTTTTCCCTGTGTTTGTGCAAAGAAGTTGGTATTCAGACTTAACTGCCTCTTACTACTGCGGGTACTTCAGACCAGAAAAGGCAGTGATGCTGGCCTCGGTCTGATTTCTCACTCCTCTTGGAATGACATTGTGTGATCCTAAGGAAATGCACTGATACCAAAATAAAATACGTCAGTAAATGTCTTTTAAGCATGACACAGTTTGTTTTAATAAGCTAAAAAGAGCTGGACGGAAGAAATAGACCTCACCGTTAAGACCAGGAGGCTCTGGCAATACTGTGTTTTAAGCCTCTCAAGTTTCAACAGAGCAGCGCTTTTTTAACAATGCTGTTCTCAAAAAGGCTTAGTTATCACTAACCAGAACTGCAGGGAGCACACAGGCAGAGTGCTGACGAAGGAGGTCAAAAGATCTTGGATTCTAGTTCTGGCTCTGCCGAGGACTGGTTCTTGCAATGCTGGCTCAGATTCAACTTCCCTGGGACTATCTCCTCATGGCAATAAAGGGATAATATTACCAATCCTAACTGCTTCACAGGGTTGGTATGAAGGTCAAATGTGAACCTTTAAAAACTAACAGGAGGGACTTCCCTTGTGGCGCAGTTGTTAAGAATCTGCCTGCCAATTCAGGGGACACAGGTTTGAGCCCTGGTCCGGGAACATTCTCACTGCCAAGGAGCAACTAAGACCATGCGCCACAACTACTGAGCCCATATGCCACAACTACTGAAGCCCGTGCGCCTAGAGCCCATGCTCCTCAACGAGAAGCCACTGCAGTGAGAGGCCCACGCACCACAATGAAGAGTAGCCCCCGCTCACCACAACTAGAGAAACCCTGCGCGCAGCAGTGAAGACCCAACGCAGCCATAAATAAATAAATAAACTTATAAAAGCTATCAGGAGGCACTGATATGTGAAATAAATACATGGGGCCAACATTATCAAGGCAGTCTTCACTGGTGTGACAGCTTTTAAAGAAACCCCAATAGGTTCTCTCTCATTTTATGTTTTAAAAGATTAAACAAATTCTCGTGCTATTTTTCTTCAAATATATGCCAACTTTTGGACTATGGTTCAGTCTATAGTATCTACTTGCTGCTCACCTATCCCAAACTAACTAGATAAGCCACACTCTTCTTGCCCCTGCCTGGAACCCGTTTCCCTCTCCCACCTGTGTCGGGAAAACTCCTACTCAGACTCTGAGTGGCAGATTAAAGACCATCTTCTGGAAAATATTCCTTGATTCCCTCACTCCCAAAACTGTGCATGTGCTCCCACGGCTGTCAAACCGCCTCATGTCCCACCATCTCTGCTTCTCCTAGATTACCAGTTCCATGACTGCAGGGGCCAGCTCTGCCTTGTTAAATCACCAATTACACGCTGCCTGCCACACAGAGGCAACCAATCAACATTTGCTGGTACAGTTTTCAGCCTCCGAACTCAGAATACGAAAACGAATTCCCAATTTTTAGAGCATTAGAGACTTTCTAAATACTGTAGCTTCTTTGAATTATAAGCCAACATCTTAATTAACAAACTACACAGAAATAAACGTACGAGGGACAAAAAGGAAATTGTTTTGCATTGTTTTCTCCTTCAAAACATTAAGATTACTCTTAGAAACTATTTTTCACGTATCAGATTGGCAAAACAAAAAAAGAAAGACGGACAATTCTGTGTCTATGAGATAGATGTGGGGAAACAGGCGCTCAAATACCGTGGTTGGTGGGAGGGTAAAACAGCACAATCTCTGAAGATAGCAATTTGGCAAGAGCCACCAAATTCTATTTTCTCATGCTCTGACCCAGCAATTTTACCTCTAGCACCAGCTCCTACATGTACAAAAAGATATATGCACAAAGTTATTCACTTTAGCCTAGTCTCCAAATAGTAAGGTACTGGAAAAAATCTAAACTCCCATCTAGAGGCAATTGGCTAAGAAAACTGTGTTACATGCCCCTTAGGCAGAAATACTATGCAGCCATGACAAAGAATGAGGGCACTCTTCATGCACTGATTTGGGTAATCTCCAACCTATACTGTTAAGGGGGAGGGAAAAAACCAGGTGCAACACATGCCAGGATTTGAAATGAAGAGGTGACGTCAGAAGAGAATATATATGTTGAGTTACTTATTATGCATAAAATACCATTGGGAATAACACAAGAAATCTATAACATTAATTACTTCTAGAAACGAAAACTAAGTGGCTGGAGGGCTAGAGTAATGGGAAGATTTTCACTGTATATCTTTTAAAATTCTGCATTATGAAGTATATTATGTATTTATAAAGGAAAACACAAAAATTAGGTTGAGATTTTAAAAATTAAGGATAAAAATTTTTACTCAAAAGTACAGCCAAAGGTCTCTGCCACATTTGTGTTTACTCTCTATTAGCATTCTTCTATGTAACTTTCCTTCTCCCAAACACACGTCTATATGAATCTGTCCACAGCTTCCTCCTCGGAGCTCTGGGCTTGCCTCATGTAACACTCAGCACACTGAACTGTTCCTAGATTTACAGTCAGTCTTCCTGTGAGGTGCTCCTGGGAAAACCTAGGACTTGGTGTCTGGCCCAGTATTTGCTGGCTAGTTCACTCTTGTTTCCCAAACTAGAATGCTACAAAGCCCTTGAAAGAGATGTATTTGGGGTGGGGGTGGGTTCTCTCTCTTTTTTTTAATCAGTCATGCTCAAATACTGGGCAGATATATTTGAAATAGACAAAGTCTCATAGGATTGTTGTGAGGAAGAAATAAGACAACGCACGTTAAAGCTAATGCCGCACAAATAAACTTAAGCACTTATCATGAAGATGCAATAATCAGCACTTCCCAGAGACAGATTAGAGGAGGAAACCAAAAGGCCTGCCTGAGCAAGGTTCTGGCATAAAATCAATTTTATTCTGTGAATACAAAGTAAATTACCTAAATAGCTAGGCCTATTCCAAGAACTCGCTCATACTGCTTGGGTATGCCTACTCGGGCTGAAAAAGGCACAAGGTTCTAACAGTATTACTTCTTCAGAAGTGTCATGCCCTTTGGGCAACTATCTAAACGTCTACTTCCACACCCAGTATTTTAGGTAAGAATTTTTTAAATCCCTGGGCAGATTTATGGACACACTTATAGTACAAAAAGAAAAAAAAGGAAAGCTATAGATTGTTAATATGGAAGGAAGGATAATGGGTCAGAAAACAGAGACTAAGATACCCTTAACAGTTTTCCTAAAGATGAATAGTATTATAATGCAAACCAATTTTAACCGTCAAACTCTCCCTTCAACAAATTAAACACCCTGAATCTCTACTCAAATATTTTCAGATAATGGCAGGGTTTGGGGTAGTATTTTTTTTTTTTTTTTTTTTTTAGGTGATAAGCTTCAATATGTAGCAAAGAATTACGTGTTCCCTGGAAGCCTCTTTTTAATGCCAAACTGGTCTGCCAGGCATGGAGGCTACCACAATTAATGTTATGCTAACTGCAGAAATCTCTATAGTTCTCCAAGTAAATGTTTCAAGGAGAAGAGGAAAGAGATTGATGAAGGACAAGATTATTTTAAATGATGAGGAATCTACAGGTCACCTACAGCTATCGTCCAACAAAAATTTACTGTGGAAAGACCAAGCAATTCTACTCATGTTGGAGGAACTAGAAAAGGGGCAGCAGTCTGGAAACATGGGTGTCACAAACACTGGCTGTCCTTTCCTGGAAGTCTTCCTTCACCTTGACTCTGTACCCACCTTCAACTCTGAATGGTAACCCATGGTGCTCTAATCTGTCTCCCCCGGAACGGTTTCCTACAGGCAGGGATTGGCTTTATTCATCCCAGTATCTCCCAGGGCCTTAGCATAATTCTGGACTAACACAGATATGCAAGTAATATTTGTCAAATGAATGAACCTGATCTTGCCATCTCATGGCATCTCCGACAGAATTAACAAACATGAGCTAGCCAAAAAGTAATTATGGAATATTTTATAGTGAATTCTCCATTTTTTCCTGTATACTGGAAGCAATGTGTGTTTGCTCAAATCCGCAAAACTCTACGCAACTTCACAGAACAAGGCTGTTTTGTTTTTTAAGATACAGAAATCCTCAACTGAAAAAAAAAAAAAAATGAAATTCTATCACCACCATCAGCTCAATGAGATGTTTTTCTCCCAAGGAGTAGTTGCCTAAGTGCAATTTGAGGATGTGAGTTTCTCAGAGAGCAGTTTCTGATGTGACAGTAACATCAGATCATGATTGTTGGGGGAGAGGTACATTGGGCATGCTTGGGTGAGGTAAAGGAAGGGTGTATCTCCTTGAGACTGGAGATCAAGAAATATTCCAGGATAAATGCAGAAACAGAATGCTGGAAGCTTGGAAGATGTGCTAGCACCCCAATTCACTTATTAAATGAGAGCTAACACACACAAATGCTTATAAAGTTCACCTTTAGGTAAACTCCTCTATAAGCGAACTATGTTATCTCCCTGCCTTTCACCAGCTAGAGCAAAAACAGGCTAAAAAACGAAAAGAAAAAAAAGACCCTAAATATCATTACTGAAACTTATAAACCCTTACAGGAAGAAGTATTTTGAACTATATGTACTTTAAAGATTAATGTAACTAGAGAGTTTATTGTTCCTTTCCAGTTACTTTGATTTTACCAGTGAAGCAATTTGCTTTAGTGTCATAAAGAATTTATTTTTCTAAAGTATATAAAATTTACAAAAGCTCATAATTTGTATTAACTGAACTACTTAAAATATTCTGGAAATTCTGTTTTGATCTCTATTAAAAGAGGGCATCTTTTAATCACGAAACCTAGGATCTAGTTCTTAAGATCTGGTTTAAATAAATAAAAATAGGAGCCATGAGTAGCTGTTTCCCACATATATAATTATAACACTTACTTTATATAAATATACAAATGAATATTAGGGGAGTAATAAAAGTGCTGGTTTCATTTATTGTATTACTATACTTCCTGAGATCACATGAGTATATAAATTTTAATATATTTGTAAGGCTTCTACAGAGTCACATGAAATAGTTTTTATTTTAAAAAATACTATTTAGGGACTTCCCTGGTGGCACAGTGGTTAAGAATCCGCCTGCCAATGCAGTGGATACGGGTTCGAGTCCTGGTCCAGGAAGATCCCACATGCTGCGGAGCAACTGAGCCCGTGCGCCACAACTACTGAGCCTGTGCTCTAGAGCCGCGAGCCACAACTACTGAAGCCCACGCGCCTAGAGCCCGTGCTCCGCAACAAGAGAAGCCACCCCAGTGAGAAGACCGTGCACTGCAATGAAGAGTAGCCCCCGCTCGCCGCAACTAGAGAAAGCCTGCGCACAGCAACGAAGACCCAACACAGACAATAAATAAATAAATAAATTTACAGGTGGGGAGAAAACTGAAACACTAAAAAAAAAAAAAAATACTATTTATGTTGCTGCATTATACGCAGAAATGTTTTCAGTAAATATTCTTTATGACAATATGTCAAACAGCTTCTTGGTGTAAAAGTGAAAAGGGGTGGGGTGTAACTGAGATAGGTTTAAACAGACTTAAAAACAAAGTACCTGGATGAAAAACAAATGCAGAAAACTTACCATTGTTTGAGAGTAAATATATCTAATCTCAGTTATTCACCAACTTTCTAACTTTTGACTGTGAACTATTACCATTCACAGTGTAATGAGGAATCAGAAATCCCCAGTGTTTTAAGACTTGAAAACACTGTGCCTTTGACGGAAGATCACATGAGACCCCACGAAGCCCATTGTGGGCATAGCAACCATGAATTAAGATTTAGTAAGACTGGCTAAAAAGCACTGCTTTAAAAAAAGAAAAAGACATCACAAAGAACAAGTCTAGACAGTGGTTCCATTCCAGTGATAATAAACTGACAAGTTCTTTCAAATGGTCCAAATTACATGACCTAACTCCCCTTCCGTAACCAATTCTACTCACTAAAACAACTTCTAAGGTTTTTTTTTTTTTTAAGAGGAATTAAATTTTGATTTTTGAGTGGGTACATTGATTTGCAAAGCACAAGCAGTCTTTCAATTAAAATATACCACTGCAGGGAGGGTGTTAAACTGAAGTGTGATGGTGTTTTGTGACCATGCTTACTCCGTTCCCATCCTACTCTGTTCTCTCCCCACCTCACACACACAGACGCACACAAACACACACAACACGCACACACAAGTACTCTCTCACAAATCATATTAAGGGATGGTTCTGAGTCTAAAACAACACTACTAAATTACTTTGTCAACCATGACAGGATTTATAGGTGCATAAACCTGTATTACTGCTCCTTTTTGAGTGTATGTGTCTATCAAATTTAAGTGGCAAACAATGTTCGGGAACCATGTCTAATTCTGTGTTTCATAGGGTGCCTGGACATTTTTTTTTTTAATAGCTAGGCATAAGTGAAGACTACAGAGACACCAGGAGGAAGGAAAAAAAAAAACTTTCCATCGGTTTCTGGATGAGGTTGAAAGAAACTGAAGTCATATGAATAAGATAAGCCATTTAATCCACGCTTTGTCTGAAAGGACATAAAGATTTTTATCCTGGACTTATTCCAGTGGTAATCTCAACAGTTCCTCTGGGCTAGGTGTTGGTTGTCTGTCTCCTGGCATCATGATTTTTAAAAACAAAAAACAGAGCCCAGAGGGAAAAAAAGGAAAGAAAATTACTGAAGCAGTAGGCAAGAGGCAGTATATACTCTGAGGAAACAATCTGAGCTTCAAACTGCCCTGGGGATTACTGATACTATAATAAACACAGAGGAGAGAAGGCAAATAAAGATGGCCTTGCCCTTCATATCTTAATTCTGAATAAGTAAATTCCTTTTTTTTTTTTTTTTTTGGTCTTTAATATTGGGTAACAAACAGATTACTTGCCAGGATCTAGAAAAAGGGCCAAAGATCATTCGAGAAAGTATAATTATTTAATATAACATTATGGTGGTTATAAATCACTTATTTAATATCAAAGAGCACCTAAATTTAAGAGACTATTTTGCTTTTCTATAATTTATTAAAAACCAGATTCTTTACAAAGAAAAAGAAACCTCACTAATGCCACCGAACCGCAAGTAGATTTAATAATCTTTTCTTTTTCCTGCATTATCTTTGTATGTAAGTTTGGTCTGAAAGTATAAACAAATTGCATGAGACTTCTAGGAAAGCTCATCTCATAAAGTGATTTACTGAACTGGCAAAAGTGAAAATATGTTTAATAACAAAGTTTTAAATAAACAGTCACTCAACAAGTGCCAGTATTTTTTAAAAATAAATACAAGGGACAGGCCAGATAAATATACATAAAAGAATTATTCTTGTATTTATTTTAAATAGGTATTTAATCTGTGCCAAGGAGAAAATTTCCTTTGCTTGTAAAATAAATGTGCTCTAGTACCTGCTGAATTTAAAAGCATTAAGCATTCGTAGTACATCTACCATAATTCTATCACATCTTACACAGACCACCATTCTAAAAGTTACAGTAGGAAACAATACGTTTATACTCATTTTGAAAACACGTAGCAGTCAGTGACTCTCCGTCCATCTTTCTCCATCTCAATATACTTCTCTCGAAGTCCTTCTGACTCTCTCTCATCCCCTCACACACACACATGCAATGAAGTTTTAAAAGTACTCTTTTGACTTTAATCCGGAGCCCTTAAACCAAGACTCCAACTTTTTGAGTGTTTTAAGGCACAGTATAACTCAACCACATTTGTCCTAACTCCCAATATTCTTGCATTTACTGTCGTTCCTATGTTCTCCTTTTCCTTCTACACTTTCTAGAATGCAGAATCTAGGTGCCAGAGAAGAGAGAATACGAAAAATAGGCCATCATTCTGATAGGAACAACAAAAGCAACTCCTCTTGAAAATTGCCTTTAAGGGACAGGAGGACCAATCCAGCAGAGGTAAATTATATCTCAGTTGTACATCAATCCAACTGTGGCCCTCCTGACTATTCCACACACCTGGCCCATGCCCCGCCAGGGAAAAGGCTCCTGGAACCTACTTAACTTTTTCCCTGACATTATCATAATCACATTGTCAGTTTGGGGAAAGGGGAGGGGCACGGGCCAATTACAAAAATCCTTTGAACAAGTTCTTTAATTGGTATACAGCCAGCCAAATGCTCTGTTATAATAAGTAGTATTATTAATATCGTCACGATAATGCTGTCTACCAAGTAGCATTAAATGAACCTGAAAAGTTTTAGATTGGCCTCTGAGCAGGTAAGTCTTAATCTGTTTTTCTCTCTCTTTTAGGTAAAACTTTTAAGAAGCATCTCAATGTCAGAAAATCATCTCCTTAGTAAGGTTCTCTCAAAAGCTTTTTGTAGGACAAATAAAACAGTTTCTTCTAACTAGAACACGGTCTTTAAAAACAAAAACAAGAACTTGTGAGGAACATAAATCACTGGAAAACTCTCTTGCTTCCTAAGTCTGAGTGTAACAGATCTCCAACTCGTTTTATGACATAGTTCCTACTTTGAAAAGCCAAAAGGCATAACCTAAATTTAAATCAATCAATGAAGAGTTTGCGCTATAACAACCTGAGGGTTCTCCCTGCTTTCTCATTACTTCTGCCCAATTTCTGAGCTCTCTTGCCGATGGAAGATACACTACTGCTTAACCTTAAACAAATTCTATTTTTTGAGGGGGGAAAAATATGTAAACACTGTCATGTTCTCTAATTAGCCTTTCATCACATAAATTTACACCCCAGATAGATACGGACTATGTGACCACAAACTGTGCTGAATAAATTAATGAGACCCATAAAGCTACAAGAACATTAAACATTAAAATTTATCTACTACACCTGCTTGCACTGAAGTAAGAACACTTCTAAATATTCCTAGACTAGTAGAAATCAATACGACATGTGTTAAAACTTGGGTAGGTGCTCCACAATCTTTTATATTTGACATAAATTCTATTTGTCTGCCAAAAAACAAAAAAAAAGCAATAAAAGCCAAAAGGGATTGGGGGGGGCGGGGGGGGGGGTGGAGAGAGGGAGAAGGAGAGAGAGAGAGAGAGAGAGAGAGAGAAGGGCAGGGGGGAATGCACACCTGTATACAAACATATTTAAGCTTTTATGCTGCCAATATCTTCGATCTGTACCTTTACTTTGGGAAGACAAAAGAAACCATCAATGTTTGCCAAGTGATCCAGAAGTTCAAGACCAGAGTTTGAAAGAGGGACAAAATATCTGACTGGTAAGGAATTGCTTATTTTAAAATGTTTTTAATTTCTTTAAAATGCACTGCCAAAAATGTGCTGTGATTTGCGATAGATAGAAAACTAGATTATACTTTCTCTGCTCTTACTCCATTATTTCATTATAAACAGACAGAGAGGGAGAGAACGGAAAATCCATAATCCAAACCAACAACCAGTGCAAATCTCAAGAGATATTCCAAGTCTCTAGGGGCAGCCAAAAGGAAAAAAAAAGCCTCTCCACACCACCTGTCTGTTACCTATCAAGTGTACACGAAGGGAGGGGACATGGGAGGGCTGAATGCCTGTGGCTAGAAAGCTTATTTACCTTGTTCGTAAGGTCAGGCACACAGCAGCACTCAACTAGAGTTTATTCAGACCCTTCCCTTCTTTGATGTTAGCCCCTAACAGAGGAGGCAAAAGAGAAAACAAGGAGGGAAGGAGGGAGAGAGGAAAGAAGGGAAGTGGGGAAGGGAGGAAGCAGAAGGGTGGGGGGGGGGAGAGAAAGAGGGGGAGAAAGAGAGGTTTTCCTTTGAGGCCTCAGTCTTCCCCACCTGAACCTCAGGCTTGCACTCGCTGGTACTTACTGTGGGGCAGCTGTGCACTGGGGCACTTACCTCCGTGAACATGTCTTACTGCCTTCCTACATGGCAAAAAGGCTTTCCTGTTTCCATACATCCCCTTGCCAGCCCTAATCGGTGCCACTGGGTCACTTCATTTTGTGCTGGCAGCTGCAATGGCGGCCCTGACAGGAAAGAACTTTTCATCTCTTCCCTTGTACTGAACCATAAGCAGCAGCGAGTGCTCCCAGACACAACTCCCCTGGCTCTGCTCCTAAAAATGCTCTCTCAAGTACACCGTTGCTTAGCAATATTTGCCTTCCCCCTGTACATTTGAAATTGGCAACATCTGTCCCTTTGGCAGTTTTGACTTGTGCAAAGCACCATGCTCATAGTTTAAAAACACACACGGCTTTATGAAATGGGCAATCCTCCACTCTTCCCATCTCCCCGAAAAACCAGGGATGTGGAAACCCCCCCAAATGGCTTAATCTTCACTTAGCTTTTAAAGGTCGATATAACCATCTACAGGATTCAGAATACTGAAGCCAGTAGGAGTTCCTATTAAACCCCACCTGATAAGTAATGTTGTCTGTACAATTACACGTGAGGATGTGTCTGAACTAAAAATCCCATTTAGTTTAAAATTTTCTATGTAACATTTTCTATCACAAAGTATTATGTGTAAATATTTATTAGTAAAATAAGATACAAAGGCAATTTATTCACAGAGTAGGCACGGTAACTTTCATGCTCACATTATAGCCCAACCTCATAAACAAAAATACAGACACACACACACACAGACATGGATCCATGGCAAAGGAACCTAAGAAGTCTAGAGAACAAAAATTCATTTAAGTAATTCCAACATCATGAATTTCAAAACAAATGATCTTAAGTTTCCTAAGTTTTTTATGCATCCCTCAACATAGCCATCTCGGTAATTTACTGAGGTTACTCATTAACACTAAAAGTAGTTCATAATACTGTAATTTTATACATAGGAAAAAAACTTAATAAAAATAAAACTTTTATAGGTAGTATATATGTTCTACATGTAATTTTACTTTATATCTAGCACACTGACAGGAAATAAAAGTCAAAATATTAAAAGGCATAAGAGTCAACTAAGAATTGAACCACGTTCTGTGCATTCAAACTTGGGCATGTAGATATTTTTGTTCCTTTGAACAAATCAGGCTACAGTTTTCTTTTTGGCCAAACCAATCCTGACGTATTAGAAACACATGTTTTCAAAAACCTTTTATAGGAACCGAGTTCCAGCTACAAAGGGCAAGCTGACCTATTGCTCTCATCAAGTCTCTACTCGGAGCTGACAGAAGCAGAAAAGCCTGGGTGATACCAATGGCCACTAGAAATACATCCAAAAGGTCCTTGACTAGAGTTAACAATAGCCCTAAAATTCCATAACGTGCGTGGATTCATAATCCTGCTTTAGCCGCAAACATGAACTCAACACCCTGGAACACACTTCTCACCATAGCTCATCACTAGCTACTTGCCCAGTTACGTACAATAATTCCTGTGAAGTCAAGCTTTTTATTGCAGCTTATTGGTGAACTCCATGCAGTCTTTGCAAATTGGGGAATTCTCAAAAACCTCAGCTATTCCTCCAAGTCATCCTCAGTGGTTCTGGCCTTGCAGGGTAGTACTTATGAGCAAGGTTCTGAGCTGGACACACCAGCTTCCAGACTTGGCTCTGCCAGGGACCAACTATGAAGCTCACTGCATGGAAACAGCTTAAGCACAGTGCCTGATATACAGTACATTCTCAATAAAATACAGACATCATTTTTATTCAAATATTAATCTTACCATGACACAAACACCTCAGTCTTTTTTTCCTTTCTTTCATTCTACTAAACTTCCCCACTTCTCCAACCCATCACACAAACACAACTATTATTTAATGAACATCTAGGAAAACTTCCACTGGAAAGGGGAAAAGAATGCTAAAGGAATGAATGACAACAAATTTTATATCTTTTGGTAACTATATAGTACAATCCTTGCTTGCACCTCTCTCTGATTTATCTTTTTTGTTTGTCTGTTTTTTGTTGTTTTTTTGATTTACCTTTAAACAGCGAAAGAAGCCATCACCTATTGGACACCTGTGTCTGCAATATGTATTTAATAAATTCTGAATTAATGTGGGAAATGTGGGAAATTAATGTGGGATGATTTGTAGAGACTGGACCCTGGGCCCGGGGACTAGGGGATGGTGGGAGCCAGGGCAGAGGCTGTGGTGCTGTCCAACAGGCAAGTGCTGATAAGCCTTGAGGGCTTGCTTGAGACTGCCCTCATGTCGAGCCACCTATGGAACAAGGAGAAAGTGCAAAAAAGCTTCCCTTGAGACGAGTTCCAGGCCCAAGAGGAGAAAGCAAGAACTGGCCATTTAGCACTGCCCTTCTACATGACTGTCCCTTTATGGGGCAATGATGGGCCATTAGAAAGCCAAACCCTGGGGTTTGTTTAATCAACTACTAGAGCATTATTGAGAATGTCTCCATTCTGAGGCTTCTGGCATGAGACCTGCTCTTAAGGATGAATGCCACGATCTATCCCACAGTGCCAATCAATAAATAATTATTAGGTCTGAAAGCAAGGGAAGTAAAACACAGGCTGTAATGCTCTTATAAAAATCAGCTATATCTTCATTACCATGCAGTGATGGTTCTACCCTATTCTGATATTCTGAAGAAAATCTATGGCCCCTGTACTATTTTTACTCCTGAAAATATTCAGAGTTGAGCCCATTCTCCTTCAAATCCTACATACCTAAGAACTTGCAGGACAACCTGCTGGCATAGTCAGGAATACATGTCACACAGTATTATCATAAAAGCCTTCTAAAGGATACTCCTCACTCAAAAATGTCTACAGTATGGCATTAGCAGCAGGAGTAGCAGTAACAGCTGTCAGTAGTAGAAACATTTATTAAGCACCAGTTGGATGGAGGGGGTGGAGGAAGGGGGCAAGAAAATAATGAACAAAACTCAGTTCTGAACTGAGGAAAGTTTTTCAAGCATGAAAAGCCCCTTCATTGGCGAAGGCAAAGAAATGTTTTAAGTCACGTCGAGGCATCAAGCTTATTTTTCTTCTGTGACATTGCCCCATCTCTAACTGAACTTCCTAATTCTCTCCTCCATGACTCAAAGTCTAGTCTAAAACAGTTTTACCCAAACTTCAGTCAATTCCACACTATCCTGACAGTGATACCATATTGCAATACTACCTGTACTGTTTTCTTTAAATCAACTTACTATCAACTCACTTTTTTACTTGGCCTGATCCTAAGTAACAATATTTATGAAATCCTGGGTTTGATATGCTGGTGTATATATGTTTTCTAACTCGCACTAAGATACATAAAGATTGGTGCCCATATACTCTTTTGGAAGTTCATGTACTAATCAATGCTATTTAAGCCAAACGCTGAATGGAACGTCTTGGGACATCTTGTTGATGTTTTTTAGTAAAGCTGTAGTGATTCCCCTACCTTGTAAAATCATCCTACTTTATTCGCTTACACAAGTGTTGTCCATCCTTCACAAATTACATGAGAATACACCTACTCATGCCTTTCCTTACTGGATCTGTCACCCAGAACACAAAATTAAGATGTGCAATTCAGTACAATAATCTTTTTTCCATATGTTTCCTGATGCCCAAATACAACTGAAAGCCCCCTATGGTTCTCACAACAACTAGTACAATTCTGGAATCCTGAAAATGCAGCAGGTACTCAATACTTTATTAGTGGCACAAAGTATTTATTCAAGTCTCTTATTTTAAAAAGCGTTATAGGGCTTCCTTGGTGGCGCAGTGGTTAAGAATCCGCCTGCCAATGCAGGGGACACGGGTTCGAGCCCTGGTCCGGGAAGATCCCACATGCCGCGGAGCAACTAAGCCCGTGCGCCACAACTACTGAGCCTGCGCTCTAGAGCCCGCAAGCCACAACTACTGAGCCCACGTGCCACAACTACTGAAGCCCGTGCGCCTAGAGCCGGTGCTCTGCAACAAGAGAAGCCACCGCAGTGAGAAGCCCGCGCACCGCAACGAAGAGTAGCCCCCGCTCGCCGCAACTAGAGGAAGCCCGCGCACAGCAACAAAGACCCAGTGCAGCCAAAAATAAATAAATAAAATAAATAAATTTAAAAAAAAAAGCGTTATATTTTTAAACATGAATAAAATTAAACCCATGATATAGAATTTCATTACTTCACCAAAACAGCTGAGAGAAACACCATCAAACCAACCCAAACCATTAGGATACTTCTTAAGACCCTGGTGACTCCTAAACATAGTTGTAAAGTCAATAAAGATAACCTGAAGATGGGTAATGTACACTTTTCCCACAGTGTGAAATTTGCTTTTACTGTCAAGGGAAGGTGGGATATCTCAGTCTACTATATGCTAGGCAAATATATCCCATTTCATTTTCACAACAGCCCGGTGGTTCAGGTAGAAATGTCCCGCTTAACGGTGGAAGAAAATGAGCCCAAGTATTCTGACTCCAGCTATTCATTAGAAACATTACCTCCCACTTAATATTTCCTTAAAGCCTTAATATTCAAAACTTTTCAGCTACCTAAACTTCAGATCCTAAGCCAAGGCAAAGAAATATATCCACTACATTTACTCAGACATTTAGTGTTAAAATAACTATAATGATGTGATACAGAATCTGTTTATTAAATGTTTACTATATGCCAATCACTGATCTAAGGGTTTCACAAACATTTTCTTATTTAAGCCTGACAACTACTTTAAGAAAAGGTTCTATTATTGTTTCTATTTTAAAGATAAGAAACTGAGGCTCAAGCAGTAATTTTTAATAGTTAAATAATTTGCCTGTGGTCTAACAGCTAATTCAAGGTAAAGACAAGATTCAAACCCAAATCTTCCTTAATCCAAAATCCACGCTCTTGGAACCTCCCTGGTGGTCCAGTGACTAACACTCTGCGCTCCCAATGCAGGGGGCCCGGGTTTGATCTCTGGTCAAGGAACTAGATCCCACAAGCCACAGCTAAAAGATCCCACAAGCCTCAACTAAAAGATCCCGCATGCCGCAACGAAGATCCAACGCAGCCAAATAAATAAATATCAAAACAACAACAACAAAATCCGTGCTCTTAACTACTAACTATAATGCCTAAAAGTCCCATCTAATCAGTGCTCCACCCCACCTCCCCAAAATCTTCAAGTATATCTTCCTACCCTCCAACAACATCCAGAGCTTTTAGCATTCTGTGGATTACATGTTCTATTATATACTTATTATTCATCCCTAGTTATAAAATTATTAAGACATCAAAATTCTCAGCAATGTTATTGCTAGGAGTAAAAATGACATCCAACAAAAAAGAATAGTTTGGAAATTCTCCAAAAACAGTCACACCCCAGTTCTTAACAGTACCTTATACTAATTAAGTATACTTGTACAAGTATAGAAAATTACACCCTATAGAACCTGTACACTATAGAAACTTAAACATGAGTTGTCTATATAACTACAGGATCCCTACTGCTAAGACCAGCTCCTTGGTGGCGAGGGGGGCGGGGGGGGGTGGTGGTGAGGGAGTCTCTGGAGTCCCCACAGAAGCCAGAGCTATTGTGTCCACCCTCCCTGTTGCAACCAATAAAAGCCGTTCACAATATAAAGACAAAAGCATATATATGTTGCTAAGATCAAAGGAAGGAAAGCAGCTCTTGTTTGCTGAATGGGTGTTGAAAACCAACTTCCTATTAGTCACTATAAAAACAAGAAAAGTAATTTAGAATAAAAGGTACTAAAGGATATGCTAATAGACTTGGTATAGGAAACAGCATCACAGTTCAATTGCTAGAATTCAAACTCTTTTTTAAAAAAGAACCATAATATTTTAGAGTAGAAAAGAGCATAATGACTATCCACTCCCTTGTCACACACAGAAAAAAAAAACTAACCGAGCACATTTCTACTTGGTGACAAGGAGGATAAGAATCCATGTTCCACTGTTTCTGGTAGCGGCAAAAACCTTTAAAAAAAAAATGTTAAAAAGGTGGGGGGAGTTATCAAGTAGGCTAACGTTGTGGGGTTTTTTCTTTAACTAAAATATGAACAAGTGTCTAAATCACACACTTAAAGGTTTATAGGAAAACATCTTCACATTTGGAAACAAGAGCAAAAAAGATAAAGAAACCAAGTAGGACCTACTTTATATAATTTCATTTAAAGTTTGAAAATCAACCCCTTTTTAGTTTAACTAGATACCATTAAACATGCTGCAGTATAAACCTTTCTGAAAAGATATGTCTTTTGCACGTCTGGGTTCTCATCTCTTGGATTTGCCCAGAGCGAGGCATAATCACAAGGACAGAGAGATTCTGTACTTCTCAGGGAGAGAGCACCAACACTCACAGGGCTCAGGCAGGTGACAGGAGGGGCGCAGGAGGGCTGGGGCAAGCCAGCTGCTGTTCTTCAGGAATACAAGTCCTATGTTGCCAATGCTTCCAGCATTTTAAGAAAAAAAAGAATCAAAATCCAGATTTCAGTGTGAAATCTACTAATTTTCAGATGCTGCAACTAAATCAACACACCGTACAAGACACCTCCGCGTGAGCGCCCTCCAGCACTGACTTTAAAGCTTCCTTCTCTGCCAAAGGAGGGAACAAGAGATTGGAAAACACACCCATTTTGAAGAGAAGGGTCTCTTTTTATGCTGAACATAGCCCCACATACAGAATGAACATCTTCAGTTCCTTCCAAGAGATGGTGAAAAGTATGCCTGCCTGAGGGAACAAAGCATGAGGCAGCCTCACTGCTGACCTGGGATGGTCTCCTCTTTGCTGCACGGGCTCCTGCCAAAGCCTGGGATTGGCAGCAGCAGCCTGACAGATCGCGAGAAACATGAACCAAAGAAGCAAAACAAACCACAGTGTAGTTATTTTATATGACTTGCACGGAATAAATCTGTGAACTATAGGTGAGTCATAACATAATAAAGGACTCAATTAGGTTCAGAACAACACCACCAGTGTTTTCCCTCGTCTTAGCAACTAATTCACTGGAATCTTGAGAGAACATAAGGGCCATAAAGGACCCTGGTGTCTCTGTTTTACCCTTTACTGCAAGATAATTAATCTTACCAGAAAATTAAACCCAGGCTGCCAGTTGGGCATTTTCAGGGTCAATAATTCTTAAGTTACTAGGATACCAATTAATGATACCCAAGTGGTCTAGAGGACTTAATGCCTCTACCCAAAATGGCTGGCTCATTCCCAAAAATGTGAATCACTCAATGGCAAAATATTTAAAATTGAGAATCCTTTGAGACTAACAGCAATTTTAATGTAAGTACCACTTATATATTTCTTTTTTCACATCTTTATTGGAGTATAATTGCTTTACAATGGTATGTTAGTTTCTGCTTTATAACAAAGTGAATCAGCTATATGTATACATATATCCCCATATCCCCTCTCTCTTGAGACTCCCTCCCACCCTCCCTATCCCACCCCTCTAGGTGATCACAAAGCACCGAGCTGATCTCCCTGTGCTATGCGGCTGCTTCCCACTAGTCATCCGTTTTACATTTGGTAGTGTACATATGTCAGTGCTACTCTCTCACTTCATCCCATATACTAAAGGAAATCTGGTGTCTTATTTACTACAGAGGAAAGCACCTATATACACGACAGATACATAAAAAATCATTACTTTCCAACTCTTATAGTACATAAAACCACCTGATTAATCTCTAAACTCAGTACTGAAAAGCACAGCAATTTAAGGCTGGAACTCTACTAAGAACACCTCGTAATCAGATTATGTTGCTTATTTTCAAATCCACACATAACAATACCTAAAATTACCTGGGAAATAAATAGGCTGAAAATGGTAAGTCAAACAATTCCTCTAAAAAATTATTATTATTATTATTATTTTATAAAGCCCTGGAGCTGTAGTTTGCAGACCCCTGTTCTTTTTTTTTTTTAATTTATTTAATTTATTTATTTATGGCTGTGTTGGGTCCTCGTTTCTGTGCGAGGGCTTTCTCTAGTTGTGGCAAGCGGGGGCCACTCTTCATCGCGGTGCGCGGGCCTTTCACCACCGCGGCCTCACTTTGTTGCGGACAGCAGGCTCCAGACGCGCAGGCTCAGTAACTGTGGCTCACAGGCCCAGCTGCTCTGCGGCATGTGGGATCTTCCCAGACCAGGGCTCGAACCCGTGTCCCCTGCATTGGCAGGCAGACTCTCAACCACTGCGCCACCAGGGAAGCCCCCAAAAAAAAAATTATTGAACTTAGTGGCTTCTTCCCATCTAAGTGTCCTAAAATAGAAAATTCAGTCTCACATCAAATAGTTTTCCCCCTCTGCTCCAACATTTATTAGGGGTTATCTTTCAGACTCCAGATCAAAGTGAACAAGGTAAGAACTCTCAAGCTAAGCACAGTGCAGGAAATAGCCCTGTTTTCCCCAGTCCTCACCTGTGCTAAACACAAAGGACAAACAAGCGTGTGAGACAAATGACCCCACCCTCAAAGTGTTTCCCACCTGGAGAAACACACAGAGGATGACGCCAAGGAGAAGTGCTGAGCCTGGAGGTGTGGGCACCAGGAGCACAGGGGAAAATCCTCGCTAAAGGGCCTGGGTGACAGCAGGGGGACTGGGAGGCACGGGCAGGATGGTCACAACCCAAGCCTGGAGAGACAAGTAAGAAAGCAACTGGAGATTCCTATCCTGAAGGCAAAGAAGAGGTACTGAAGGATCTTCAACTAGGATAACTTGATCCGGTTTTCATATAATAACTCTTGTGGAACCGTGTGGCAGACAGTTTGAAGAAAAAAAGGCAGGAAGACAGGTTAGAAGGAAGTTGTAAGAGTTCAAGAAAGTGACAAAAAGCTCAACCATAAAGGGGCAGTGAGGAATGGAGAAAAGGAGACACTTTCAATATTTACAAAGTAATCCCCACCCACAGGACTGGGTTGCCAAATGGATAAAGCAGAGAGCAGAGAGGAATTGAGACTCATGACCAGGAAGGAGGAGAATGTCTTGTGTGTGTGAAGAGGTCCAGGGGAGGCAGATATCATGAAATCCACTGCACACACGTTCAATCTGAGATGCCTCTGCAACATCAACAAGAAAAGCCCAGTGGACAACTGGATAAAAGGATGTAGAGCTCAGAAAACTTTCTGGAATTTCAGGCTAGAAAAATCAATTTGGCAGTCATCAGTATTTCAACAGTTGAAGCCTTAAGTGCAGATGAGATCACCAGGGATAGGCTGTAGAAGGAGAAAAGATGGTTGAGGGCAGACCCTGGGGAAGGGCGGGAGAGGCAGCCTCTGGAGGAGATTAAAGCATGTCCAAAGACGTAGAAGAAAGAGCAGAGGACAGAGAAGGGCAGTGTTTGCGGGGCTGGTGGTCAACGGTGTCAGATGCCATGAAGAGGTCAAGCAGGCTACGCTCAAGAGCACTCCTTGACCTGGGCATCAGGAGGAGTCCACCGGGGGTTGCGTGGTGGAGGGTGGAGGTGCAGGCTGGCCTGCAGTGGGTTCAGAGTGAATGGGAGGAGAGGAAGCAGGCACAGAGTGTTTACCTCTTAGGTCTCCAGACTTTTGGCTGTAAAGGGAACAAGAAAGAAGCAATTAGAGTAAGACACAGGAGTGAGGAAAGCTTTGTTTTGCCCTTTCAGCTAGGAAAGGCCTGGATGTAACTACAGATTGTTAGGAAAGAGCCAAGTGATGGGGGAAAGGTTTAAGGCAACCAAAAAGGGCGTGCAGGTGGATGGGAGAGTGGAAGAACACCTCCCTCTCAGAGATCAAAGGAAAGAGAGAACTGGTGGGCGCGGATATGGAATTTTTCTTTTTGAATCATCGTAGGTGGAAAGAACTGAGATTTCATACCTGGTGGCCACCGCCACTAAACGGCAGAAGCAAAGTTAAAGGCCTCAGAGCAAGCCACATGGCTGCCACCACCAAAAATGAGTTGGAATCATCTTCTCATTTGAATCATCTGTGCCACCCAACATTTGTATGATTTATCAGGTGCCGACACAAAGGCAAGGCCAGGAAGAAAAACGGCGCTCTTAACGCTTTAAATAAAAGTGTTACTCAAAGGGTCATGACTCCACAGAAAACACGCTGTGTGGCAGAAAGACTACTGGAACTAGAAGTTAAGGGTCCTGGTTTCGTGCCCCCAGCTCTGCCACTTATGAGCTTAAATCATTAAACTTCTTAGAGACTCAGTTCCATGGCATGTAAAATGGTGATTCGTGCCAACTGCCCTGTCTAACTCACGAGGTTGCTGTGACAATCAAGAGGAAACAAATAAGCAAGTGCTTTGGGAATTAAAAGGGGGGGGTGGGGGGAGAGGCAGTAAAGTATTTCTGAGAGCATAAGCTTTTGTAAAATGAAATATTTACACCAGGGGTTGCCAAACTATGGGAAGGCTGCTCTTCAGGGGTGAGCTGGATGCCCCTGTGCCATCAGGCAGGGATGGGAAGGACGGTTGGTGGTCCCTCACCTTGGCAAACCAGTTTTTAAAAGCTCAACAACCCCCAAGCAAATGCTTTCTTTCCCTAGGCTCATCATTTGTCTAACACTTGAAAATCAAATGTTTAGGGCTTTATTCACCTAGAACATCTTAACTGGGCATTCGTGATCCCTTTGATCTGATCCCACCCACATGCTCAAGGATACTCCAATACACAGGAGCCTGTTCCGGGTCTTCCTGTCTCCTCAGCAACTCTACCTGCTCATTTTGATAGCCGTACCTTGTTCCTTAAAGCCCAGCTCAAATTTTAACTCTAATCACTCCTACCACCACCTACTGAGCTCTTCCTATGTACCCAGTACTGTTTTAAGCACTTCATATGGATGACCCTGCATCCAGTAGCCCCACTGTACGGAAGGATAAACTGACAACACAGTGAGGTCAAGTTCCTTTGCCTCTACGAGATCTCCTTGAACCAAAGGCCCAGTTACCCCTACTAAATTTTGCACCGTTTCTTGCCTCTATGTCTTTTCTCTCAATCCTTTAGCCTGGAATGCACTTTTGTCAATACCCAAAGTGCTTCAAAAGTCAACTCTAAAAAAAATGAAAGGCAATATAATGTAGGTGTCATAGTTAAGGGCATGGATTGGAGCCAAACTACTTGGATATGGAGTCCAGATCCAGCACTTAAGGCCTGGATAAACTTGAACAAATGAATCTTTCTGCACCTCTGTAAATCTCTCAGTAAAACAGCCACAGTAACAGTGCTTACCACATGGAATGGCTGTGAGGATTAAGTTGATTCACATAAAGCATTTGGAACAGTTCCTATCACAAAGTGCACTAGAGAACAGTGTGAGCATTATATGACTATAATTAGTAGTTCCATATTACCTCTTCATACTGATTATACTTTGTATTTTTTACGCTATGTAATAAATGTACTGTCAAGTGTCTTTCTCTCCTATCAGCTCCCCTTTGTATCTAGTGGGTGTTCAAATACTGTTGACCAAAATGGCAGAAACCTAGAATGTAAAAAGTGAATCCTTCTATGACTAAATTTTTCCTGACAGGAAAGATTTTTTTTAACATTTTGTAAGAATGTCCAGATTATTTGGTAATAGGAAAAAAAAATTTTTTTCCCCAAATTAACATGTTCTCAGACATGAGGAGAAAAAAATGTTGGAAGTAACATAAACTCTAATTAAAGCATGAAATTCTATTAAAAATTTATTCTCTAAAATGCAATAGCAAACATTTGCTTTGGGGTAGAATATTTAAAAAATTGAGCTGCAAGGAAAAGAATCCATAAAGCCTGAGCTGGTAAGAATGAGTGCGGGGACTCTGAATAGCACAGAATACTTACTTCCTTTCTTAATTCATGTAGTGCAGTTCAAAGCTTCGATCTTGCCCAATATGAATTTTCGGAGTTCTATTTTTTTGTAAATTGGAACAAAAAAACCCTAAGGTAATTTATCTAAGGGACAGGGCTAGAAATAGGACCTCTAATTACTTAAATACTAAGGCCCCTAGATTAAAACATTAAACCTCAAAACCTTTCAGCCAAAGGGATTAAGGAGATTAGAATGGGCTTGACAAATTACCACAGGGTTAGGAGGATGGAAAAAAGCAGAGAAAAAGTAGGCCAAGCTTAAATAGGGAATAAAATGAAGTTCAAGAGAAATCTAATGGTGTGTGTGGCAGGGGGGAAAAATGGTCGACCTAGGGATTTCAACAATTAAAAAAGGAACAATATCAATGTAAAACTAACTGCTTAGGAAGTTCTTAGAAAATGTGAACATGCCGCAGAGTTAACCTTGGAAAATGATTTTCAAATAGACCTTGGCAAATGGAGAGGAGAAATCCATGGCCAAAAAAAAAAAAAAAAAAACTTGTTATGATAACATGAACCAGAATCCTCTCTTAAAAAGAATTCGGCTGAAGTATCTTATGCATATTGGCCACCCCCACCAAAACAGCCCAAATCAAAACCACTAACTCAGTCGTCAGCAGGACTCCCCTCAGAATATCTGGTTTTCTGTCCCTGAAGATTATCAGTTGGCTGAGAATAAAACACAATTAATCTAGAGAGGAGCTAAAATGACTCGGGTGGCACATGAGAGCCTGGGAGAGCGCACAGCCTGGAAAGATTCTGAAGCGGTGAATGTCTCCATTCTGGCAGAGGCACAGCATGAGGGACCCAGGGGGGATCCAATAACCCTCCACAAACATCTCAAGTGTGAAAACAACAAGGAGGAACAGGAATTTCTTATCCTGGTACCAAATGTACTTCTGGCGTTTTGAGAAGGAATGGAAAGTAAAACGTACAAGGAAAACAACTCCAATTAATACCACCCAAAAAGATGTTCCAGGTTCGATCGCAGGCTTTCTTCTTGCTTCTATAAACAATTCTGTTCTCTGCACTAACTCATTTCCAGCAATTTTTGGAGCTTTTCCAAAAATATTTTGCCTATATTACTTAAAATGTTTCCTTCAGAGTTTAAAGTGTTTCTTCAAACTCAAAAAAAATCGCCAGGATCAGGAAATTAAAGGTGGCAGCATCTACTCAGCTCTAGCTGGTGAAACTGAAAATCTGATTTTTCACCAGAATTCTCCAGTTTGTAAATATTGGCTCAGAGGGAGGAAAAAAAAAAGAAAGAACGAAAGAAAGAAAAAGAAAAAAGAAAAACACATTATACAAGCAAAACAAAATAGTCTGCACGTCCAGTCTAGCCCTCAGGCTGCCTGCAACTTTTGCTCTAAAACTTGTCAGTCATTTGCCACTATTTTTAAACTTCTATATTTAGATATTTTGGGGTCTAAAATTTAGCCATCCTCCAAGCAGATACAGGTTATTACTATTCATTGTTTCTTGTAGATAGGACGTATTCTGCTCCAGACACTCAACATCATCAGGGAATTGTGCACACAGAAAACCTTGCTATCATTTTCCTAACAAACATTTAAGTCACGTAGGTCTGCCCAAGTTACCTGAGCTCTAGCTCATGGAATCTAACTTAAATTTCCAATAAAGAACTACTGTAATAAAAACATTTTTAGAAAACTGAGTGAAGCTAGATAAGGTTGTATCAGAATCTTACTTTCCCCATGAGCTTGAAAATATTGGGGACCCAAAGGAAAAAAAAAAAAAAAAAACCATGAGCTGTAGAGGAAGAGTGTATGTAGTTCTGGGGGCCCTACTCCCTTATTTCTTCCCTGAGGCTTCTCTCATGTCCTGCTCAGGACAAGTAGTCCCATCAATTCAGGTGATCATTTTGTCTGAGGGCCCACAAGGGAGACTCCAGAACCAGCGGGAAGGGAGCCCTTCTCTAACTCCTTGTGGCCTGTTATCAGCTCTTCTGGAACAGTTTCATTTCCAGGCTCTAGAAGAAACCTCATGAGAATCAGCTACAGGTACTTGAGCCCACCTGTATACTTGCTGAATCAATCTCCTACGATGGGACCTGGGAAGTTTTATTTTTAACCATTTGTATTTTTAACAGGCTTCCCCCAGGTGATTCAGACTTGCCACCAAGTTTCAGAACGAATGCACAGAATGAATGCACAAATTCCATTTGATCTACAGTACTGGGTTTAGAACCCAAGAAAAGTAGTTGTGGCACACGGGCTTAGTTGCTCCATGGCATGTGGGATCTTCCCGGACGAGGGGTCGAACCCATGTCCCCTGCATTGGCAGGCGGATTCTTAACCACTGAGCCACCAGGTAAGCCCCTACGTGTTTTTAAAACCTTAAAAAAATAGCCATTTTATTGCGTCTACAAACAGAAAATTAATGGTAAGTCTGTGAAACGTGAGATCTTACTAAACCAAATCTAAACGCTCGCCAGAGAGCACCAATATCCCTGTTTCCCAGACTTACTCCCCCTTCATTACAAGTTCTTTGCCCAGAGCCCTCCATCTGCCTGACCCCTCAGCTCCATCCTCCCATGCCACCAACACCACCCAGGGTCTCCAAGGCAGTAAGCACCACAGCTGCCACTGGCCTGAGAACCCTGATTAGAGGCCAGAGGGAGACATCATGTTAAAATGAAGGTTGACTGCAAACATAGGCTGAAGAGGAAACGTTTACATCTACTCAATTGTTGACAGCAGATGAAGAAAAGCCAAGAAAACGCCATTCTCTTACCACATCTATGGATGATTTTGTTCAACTGTCCACTCAGAAAATATGCAAGGACCGTCTAATGTGGTCCTATGTTTGAAATATGTATTAAATCTGAGGAGCTATAAGACCCTGGAGAAATCTCAACTCACCTTAACTTTTTTTCACCAGGAAAGCAAAAGGTTAACCGGGATCCTCTAACCTAAAAGGTCTACCAGAAAACCTGTTGGCTGAGTTTACATGGGTTCACTGTCTTAAGGCTGATGTTTGAAACTTTCTCTATGCACCTAGTAGCAAACAGTTCTCTAATTGTTTCACATGTGTAGGCTGATCTCCAGGCTACACTGTCATCTCTCTGAGGCAGGGACCAGTACTTCTTTGGCATCCCACCCTGTGCTTATACATATGGTTGGGTATTTGGTAGACAATGCAAATATTTGCCAATTGGTCTTAGAATTGTTTTAAAGCAATTTTTAGTTGCTTAGTTTTCTTTTTAAAGAAAACATGTTAAATTGTCCCCTTACCTTTTTTTTTTTAAACTAGGAAAATAGAACAGACCTTATTTGATAAATAAAGAAAACTCCATTAAGTTCTTTCTGAATTATAAGGTAGGCTGACTGACCATAGGAGGCGGGAAGACCTCCCTTTATTCTTCTCCACCTTCATTCTGTTCCCTACCCCTACCGCCCATCAGAGCACAAAATGTTCAGTAAATGGCTCACTGCAGTGAATCTGCATAGCTTATGGGGTTACAGGGATTGTTCTGCCATCTTGGTCATTTCTACCACGTGCTTTACTCCCCTTTCTAATTTTTCCTCAGCCCCCTTTCTAATTTTTCCTCAGCCCCCTTTCTAATTTTTCCTCAGCCTCCAAACCAGTCACATTCTGAAGACATCCGGAGACACTCCAGCTCAACAGCTGACTATGGACAGAACCCTAACCTCTTCTAAACCAAAAGCTGACACCACAAAGGAACAGATTTTCCTCCTTCAAGATAAGGGTTATCTTTCCAGCTATAGATCCTGGAATTTTTTTTTTTTTTTCTTTTTTTAAACCTTAAGGAATTTTGCCTTCTAGCACTATGTAAAACTGATGTAAAGCTGGAATCTGGGTGCACATACAAGTCTTTGAGGACGGGATATGCAAATTAGAATGTTTATACAATGGATGTAACTCAACCACAGACTTTACCTTAACAGATAAGCGCTAAAATAAATTCACTTCAAGCATTTCACTTTGCACTACACATCTAAATTTGAGTAACCGGTGTTAATTTAGAATTTCAGTGATAGAATGTGTGCTCTGATTCTCCTCATTCAAACACCACGTTGCCATTTGTCAAAGGAGCAGAAAAAGGAATTTTTCCCTTGTTTAAAAAGATAAAGTATTTTGTTTACTTGAAAAAGCCATAGTTGAATATCGTTCTATATTATATTTGTGACTCACTCTCAAATGAGATGTCGTCACACCTCCACTCTTCTTTTGTAGGTGGTAAATAAAATATATTAGAACAGAAATTTAGTTTCAGTTTCTTATAATTTATAGGGAACAAATCTTTAAAAATTAATACTTCGCCTCCAACATTTTGACCTCTTGTTTTCACTTTTTTATGGTTTGGATCTCAGGAAAAACTAACTGGGGCAGAGGAAGTATTAACCAAAAAAATTTTTTTTCTTTACAGTGTCTTTAAAGAAGCCAGTGTTCCCCAAAGCCCCAAAAAATCAAAGACAGCTCAAAACCTTCCTGAAACTTTCATGATAGAAATGTCCTCTGCCTCAATTGGGTTGTGGGTTGTATAGGTGTATCCATTTTTCAGGTGTATCCATTTTTCAAAACAGAGCAAACTACGCTCTTCCCCTTTCTATATTTTACTGTATGTCAATCATGGCTCAATAAAAAGATTTTTTTTTTTAACTTTCTATGAATCACATTTTAGTATCTGTCATCAGTAATCCACCTCAGACCTGAGTTTCTTGTGGGTCAACGAGATCCTAAAGCCAGAAAGGAATCTCCCTGAACAGAGGCCACTGACACCCTTGTCCCTAAACCTCTAGAAACTTCCACCTCAAATCTTTCTTCACACTGGAATTGCCTCAGATGTGAACTTCCACTCACCTCGACTGACTGAGAAGGCATTTTCAGCTTAGTGAGCTTGGCTTTGGCAGGCACTTTTAAGTCTGTTTTTTCAAAACTCTGTTGCCGGTAGTCCTCCGGCAGTGGTTTCAGTTCAGGAGACTCACTAGGAGCCTGATCTTGACCATCCATGGGCCGGACATAAGCCGTGGGCTTCTGCTGCATTGCAAGGCTTTTTGAGGGGAGGGGGGGTGGGGGGAAAGTCTGAGAAGGTGGCTGGGGAGGGGCTACCCCAAGGCTGGCAACTGCTACTGAACTGTCTTGAAGGGTCTCTTTATCATGGACCTTTACCAGTAGGTCCTTGGGAGACTTGGCCGGACAGTAGCCTTTATTGTTACTGTTACTGCTGTGAACCTTGTTGCTTCCTTGCGTCCTGGGAAGAGTCTGCTGGTTGGAATGTACAGGTGACAAAGGGGGGACTGGGGAAGGCAAAGAGAACAAAGGAGAAAGCTCCCTCTCTGGAGCTGAGTCTGTCATTGAAGCACAGTGGTCTCCATCAGCCCTGCGGTCACCCTTTTTGTGATGATTAGAGCTGTACCCCTCCTGACCAAGGCGATCTTGGGTCATGTGCTGGCTGTCTGGTGGGCCATAGCTTTTGACATGGAGACTTGGCATTGGTTCCATTCTTGGCTGCGCCATCTTTGGGTTGTGGCTAATGGTACCAATAGGAAGTGGTCCAGACGCAGGAGTATTAATAGGCTGGTGGTGGACACTAGTGTGGAAGGAGTGAGATGGAATGCTGCTCCCCTTCTCAGGAAATGAGGGGTATCTCGGCTTTCCCAACCTATTTTCAGAAGCATCCAAGCACTGAGGGTGGGACTTGGTACTAAGGAACTCCTTCACCTCTTCATAGTTTCCCAGCATGTTCTGTATTCGACTGGAGAGCTCATCACCTTTTTCTGTCTAAAAAAAGAAAAGACAGCAGAGTTAGATACTGAGGGGGAAAAAGAGGGGGAGGAAAACCATTGTTTAGTAAACCATGTTACATAATGCCATTAGAAAAGAAACACCTCAATTTAATGTGTAACACAGAATTTAACATGCAATTTCGACTCAATTCCCCTGCTGAGAAGCCTGCCATGGACAAATATTACTAAATACAGGAGACAAACATTACAAAAGAAAACCACAAACTTTGGTAATTTTGACTACCGAGGTTCAGAAGATTTTCATATTTTGTTTTCAAAAACGATCTCTAGGATAAGTTGTCTTATTTTCACAAGTGTGACCCTTGTTCAAACTCACTTTCATCATGAAGTCAAATATGGTGATAAATCAGACTTTCTCATATTCAAGAAATTACCTTGTAGGACTTCCCTGGTGGTGCTGTGGTTAAGAATCCACTTCCCAATGCAGGGGACACGGGTTCCAGCCATGGTCCGGGAAGATCCCACATGCTGCGGAAGCAACTAAGCCCGTGCGCTACAACTACTGAGCCCGCGCTCTGGAGCCCGCACGCCACAACTACTGAGCCCGCGTGCCACAACTACTGAAGCCTGCGTGCCTAGAGCCCATGCTCCGCAACAAGACAAGCCACCGCAATGAGAAGCCCGCGCACCGCAACGAAGAGTAGCCCCCATCTGCCGCAACTAGAGAAAGCCCATGCAGCAACGAAGACCCAATGTAGCCAAAAATAAATAAAATAAATAAATTTTAATAAAAAGAAAAAAATTACCTTGTAGGGCTCTCCAAAAAGGGGAATCTTTTCAGAAAATGCCTCTTTCTCTTGGTGAGCTTCCTGGTTGCGTCTTTCCTTCTCTCTAATTCGAAGCAGGTTTCTGTCTTCATTGTATAAGCTGCTTCAGATGCCACAAAAGAACAAAAACAAAGTTTATCAGTATCCAAGCTTTGCTGTGCATACATACATGTGTGAGGGAGGCAAGGACAGCTCAAGAAGCCTCGACGACAAGGGAGCTGGTTTAAAGAAAGCCCAAGTCCCTCAGCCCACTCCTAGATTAAGGCCTCAGTCAGCTGGCCGCGACCCTCCAGCTTCGGGTCCTGGTTCTGGAAAACTAAGAGTTCACTCTGGGCTACTGGCTTCATGGCTCAGGACTGACTCCAAATGGAAGAGTCTTTTATAGTCAGTGGTGGGACTGAGACAAGATTAATGATATTTTTACTTTCGTCTTGCAAAATACAGGGTAGAGGTGGACGCTTTTCATCTGAAGGAGTCAGCAGGATGTGAACTTTAAAAAGGCTGTTTTCCTGGATCAGTATTTTATATTTTGGAAGATTAAAATCCAAAGGCTTATTTCATAATTAAAAGATTACCAGGCACCCAAAACAGCATTTACTTTGTTCTCAGCCTACTCTACTGGAAGAGTCTTGGCATGTAAACCTGAAAAGATAAATTTTATTTCTCATTTCAAATGTCCAGGATGGGAAAATCCAATTTTAGATGTCAGCTCTACCTACTGAAAAACTATAATCTGATTGCACTATTTAAACCACATAAAAATGTATCCTAAATCATCAGCCCCGGCACCAAAGGGGTTAAAAATGCATCTACTGGCAAACAAATCACGAAGCTGGAAACTCAAAAGAGTGCAGTTTTAGCATGCAAACCAAAAGTGGGCTTGCCTTAGGTCAGCAACTCGGGCCACGCCCTCCCAACCCCGACATGTGATATGTAAGAACAATGAAAATAAGAACTGTTAAGACTTTTGTCCTCATAGACTTGCTTTAGAGTATCTACTGAATCTTTCCCCCCAACATTATTTGAATAAATCAGAAAATATTCAACTGTTTCTCCAAGGCTCTACGTACCTTAGAAATTCTAGCCCTGATGTCAGACACCCTCCCCCACCCCTTTCCCGGCACCTAGGCCCTCTCAGGACTTCTCTGACTTCCTCTGACAAGAGCCTACTTACTGGTCTCCCTGCCTCCACATCTTGTCCCTCTAATTTAGCCTTCTCAAGGAGAGAAATCCGATCTAAGGCTCTGGTTCTCATGTCACCATCCATATTTTAAAATAACCTGCGTTCGATGGCTCTTTGCTACTGCAGAATAAACTCTGAACCCTTGCTTTGGCATTAAAATTCCCCCACAATCTAGCACAGACCTACCCTAGAAATTACCTTGCTGTCTCCCTGCAGGCCTACCATATGCATTCTACCTAACAGTCATGTCCATTCCCCAAACACACCCGGTAAAGGGCAGCCTCTTGCTCTAATCCACCCCCACCCCAGAACCCCCTTTTACTGAAAGATAACCGTTCTTCCAGGACCAGTTTACCTACAAAATTCCCTCAAACCACCTCTGTATTTCAGTCACGCCAGACCACTCCCTGCTCCTCAGTGATATCCTGGACTTCGATGCTTTCACTCTAATCACACGAATTTCCTCTCCGTCTCTCTCAACCACATACTCCTATACCCAATTTTCAGCTACCAGCGAAAATCGGGAGTGATTCCAATTTCACCCACTCTAAAGGCTTTCTCAAATCCACCTGACTTAATATACTGATTGGTTCTCTCCCCTTCTCCCCTTTCACCTTGAATGTCAAGCCCATCATAATAGAACCTCTCATATTTTTCTGCCTCCTGGTGCTCAAGCATGGTACTTTGCATAGAAGCTAAACATTAAATGTTTTTTAATTTAAAAATAGCCACTATGCTTACAGTATATTACTTGTAATTTTTAAATTTAACTGAAAGACACGGCGTGCAAAAACAGTTTTTAAAAAATTATAACCATCTAAAAAATGAGTGTCTGCTATTTCCACAGCCCTTCAATCTACAGGTTGTGGGAAGTGGGAGGGCACAGGCGGGGGTGGGGGGTGTGCAGGAGGCTAAGCTACCCTGTTGAATTCACTGGGATGTAGTAAAGAATTATCTGCTTAGATCACCATAGCAAAAACTTTTCCTAGGTGATGGGTATCTTGATATCAGATTTTAAGAGAACAGCAAAGTGAACATTTATGTTAGTCAACATACTAAAAACACTGAGGAAAAACTAAAACAGAAACTGGCTTATGGAGTCTTCTTTAAGAAGTCTGAATCTCACACATTTCAGACAGACTTATTTCTGGTTGACAGTAGCACAATGGACCTGTTGATCACTCAAGAATTCCTTTCAATTGTTTTATGATTTTGGTAATTTTTTTTTAAAATTTATTTATTTTTGGCTGCGTTGGGTCTTCGTTCTGCGCGTGGGCTTTCTCTAGTTGCGGGGAGCAGGGGCTACTCTTTGTTGCTGTGTGCGGGCTTCTCATCGCGGTGGCTTCTCTTGTTGTGGAGTACGAGCTCTAGGTGCACAGGCTTCAGTAGTTGTGGCTCGCGGCTCTAGAGCACAGGCTCAGTAGTTGTGGCGCACGGGCTTAGTTGCTCCGTGGCATGTCTGATCTTCGTGGACCAGGGCTCGAACACGCGTCCCCTGCATTGGCAGGTGGATTCTTAACCACTGCGCCACCAGGGAAGCCCCAATTTTGGTAATTCTTGTTGGCTCAAAACACACACACACACAATGTGTACCATTAACATCCGACCATGGGAGCCAAAAAAGAGGGTTGATCAGGAAATAATTTTTTTCCTTCAAACTTGCTTCACAGCCACTTTGTTTGCAGGGAGGGATAGGGCATGCAACTGTCCTCTAAGCAACTTGAACTCCCAAGCTTCTCTTTTCCAAAGCTACCTGGTACAGACAGCCCACACAGGGTGCACATAGAAGGGGAAGCTGCTTTGCAAGGGTGTCTGTTCTGCTAGTCTCACCGCAAAGGGAGTTCTCCCTTGTCTGTTTCTGCTGGTTATGTCAGTGGAGTTTCTATAGCTTGACTGCTTGTTGAATGTTCCTGGCCTGTGGCTCTGCTTTAAGAGGCAGAGCTCTGCCCACTTCTAAGTAATCGCTACCTTTGCCTCAGAAAGGCCACCCCAAATGGCAAAATTCTCAGTCCCAGACTGAAAAGCGAGCGTGTGTAACAGAGCACCTCAACTATCAGGCTGCTCGGGGTCCTTGCTTAATTTTCCTGTCAACTGCACATACATTTAAGAAAAGCTACAGTGGTTTTAAAATTACTAAAGTATTTCTAAATCGATCAGCTCAGCCTTATCTCAGCATCAGTTAGGCTTTAGCACACGTCTAGATTTTTATTCCAAAATAATCAAAGCTGCTACAAAAATAATGAGAAGAACCCAATTTTACAAAATTCCAAACACTGGCTTACTGCTTTGGGATTCAAAAATTGAGGCACAGGCCTCCTACCAGGAGGGAATTCTACTAAATTAAGGATTCTGCTTAATTAAAGGTCTGACTTCATTAGTTTAAAAAAAAAAAAAAAGTTTAAAAGCCACACCCAGATTTCACTGGCAGACATATGTAATATTATACCAATTCTGAGATGAGCTTTGAGTGTATTTTTTTTCTTATTCACCATCACCCTTCAACTGAGAAACCCAAAAATAGTGAGGTGAGGAAAAGATATCACAAGTGTCACTGGTAGGATGAGTTTTATGAGGCCTAAAGTTGGTGAGAGAAACTCACTCTCACCCACACTGTCTGCTGGGCAACTCCCTCTTGGGTCTCACTCACCAAGGCCCCCGGGCAGGGCAGAAGGCGGCAGAAGAAACAGGAAGTGACCAGTCCAAGCCCCAGGATGACGACATAGGGTAAGCTGTGAGCCCTCATTCTTCTAGGCTGTCTACCTTCTCCTTGCAACTAACAGGGCTTTGCCAGTCATACTGGGCAGCTTTCTGGTTTATTTGGCTTTTACTTATTATTAAGTTTACAGTGGCTTAAGGAATGGTTTGTTAAAGTATCAGGCAAATTTTTTCATGAGCATTTTCTTTTTCTTGGTTCCATTTTGAAATCAGGGGAAGTTTACATTTTAAAAACATTAACACAATTAGTAGCATGAGTAAACCATTGTTCAGCCTCTTACACACCACTGTTGTTTTTAAACCAAGGTGCAAGCAAGGAGGGGGCGGATGGAAGAATTTTAAATGAGGGGACTTTAGGAAGCAGTAAATGTCGTACGTGATTCGTAAACTCTGTAATTACCTTTGAATAATTACAAGTTGACAACCACTTCTCTTAATTAAAGGTGGCAGTTTGTCCTCTGGTATGAAGGAAAAAAAGCATTCCTGCTCTCACAGGATAACCTCACCCCAACATCAGGCTTGTCAGACTTTGTCACTGTTCACAGAGAGTGAGTTACAGTTGACCCTCCATGTCTGGAGATGTGGAACTCACAGACTTGGAAGGACCATACTAGGCCATTTCATATGAGGGACTTGAACATCCACGGATTTTGATGTCAGCAGCAGTCCTGGAACCAGTTCCCTGCAGGTACCAAGGGACTACTGTACAAGTTCTCCTTCATTGATTTCTACATGGCTCTTTGCATTAGATAAGAGGTTCTCAAACTTCAGTGAGCATCGAAGCACCTGGAGGACTTGTTCAAACACAGATCATAGAGACCTGCCCCCAGGGTTTCTGATTCAATCTGATGTGGCACCTGATATTTGCATGTTAAACAAGTTTCTAGGTGGTTCTGAAGAGTACAAGAGAGCACAGTCTTTGGGGGCTGTATGGATCGCTTTAGGCTTACCAAGAAACAATAGCAATTATGAGAGCACCAGAGCCAAGGACGGCTCCCACTTAGCACCTGCAAATCAGTGAGCACAGCTTTAGGCAAATCACATCAGCCTCCTATTTAATATTCACAACTACTCTGTGAGAAGGAGATGATTAATCCCGTTTCCCAGGTGAAAAAAATAAGGCTCAGTGATTAACTTGCTATTAAATGGTAGACCTGAAAATTCAAGTGCAAGCCGCCTGACACCAAAGCTTCCGTTCTGAGTCACAGTTCGGTGGCTAGTAAAGCTTTCAGGCTATATTAAATAGAGCAAACAAAGAAAGCATGCTAAAATGTGGTAATTTACAATCACTCATAATTGCTTATAATCCCTTAGTCTCAAAGAAGTACACATCGACAATTCAGGTATTATCCCTGCCAGCGGAGCATCTCAGAGCCATAAAACACATGTTCCCTTAAATGTATCCATACAGGTCTGTCCCTGCCCATGGACCCAACAGAGGGCTCTCTTAACTGGGGGGGTGGGGGGGGGGGCATGATGGGGGGGAGGGGCATGACAGCATGAAGTTGCTCTTCAAATTATAAAAACTGTGCTACAATTCTTATGTTAGAGCCTTTTTTAAGTTTACAGATTTAAGGTCACTGACCCCAAAATAACCTCTGGATTCACAAGTCATCTCTAATGTGCTAAGGGGCTCTTCACGTTAATTTCTTTCAAGAAGAGGCTATAAATAAACTTGCACTAAAGTAGCCATTATATGCCCGATACTGGGCTCCACTCCCATTAACTTCTGGCTGGCTGACCTAGGCCATGTTCCTAGGGCCTCAGTGCCAGCTTTCTGGTCAGCCCAGGAGTCCCCACCTGGGGGGGGGGGGGGGTAGACAAGTCACATGGTGATGTGAAGCAGCTGGCTGCATTCAAAAACAAGTCCACGCGCTGACGTGCCCCCGCCCTGGGGAGGGGGGGGGCGGGTGCAAAGTCGGACCACCCAGCAGACATCCATGAGTTCCACCAAAAGTGTGCAAAAATATTTTTAGATAGGGAATAACTTTACTTTGCAGTAGGCAGGTTCTTGCTTTTGGATCATATACTACTGTCCACCATCTGCAAGTTTCAACACCGATGCCTCAGAAAGATTTCTGCAAAATACATCAAACCACCTCCTCTACCACATTTTTTTTTTTTTTTTTAATTAAGTGAACTAGAAAGACCGATGGGGGAAACCACAGGCTTCAATTTCCAGTGCCTGGTGAGAGAGAGCGGTGACATGTGAGACTCACGAGCCATTACTAAGGTGGGCTGTGCCACAGATGTTTTCACTGACAGAATTCCACCACTCTCCATCAGCAGCACAGGAGCCTGAACAAAGCTTGGAAAGCTAAAACCTGCCAGGGTGCGCTCGCTTTCAGAGAGGTGGTGAAACTCCTGAGGAATTCAGAGCTGCCCAGTCAGCCCCTGAATGCAGTCGTCTGGTCAACCCCATGCTGGGGCCTGTCAGGGCACATTTACTCCCACTTTTCAAATGCTTCTCCTTGGGGGTATGGGCCCATGCATTAGAACATTGAGATAAAATGAAGAAATCACAGCTCTGTAAGGATTAGCGAGAGTGATCCCCCCTTTTCTCTCTCCCTTGCACCAAAAAAGGAAAGAGCCTATGTGGAAGGAGGGGAAGGAAGGCCCAAGTTGGGCTTGGGATGCGGGGGGCGTGCTGGCTCTGCTATCATCTGGCTATAAGCACCTTCCCCAGGCTGAGCCCAAGGGCCCTGCTGCTAATCTAGGTTAGTCATGCAGGATCCCCGAATGCCACCAGGCGCTTCCATGGCAACTCGGCCCACAGGGCAGGCTGTGCACAGCTGACTACCCATTTATCACCCTTGACCGGTCACTTCGCACAGACCTTCCTCTGATGGATGTGACCGACTCAAGTTTAAAAGTTAAATTCTCTCTCGGAGGATAGAGTGCAATTTCTCCTGCGCATTTATTTTCATGGGCATGGAAGAGACATTTGGTGGGAAGGACAGGGTAAATCCTGAAATCGACAGGGTGCATTAATTCTCGAAAAGAACGAGTCTTTTCACTGTTTTAGCAGCACTATGCCATTCTGGTTTGAACGTACAAAGGATAGAGCAAAACATAAAACTCACAAGTCTGTTCACAAAAGATAGGCAACTCTGGATTAGAGAGTAGAGATATACGTCACAAAGTGACAGAGGCAAAAGGAGAGCAGGCTTGGGTGATTACTCGTCGCGCAAGTGACTTTTTTAGTTTGGAAGCCACCCCTGTTGACTTTTTAAGTCCATCTTCTGGCCTTTGTTTCTATGTCCTCTACTCCTACAATCCGGGGATCAGAGAACATTTTGCACATTGGCTTTATGAAAAAATGTCCAACTTTTTTTTGTCATTAAACCGTATCACTCATAAATGCATTTTAAAATGAGAAATCAAAGTGGCTCCATGTTTGAAGGCAGAAGAAATGTTGCTTCAAAGAATGGAAAATGTTTTCGTCTCCCGCTCTGTGCACATGAAAGAATTCACAACCGGCTTTCTCATGATAAAAATCACTCAGCTAAATCTTTCAAGGATATCACCTTCATTACCTGTCCCACCACTTAACACACACAATAAATATAAAGAAAACATCAGAGACTTAATCCTAAAACAAAATCTGATAGGATATAAAAATAAATACCAGCCAAAGCGAAATGACAAAACAGCAGTATGTCACAGTTGTTTTCCTGGAGGAGCTCCTAAAGGATCATCTCTAACAGCTCTCTCTGCTACTCACTTCTGCTTGCCACAAAATGCTCAGCCTCATTAAAATACCAGAAGAGTTGTGACTCCATTTTGCAAAATTCAATCAACCTTTAAGATACTTCATATACCTTAAAGGCATGCTATGAGTTTTAAATTGAAACAGCCTCTACCTGGGCAAGCTTGGGGGGAAAAAAGTGAGTCACTTCACTTTTAACGAGAGACATGCTAATTTACCTTTCAAAATGAATCTGCCAGGTCCTCTGCAGGCATGTTAACGTGGAGCAAAGGTCTGAAAGGATATACTTTACAAAAAGCTATCAAGAAGGAGCACCAGATCAGGGTGGAGGGAGTAGGTGGTAGTTTGGTGGTTTAGAGAGTTTCTTGCTTTAAAATTCTGTTTTAATGTGCTTTTCACAAGGAAGTATTCATTCATTTGTGTAGTTAAATGTTCTAATTAAAACCAAAAGAAATAGCCTCATATCCATATAACAGTATCAAGATCAGGGGTAAAGAAATATTGGGGTGCTGCTCATTTTGGCAATAACTCTCATCAGAACCTCTGAAAATTGATTTCGGACCCTGAACTCAGTCTTAGATCGTTGCTAAATAATAACTATAGACCCACCTTCATAAAACTGCATTGAAGACTATGTTCCAAAGTTCAAACACCAGCAGCTGCTGTTTTTTAATTGGAGTAGTCTCACTATAACCCATTTTGTTCTTCTTAATAAATCACATAGGGAATTCCCTGGCAGTCCAGTGGTTAGGACTCCCCGCTTTCACTGCTGAGAGCCTGGGTTCAATCCCTGGTCGGGGAACTAAGATCCATCCCTCAAGCCTCATGGCGAGGCCAAAAAATAAAAAAACAAAAATAATTTTTCTAATCATATAAATATATTTTGAGGGGCATTTTTTGCCCTATAGATGGAAAAGCACAAGAACTTGTCTTCTCACTACTTGGTCTTAGAGGGGGCATGGGGGAAACGGTGTGGGTGGGGATACACAGCCCCAACAAAAGTGGGATGAGGGGGAAGGAGACGAATGAGCTAATGCATTCCCATGTGCAGTACCCCAAGTCCCGTACCTTCCAAACACATTTTAAAAAACAGAAAACTAGTACTGACGGAGGAAGGCCATCATGCCAATGACACAATTACACAAACCACACCAGGGAGAAGAAATCACTCCCACTCTCAAAGATTTTGACGATGCATATGGCTGGCAGTTAATAAAATATTTGTTTTTAATGTTACTTGAAATGAAAACATCTTATTGGTACTGACAAATTCCAGAAAACTTAGTCTCTGAGAAGCATTCCCTAAAATGCTGACAGTACTCACCTGCAGTTAATTGAAAGGACAAAGAAGTTACTCACCACAGTGGGAAACAGGATCACTAGAGATAAATCTGCCCCCTGACTAGTTATTTACATCTCCCCCTTTAGTTATAAAGACCCCTGATGATCAGAGCCACCTCGCCTCTGACGGCCTGCTGGTTGGCAGTGCCCATTTGGCACCCATCAGAAACACGGGTAGGAGCTGTTGGCTCTTCCTGAAAGTCTGGTCTGTACTAGGATCAACCAGAGCTCTGGCCTCATTCCCAGGCCATTCTTCTTGCACACTCAACTGACCATGAAGGACCACATCACATACCTATAAAATAATGAGGCTGGTGAAAGTCTGTATCATTACAGCCACAAATTAAAAGAATGCTGCGGTCACAAACTAGGAAAGAATGTAGACAAGCAAGCTTAAAGTTTTGTTTGCTTGTTTTAATGCTTGCCTCATTTAATTCATACTCAACTTTAAAAAAATGTTTGGGGCATTAAATCAATTAAGCATCCAAAATTCAAATGAAGTGTTGTGTGGGCTTCCTCACTTCTCCTCCTCCTGGGCTATTTGCTCCACAAAGCTGCCTCTTTCTAAAAATCATGAATCTGATCTTGTTATTCACCCATTTGATAAGCCTTCTGAGTGTCCTGCTGCCTACAGGATTAAAGCTGAGGGGTAGGTGTGCCAAGCAACCCTTCACCACCTGGCTTCCACTTACCCTTCAACCCTCATGGACACAAACCCTTTTCCACCCACTCCCTCACCTCTCAACCCTCTGAACACAAGGAACTGGGAGAAAGCACAACCCTCCTCTCTCTGCTAGTTCCCTAATGAACTCCTAAATTGACTTTCAAAGCCATCCAAAACATCACTGCCTCTAGCCTCGACCTCCACTCTCACCTCCCATCTCCTGCTGTAAATGATTTCTTTCTCTGGGATACCTCTGTTCTTGCCAATCTGCCCATGTTTACATTTACAAAAACAAGATGAACTGGATACGTGCCTACAGATTTCCCTGGTTAGACTGTGAGCTCCTTAAGGGCAAGGACTATTCCTGAGAGCTTAGCAAATAGTGATGCTTACTTAATACACGTCTTTGACTAAAACGATTATATTCTGGCATTACTCAATTGCAAACAATCCAGAATTCTGCAGAATTCTGCCAGTCTTATTTATTATTTGATGACAAAATATGATTCACTGTCTGATACCTAAAACCGATTTTACCAGACTGTTGTACCCATCAAATGACTCAAACCTAGAAGGAAGCTGACATCATTCTTTCCTAGGTCAGCCATGAAAGGTGCCTCAGCTAACGCCGCATGTTTATCAGTTAATGTTACAGGTTTTATTCTTCAATTAGTCATAAAAGCATACTACACCAAAGGAAAAAAAAAAGTTTGGGTAACATTTATAGCAAATACACATTTAATTTTAAATCAACAAGATTCAGAACAATATTAATAAGCTGTCTCTAGGAGTAAAACTTCAGCAACAAAACTCCCACAATGAAAAATCTCTCTGTGCTGCTATAAATGCATCGTGGGAAAAATAAAGAAAATACAAGATCTAGAGAAATAATTTTAAAATGCAAATCAGATTATGTGGCTCCTTCCACTGCTGAAAGCCCCCTCTATAGGTTGCCCTTAGCATTCAAGACTAAAATCCAGAAGCTTGGCCTGGAAGGCTCCATCCCCACTTCCTTTCAACTGCTACCTCCCAGATCTATTCCCCTCCCCATGCCCTTCCTCAAGTACTAGCCACACTGGCCTTTCCATGCCTGGAATAGGTCGAGCTGTGCGTTGCTGATCCCTGTCTGGACACTCGGTCCTAGAGCTGAGGACAACATTGTCACTAATATCTCCGGTAATTATCAGCTCCTCATCCAGGTCCCACACCTAAATGGCCACTCTCCCCGCCCAGCAGGAGCTCTCTAGCACTTCACCCTGCTTTGTCTCTTTTTATCAGTAAAATTGTCTTGTCTGTTCATTTATCTGTTTAACTATGTCTGGCGCCCCCCCCACCTCCACGAAGAATGTGCAGAAGGTCAGTCACCTTTTCTCGCCTGTGCCTCACTATGTACCCAGCTCTATCCCATTAAGCTAAATGAATATTGGCTGAATGGATGGAATTCTGCATACAGACGCAAAGACAGTAGTGGTTTCTTTCCTTTTTTTTTAAAGAAAATCATACAACTTGAAGTTAACAGAAGCATTTTCAAAAGACAGTCATTTTTTAAAAACTAGGCAGTTATGGACAGAATCCTCTAAATGACTAATACATCAAAATTTCAAGTACCATATAGAAAGCAAGAGAAAAACAAATCAGTTCCAAATTCATCTTGTGTCTCATGAGACTGCTAAAATGTCCCTAAAGGGATTAAAAAAAAAACTCTTCTCTCAAATTATTCGGGAGCAAGTTTTTTGTTTTTGTTTGTTTGTTGTTCTTTTAAAGAAGAGACTAATTCTATAGTCATAAGAGATCAAACATACTAAGTGGATATTTTTTGTCACTTAGCAGCTTAAGCACCAGATAATTCCCAACACACACCAAATTAAACAAATTACATTCTATAGAACAGCTTGGAAAACTGCACAGGATTTACCATTCCAAAGGAAGAGTCCCTCCCAATGACTGAACTTCTAACACACATTCCAGAAAACCAATTGCACCACATACGATAAGAAGAACCGTTTGAAACTGGGCCAAAGTACCAAATACAGCTTCAGCCAGAACAAATGCTCAGCCTTTAGACTTGCTAACCAACAGCAAAAAGCAACAGGAAAAGGCTTACACTTGGAAAATGAAAGGAAAAGCAATGTCTGTGTATTGATAAGAACAGTGGGGAACAATGGGATAATAAGGAAACTGGCAAGATGCAATTTATTGCTCTAAAGAAGAAAATATTAAGAAACACTTATTCTTTAAATGGGTACACAGAGATCCAATACATTTTTCGGTTACTGAACAAACCCCCCAAAATTGTAGGGCTCTTCCTCCATCCATTTAAGGAAGCTCATTCCATAAAAGGAGAGGATATCTGAAAACTAAATTTAACGATTCTCCATTCCCCAATCAACACACGACTGTTAGTAGTAGAAATCACTGCCAATTATATTTTAAACCTAGTTAAACAGACTGCTGTGGACACACATATGAAGAGAGAAACTTTCTAAGACTGAAAAAGTTTCCAGGCTCTAACAATCACATGGAATAAAGCCACATGGATAGTTAATCTTACTTGCATATTACACAAAACAGACGATGAAAATGTAATGTAAGAAAATGTCCTATAAGTGTTTTTACAGAACCATCGGCACTTTTTTTTCCCTTTACCTCTTGACTTACAGTTCTCTCTTCTTTTGGTTAACTGCACATGCCACACTTGTTTTCACAGAAAGAAAGCTTAATGTCATAAAAACTAGAGGCAGTCTCATTATCTATTCCATTTCATTCCACAGACATTTCAAGTAGGAAGAACAGGGAGATTATTATAGGAGAAGAAAGCTGGAAACATGTATTGGTATTTTATATGGCAACAAGCAACAATGACATGTTTCTAAATATTCTCATTTTCATCCTAACCCCAGCTCACCTCCTACCACCCACTATAATTGGCATCGCCTTAAAGCTAAACAGTAGGTCATTGTTTTTCTGGAGAAGTCTCCCTTCATTTCGACCTCTGCTAAGCAGTGTTATGAGCCTTCCAAAGCTTGTCAGGATTCTCTCGGCTGGATTTTGGCCCAGCCAGGAACATTTATATGCAGACTAGATCATCTTTTCCCCATCAGTGCCAACAGGCAGCTCACTTGCATAAAACAAAGGGTACTTATCAAACTTAATAAAGCATCCCTCCACCTTCTTCAATGCTAGTAAATGAGAATCTGAGAACTCAATTATTTAAAAAAGAAAAGAAGTACACTTCAGGATTTTGAGAGATTATGTCCTTTATAATGCTTTAACATTTTCATTTTTAACTCTCTCTTTGAAAAGCTGAGGCTAATATATCCATTGTAAGGAAATGATAAGCAAACATTCAAAATTACCAATACACTGATAACATACTAAACAAGGCCTCTGATTATAAAATATTTCCTTCAAACAAAATTGCATTTAAAATATTATTTATGCCACTTAAAGTTATTTAAGAGCACTAATGCACTTATCTGTCTATGGTTTTCGGTAGCCCGACTCAAGATCTTAATCCTCACAGAACGGTAACAGAAGACCTATTTGTTTCCAGTAAATATTGATTTTTATGTGCTAGACCTAGGGACAAAAGAATTAAGGAGGCCACAATCTAGCGGGAGAAATACAAAAGTGGGGAACCACTAAGAGTGATTGTAGAGGTTGGTTATAAACGCTAAAGAATAGGGGAGAAAGGGAGGGGCCTTAGATGATTTAATTAAGAGCAGTGACATCTGAGCTTGAAGGATGAGCAGAAGTCTGGAAGAGGAGATGGGACCCCCATACCCCCACTGAGAAAGGGATCACTGGCCATGGGGTGTTTGCACACATCTCACCTCGTTCCCCAACGCCAAATTTCTCATAGGAAGGGTCCAAAGAACTCTGGGTTATTTGTGGGGATGACAGCTTTTTGCAGTCATCCTCTCCACTGGGCTGGCCTAGGCCTCAATGATCTTTCTTCTGGCAACAATCCCCTCATACGGCCTGTGGGCTTTCCTCGGCCTGAAACAATGATCTCAAATAGGGTGCACCCCAAAAACTGTCAATTTTAGGCAATGAACAGAGCAGGGATGTCAAAGTTTAGAATGCAAGTGGACTCAACTGTGGCCACAGATGATCACAAAAGCAAAACTGATCACTCCTCCCACACCCTCTTTCCTCCTCGCCGCCCCAAAGAGCGCTGTCCCGGCACCCACAAGGTACCAGCCCCCGTTACAAAGCCTTGCTGCGCAGAATCTGGCCTGACTTCTTAATTCAAATGATTTTACACTCTTTTCAAGACCTCCAATGTATCATTCTGCTTACTGAGCCAGCAGTCACAACCCCAGGACTGAAAAAGTTCAGTAGTAAATTTAAAAGAAACATTTAATTGAACATCCCCACCCCAAACTGTTCCTTAGTTTCCTGACATGATTAGCCCAGAAATTTCAGAGTGGCGAGTAAAATTAAAGGAGAACAAGGCTACCAGTGGCAAAGGGGGGGGGGGGATTTTTTTTAACATTCCTATTTGACATAACATTAACCAATGCTTTAATCCCAACTTATAAACGTACACTGAATAAAGTTAGCCGAAACCAAAAGAATGGACTAGACTAGGGGTCGGCAAACTATGGCCTGTGGGCCAAATCTGGCCCAGCTGCCTGTTTTTGTAAACATTTATTGGAACGCTGCCCATTTGTGTACATATTGTCTATACCTGCTGCAGTCCTGGAACAGCTGAGGTGAGGAGCTGCAAAGTTGAGTAGTGGCAGCAAAGAATGCATGAGCAGTAAAGCCTAAAATGTTTGCCATCTGCCCCTTCACAGACAAGGTTTGTCAACCCTTGAATTATTAAACGAGAAAAACAAAGGATGAATTTTTAAGTTCATTTTGGAGTGTTTCATTTAAAGGATTACTTCTGAAATAATTTCTTCTGGAATATACAAGTCTTTCAGTAACACCAAATTTCTCTCTCACCAGCTTACTTGCCTAGAGGGGAAAGATGGAAAATCTCCACTTTTATCTCTTAATTATCTAATTTTAATGCCTTACTCCCTTATTCCAAAAAATTAGCATAATGTAGTGTGTGGTGAGAAGCGTCCCAAGGGGGCAGCCTGCAGATTCCAGTGCCACTCACTCTACGATGTTACCCACTATCTCCAGGGCTCAGCTTCCCCATCTCCAATACCTTGCCTGGACTAACAGTCAACAGCCTCAAAAGGGTGGCAAAACTGAATGTGTTGGTGGAAGTTCGGGAGCTGTACGAGGCATAAAAACCATGCCAGTCACTGGTTCCAGCTGCATCTTCAATGGAATAATGGCCTTCACACTACAATTCTTTAATTTTAGGATGAAATAAATGGAAAAGGACAGGATGTGAGAGAGATGGCAGAGCAGAAGAAAACATTAGGAGAAGCTCTGGGATTAAAAACTCCCAAGGCACAGTGAGTCCAGCCAACTTCCCTGAGCTATCTACTCCAGCAGGCGGGTGTGGTTTTTGGAAAATATGAAGAATTAAGCCAGTGGCTGCTATTAAAGGTCAGAACTTACTGTTCCTCAAATGTCCTGGTTCTTTAGAAGTCTGGTGGGAGACTGCACGACTAGATTTGAGTACCTTTATTTAAATAAAAGGACATCTGTTAGGTTGACAGCCTTGATGAAATTAAACTGAGATCTTCAAATGAAGGTAGAGTGAACATCTTGTTTGATGTCTTATTCCTTTGAATTTAAAACCTCTTAGGGGATCTCCCACTAATTAAGGCTGCTACACCCACTCTGCCCTCAGGCGGATGTTGCTTCCCGTACAACTCTGGGCCAATCATAGATTGAACTATTCCCTTACAATGAAATAGCTGAAAAATGACGGGAACATTCACATTAGACTTTACCAAAAGCTGGAGAATAACAGAAAAGAAATAAGCAGGTAACATGCAACCAGATCATTTGATTGACAAATTACAACTTGTCTCACTTCAGCTTGGGGGTCCCTGGTTATCTGTAGATCCGCTGCCAGGGAAGATATGCCATCACCCCCAGACTTCTCTCATCCTGCCCAAGAGGGAGGCTATGAGAGCCCGGGGCCCACCCATGAAGGATGAGGGACACATCAACTAAGTCCACCTCTTTCAGGAGAGCCCCTGCCTCGCTACCGGTGACTTCCACAGCATAACCCTGGAAGAACACAACCCAATCATCCTAGCATTCCTCTAACATATGCATGGTTTTTTTTTTTTTTGGTTTTTTTTTGGCCGCACTGCACAGCTTACAGGATCTTAGTTCCCCGACCAAGGATTGAACCTGGGCCCTTGGCAGGGAAAGCACAGACCACTGGACCACCAGGAAATTCCCAAACACACTCTTAAAGTAGCAGGGGGTAGTTTAGTTACACTCTTTCACAGGCATTTTACTGTTACCCAAAAATAGGGACGTCTAAAAGAATGGACAGGGTCTTTACTCCTCACAAAGTGTCTTCACTTGCGGGGAGGGCTAATGCCACAAAAAAAAGTATTTTTAATAATTTTGGAGTCAGACTAAATGTTCAAAGCACTCTGTAAAGAAGGATTTGCTTATTTTTAGGAAAGCAGTCACCATATGCCTAGTCACAAACACAGAATAAATTTTAGTTTGTAACAATCATGGGAAAAGTCATTTTTAAAACAATACTCAATATATCTTAGAAGGGTCGAAAATCCCAGAAACTCAATAAAGCAATCCAAGAGAATTCTTAGTAAGAGAAACCTAGGTAAAGAAAAACGTACCTTATCCAAAGGTTTTGGTCTGAGACCTCAAGAAACTACCTAAATAATCTACAAAATGAGATATTATCAAAGACATACAACTCATGTTATAATTAAAAAAAAAAACAAAACAGGAATGACACCCTGAAAGAAGGAAAAATAAAACAAAAATGTGTCTATTTACTCATCTTCTAATCATCTTCCCACATTCACACCAAAAAATAACCCTAAGACTAGTTCTGTAACTTAATAGGGGTTTGGGTTACACAGATGTATGCATTGTCAAAACACAGAAGTCCACTTAAGATCTGTACATTTTGTGGCATGTAAATTTTATGGCAGAAGGGAAAAAAGAAAACCCTGTATATAAATACTTAACTTTAGTTAATGACATACAAGCTGAAGTATTTAAGAGAAAGTACACGGATATCTGCAACTGACATAAAAAGCACAAAAGACAAGATTACTGGATGGATACAGCAAGGAAGAGATGAACAGACATATGGTAACGCAAGTATAGTAAAGTGTTAATAATATAATCTGGGGATGAGGCTTTTTCCTGTGGAATTCTTTCAACTTTTCTATTTGAAAATGTTCCTATTACAATATTAAGGAAAACCACCACAAGAATAAATTAGTAAATATGGTAGGATCTGAAAGGCTGCCACATGCTGGGAGCTCCCACATCTTTCATCAGACACATTCAGAGAATTCTGGTGCAATCTGCAGTTATATCAGAAAGGAATACCTGGGAAGCATATGGTCATCTATCAAATAGCATGGTAGACTCTGCAAGGAAAGGAACTAAAGAGTGATCTGAACTTGTGAGACACAGATTGCATTTGCTGTGAGCGGAATTGAAACAGCTTGAGTGTCTGCGTGCATGCTGCATGAGTGCTATCTGTGCAAGCACGCTGAGCAAAACCTTACCTCACTGCTTCAAAATCGTTCTCTGGCTTCTGCTTTTTGCTCTACTGAGAAACTACAAGTGATCCAGCAGAGATACACACACACATTTGTAGGAGTGAGTTTCGGGCTCCCATCTGCAAAGCTTTCAGGTCAATCGCCCTAGCAACCACCGAGAAGACAATTCACCTTTCCCGCCTCCCTCCTCCAATCTTCAACTTTTAAAAAAAATTGTTGCTGTTCCTTATTTGAGAACTAGGTTGTTTGTGAGGTTTTGGAAAATTAATCTTCTTTGATTCCTGTCCTATTTCTTCATGTACTGATTTAGTGCCTATAAAGGAACAACCAGAATCACATTTCCTTCTTTATATTTCAGAGTGTTTTTCTTGCAAGTCCTTCCCTACAAAATTACCAGGCCAGAAAGCTTTGGGCTTTAAGGAGGGCCTGATTCTATGGTTTTATTTTCCCTAGTTTGAGTTACATCTGATATATAAACTACAAAAGGCCCAGATTTTAGAAACGCATTTGACACAAGTAAATCTGTAATACAATAGGTGGTTACCTTATACCTACCAATCTCCCTTTCTGTATATTTTTTCCCTCGAACTAGTTCAAAATGCTACTGCAATCAACCTCGTCCCTGCCAGATATATTGAGGCTTAAGTCACTCAGAATTCTTTCCTTGCTCCTTTAAAAGGCGCACCTTAGTTCTCTGTTAACTCACCCTCGGCACCTCTGACCTCTCTACCACCTTCCGCTACAGCAACCAGACTCAAGGTCTCCAAATGGAGACTGCTTTTTGTCAGTCTCCTACCATGGCTTTGTTGAATTGGGGGGAAGGCAGAGAGGACGCTGAGCAATACAGGACAGGACAGAACACTCTGGTTACTGGCATAGTAAGCTGGTTAAGAGCATGGTCTCTAGAGTTAGTGAAGGTTCAAACTGGGCTCTGCCACTTCCTAGCTGTGATCGTTTGGGCAAGTCATTTAATCTCTCTGAGTGTCAGTTACATCAGCCGTTAAAAGGGGTGGTGCTAATGATAGTACCAATTCCCTAAGATTAACATGAGGATTAAGTGAGCTAATGACTGCTAAAGTGCACAGTAAACAGAGAGCACTCAACTGGGTAAAAAAGAAGCCTGAAAATGTCCCCCAGATGTACCTCCAGCCCTAAAAAGAATACCGTGCTCTTTATCCAGCCACTCGGGATCGCTACTTCCTTAATTCGCAACTTGTATCCATCCAAGTCCTTGCCTGTGCCATGGCCCCTCTGCTTCAACAAATCCTTTCCTCACCACACTCAGAAGTGTTTCTTCCATTTTCTGAATTTCTATGAGAAGTCTGACCACTTCTCCCTTTTCTACAGGGCAGTGTAATCCACACGGTACCTAGCAGTGTCTTGCGTACTATGTCCCAAACATGGCCGAATAACTCACATTTGGGGCCAGCACCGACTGAGCTGGAGTCTGATGACAATGCACAGGTGCTCGCTGAAGCACAAATATCCCCAGGCCTATGAACCAGGGGGGCCCTGCAGAGAAGGGGTCCTCAACCATGGCACTACGGACACTCTAAGCCAAATCATTCTTCATTGTGGGGACTGTCCGGTGCCCTGTAGGAAGTGTAACGGGACCACCTGCCTCTATCTTAGATGATGGTAGCACACCTTCCTCCCTGCTGTGACCATCAAATATACCAGAAATGCCAAATATCCCTGGGGGCGGGGGTGGGAAAATACCCTCGATACCCTCCTCCTCCTTTCCCTTCCTCCCCCACGTTGAGAGCCACTACAGTAGAGAATGAGAAATATTCCCAAGTCACTGTTATTTTCTACTGAGAAAGCAGACTGAAAACAAACATGGAGATCTTTCTTAATAGCTACATTTGTGAAAGGGACCTTTGGGACTCTGTTGTGACTAGCTATGGTCAACTGCATAAGTCACAAACTCTTAAGCTCTAGTTTCCTCTTCTTTAAGATGGAGATAATTGTACCAAAGGTTTAGGGCTGTTGTAAGAATTCAATTACCTAATGCATACAATTACCTTAGCCCAGTGCCTGGCACATAGTTAAGTATTCAATAACTGCGAGCTATTATTAATAAATACATACAGCTGGAGTCCAAGAACTGGGCAAAACAACACAGGCATTGGTCTCCCTACCCCCATGCTTTCTATGCTCCTCCCACTCTTCTCCTACCCAAGGAGAAAGCAAAATAATTCAATATTAAACACAATACGATGGTTTCTAGAGCTGGCAGCATATAGAGCAGGTAAGAGAACAGCAGAAAAAAAGGAGAATCCAAGGATGGTATGAGAAGTGTGGTGTCCTGCAGCAGAGGCAAAGGGGTGCATGCATTTCATACTAAAAAGAGGCAGAAGGATGTCTGCTTTGTCCCACAATGAGTTTCTTATATGGAAGCAGCATCCTGGAGGAGGATACAGGGTAAAAAGGATTTCACATCTTTTATCCACAAAGGTTCCATCCATACATATCTCCCCTTCCAAATACTACAGGAGTTCCCTGAATTACAAATACCCCACAACTTCAAATAGTTGCATTCTCTCCCTCATTCTCCATGTGGCGACCAAGTTGTGGGGAAAAGGTACTTCCCAGTGCTGGGCATTAGTAAAGACTGACCTCACATTTCTTCTGCACATTTCTTCACCCTGAGAGGAATTTTACACATACCGTGTTTCCCTATTCTCCCTCCCTTTTTCTGTTTCACAGTCACAGTTGAGTTAAAAAACAGACGGACATACACATACAATCATATTCCACTTTCTCCATCCTTCCTTTGTTTATTAGTAAACCAAGGAACATTCGCCATATGGATAAGTGTATGAGGATAAGACAATTAAATGAAAAGTCTGGAGTAGATTAGTAGAAGCTGTGTGTCAAGCTGTCACTTGCTGTGTAACCTGGGTCAGTCAGTTAATCTCCACAAGCCTCAGTTTCTTCATCCGTGCAATAGGAGTGATAATCTCTGTCATACAGATTCAGGGATATCAAATATGCAAAGTTCCTGGCTCAGGGCTCAGAATATAATGGAATGCTCAATAAATGACTGTTATTATCATATACTGAAACTATACATAAAGCCTTTGTCCTTCAAAGTGTCCAAGTTTATCAACAGAAATACTCCCAAAATAATTCATTTTTTTCCACATTCTCCTCCTATTAAACCTAAAGATGCCCTACACCACTCCTCCCTCCTGCCAAAACAAAAAACTAACTTGAGTATAGGATAAACCATCTTATTCAAGCATGGTTTGTATGCTTTGTTTCATCAATTGCACTGTTTTCCATTATTGCTCCAAATTTTTGACATTTTGGTACCATAAGTGAAGAAACATTCTGGGTGCAGCCTGGGGGCTTAACCTTCATCACATGATTTTCATTGCTGCTTCTGCTGCTTTCTGTGTTCCAAACCCATTTTGGGGAGAAAAGCAGTAATTAGGAAACTATCTATGCTTTTTAAAATTCCCAACACCTACTGAAATAACCACCCACTCTTACCAGCTCAACTATGAAAATACAATGGGAAAAAAAATCATTTTTGAATTAAATCAGAAATGTTTTCCTCAAGTAAATAAGTAATTTCAGTGACTCTTGCTGTCCTACAGTTTGGGCATAATTTTTAAAGGAATTCTATAAAAATATAAGTATCTGAATTTTCTATTCCTGATAATTTAAACAAATTTGATTGAGATTTACAAAGTTAAGGCAACTGTCAAAAATCTCTTTATTTTCTTGTTGATTTTATTTTTTTTTATTTTTGGGGGGAGGGGCCACGCCACATGGCATGCAGGATCTTAGTTCCCCCGACCAGAGATCGAACCCATGCCCCCTGCAGTGGAAGTGCAGAGTCCTAACCACTGAACCGCCAGAGAACTCCTAATCTTCTTGTTGATTTTAAAATGATACTAATAGGAAAAACACAAAAAAGCAATTTTTCAAACTAATATTTAAAAGCATGACTAGAAATAATGATTTCAGTCTGCATATATGATTCCAACTTCTCCTACTGAGGCAATGTTTGGGTTCTGTGTGAACATGCATGAACACTATCTGCAAGTGTGAATAGAAAAGAAAAAATCCTACAAGGGGTCTTCAATTATTATGAGTTTGTGAGCTACACTAGCTCTTCAACTATGACAGTCTTATAAGTAAATATGAACGAATGAAGTTCATAACTATGGTATTCAGTGTGGTTTCCATAACCAGAACCATGAACAGGCTGCAATATCTATTAAACCCAAGTGGCAGTGTGTTATCTCCATGACTACCCTGGCTTCTATAGCACAACATATAAAATAACACCTTGCTTTAGTCAATATGAACTGGGCTATTTTCAGCTTTTAAAAAATGTATTCTTAGCATGGCGTTTCTAAGCATAAAAGATCTGAAAGTCTTATCTGTTCCTTTTCAAATTTAAGAGATAATGAGAATCTCAAAAAATCACAACAGCCTAAAGTAATCCCAACCTCATCTTCTTTTCCCCCGTACATTGACTAAATCATTTATCAAATGTATACAAAGAATAGTTCAACTATGTGAAAACATTTAATGTATAAAGAAAAAAGCTGAAAAGGAACAAAAAGAACATCTTTAGTCAAGCTGTTGAGATTTAAGGAAGATATTTCTCTTTCGTCTTAATTACAATTAACTTTAATAAATTGCTGCTTTTATTTTACTGAACTACAAAAAGATTTTTAAAGAGCCTAAATTATATCTTTCATGGTCAAGGAAAAGCAAACGACCAAAAAGTCTGCTAGAAAGTGAGATACTATGCACAGCAATACAGAGACTGCAAAATGCTGTTTCTGCCCAAAGCCAGATGTGAATCACCTACAAAAATACAATTCCAGTTAGAGTTATATTAATAATACATTCATTCATGACAAGAGCAAATGTACATTTTCACTTCTTTCTGGAGAAACTGAGGCAAACAGGATTTCCCAAATGTCTCCAACATAAATGAGTGGTGTCTGTCTGGTGATTCAGGAGTCCCTGGCACTGGGACTTACCCTTTTCCATTCCATGAAAATCTAAAAAAAACAGAGATCCTGTTTAAAACTTTAATACTTCTGAAAAACAGGATGAGGTTTTATAAGTTTGTTAGGAAGTCATCCTATTAAAAGCCACCAGTTTTTGACAAAATACTCAGGCTGATCTTGAAAAATATACATGAGAAAATATCCATGAAAATTCTGAAAGCACAAAGGGTAAAGAAGGGAGATTAGCTCTTTCACATATTAAGACATATTATAAAGTTACAATCATTGAGTTTGATGGTGGTTCTTGAACAGAGAACAAAATGTTTAGTTTGGGGGCAGGCTGGGAGGGAGGCTGGACCACCCCTCCCACTCCTTAAACCAAAATAATATCCATGTGGATGAAAGATGTAAAGATATATCTTTTATTTTTTAAAAAAATGTCACCAATACTCAAAGAAAACTGGAAGTATACATAAGAAACTAATACCTTCAAGGGGAGTGATCTAAAATGAAGATGTAACAATTCTGAATATCTACACACCAAAAGCATTGCAACCACATTTGTAAAGCAAAAACTTCAGAAGATACTAGGAGAAATAGAAATTCTCTAATTGTATGAGATCTTTATTCATCTCCCAGTCCATGGCAGAATAAATGGACAAAGAATATAGAAATAATGTATAATAGGTCTAATGTACAAACCCACGTTTAACTCTGGACCCTGAAAATAAAGACTACACCTTCTTTTCACATGTTCACAGTACAGTCATAAAATTACCATATATCATGCCACAAAAGGTATAGAACTAAATACATCTATTTGAAAATAACTATAAAACAGAGGTACAAAAGAGATAAGGTGATAATGAGCACAGGATCCTTGAAGCAACTCTATATAATCAAATAAAGCCGTGATGCATGCAGAGGATAAGAACTTTCAGTTCCTCTAGTAGTTTGTTGTGATCACATTTTTTTTTTTAAGAAGCCACAGAATCCCTTGAGAAAAAGGTACTTAAAACCATCTGCTACTTCCTAAAATATCCAAACTAGAACATTATTTTCTATTTCTATATATACTAAAAGAACACCACCTTCTACTATATTTTCATGTTTACTTATCTTCAATGAGAAGTTCATTCCCAGGCTTTGCTTAAACCTCTTAACATATATAAGTTATTTCTTCAAGATCTGTTTTTGGCAGAGATGGAGGCCATCTTTCACCTCACTCCCCATAACAGCCTTTCACATGTATAAAAAGATGCTTTGTAGATTAACCTTTTAAAATAGCCAGGCTTAAAAACCCTCCGCAACAGTCTAAATCTTCATTCCCTTATGACTGTCCTCACTGCGCTAGGACTTCTCTAATTCTATCACATCCTTTATTTGATGGTTTCCAAACTAAGGAAAATGTCCCCTCAAATTTCTTTCCCACATGTTTAACTTGTTTATATTTATGCACCAATTAAAGCAAACTTTTAGAAAACATAGTCTCTATTTTTAAAGTTCAAGTTACGTTGTTATGGAACTCATTTTGCCTTCATGAAAATTAAAAAAAAATTTTTTTAAATAGGGCTGAGTTTTGGTATAATTCACAAAAACAATTAAAATTTTATTTTGAGAAACTGCCACATAATGGCTATTTCCTAAAACCATATTGACCCTGTTTAAAAATGCCATCCTTCCCACCAATATCACTTATTACATTCTGAAAGGACAATTAAATCTAACTTGTCATGATTTGCGTTTTCTCCACTTCAGGTTAACTTCCTCGAAGGTCCTCATGGCGCACGTGAAAACAAGTTCCCCACACTCCCTTATTCTCCACCCCGGCCCGGTTGGGTTTTTGTCATAGTACCTAACACAGTCTGCCGTTGTTTTGCTGCCAGCTTGTTTGCTGGTTTTCTGTCTCCCTGTGGGGAGGGAGACCCCGGATCTGTCTGAAGAAGCTCAGAGCCCTGCACACGCTGCGGCTGGCTCTGAGCGAGCAGTGAGGCTCCATCGATACAGGATACAGAGAACCGATATTAAAAGCACTGTCCACGCATGTGAATTGGTCACAGGCATAAAGCTATTAATACTGATATATAATCTTTAAGTAGGTAAAAATTAATACTCAGAAGCAGTGAATTCTAATAACATGTCCTCCAAAGCAGAAGACACACTGGGCAGACTCATTCAAGGCAGCAGCTGTGCAGTGGACAATGAACCAGGGCCTCACAGCCTTTTTTAAAAAAACAGAATAGCAGTGGAGTGCTGAAAAGATGATCCGCTATCACTACCATCGCACATGCACATACAGATAACTTCACAGCATTTCATGAAATATTTCTGTTCGTAAAATAGATGTATCTTTTCCTGAAGGTTGGAGCACACCACCGACTGAGGGCACGTGGTCACCACCTTCCCCTGGCAGGACCCAAGTTTCAATGATAATTTCCAGAAGCTTCATTTAGATAACATATCTTTGCATGTGAGGCTGTAGTGAATGAAAACAGCTAATTTCTGCCTGAATGTTTTTATTATAAAGTGTATTGAAGTTAACAACTTCTAGGGCCATTTTGCAGTTATGAAATAAAAGAGTTATATTTAATAATATATTTGTGACATTTGAGTTGTGGGTTGGAAGTTTCTTTTGCAATTTTGACAACAGCATGCTGATACTTTAAATTTGGTATTCTTTAAACGTTCCTTGATAAGTTTCTTCATCAAAAAGCCCAATCAATTTTAAAAATACCAAAAGAGATTTTCTTTATAGGAAAAAAGAGTTGTGTTTTTAGGACATATATAAATTTAAAACATTTTCTAATAATAATCAAATGCAAAATTGATCACATCTCAGAACCACTACTTTCACAGCCCAACTGACTATGAGAATAGTACATAAGTCACAAGAAATTGAATGAATTAGATCGGTTTAAACATGGGCTATGGGTGAGCATATATTTTGGAAAACAGTTTGGTGGTTTCTCAAAAGGTTAAGTACAAAACTGTCATAAGACCCAGCAATTCAACTCGTAGTGTACCTAACCAAGAAAAAGAAAAACATAGTCTACACAAAGACCTGCATGCAAATGTTCAGAGCAGCATTATTCAAATACCCCCCCCAAAAGGCAAAACACTGGAAAAAACCAGTCTATCTATCCAGACAACAGAATTACTCAGCAATTAAAAGGACAGAGTTACTGACACATGCTATGCCACAGATGAACTTCAAAAAATTATGTGAGTGAAAAAAGCCAGAGGCAAGAAACTACAAGATTCCGTGTACGGGCTTCCTTGGTGGCGCAGTGGTTGAGAGTCTGCCTGCCAATGCAGGGGACACGGGTTCGAGCCCTGGTCTGGGAAGATCCCACATGCCGCGGAGCAACTAGGCCCGTGAGCCACAATTACTGAGCCTGTGCGTCTGGAGCCTGTGCTCCGCAACAGGAGAGGCCACGATAGTGAGAGGCCCGCACACCGCAATGAAGAGTGGCCTCCGCTTGCCACAGCTAGAGGAAGCCCTCGCACAGAAACGAAGACCCAACACAGCCAAAAATAAATAAAAAAAAAAAAAAAAAAAAAAAAAAGATTCCGTGTACATGAAACACCCACAAAAGGCAAATTTACATCCAAAAAGTAGATTAATGGTTGGATGGGGCAATGAGGGATCTTAATGGGAGGATAAAATGTTCTAAAATTGATTAATGGTGATGGTTGCATCAGTAAAGTAACTAAAAATCACTGAACTGTATACTTGAAATGGTCAACTTTTAAGACATGTAAAATATACCTCAAAGTTGTAAAGAAAAGAAAAAACGAAAAAAGAAAACAAAACAAAAAAAGCTGGGCTGGGAAGAAGCGTAAAATGACAAGTAACATGGGAGATAAAAGATCTGGTGAACATGCCCCTCCCCCTTTGCAAAAAGAAAAAAAAAAGTAATTTACCAAGCTACCAAAAGACAAAAAGTGGTGAAGCTTCTACTCTGCTCTTTAAAATAATGGATAATACCAATACCTTAGGGGTTTCACCACAAAATTACGGGTGAACTCAGATAGAAACCAAGTTTTATTCTAGGCTTATCATGAGAACTGTCAAGATTTTAAAAGCCTACAAATTAAACACATGAAGTAAATCTAATGATTTTCACTTTATCCTTAGAAAAACATGACTGTTAAAATGAGAAAAATACGAAGATGTTTGTAAGAAAAGGCCCCTGTCATGAGGGTTAAAACAAAACCCCTACACAATCAGCAATATGATAGAAATGATCATATTCAATCTTTTATAACTTTCCATCTAGGGCTTTTTGTCTTCTGGGCATAGTTCCGATTTAAAAACAAAAACTAATTGGTTTACTCTGAATTTTACTAAAACCAAGTGACACAGACCACTGTTTATTCTTCCCAACATCTTCAGGTAGCACAACTCCATTTTGAAACAAATCTAACACACTGGGTTTCATTCTACCCTTTTACTATCCTAATGTTAGTAAATGTTGCTGCCTGATTTTTTCCATCTGGTACAAAGTTTATATTTACACAGATTTTCTTTTTTTCTTAATGGAGAGCTAGCATAAGTATGGTTGAACTCTAAGAGGGAACTGAGTGTGAAAGAGAGACACACAGCTTATAAAAGAATAACAGAAAAACATAATTCCTAGAAGTGTAAATGCTAGGTCAAAGTTACTTGAAAAAAACATAAAACAAGAGCTTTAGCTATTGTTTTACTGTCTAGAACTTTGAACCAATAAATATCTCTTTTTAACCCCCCCCAAAAAAAACCTTACTTAAAACGTCCTATTAACTCAGTGAGAAGTTATTTTCCTTTAAAGAAAAAAATTAAAATCCTAAAATCATGGACTCAAATTTTTATCAGCATTTTGGCAGCTTAAGTTACTGACTTACTAGGTAGACCATCTTACTTAGAAATGTAAATGTCTAAGGTAAAATATTAATTTGTCAATCATGAGACAAAAATATGTAATTTCTGTAAAGCTGGAAAAGAAACAAGTTTCATACTTTTATACAAAACAATGGGAACTGGTTAATTTTATAAATACCACTTTCCATAAATTCACATCCAGAGCAAATCAGGTACACCTGTGTTTTTAAAGCAGAGAGAATGGGGAGAGGGAGAGAAGCCATTTAACAAGTTATCCAGATGCACGTTATCCATGATGAAAGTCACATGACAGTCTCAGCTCTATCACCACCACAAAAACATATGCCCCAAATCAAAATTTAATTACACTGCACAACAGAGTTTGTGAATTGTGCTTCATATTTTATCGACTGCTCTGCTTTTGACAGGACAGTTTCCTGAAGGAAAGTTCCAAGAATTGAAAAGTTACAACACCCACATACCAGAAAGTGTTTCCTGAATTTTGTTACAGGAACTGACTTCTGCTATAATTCTAACATTTACTTCCCATAGGAGCCCCATTTTAAAATTTTTGTTGCGTATTATTTGTTCAATGACAGTACACCTAGACAATGCTCTTGTTTAAAAGAAAGGAAAAAAACCCCAAACTTTTATTTCAGTTTCAAAAGTTTGGATATAATTGACCAATTCACAGTTATAACTTTTCCCTAGGAACAAAAACAACTGCCGCCTTGGACTTCCCTGGTGGCGCAGTGGTTGGCAGTCCTCCTGCCAATGCAGGGGACACGGGTTCAAGCCCTAGTCTGGGAAGATCCCACATGCCACGGAGCAACTGAGCCCGCGTGCTGCAACTGCTGGGTCTGCGTGCCACAGCTACTGAGGCCCAGGAGCCTAAGAGCCCATGCTCCGAAACAAGAGAAGCCACCACAATGAGAAGCCCAGTGGCCCCCGCTTGCAGCAACTTAGATAAGGTCTGTGCGCAGCAACGAAGACCCAATGCAGCCAAAAATAAGTAAAATAAGTAAAAATTGAAAGAAAAAAAAAAAAAACTACCACCTGATGAACGGGGGATTGGGGGGGGGGGTGTTGAAGAGTGAGTTAGTAGTTTTGGGAGGGAGACCAGAGCGGATAGGAAAGGGTAAATTAAGTATCCAGGTCCTTAAGAAACAATTTTTGGGAAAGTGCTGCTGGATCAAACATTGCACATTACTTCTTGGTACCTTCCTTTTCCTTTTATTTTTTAAATATAGGTGCATTTGGACATTTCAACAAATAGAGTTTATAATCGGTACATAAATTTATAGAGGTAGATATCTACCTTCTGTACCAACCTCTTGTCTATTTCAATGGGGGGGGATGTGTATATATGAATATATATTAAATCAAAATGTAACTGCATTACACAACATAGTTTATATGATACTGTATCTCCCTCACACACACCCCATTTCACAAAGTGTGGTGGGTGGGCCTCTGGCCTCAGACCCAGCAGGGCTCCACCCAAGCTCCACCCTGGACCTGCCTAATAGGAATCTCTGGGGGGAGGGGAGAGCAGAATCTGCATGTTAAGAAGCACTCACGTTGTTTCTTGTGTCTAATCCAGTTTGAGAACTTTGAGCTTAATATAACCACACTGCCCCTAAAATATTCCTTCACTTTTATTTCTTTAATTGCCAATCGAGCTGTAAGCAATACTGAAAAGAAAGGCAAGATCCTTTTGGGTAAAATAAAGGCGAGCCAGTGACTCAGGAGTCACATCCTTAACTCTCCCCAGCCCACCCAAACAAAGGATCATGTGGCCCGCAGGTCTCCAAGCATTCATCATCACATGAGCCACTGTGGAGGAAGAACAATCCTTGGTACTTTTAGAATGTGGTCGAACTATGGGTGCCCTCTGGAAATACAATACCTAATACCAAAATAAAGATAATTTAGCTGTCAATAGAAATACAATATATTTCTCCCTTCTGTTTGCTTCAGTTCCTTTTGACAAGATGTCACTATTGGGATTTCCTCTTAATATATTAAATCTGACATCAAATTACTGCTTTAAGAACCTGATAGGAGTCCAATCTGGTTAAATTAAAAACGAAGCCAATAAACCAATGCAAGAAAACAACAGACGTTCACCATTGAAAAAGGCTTTCAGGATATTAAGTCTGCTGGCTTTGTGGCCATCAGGTTAAGCTTTAACTCACTGTGGATAGATAGGAAAAGGGAAAAGTTTGCACAGCAGCAGGATTCTCAACACTGATCACTGCCAAGACACAAAAAGTCAGCACCGGGATGTTTATTAAAGTTAATTTTTACTTTTGGGTCTCCAAGGGCATTAACACCAAAAGTTATAAATCTTATTCTCCCCCCCCCCTCCACCAGAGGCCTAAAGCTAAACTTCATCTGGTACATATATATTTGAGCATTACTTTGCATTCTAGTTGCTGTATTATTTTGAGCAAATGAATACAGGTTATGTTCATACTAAAATGCATGAAGAACAATCGGAAGCAGAGCTAAAATACTACAACTTTAGCTTTCAATTTTTTTTTAACTTAAGTAAAAAGGATAGGTAATCATTTAAGCTGTAAAAGTTATGCACCCACCCCATATCAATAAAATGTAACTGAACCACAACAAAGAGATTATGATACCCAAGCTTGCTATGTTTGTACTTCTGAGCCAAGAAACATTGTCCTAAAGGTGCAGGCTGCATTTCCAAGTAGAAATGGAAGCAAAGTCAGAATACACTGTTGCATGTAGTCCTTCTCACCACATCTCACATACAGGACTTGCCCTTTCAGAAGACAGATTTTGGAAATAAGTTTATTTTCCTATCTTGGAAAGCAAACAAAATAGAGAAATTTGCTAACAGAAAACTAAGTTTATATATTAGAAGCAATCAAGTTGTATGTTATACCTCAAAGCAGTAATGAAGCAAACCAGCTTTGTAATTCCTCCGTTTTACAGCTATTAAGTAATACATAGATTTGGATGCTCAAAACAAATAAATGACAGTACCCAGATGAGAGAGATTTTCTCTCTTATCCATGATTAAGATAATGAGTATATTTGACATTTAAGTTGCTTAGGTGCAGCATTCACTAAATTCCATTTTCAAAACAGTATAGAACCAGCTATTGAATACCTTTTCATGGTATAGTATAGAATCCCCTAACTCTCTTGAGAGACCACTTGTGTTACTTTATTTTATTTTTTTGCCAAAGAAGATCCCCATAAACCAGCTGAATGAAAAAAATGACTCAATCCTCCTTCCATCTTCATCATGGAAGAACCTCTAGTCTGAGTCAGGAAGCTCAGCGGGGTTCTCAGGATGAATTAGAAGGAAATCATTTAAGAAACCTCTTCTGTCAAGGACACAGTTTACAGTGGCGTCATAAGGGAAAAAATGAAGACATTCACTGGGTCAAAATACTGCATAAATTATTTCCCTCTTGAAATCACTTCCTTGAACTGCACTTTCCAAAACATCAAGCATTCTTCTTTGATATTTGCTCATATTAAATCAGAACTTTTTTGCTTTCATGAATTTTCTTCCAAGGTAATCTTTACAAAGCTCATAAACTGGGGGTGGGGACAGAGGACGGAGCAAAACTGGTTCCATACCAGTTTAAGAGCATTGCTTTTTGCCGTGGAAAACTTCCCCCACCAGAGTCAGAGATCCACCAAAAACCGGCTTCATAATAATCTTGGGAACAATCTAACTTTCCTCTATTATTTTTTTTTTAACATCATTAACTTTAGTCAAATTCAAACAAACAAAAAATAAACCTGTGGGAGAGTTACCTAAACCTAATTTCCTTCTGCAGTTTGTGTGAAAGCGCTTTTGAGACGTGCTCAGCCACCAGAAGCTACTCTTCTAAAGAAGCAAGTTCAACTCCCCCAACTCTCATTCATGCACCCCCCCCCCCGCCCCCCGCCACACACACACACCCTGGGGGGAGGTGGGCCAGGGCTTCTCCAGTAGCACAAGGTGCATTTAAAACCGGTTAATCACTGACGGTAGTTGAAGAGATGTATGTATTCCTTTCTAAAATTCAGGGATTGCTTCAATGAAGGGGTGAGCAGAGATGGAGAACCAAAGCCCTCCTTTCTCTTTTATCCATCAACACACTCCTCAAGATAAAGCAAGCTAATCCTCATAGAAAAGGATAGATCTACAAACTGATGGGATTCCATGCCCACCCCTACCCATCATAGGTTTACCAGTCCTCAAAAGAGGGTGTGCCAGGCTGTATACTCCTATAAAAGCAGTCTCCAAGTGCTTTAGATCAGAATTTGGAAACTAAAGCCATGATCTGTAACTATTTCACCTTAAAGCAAGGAAGCGTAGTCAATATATCTGTTGTGCTTATATAGATTCCAAAGGAAGCACACACTGATCTCAGAGGGGAGGCATAGAATATGCCCTGCTTTAACTGATGTTGCACTTCTAAGTGACTGCCTTTCTCCACAATTCTGAAAAGGCAAAGCAGATATTTAATGTTCTCAAAATACTGACCCAAAATCTAAGTTTTAAAACTTAGGCAATTGACCTTTCATTCAATAAATGTCTTCCATATCTAGCAGAAGAAATCACAAAGCAAAACAAAATAATCAATTTCCTACTTTTAGGTTTTAAAATGGAGAGGAATATGTAACCTCAATTTATGGAAATTCACAAGCCAAGAGATTTAAGCAGTCCCTCCCTCATTCAAAGTACTTCTAGCCTATGCAAGGAATACTAAAAATGTGAGACAATGTCTTAAGGAGCTGACTAGAGAGAGGAAATACACATGAAAAATTAGTCATACACCATCCATCAACATCAAATGAAGACTATTACCTTATAACAATAACAAATAATAAGAGAATAGTGCCATGGTCAGCTCATTTATTCACTATCGGTGCTACAAAATTCAGTTTCATCTAAGTTTCCATCTATCTCTTCTACTCAAAAACAAACAAAAAAATCCCACCACCTAATTATTTAAACAGTGCACAATGGTTAGAACTAAGCTATGAATGCTATGAATATTCAGATCCAATGAGTCCAAGAATCTAAATTAATTGTTTCAAAAGCAAACAGATGCTGCAAGTGACACACGGGCAAGATTTTACTACCCCAGATTATACATCACAGATGATGGCTGCATTTCTCTTAGCACTACTCAGGCAGAGTGGCCCAGCTTTGGGGTTTCCTGAAATCCAAAAATACCTGCAATTTTCTCTGTATGTTCTCTCTCGGGATCTCAAAGATTACCTATTCTCCCACAAACACAATGTCTAAGTGAGCTTGGACCACATTCCAGCTACAAGTGAAGAAAATGCACATTTACCACTTGAGAGATACACTTCCATGATGCAGACTAAGAAAATAGCAAGACAGCATGGCCTTGGGGACTTCCCTGGCAGTCCACTCGTTAAGACTCTGCATTTCCAATGCAGGGGGCACGGGTTCAATCCCTGGTCAGGGGACTAAGTTCCCACGTGCCGTGCAGTGAGGCCAAAAAATTAAAAAAAAAAAAAAGACGTTGTGGCTTTGTTCCTAGTTCAAGGGCACATACGAAGGCCAGGCAGAAAAGCAGAATATGTACAGTCCTCCTATTTCAATTACTAGCAAATTGAACTACCATACTGATAACTCGGATTTTTACATCTTGTAGCAAAGTACTTTTAGCAGAAATTGCTTTTTGTGCATTTAGACTGAGGCTTTGCAGCTCCCTTTCAACACCTATCTCAGCATTAAAGAGGCAGCCTGAAAGTAAGGAAATGCTGCAGGGCAGCTCAGAAGTCAGGCAGGCACTGCTCTACCTGTGTGACCTCAAGCAAGAAACAGACTGGCTGGGCCTCAGTTTCCTGAACAAATGTGAAAAATACAAGTACTTACCTATTTAAGTGACTGAGAAGAGTCAGAGGTAATCCAGTTACAGTTGCTGTGCCTGGCACACAGCAGCGTCCAATTTAGCTATTACCTCATTTTATTCTTAATTAATTTAAGGGTTCAGACACTGAAATCACTCACATCTGAGTTCAAATCCCAGCTTTCTATTATTGAGCTCTGTTAGATACTATTTAATTTCTTAGCTCACAGTGTCTTAATCTAAGGTTTTGATGCCATGGACCCTTTTGGCAGTTAAATTTCAGTCAAGGTTAGCATAAATAAAGATGCAACTTTTGTTTCTCATCCAAGTTTTCCTACTACATGGCCTCAAGTTAAGAACCTCTTTCTTAGAACAACCAATAAAATGGGGGCAGGGGATAAACCACTGAGTCTAGAGGATTAAATATACAAAGCACACAGAGGCGCTCTATATAGTGAAGTTCTTTTTCTTCCTAGAAAGTTCTATCTCTTAGGAAAAAATTTCAAAGTCTCATCAAGCCCAAACTTTAAGCTTAAAGCATCTATTTCTTTGAGTGACCTATCTGGGTCTTCAGACCTGAAATGTGTTTAGCCTTGTAAGATTTCCCCCAAATCACTTTATTACATCAAAAAGCAACTTGAGGAGCTCTCATTAATTTAAATGTGACACCAAAGTACTTTCCAGTAAAACTGAAAGTTTAAAAAGAATATATCTAAATTGTAGGCTTCCTTTAGCACCAGCTGCTGTCACAACTAAAATGAAATCATACACAACAGTTTGAATTTCATAAAAATCACTAATGCCTTGTCATCACTCTTAAAGCCTCATTACAAAAAAAGTAACAAACCATGGAAAGTCAGGGCTGGAGGTTCTTACAATAGCGTTCCTCTGACAGCAACTGCAGTTCATTATCCTCTCCCCTTCACCAACCCCGATACATTCCTGGTCTTTGCCTACTCAGCAGATTCACGCAAGCTGTGCCGTTTTATGTGCAATCGTACATTCTGGCAGTAAAATTTCCAGTCACTTACCAGGCAAATTCTCAACCACCTCCCCCAAGGCGAACTGTTTCACATTAATCGATTTCTAAAATTCTGCTCAAGGCATTAGCGGAGACGGGGGGAAAAAATCAGGAGAACCAAAAGGAGGTGCACAAAGAAACTAAAGGACAATTTGGGCAAAGGCAGACAAGTTAAATCAACTTGATTTTTCTGAAAATAATTATTTTTGGAAGAGAAGAGAAATTTAACTTCAATCTTAACTTTAACTCAACCCCCTCCTCTCTGCAGAAATTGTCTAGTATGTTCTCCAAACTGTTTTTTATCTGACATAGATAAAGAACCACAGCATCAGGAATGATGAGAAAGCAATGACAAAGCTGCTTCCTGCTCGTCCTCTTCGCAGCACCCCAACCCTTCCCTTGCAACCTTCAATTTTCCTAGCCACTAACATATTTTAAAAGTTTCTCTCGGTGCCTCCCTTACCTTGACTGGGCTGCCATAATTCAGTTTATAGAGCTCAAGGTCTCCTGTCCATCAGAGCCTTCAACCCGCGGCCCTTCTGCCAGCGCCGCGCTCACCATTTGCCGGGGCCGGGCGGGGACGATTCCCCAGCGCGACTCCCCGATGTTACGGGACTACCTGCTCCCGAGCCCGGGCGTCCTCAGCGCAGCCTCGGGCTCCCAGCGTATTGGCTCGCGCTAATCCTGATGGACATCCGGGCACTGGGGCCTCTGCAGGCAAACTACACTCTGGAGCGGCCCGGGGAGCTTCGCGTCCGGATTCAGACCGAGTGAGATCCCTCCGGGCGATTCCGGAGAAGGGAAACCGAAGGGCTCCCTTCGCGCAAAGCCCACCAGCGCACAGCTCCCGCCAAGCAGCACTAGAACTCCGGCCCGCGTCAGAAGGTAAAGGAAATCGTCCTTCGGCTCTGTTAAAGTTGTCCGAGTTCGCCTGGACACCCCCTTCAACAAAGTTCTGGTGGTACGGTCCGCCTCCTTAAAAGGGCACGGCGCTCCACCGGCCCAGCCCGAGGCTGCGCCGGGCGGGGGCGCAGAGCCCGAGCGCCGACGCAGCCCAGCTGGCTCGACCGCGGCGGAGCCCCGCCTGCAGGCTCCTGGTTACCACTCTCTTGCCAGGTTTTAACAATGTACAAACACACACTGCCGGAACACGCAGTACCCGGGCGCTCAGAACTCCAGCCCCAATTTGAATATTTGTTGAATATTGGGTCCCAAGAGGCTGAAGTGAACATGGAATAAAACCACAACAGTAAAACACGTTCGCCACGTTTGATCGTGCCAATGCTTGCAGTCAGGAAATGTGCAACTAACGCACACTTGTTTGACTTTGTTAGCTTTCAGTTTTGATTTCGTTACATTGAAACAAATATGTACAAAGCGCCGTCTCTTTCTTTTTTTTAAAACGCCCTCTCTTTTATTGGACAATATTCAGATTAAAAGGAAACAGCAACTCAGATGGTACTTAAAGAAGTAATTAAGGAACTGACAAATTTTTAGAAAATGACTGAGGATGCAAGCCAACAATATATTAAACACTGTAAGTACAAACGAAACCGTGTCCTACTAAGGGGACCAGGGAAGGCATTTAAATTTAAACTGTGCCTAAAGCTAAGCAGGGAAAAACGTCGTTGGGCAGGAGAGAGGTTGGGCTTCAGCGTCTCATGCGGACCAGCAGCACACTGTAGGAGCTGCAAACTCTAAATGAATGCTGAGTGAATGCCGGCCCCGTGGACTCCCCATTCTACCTAGAATCATGACAGTGACACCATCTCACAAAGAGATACTCCACACTGTACTGCTAAGGAGCCATGGATACAGACATATTAACATCTGCACAAAAACTGCAAAGCTGGGGGGTGGGGGCTGGCGGGTGGGAGGAAGGCCCAAAGCATCTCTATGGTGGGTCTCAAAGTGTGATTCGTGGTCTCCTGGGAGTCCCCAGGACCTTCTCAGAGGTCAAGCTATTTTTAGAATAACACAAAGACATTATTTGTCTTTTTCACTGTGCTGACATTTGCACTGATGGTGCAAAAGCCAATTGTGGGGAAACTGCTGGCACCTTAGCACTAATCAAGGCAGTGGCTCTTCACTCATTAGCAGTTTAAAAAAGAAAAAAAGGTCAGTTTTCTTTACACATGTCCTTAATGAAGGGAGCAGTAGGAATTACTACTTTTCTTAAATCTTGACCCTTGAGTACAGGTCATTTTAATGTTCTTTGTGACAAAATGGGAAGTCCACATGAAGCACTCTGCTGCTGCAGAGTGAAGTACAGTGGTTGTCTAGAAGAAAAGCACTTGTATAATTGAGCTGCAAGCTGAACTAGCTGTTTTTTTCATGGACTACCATTTCTACTTGAAAGAACAATTGACGAACTGTGGTTATTCTGACTTGGGTATTTGGCAATCATTTTCTCAAAAATGAACAAAGTGAGTCTGTTTTTTCAAGGAAAACAACTGACAGTATTTATTGCCAATGATAAAATTTGAGTTTTCAAGCATTTTGGAAAACTTGACATCTGCCACTGCGAGCCTGTCAGCTTCCCAATGCTTAAAGACTTTCCCGATGAGGTAAGGACAGTAATGAATGTGGTTTTGGAAGACCTGTGTACGGACTTCCCTGGTGGCACAGTGGTTAAGAATCTGCCTGCCAAGGCAGGGGACACGGGTTCGAGCCCTGGTCCACAAAGATCAGACATGCCACGGAGCAACTAAGCCTGTGCACCGCAACTACTGAGCCTGCACTCTAGAGCCTGCGAGCAACAACTACTGAGCCGTGCTCTAGAGCCCGTGAGCCATAACTACTGACTGAGCCCGTGAGCCACAACTACTGAAGCCCACACGCCTAGAGCCTGTGCTCCGCAACAAGAGATGCCACTGCAGTGAGAAGCCAGCACACCACAACAGAGTAGCTCCTGCTCGCCACAACTAGAAAAAGCCCGTGCACAGCAACGAAGACCCAACGCAGCCAAAACTAAATTAATTAATTAATTAATTAAATTGTAAAAGAAGAAGACCTGCGTAACTCAGTGACCAAAATTTTCTAAATAGTACAAAATCGTGGGGTTTCCCTGGTGGCACAGTGGTTAAGAATCCGCCTACCAGTGCAGGGGACACGGGTTTGAGCTGTGGTCCGGGAAGATCCCACATGCCGCGGAGCAACTAACCCCGTGCGCCACAACTACCGAGCCTGCGCTCTAGAGCCCGTGAGCCACAACTACTGAGCCCACGTGCCACAACTACTGAAGCCACACACCTAGAGCCTGTGCTCCGCAACAAGAGAAGCCACCACAATGAGAAGCCTGCATGCCATAATGAAAGAGCAGCCCCTGCGCACCACAACTAGAGAAAGCCCACACACAGCAACGAAGACCCAACACAGCCATAAATAAATAAATAAATAAATAAAATTTTTAAAAAATCATGCATGGGTAAAAGATCCATTGAAAGTGCAGGACAGACCAATGGATTTTAATATATCAAAAAAAAAGTTCAATGATATGATTTCAAATTCCACATTGCAACTAACCTTTAAGAAACTATGACTTGTAGAGTTTTGATATAATATCAAAAAAGGTATTAAAATACTCCTCCATTTTCTGTGTGAGGCTGCATCTTCTTCACATATTTCAACCAAAATAACATTGAACACAGAAGCAGATGAGAATCCAGCTGTCTTCTATTAAGTTTAGACAGTAAAGAGATTTGCATAAATGTAAAATAATGCCAATCCTCTTACTAAATTTTTTATTTTGGAAATAGTTTATTTTTCCAAATAAAAATATTATTTAAGTTAACAGGTAATGGGTTTATTAGTTTAAAGAATTTAATATTTTAAATATTTTAATTTTTAATACAGCAAGTGTCAATAGATAAAACACACATACAAAAACTCTTTGGGGTCCTTAATAATTTGAGGGTGCAAACTTATTCCATGTCATTTGTTGATACTTGTTGACACTTCCATGTCTCCTCCAACTCTCCACAATCATCATGGCTTCTCTTATATTAAAAGTAATACTATTATAGTTATTCCTGTGTAGAATCTTAGCACCCAGATCAGCTTTGGTAAAATATCAAATCACCTGTGTCATGTGTTAAAACCAGACTCCAGAACTAGTGAATCAAAATCTTTGTAGGGGGAGGTCTCAGGGATATGCATTTCAACAAATTCTCCAGCTAATACTTGTCTGCTTACATGTGAGAAGGACTTGCTTAGATCACACATACTTAAAAGATAAAGGTGAGCTCTTTGATTCAGTATTGGTTTATAATCCCTCAGTCATTTTAAGTATCATGGTTGGACAGCATTTATTTTCATTCATAAGAAATCTCTATCAGACAATAAAATACCACTGCACACATGTATTCTTTTGCAATAGAAGAATGATAAACCTTGAAGGAAACAAAGCATAAATTTAGGCAAAAGTCTACTCCCAAAAATTTTTTGCTTGCCATTTTCCCCCATCTTTCTCTTGTTCTAAATACCAACTATGATCATTTACCCTTTAAATTGATATCAGACATATAAGTAAGCAGAAACAATATTGCATAATAGCATTTACTCACAAAATTTCCATTTATCACTGGCTAGAAATATAACATCACTTATATTAAAATTACATTTTTCCCCTGTGAACTGTGTTAATTGTTCTGTTCCACTAAAGATGAGGAAATAAAAGAATACAACAAATATTTACACACACGGAAATATGAAATCAACAGCAGATCGGGATTACACCTGAGATTCCCAGGGCTCTCATGATCATTTGTAACATAAATTAGTGAGAGTAATTTGAAACAGATGTGGGATTACACTCGATTTGTAATAGATCTAACAACACTAGAGGAAAGTGCAGGAGAAATTATTCTGGAATTGGATACTGCATGTGGCTGAAGAAGTACGGCAATACACACGTGGGTGTTATTATCTCCAAGTGTTTTGAAAACACCATTGTATCCAACCCACAGTCTTGTTCAGCAGTGAAACTGAACAAAAGACATTCTTAACCTTTTGGGGGCACAGAATTCTTTGGCTTTCTGATGAGATTTGAGGATACAGACCTATGCACATGACATTTGCTATACTTTGATGTTCATGATCCCCCTGCAGCTCACTTAAGGAGGACCTGAGGCTCTGTAGACTTTAGGTGATAAATCCCTGGGCCCTAAGGTGCACTCAAACTGGACCAGCTAATGGACCCAATTTACCTTACAAATAATGGGTACTATCACCTGTCAATCTTCACTGCCCCTTTAAAATGTTAGGACTGTCTTAGTAATTGCCCAGTAGAGTGAAGTTCTGTGGGTTTTTTTTTTTTTGGCCCTGCCGCACAGCTTGTGGGATCTTAAGACCAAGGACTGAACCTAGCGAAAGCACGGAGTCCTAACCCCTGGACCGCCAGGGAATTCCCTACAGTGAAGAATTTCTAATGAAAATAATGGAAAAAGGGAATACCCTTCTAGTTGCTAGATGGGATTCTGCCCTATTCATGAATTGCCTAATAAAGCCAATTCAAAACAAGTCTTAAAAAAAAAAAAAAAAAAAAAGGAAAGATGTTACATGACAACAAAATATCATCTATATATCAAAATAACAAGTTTCTCAGTATGGTGAGAATATGCTAATCAGTTCTACATTTCCAGAATTCACCAAGTCTACAGTGACCAAGTATGCTAACAACAAAAAAGTAAGGTATACAATTTAATAAACAGGGCAGAATTTATAAGGTGAGTGGGACAGACTGTTTTACTACCTGAAATGGGTTCTTGAATCACAAGAGTGCCTTTTTATTAGCTCTTTAAATTAATGAGCTTTATAAATGACACTTGCACACATGTAGTGGCAACAACAGATGGCATATATAACAATATCTGAAGTACAATCACAAATGTGCCCTACATATTGTTATCCAAGAGTGAAAACAGAATCATCTTTCAAGTGTTCCATCACTTATTTGGCAAAATATAAACAGGCATATGTTTTTAAATGTACGTTTATATTATTATTTTTTTTAATTTAGGAGATAGAAGGCAAAATCTAACATACTTTAAATTTAAAAAAAAATTTTTTTTAAAACAAGTTACCTTAATCAGAACTGTTAAATATTCATTCAATGCATGCATTTGGTCCACAATAGTCATTCAATGATACTACTCTTTAATGGCATTTTTGGTCTAAAAGTTACATCGGTCAAGTCTAAGAATTTTTACTTCATTTCAATGGGATGTTGTTTAATGAGGACACTGCAAAAATCACTTCACCAAAAGAAGAGTGCTCAAGGTGCCACTGGATAGTCACAAATAAATCAGACACAGGAAAGGGGAGGGGAGACAAAGGAGGAGAAAAAAGATGAGCCATCTCGGGTGGGCAGAGATAGCAGGGAAAACTGGATAAGCATTGCTGGAAATTAACTAGCTCCCCCTTCAGCTACGACCTCAACACAAAACAGTCCTCCCCTTGCTGGTCCTGAGAAAGACCTCTTCTTCCCCAGCTTTACTCCACACTTTTCAGGTCCTCTACCATGATCTTCGAATCAGGGGTACGTGGAAGTCCTCAAGAGGGATGAGGGCAGAGGTTTGAAGCAAATCTATTTCCTGGTTCTTCATTCCCAAATGCCCTCTTTCCTGAAACGAGGGTTCAGGCTTTCCTCCCACTTCCACTTGCCTTTCCCTACTTGATCAAGAAAAGTAGGCCTCTCACCCATTCCAAATCACTCTTCTAAGTGTACATTGCTCCAGGGTGCAAATACGTCTGAAGCCCCAGAGGAACAGTTCTATGTAGGAGGGCAGTCCCTGAGCTCAAATCAGGAAAAACTCATTGGTGGCTCCTCATTTGACATATCCAGGTAACCAACCTGGAGCAAGGCCCTGCCTCACCAATTCAGCTATATATCAGAATTATGAAATGAGATGGAAATTTTCTCTGATACGATTCAGCTGATAGGTTTGAGATTGAAGACTTCAGGTTTTTCAACATTCATTTGGCGGGGACACAAGCAAAAATGTTTAAAGACTACTGCCCAGTGTCACCTCTTCCTTCACTGAAATGTCTTTTTCTCTACTCCTGGTCTACACTTTTCCTATCTTCTTCTGTCTGTGCATAGATAAAACATTCTTCCTTCCCCTCCCCAATACCCCTGCCCATCCATACCAGTTGACTTATTTATTCTCAGCCTACAAACAAGCTCAAGTTTCCCCAACCCCCAACCCCACCCCAACATGTAACTGAGCAGGACCCTATGGGGTCTTCCTGGGACAGACCCCTCCCCCATATCTTCTGCTTTAGCTCCTCTCTGAATTACCTAAATAATAGTATCTGATGCACATTTCCTGAGTTGTTTTTCAGATGCTAAAACCACCACCAAACAAAGAAATTAACTACTTGATGATCCCGAGCACATACCCCCCAGACCCACTGGTGCCTAAGGATTGATAATGTTAACTCCTGTGACACCACCTTGTCACCCCACCATAAACCAATCAAAGAACAGTGCACGAGCTGATCACTTACCCTGGGACGCCCCACCCTCACCTGGCCTTTAAAAATGCTTTGCCGAAACCCTTTGGGGAGTATGGGTTTTGTTTCTTTGTTTGTTTGAGCATGAGCCACCATTCTCCTTGCTTGGCCCTGCAATAAACCTTTCTCTGCCCCAAACTCCTACATTTTGGTTTGTTTGGCCTCACTGTGAATTGGGCATATGAACTTTCATTTGGTAACACACACTGTAAAAAAAAAAAAAAAAAAGTCTTTTTATTTTGGAATAATTTTAGATTTACAGAAAAGTTGCAAAGAATTCTCATATACCTCCCTGGCCAGTTTCCCCATTTTCACATCTTATAGTACCATCTGTCATTTGTCAAAACTGAGAAATCCACATTGGTATACTACTATGAACTAAACTCTAGACTTATTTTGATTTCCATTAATATCCTCTTTCTGCTCCAAGAGCCAATCCAGGATATCACACATTGTACTGTGTGACAGTTTCTCAGTCTTATGACTTTGACAGTTTTGAGGAGTTCAGGCCAGGTGTCCCCATCTGGCTTTGTCTAATGGTTTTTCCCTTCAAGGGAGGGAGGGACTTATGCTCCACTCCTATGGGGTGGTAGTATCCACACATTACTTGGAATTCTTTTGTAAGAAAGATTTACTTCTCCATTTATTAATTTATTCAATCATTTATTTATAGCAGTATGGCATATACTCACAGATACTTACTTTATCCTTTGGGCTATAATCCAATACTCTACGATTTACTTTATTGCTCAAATTGTTCTGGCTCTGGCCACTGGGAGCTCTTCCAGTTAGCCCCTCATCCCTTTGACTTGCTCCCATCCTTTTGTCTTTTAAGCACTTCCTAACTTTCTGGTACTACAAGGGGCTCCAGGCTCATCTTCTATTTTCTCTACCACAGCTTTCTCTAGAATCAGCCATTTCTCCCACATATCAGTCTTCTCCCCCTAAAAGCTAGTGCCCAATCTCCTGCCATTGCAGCCAAACTTCCTAAACGAAGAGTGGTCTGCTTCCTTTGTGACCCCAGTGGCCACCTTCCTCAAAACTCTCCTCTGTGGACTTTCATACCTCTCTATTTGGAGGGACCTCATTGTGTTTCATAATTCTTTCTGCTCACACATCCGGGATCCAATATGAGATGCTAGAAAACGTCCCTTATCTCTCAGTCTACATGCTGTCTTGGACAAAATCATCAGTGACCCTCCAGAAGTGTGACTCTAGCCCAAGCCTCTCCCCACAACTCCAAGTCCCTTCTTTCCAGCTGCCCAAAACCACTTTCCTGGGTATAAAAAGGCACTTGGGAGTCTGTCCCAAATGGATCATTCACTTAGTGAAAAGTGTCACCTTAGAGATGCCAAGAGCCACCTATCATTCAACCTGAGCTGCTTCTTGGGTCTGCAAAGGTGGTTTCTCTACAGAGGGAGGGGACAATGTCTCCTTCACCAAAGAAGGGACTGGTGCGGGGCTGTGGGGGCGGGGGGGAGGGGGTGGTGTTGCTAGTTCCATTCTTAGGAATAAAAGCAGAGGGCAGAATTCAAAGAGGACTTCCAATTAGCAGATCAGGAGGGATGTGGGTCACATAAAACTAAAAAATTCCATTATCTTTATAATGTATTTAACTGTAATGATCAGCAATTAACTTCTTAAAGTAAGATCTGCCTCCTTAAGTTTTTTACTAGTAAAAACCAGGGAGTATGCACAATAACGAGTATGCAGGGAGTGTGCAGGGTAGAGCGGTGATGCCTTTAAAAAGGAAAGGCAAACAGGTTAAAGGAAAGACACAAAATTAGCCTGAGAAATGGTCCCAGGCCAGGCAGTGACCCCCGGGCAACTCAAACTCAACAGGGCCAGAATTAACATGACTCTAACCCATTCCTCTCCCCTGGTCCTAGTCACCAATCACCCAAACTAAAAATCAGTCACTCTCTCCTTTTCCTGGCTCTTCCTGCACATGTAATCACCACCCAAATCCCAAAGGTCTCTTGAGATACTAAAAGTGCAGTGGTGTCATTGCAGGGAGATCTTACTTGAAATACTTCTCTGTTTTCTTGAATTTATACAACTAGTCTCGAAATGCTTTTTCTCCCCCTGGGTTGAATATGCTTTCACTCTCCTGTTTTACAAAAATATTTTATGACATAGAAAGATATAGTATAAAGTTAAAAAATAAAAAACCAGCAGTTGCTATACAGTGCATCTGTTATGAACCTACTTCACCAAAACTGAAATAGATTGACTGAGCCTCTGTACTAAATGCTAGCCATAGATATTCCTGGATGGAAGGATCAAATGACTTGTCTTATTCTGGGCATTTAAAAATATTCTAAGTATTATAAAATGAACACTTACCCGTAATTTATGTTTTTTACAATTGTAATAATTTACAATTATTGTAGAAAATAAACTATGATGAAATCTTAGCTCCAGAAAGGAGACCAAAGGAGATCATCTAAACCACTTCTCCATGCAAGAATGCTCTTTCTCTTCCTAGACTGGCCTGTTTGCATATCTCCAGGGACATGTGTTGTAATTACAAGGCAACCCCTTCCACTGCTGGCCAGTGATAGCAGTGGAAACTTCTGTGCTCCATAGAGCTAAAACTGGCTTCCCTGCAGCCATCATTCATTGCTTCTACTTCTGCCCTCTTGATTCTAATATAGCCGTCCAGCTTTCCTATGCTTACTGTTGGATGGTGTATGTTGCTCTATCCTTTGCCTTTATACCTATGCATGTTCTTATTTTTAAATACATCTATTGGAAGTAGATGACTGTGTTTGGTAAAACCCAGTCTGTTGGATCTCTGCCTTGTAACTGATATGTTTAGTCATTATTTTAATTATTGATATGGTTGGGTTTAAGTTCTATCAACTTGCTACTTGTCTTCCATTTGTTTCTTTGGGTTCCTCTGTTGCTCCATTCTTGCATTCTTTTGCAAACTTTCAGGCCCCACCCAAACCTACAGAAGCAGAAACTCTGTTGGTGTGGTCCAACAATTAAAGTTTCAACAAGCCCTCCAGGTGATTCTGTTTCACACTAAAGTTTAGTAACCACTAGAGTCAATATTGTACCAATTCGCTAACTCTTCCATCATCTAATTCCTACTGGAAATTAAAAATAATCATAAGGTCTTCCATTTTTTCTAGAACACCTAACATTTTCTTAGTTCAGGTTCTTCTTCATACATCATCATACTTTTTCAATAGCTTAATGAGGATTATTTCCCTTGCCAAATCTCTCCCCCCCCACCCCCCCCACCCCCCCCCCCCCGCCGGCACTTAGCCTTCAACCTCACTGCCAGAATATGGAATATATTGTTCCTAAAATATACATCAGATGTTACTCTTAAGAAAGAAAGAGAGAAAGAAAGAGAGAGAGAAAGAAAGGGAGAAAGAGAGAGAGAGAGAAAGAAAGAAAGGGAGAGAGAAAGAGAAAGAAAGGGAGAGAGAGAGAAAGAAAGAAAGGAGAAAGAGATAAAAAGAAAGAAAGAAAGGGAGAAAGAGAGCAAAGAAAGAAAGAAAGAGAGAGAAAGAAAGGAAGGAAGAAAGAAAGAGAAAGAGAGAGAAAGAAAGGAAGGAAGGAAGAAAGAAAGAGAGAGAGAAAGAAAGGAAGGAAGGAAGGAAGGAAGGAAGGAAGGAAGGAAGGAAGAAAGGACTTCCCTGCCTCCAGGCTGAAGATTACAGGGGCATCCAATACCCTTCCCAATTTGGCACATCAGTAGCTTTCTTTCTCTCTCTCTCTCATTTTTTTCTTTCTAGATCTGAAAATGAAGAATGTATTTATTTAAAGCAGAATTTTATATTATATGTAGCATTTAGCAAACATATAAAAGAAATTCTCATCTTCTTAGAAAAATGGAAGGTAACATTGATAAAGATAAGATCCCATATTTCATGCTATTTCTCCAAAGCAGCATTTTTGACCCAAAGTTATCTCAAGTGAAATCAGAGACATAGATGCCACAGACAGGAGATTCTTTCTCCAGGTTCATAAAAAGCTCAAAGCAGTGGGATTTACTATACAATACTATGATGTTAGTTGTCACTTTGAGTTGCAAACAATATTTAGACTGAAGCAAATGAAAATATCACATCCTCCATGCTATTTCTTTTTTTTAATTTAATTTTTTATACAGCAGGTTCTTATTAGTTATCTATTTTATACATATTGATGTATATATGTCAATCCCTATCTCCCAAGTCATCCACCACAACCACCTCCCACCAACCTCCCTCCATCCCCTCCCCACCCCATTACCACAAAAGCCCTCCAGCCAGACAGTTCTCTTGTACCAGCAGTCTTTGCACAGAGTATTTTCTCTTTGTTGGATTGGTGCTTCCCCTCTTCTCCAGCTGGAGACTTTCTACCATTTTCAAATCCCAACCAAGGCAGCTCTTCTCAGAAGCTTTCTCTGAGATCTTAACCTTCACACTTTTTACCTATCACAAACTCTTACCTCTCATGTCTATCAAGTCATGAGGCTGGATGGGATTAAGGGGAATGTTTCCTTGTTCAAGGGAAAGGCAGCCAACAGATACTGCAGTTAACGGATAATTACTGAAACAGAGAACTGTAAAGAACTCTGCTGGAGGGGCAATTGGCAAGATTTACTCCTACACATGAATGCCCCCAAACCAGCACAATCTGAGGAGTTCTCCAATCATGTAATCATTGGACTCTGACCTGGGCCCACAAATGAAGCAACTGGAGACCAGTGAACTATTTTCAGCATTTCAAAAAGTCCACAGGAAATCACATAACTGCCCATGGAAAGCGTGTGAGGGACGCTGCTTTGGGCCTTTCTGGAGCTTATGCCAACTGAGTGTGGCAACACCAGTTAGCTCATGCTGATCAGGAAGTCCAATTGACAGCTGTAGGTGGTTTGATTTGATTTAAAAATAGAAAAACAAACAAAATTGTTTAAACATAGTTTGTTTGGTAGAGGGACTCTTTCAAAACATGAGATACAAAGAAAAAGAGAAAACAGTAATAATTAATAACACACACAGAGGACATCACTTTGAAGACAGGTACTTCCCTCTTGGATGTGAACTAATGAAAACAATTCAGATCCTTCAGACTGAGCAGTGGTTCACAACCTTGGCTACACCTGAGAGTCACGTGGGGAGATTTATAAATTCCTGACACCCAGGCCACACCCCAGATCAATTAATCTCTGGAGGTGGGACCCATGCATCCGTATTTTTAAAATGTCCTCAGGTGATTTAATGTGCAGCCAAGTTTGAGAATCTCTGCTTTTGAGCCTTGCTCCTCTCCAAGCATGGGCCACAGAGCCAGAGCAGCAGCGTCCTGCACAGGATGCTTGTTAGAAATGCAAAATCTTAGGTTCCATTCCAGATCTACCAAAACAGAATATGCATTTTAACAAAATTCCTAGGTGATTCGTATGTCCATTAAAGTCTGAGAAACAGGGAGAGGAACAAAGATGGCAGAATAGAAGGACGTGCTCTCACTCCCTCTTGCGAGAACACCAGAATCACAACTAGCTGCTGGACAATCATCGACAGGAAGACATTGGAACTCACCAAAAAAGATACCCCACATCCAAAGACAAAGGAGAAGCCACAATGAGACGGTAAGAGGGGCACAATCACAGTAAAATCAAATCCCATAACTGCTGGGTGGGTGACTCACAGACAGAAGAACACTTATACCACAGAAGTCCACCCACTGGAGTGAAGGTTCTGAGCCCCACGTCAGGCTTCCCAACCTGTGGGTCCAGCAACGGGAGGAGAAATTCCTAGAGAATCAGACTTTGAAGCCTAGTGGGAATTGATTGCAGGACTTCGACAGGACTGGGGGAAACAGAAACTCCACTCTTGGAGGGCACACACAAAGTAGTGTGCGCATCGGGACCCGGGGGAAGGAGCAGTGACCCCAGGGGAGACTGAACCAGACCGACCTGCTAGTGTTGGAGGGTCTCCTGCAGAGGCGGGGAGGGGGGGTGGCTTTGGCTCACAGTGGGGACAAGGACACTGACAGCAGAAGTTCTGGGAAGTACTCCTTGGTGTGAGCCCTCCCAGAGTCTGTCATTAGCCCCACCAAAGAGCCCAGGTAGGCTCCAGTGTTGGGTTGCCTCAGGCCAAACAACCAACAGGGAGGGAACCCAGCCCCACCCATCAACAGTCAAGGGGATTAAAGTTTTACTGAGCTCTGCCCACCAGAGCAACAGTCAGCTCTACCCACCACCAGTCCCTCCCATCAAGCCTCTTAGATAGCATCATCCACCAGAGGGCAGAGAGCAGAAGCAAGAAGAACTACAATCCTGCAGCCTGTGGAACAAAAACCCCATTCACAGAAAGATAGACAAGATGAAAAGGCAGAGGGCTATGTACCAGATGAAGGAACAAGATAAAACCCCAGAGAAACAACTAAATGAAGTACAGATAGGCAACCTTCCAGAAAAAGAATTCAGAATAACAATAGTGTAGATGATCTAGGACCTCAGAAAAAGAATGGAAGCAAAGATCGAGAAGAAGCAAGAAATGTTTAACAAACATGGAGAAGAATTAAAAAACAAACACACAGAGGTGAACAATACAATAACTGAAATGAAAATTACACTAGAAGGAATCAAGAGCAGAATAACGGAGGCAGAAGAACGGATAAGTGACCTGGAAGACAGAACGGTGGAATTCACTGCTGCGGAACAGAATAAAGAAAAAAGAATGAAAAGAAATGAAGACAGCCTAAGAGACCTCTGAGACAACATTAAATGCAACAACATTCGCATTATAGGGGTCCCAGAAGGAGAAGAGAGAGAGAAAGGACCAGAGAAAAAATTTGAAGAGATTATAGTCGAAAACTTCCCTAACATGGGAAAGGAAATAGCCACCCAAGTACAGGAAGCGCAGAGAGTCCCATACAGGATAAACCCAAGGAGAAACACGCCGAGACACACAGCAATCAAACTGGGAAAAATTAAAGACAAAGAAAAATTATTGAAAGCAGCAAGGGAAAAACGACAAATAACATATAAGGGAACTCCCATAAGGTTAACAGCTGATTTCTCAACAGAAACTCTACAAGCCAGAAGGGAGTGGCATGATATACTTAAAGTGATGAAAGGGAAGAACCTACAAGCAAGATTACTCTACCGGGCAAGGATCTCATTCAGATTTGATGGAGAAATCAAAAGCTTTACAGACAAGCAAAAGCTAAGAGAATTCCGCCCCACCAAACCAGCTCTACAACAAATGCTAAAGGAACTTCTCTAAGCGGGAAACACAAGAGAAGAAAAGGATCTACAAAAACAAACCCAAAAGAATTAAGAAAATGGTCATAGGAACATACATATAGTTAATTACCTTAAACGTGAATGGATTAAATGCTCCAACCAAAAAACACAGGCTTGCTGAATGGATACAAAAACAAGACCCATATATATGCTGTCTACAAGAGACCCACTTCAGACCTAGGGACACATACAGACTGAAAGTGAGGGGATGGAAAAAGATACTCCATGCAAATGGAAAACAAAAGAAAGCTGGAGTAGCTATACTCATATCAGATAAAACAGACTTTAAAATAAAGAATGTTACAGGAGACAAGGAAGGACACTACATAATGATCAAGGGATAAATCCAAGAAGAAGATATAACAATTATAAATTATATGCACCCAACATAGGAGCACCTCAATACATAAAGCAACTGCTAACAGCTCTAAAAGAGGAAATCGACAGTAACACAATAATAGTGGGGGGCTTTAACACCTCACTTACACCAATGGACAGATCATGCAAAATGAAACTAAATAAGGAAACAGAAGCTTTAAATGACACAACAGACCAGATAGATTTAATTCATATTTATAGGACAGTCCATCCAAAAACAGCAGACTACACTTTCTTCTCAAGTGCGCACGGAACACTCTCCAGGACAGATCACATCCTGGGTCACAAATCAAGCCTCAGTAAATTTAATAAAATTGAAATCATATCAAGTATCTTTTCTGACCACAACACTATGAGATTAGAAATGAATTACAGGGAAAACGACGTAAAAAACACAAACACGTGGAGGCTAAACAATACGTTACTAAATAACCAAGAGATCACTGAAGAAATCAAAGAGGAAATCAAAAAATACCTAGAGACAAATGACAATGAAAACACGATGATCCAAAACTTATGGGATGCAGCAAAAGCAGTTCTAAGAGGGAAGTTTATAGCTATACAAGCCTACCTAAAGAAACAAGAAAAGTCTCAACTAAACAATCTAACCTTACACCTAAAGGAACTAGAGAAAGAAGAACAAACAAAACGCAAAGTTAGCAGAAGGAAAGAAATCATAAAGATCAGAGCAGAAATAAATGAAATAGAAACAAAGAAAACAATAGCAAAGATCAATAAAACTAAAAGCTGGTTCTTTGAGAACATAAACAAAATTGATAAACCGTTAGCCAGACTCATCAAGAAAAAGAGGGAGAGGACTCAAATCACTAAAATTAGAAATGAAAAATGAGAAGTTACAACAGACACGGCAGAAATACAAAGCATCCTAAGAGACTACTACAAGCAACTCTATGCCAATAAATTAGACAACCTGGAAGAAATGGACAAATTCTTAGAAAGGCATAACCTTCCAAGACTGAACCAGGAAGAAATAGAAAATATGAACAGACCAATCACAAGTAATGAAATTTAAACTGTGATTTAAAATCTTCCAACAAACAGAGGTCCAGGACCAGATGGCTTCACAGGTGAATTCTATCAAACATTTAGAGAAGAGCTAACACCCATCCTTCTCAAAGTCTTCCAAAAAATTGCAGAGGAAGGAACACTCCCAAACTCATTCTATGAGGCCATCATCACCCTGATACCAAAACCAGACAAAGATACTACAAAAAAAGAAAATTACAGACCAATATCACTGATGAATATAGATGCAAAAATCCTCAACAAAATACTAGCAAACAGAATTCAACAACACATTATAAGGATCATACACCACAATCAAGTGAGATTTATCCCAGGGATGCAAGGATTCTTCAATATACGCAAATCAATCAATGTGATACACCATATTAACAAATTGAAGAATAAAAACCATATGATCATCTCAATAGATATAGAGAAAGCTTTTGACAAAATTCAACACCAATTTATGATAAAAACTGTCCAGAAAGTGGGCATAGAGGGAACCTACCTCAACATAATAAAGGCCATATATGACAAACCCACAGCAAACATCATTCTCAATGGTGAAAAACTGAAAGCATTTCCTCTAAGATCAGGAACGAGACAAGGATGTTCACTCTCACCACTATTATTCAACACAGTTTTGGAAGTCCTAGCCACGGCAATCAGAGAAGAAAAAGAAATAAAAGGAATATAAATTGGAAAAGAAGAAGTAAAACTGTCATTGTTTGCAGATGACATGATACTATACACAGAGAATCCTAAAAATGCCACCAGAAAACTACTAGACCTAATCAATGAATTTGGTACACTTGCAGGATACAAAATTAATGCACAGAAATCGCTTGCATGCCTATACACTAATGATGAAAAATCTGAAAGAGAAATTATGGAAACACTCCCATTTACCACTGTAACAAAAAGAATAAAAAACCTAGGAATAAACCTACCTAGGGAAACAAAAGACCTGTATGCAGAAAACTATAAGACACTGATGAAAGAAATTAAAGATGATACCAACAGATGGAGAGATATACCATGTTCTTGGATTGGAAGCATCAATATTGTGAAAATGACTCTACTACTCAAAGCAATCTACAGATACAATGCAATCCCTATCAAATTACCAATGGCATTTTTTATGGAACTAGAACAAATCATCTCAAAATCTGTATGGAGACACAAAAGACCCCGAAGGGCCAAAGCAGTCTTGAGGAAAAAAACGGAGCTGGAGGAATCAGACTCCCTGACTTCAGACTATACTACAAAGCTACATTAATCAAGACAATACGGTACTGGCACAAAAACAGAAATATAGATCAATGGAACAAGATAGAAAGCCCAGAGATAAACCCATGCACATATGGTCACCTTATCTTTGATAAAGGAGGCAAGAATATACAGTGGAGAAAAGACAGTCTCTTCAATAAGTGGTGCTGGGAAAACTGGACAGCTACATGTAAAAGAATGAAATTAGAACACTGCCTAACACTATACACAAAAATAAACTCAAAATGGATTCAAGACCTAAATGTAAGACCGGACACTATAAAACTCTTAGAGGAAAACATAGGAAGAACACTCTTTAACATAAATCACAGCAAGATCTTTTTTGATCCACCTCCTAGAGTAATGGAAATAAAAACAAAAATAAACAAATGGGACCTAATGAAACTTCAAAGCTTTTACACAGCAAAGGAAACCATAAACAAGACGAAAAGACAACCCTCAGAATGGGAGAAAATATTCACAAACAAATCAATGGACAAAGGATTAATCTCCAAAATATATAAACAGCTCATGCAGCTCAATATTAAAGAAACAAACAACCCAATCCAAAAATGGGCAGAAGACCTAAAGAGACATTTCTCCAAAGAAGACATACAGATGGCCAAGAAGCACACGAAAAGCTGCTCAACATCACTAATTATTAGAGAAATGCAAATCAAAAGTACAATGAGGTATCACCTCACACCAGATAGAATGGGCATCATCAGAAAATCTACAAACAACAAATGCTTGAGAGGGTATGGAGAAAAGGGAACCCTCTTGCACTGTTGGTGGGAATGTAAATTGATACAGCCACTATGGAGAACAGTATGGAGGTTCCTTAAAAAACTAAAAATAGAATTACCATATGACCCAGCAATCCCACTACTGGGCATATACCCAGAGAAAACCATAATTCAAAAAGACACATGCACCCCAATGTTCACTGCAGCACTATTTACAATAGCCAGGTCATGGAAGCAACCTAAATGCCCATCGACAGACGAATAGATAAAGACGTTGTGGTAGATATATACAATGGAATATTACTCAGCCATAAAAAGGAACGAAATTGAGTCATTTGTTGAGATGTGGATGGATCTAGAGACTGTCATACAGAGTGAAGTAAGTCAGAAAGAGAAAAACAAATATCGTATATTAACGCATATATGTGGAACCTAGAAATATGGTACAGATGAACCGGTTTGCAGGGCAGAAGTTGAGACACAGATGTAGAGAACAAACATATGGACACCAAGGGGGGACAACCGCGGTGGGGTGGGGATGGTGGTGTGCTGAATTGGGCGATTGGGATTGACATGCATACACTGATGTGTATAAAATTGATGACTAATAAGAACCTGCAGTATAAAAAAACAAACAAACAAAAAAAAAACTAATACTTAACTTTCTTTGGGTTATTTGCATGGAAATATGTTAATATAAATGTTTCAGACATTACATGAAATTTCTAAAAATCTTATATGTTCTGGTATAATGTCATAAGTCACAATTCTAGTTATTACTTTAAAATGTATATCTCAGAAATAACTAAATTTCCTTGTCAATTGCATTATTATGAACTTTCATCAAATCTTTAACCGTGGTCATTTTTAAGTCTTTTGTCATTTACAGACAGTTCTGGGTGTACTCTGATGCTTTTGCAAAAATGTTCCTATAAAAGGGTTTCATCTTCAAGGAATTCATGGAAAAGACTCTGACAAGTACAGGTTTCTGGTAACTGACTACATTGCTGAACTGAATGAATAAGCATTTTCAGAACTCTAATGGAAAACTGATGAATTCATAAAAGTGCTAACAAAAGATCAAGATAAAAAAAACATTAATTACATGGGACTGAGTGAACTGATGAGGATGATTATAATTTTTGTGACTTTCTGTTTGAAAAAAAAAAAAAATCCCACAAGGACTCAGAGGCAAAAAACATACAAATCAATTTTCACTGCAAAGTAAAGGAGCAGTTACAGTGGAGGATTACTGGACTGAATGTCAATATTATGACATAGTATGAGTGTGTTTCGTGTTTGGTAATTGCAATCATTGCTGCTTTTATTGTGGTCATCCATTTACAATGCTTGGTGTCAGTTTATTTATCTCTTGTAAAAATAAAATACAGTGTGTGTGTGTGAAAAAAAAAAAGAAGTCTGAGAAACACTGCCTTATAAAATACAGAACACGGCTTCCCTGGTGGCGCAGTGGTTGAGAATCTGCCTGCCAATGCAGGGGACACAGGTTTGAGCCCTGGTCTGGGAAGATCCCACATGCCACGGAGCAACTAGGCCCGTGAGCCACAATTACTGAGCCTGCGCGTCTGGAGCCTGTGCTCCGCAACAATAGAGGCCGCGATAGTGAGAGGCCCGCGCACCGCGATGAAGAGTGGCCCCCGCTTGCCACAACTAGAGAAAGCCCTAGCACAGAAACGAAGACCCAACACAGCCAAAAATAAATAAATAAATAAATAAACAAACAAAGTAAACAATGCGTTTTTTAAGAAAAAAATCAATTTAAGAAAAATAAATAAATAAATAAAATACAGAACATTTAAGAATTGCTTAACCCAGCATTATTTACAATTGCCAAGATATGGCAGCAACCTAAGTGTCCATCAACAGACGAATGGATGAAGAAGATGTAGTATATATATACACAATGGAATACTACTCAGCCATTTTAAAAAAATGAAATTTTGCCATCTGCAGCAACATGGGTGGACTTGGAGGGCATTATGCTAAGTGAAGTTAAGTCAGACAGAGAAAGACAAATACTGTATGATATCACTTATATACAGAATCTAAAAAATACAACAAACTAGTGAACAGAACAAAAAAGAAACAGACTCACAGATGTAGAGAACAAACTAGTGGTTACCAATGGGGAGACGGAAGAGGGGAGGGGCAATTTAAGAGTAGGGGATCAAGAAGTACAGACTATTATGTATAAAATAAGGATATATTGTAAAAACACAGCGAGTATAGCCAATGTTTTATAACTGTAAACTCAAAGGTTGAGTATAACCCTTAAAAATTGTGAATCATTTTATTGTATACCCATAACATATAATATTGTACATCAACTACACTTAAATATTATTAAATTAGTATTCATTTAAACTATTATTTTAAGGTATTTATTAAGATATTATCAAATTATAAAATCTTCCTTAAAGTAATTGTTACAATTAATTAGATTTACAAATAAGATAATAAATGGAAAACTCAACAACAACCAGAAGAATTGCTTAACCTCTCAGAGACAAGTGACCGATATTCCCTCAACAGTCACTCTAAAACATTAATCTCTAAACGATGTTTTGGGACAGGCTTCTCTGTTGTAGGAGCCTTTTCCATCCCTTCAAACTACTCTCAAATTTTCCTGATTACACATAAGACAAGGGAAAGATTTAAGAACTGGAAGAAAGAGGATATTTCCCAGTCTTTCTCTGCAGGGTTGTTTTTTTCTTTTTGTGAGGGGGGGAAAAGAAATTACATACACAGACAAGCCACAATGATCAGTAAATTGCAGCTTATAAATTACACTAAGATCTGATCTCCCCATACATAAAAGAGGTTATGTCAACTACTGACATTTTTTTGTGATACCCAGGCCTGTCCTAAATGTGCTGTTTTTATTCCCAGCAAATGTATAAATCCCACCAATTCAAAATCTAATTAGGGGTACCAATTTTACTTTCCATTTGAGGACTGAGGATTTCCTCCCAAAAGTCAGGGAAGTTTTATTTGAGGTTTATTTGTCATGAGCTCTGTCTCCTACTAGGTTGCATGCAAAACAGGCAAATTAAGATGAAATCAAATCATTTATTAAGCACATATATTGTCCAAAGCCCTGTGGAACTCTATAGAAGAGGTTTTTGGGGGGTTTTTTGTTTGTTTGTTTGTTTGTTTAATCCTTATCTTCTAAGCACTTACTGTAACTAAGAGAAAGGGCTGTTCTATTTTCTAAGTCCTAAATATCTTGAAAAATACAGTTGACTCTTGAACATCTCGGGGGTTAGAGGCAGCCACCTTCTTTTCAGAAATACCATGTACCACTTATGGTCCTCCCTCCATACCTGAGGTTCCTCCGTATTTGGGGTTCTGCATCTGCAGATTCAACCAACTTGGGATTTTGCAGTGCTATAGTACATATTTATCATAAAAGTGGACCAGTAAAAAAAAAAAAAAAAGTGGACCGGTAAAAGGACCTGAGCAATCCAAACCCATGTTGTTCAAGGGTCAACTGTAAAGCAAATCTAAAGAACAAAAAGTTGATTAATAATCAATTAAACCTTTTCCTAATCAAGGATCTATAAGTTATTGAGCTAATTAAATAGTTTTAAGCATTACATTTAAGGATTCATTTAGGAAAATTACAGCAGTTTTAGTTTACAGTATTGCCTATGTCTCAGAAAGGAGGGGTCGAGGTGAGAATTCTCAGCTGGGAAGTTGTGAGTGCCCTGAACACCTCAAAGCCACTGGCTTCATGCCTTAAAATGCTTAACAACTTAACAGGCCCTACATTTCCATTTGGAAATTCACAGAAAGATAACTTTCCCCCAAATATGATAGTATTTCCTCGGTACGTGTTATTTGAGACACTTAGTAATGGGGTCTTAGATACTAAAGCTTGGGCACAATGGAAAGCAAGGTAATAGGAATAATTCTGTTCGTGATACGAATTGCCAGTGTTTGCTGATTGCCCACAGTATGTCTGGCCCTGTTCTAAGTGCTTTGATGGCATTACATTTATTTATTTATTTATTTATTAAATTAATTCCCACCACAAGCTGTTAAGACAAGTACAGTATTACCATTCTGCCTTAGGATAAGGAAAATGAGACCCAAGAAGTTGGGTAATTTCCTTGAAGTCATGCAGATGTAAGTGGTGGGACTGAGCTGTGACCCTAACACCCTGGCTCCAGGGTCCCTACTCTTAATCACTATGCCATGCAGCCTCTCTGGAGAACCTACTGTTACACTCCCGAGGAAACAGTCATAGGATTACTTTTACAGTCTTTTAGAAAATCATTCTTCCTGCTATCTAGCTATGTTTCATTACAACACTCCCAAATTTGACATGACTTTTGAGCCCAGCTAAATGACTTCTGCAAAAGGCAAATGGTGATTTATTATCATAGTTGGTTGGTTTCGTTTTTTTTAGGTATATCTGGGTTTGAAATTCAATATCTGGGACCAGAGCATCTACCATTTTTCAATGACTAAAGACAAAGATATTTAAAAAAAAAGCAATTTGAAGTAAACATGGAACTCCAGTCCTGTTTTTTTACCTGATATTTCAGATACCATGAACACTAAAGTCTCCCACCGTGACTCACAAGTCACAGTGAATATGTCGTTTTCATCTTTCAGAAAAGACGGTGGTAGAAAGTCTGCAGAGCTGCAAGTTAATAATGTTCCTGAGTCTGAGGGGTAAGAGTAACAGTTACTGATGTCATCTAGGACAATCATTTTATGAATAGAAAGAATTTTAGAATAAGAACTAAATTGGCTGAAACAATTTCAACTAACAGCATTTCTCTCCCTCCCTTTAACAAATGTATAGTTGCAAGGGGCCATATATGTAGGCTGTAGATTTCCAACAACCTCAAATAAGTAGATCACAGCTGAGAGACCAAGATAAAATAAAAAACAAAAAATATTTTCTACCCAAACAATTTTCCTAACACTCATACATTTATTCTCAGAGTTGAATCAAGTTCCTGGGATACAACATTTTTGGACAGCCTCCTAATGCCTACATGCAATACTTAAGCCTCAGTTTTTCAACAAACTTTGATGACGTCTATAGCATGTTACCCAAGACATCTTTGGCAAGCACCTCCCTGAACACTCCCTAGTCACCGTTGGTGGCTAGTTGTTCCTGGAGGGCACCCTCTCTGTGGGCAGTCTGAAACTGCTCTTGGGGAGCCTGGGGTTTCGAGAACTTGTGTTGTACAAAAGCTCTGGTGTAGAGCTCTCTGGAGGTGGATCCCATGGCCTACTGTTTTCATCATACCTCTTTGATGTCAACAGCTAATCAAGGCTCTTTGGATATTGCCAAAGCAGGGGTACCAGTGTCTCCCCACCCTGAAGGGGTCCTGCTGTCTTCCACAACTTATGCAGTCTTGAAGAAGTGCTAAATCATTACTACTCTACCATGGTTATTGCCTCTGGTTCCCACATGAGCATTAGTTAGTTATCACCTCTTAAGGAATGAGGACTTTCACGTGCAGGGCTGGCTCTCAGCCAAATCTGACTCAGCCCAGTCTATAAATTGTTGTCAAGCCCCTAGCAGACCTCTGACTCAAGATGCAGAACTGTTGTGTTCAGACCCTACTAGGGAGGAGGGAAATGACCAGGAGGAAAGCATTGAGCAGCTTCCTAGGGTCCATTAGATAATTCGGCCCAAGCCCTGGAGTTCCTGCCTCCCAGAGGTGCATTGATTAAGTAAAGCCTTGTCCACAAGCAACACCAATGCTTGCACATAACAGTATAAGATTCCGAGAAGGAAAGCAAGTGGGAGTGGCTATTACATAAGGAGCAGAGAGAAAACAGAAAAGACATCTAATCCTCTTGCTTAATTTCACGGGTAAGAAATTCAAGCAGCAGCATTTTCCAGGTTTAAATAGACTTTATGATGAAGATTTTAAAAAAACAAACAAAAAACATAACCACAATTACCCCACCTAAATGTTTCCTTTAATATTAATATTTATAAAATTGTCCTTTAATAACCTCAAATATCCAGATAGTCTTCAAATTTAATTGGTGTGCCCAGACCCAAAGAGGATCCTTTCATTACAGGGTTGATATGTCTCTTAGGTCTTTTAATAATCTATGTTTTTTTTTCCTTGAGCTTTATTTGTTGGAAGAAAAAAAGATTATTCTCCGTAGCGTTCTCACATTATGGATTTTGCTGATAGCAGGCAGGAAGTGTCCTGTAACATGTTCCTCTGTCCAGCATATTTCCTATAACCTGGCTTGTTCAGATTCCTGTCCAAACTTCTCGAAAGACTGTTTCATGGGTGCTTTGTCTACATCCCATTGAATCTCATCAGGATGCACAACAATTAACTCTTTAAAAAATAAAAAAATCTTAACATTAAATAGTAATGGATTCAGGTATTAACAGCCACCCCAAACCATCCCATTAAAAAGTTTCTCGGGACTTCCCTGGTGGCACAGTGGTTAAGAATCCGCCTGCCAGTGCAGGGGACACAGGTTCAATCTCTGGTCCGGGAAGATCCCACATGTCGCGGAACAACTAAGCCTATGCGCCACAACTACTGAGCCTGCGCTCTAGAGCCTGCGAGCCACAACTACTGAGCCCACACGCCTAAAGCGTGTGCTCGGCAACAAGAGAAGCCACCGCAATGAGAAGCCCAAGCACTGCAACGAAGAGTAGCCCCTGCTCGCCGCAACTAGAGAAAGCCCGCACGCAGCAACAAAGACCCAACACAGCCAAAAATAAAAATAAATAAATAAATTTATTTTTAAAAAGTTTCTCACCACCTCTTAAGCTAATGATATTACCAGCTATTGGTAACTAGTGCCTATCCAGTTTGAAAATGCAAATATTGGAATGATAATATCCCAATGCTATCAGTCTTTATTTGCCATATTTTTCCTGTAAATAACTTTTCCTCATTAATTATTTGGTTACCCAATCTGTTCAGGGAACTAGGATTAACACTTGATTCTTTCTTTCATATTCATTTTTTAAAGTATAAGTTGGTTCCCTGCCCTTTTCCAAAGGTGACTAATGAATTTTGTTGTTTCAGTATTATTTTAAATCCATGAGTTTAAACATGTTTGATGTGTTTTAATCCACTGTAGTTTTTATTCTTTTATATTCCCATTGACTGACCTTTGGCCGCTGGGAAACCCTTCAAGTTGTTTCTGGAGTCTTTCTGCTATCACCCCAATACTCTTTGGTAGTGCTTTGTTTTCTGGTAATGATGAGAAATTCTAGGCTCATCTTTACATTTCCAGACCCAGACCTAGAATCAGTCTTTACTCCAAAGAGCCCTGGTTCCTTTTAGTGGGAAATGGTGTATAAAATCCACACTGTGGGGTCTGGGAGAGTGCCCTGCTTCTGGCTTGGCCATTTTTAGGCTTTTTTTCCAAGGGCCAGAAGAAGAAAATGCAATTTTTTAAAACATAATAGGCATCATTAGTTTCATCATTATATTTAGGATTACAGTGTTTTTACTTAACCTCTTTGGTTTGTTTGTATCATCTCTTTTCTCTTACAATGAAAATTTTGTTTCCTAACAAATACAATAATGATAGCTATGTCATTACTAAACATGTTTGCTGAGAACAGTTTAAGGTTTCTTTGCCATTAAAGTCACTTGAAATACAGATAATCCTCATTTGCAGAGTAGTGCAGGACCATAAAAAGGATTATGCAGGCTGAAACTTTGCAAAAACAATCTTAATAATGAATGGGGGCAATTACAATTGTTCCATGTCCTTTACAGATTTTTGTCAAAACACTAAAAAGTCTATACATTTATAGGGAAAAAACTTACATTACATATATAATATATATGTAACATAAGTTACATGTAAATAACATATACAAATAACATATATAAGTAACTTACATGGTTATCAGTTTATAGGGAAATGAACAAAACAGTAAAACTAATATTTACTTAGTATGCTGTGATTTAAAACAGACACATTTGAGAATTGAATGATTTTATTTGTTTAAAAAAAAACTTTCTAAGAGTTCTTTGAAGGGTGCTTGCCTTCCTCTTGCCACATAACTTATGACACAAAGCGAACATCTTTTCTATGCCTTGGCAAACTGTCATACTCCTTTCTAAGTATGGATCAACTTCCAACATTGCATCCTTTGCTCTTTCAGTGTAGTGAAATATCTCCAGAACTTCTTTTAATGTGAGTGCTTTTGAGGCACCACTTCCCCGGGACATCTTCATCCTTTCCATCTCAACCACTTTCCTTATTTATGGCAATAAGTTACTTTCACTCCACTCTTCTGGCTGCACATGCCCACAGTCAGATATTTCTTCTATAACCTCATTGTACTCTATTAGAATTTCACTTCCAGCATTGTCACTTTTTGTTTCTTTCCTGCACTTTCATCTTTGTTGCCCAATTCTCTCTTTCGATTATCCATTTATGTGAAATGTCACATGGGTTTGTCACTGGGAGACAAGAAGGCAACACAGTGACATGCTTTGCTATCTCTGCGTGAACTAAATGAGCAACTCAGTGACCAATCACCAAAACGCTTTAAAAGAAGTAATATGATTGGTCACTGATCATGAGGCCATCTGTTATTTATATAGTGATTTGTGGAGTAATGAGCTAGCAGCAAAGTTTGCACTTTATGAAATTGCTGTGCTAACTGAAATTTGAACCATTGTGTTGGGGGACTGGTGTTATTTAAACCATGTAACTGAAGTTTGTACGTATTGGAACTGTGCAAAGTAAGGACTGACTGATTCCTCTCGGAAAATATAAACCACCAATTTGAAAAACTATTAAATTTATTTGTTCATTGTTGCTTTCCTTTTTTTTTTTTTTTTGCAGAGCAAATGTCTTTAATCAACATAAATGCCAAAACAAAACATCGACAAATTAAGTCCAGCAATGTATAAAAAAAGATAATACATGGTGTCCAACTGGGGTCTACTGCAGGAATGCAAAGTTGTTTTAACATTTGGAATCAGTCAGTGAAACTCACTACACTAACAGAATAAAGAAGAAAAACTATATAATCATCTCAATGGGAAAAAAAGCATTTGGCAAAATTTAATATCCACTGATTATTTTTTTAAAAGTCTCAGCAAATTAGTATTACGTCTGCAATATAATAAAGGGTATCTGTGAAAAGCATATTGCTAATGTAATATGTAATGGAAAAATATTGATTATTTTCCTTCTACAATAGAGAATGGAGCATGGATATCTGATCTCACTTCTTTCATTCAATATTAGGTTGATGGCCCTATCTATGCAACTAGGTAACAAAAAATAAAATGAAAAGTATAAAGATTGGAAAGAAAGAAATAAAACTACCTGTGATCTATAATTTTATGTATCAATTTGGCTGGGCCATGGTGCCCAGATATTTAGTCAAATATTATTTGGGATATTTCTGTGAAGGTGTTTGTTTGTTTTTGTTTTGTTTTGTTTTTGGATGAGAATAACATTAAATTGGGGGACTCTGATAAAGCATATTGTCCTTTATAATGTGAGTGGGCCTCATTCAATCAGTTGAAGCCCTTAATAGAACAAAGACTGACCTCTCCTGAGCAGGAAGGAATTCTACCAGCAAACTGATTTTGAACTTGAACTGCAACTCCTCCCTGAGTCTCTGGCTTCCTGGCCTACCTCATCAGATTTTGAGTGTGCCATGTTGCTTTCAATTTTTAAGAGATCATTTTCCCCCTCTCCAATTTTGATTTAATTTTGTTTTATAATTATGTGTAACATTTAATAGTTCTAAAGTGAGCCACAAAGCAAGGTACCTTCAGGAGAGTCTAGCTTCTATTTTTGTCCCCCCAGCAGTTTTTGGTTTATCCTTCCATTATTCTTTAATATAAGCAAATACATATACATTTTCATATTCTTCCTCCCTTTTACCTTACTAGGTAAAAGATAGCATAATTATACATGGTATTCTGTATCTTACTTTTTAAAATAATATATCTTAGAGACCACATAACAGTAAAAAAAAAACAGTCCTCATTTCTTTTTATAGTTGTATAATGCTCCATTGTGTTGAAGGACCAGATTTTTTTTAAAACCAACTCCCTGTTGACATTTGGATTATTTCCAGTCTTTTGCTGTCACATACAGTCTGTAATGAATAAACTGGTGATATCTTTTTCTTATTTTTGCCAGTGTATCTTGGGGATAAATTCCTAGAAGTGAGCTGGCTGGATCAGAGGGTAAATGTAAACATAATTTTGCTACCTACTGCCAAATCCTCCTTATAGGGTTATTCTGTTTTGCATTCCCACCAGCTATGAGTGAGAGCACAGTACTTCCCCCCCTACAGTCTTTTCCAGGGCATGGCATGTGGGATCTTAGTTCCCCAACCAGGGATCGAACCTGAGCCCCCTGAAGTGGAAGTGTGGAGTCTTAACCACTGGACCTCCAGAGAAGTCCCCCATACACACCCACAGTCTTATCAACAAAACATGCTGTCAAAAATTTTGCTTTTTACCACCCTGACAGACAAGATATGATGGAGCAGTGTAGCTTTCATTTGCATCTCCCTTATCATGCATGAGTGAGCATCTTTTCATATTAAAGGGACATTTTTAAAATGTAAGTGCTTTGACAGGTTTGATAGTTTGTTTTATTTTTTAATTTATTAATTAATTTATTTATTTTTGGCTGCATTGGGTCTTCGTTGCTGCGCACAGGCTTTCTCTTGTTGCGGGGAGCAGGGGCTACTCTTCGTTGTGGTGTGCGGGCGTCTCATTGCTGTGGCTTCTCTTGTTAAGCACGGGCTCTAGGTGCGCAGGCTCTAGAGTGCAGCCTCAGTAGTTGCGGCACACGGGCTTAGTTGCTCCACGGCATGTGGGATCTGCCCGGACCAGGGATCGAACCTGTGTCCCCTTCATTGGCAGGCGGATTCTTAACCACTGCGTCACCAGGGAAGTCCCAGGTTTGATATTGTAGAATAAAGTTTTCAAATAAACTTTTCACAAAGATAAAGGAAAACTGTTAAACACCCTCCTTAATTCTGAGTAATTTAAATACTCAGAATACCCCACATACACATAGGCTTTATTCATACCAGTTCACCTAATCAACACACATTTGAGGGGTTTGGTGCACCAGGACCTGCTCCTGGTGTGCTAACACAGGCAGGGCAGAGGGTATGGGAAGGCCAATGAATGAAGTGTTCAGCGGGCATCCCAGTGGTGTGCACATCACTAGAGTTGAGAGTATCTGAGGCAAATTTCAATAAGGAGTAGTTCATTGGGTCAAAAGAGAAAGGGTTTTCTAGGCTTTAGAAGTGGTCTAAGCAAAGAATAATAAATGGTCACAGCAGAAGAAGCCTGCCTTTTCTATTTAAAAAAAAAAAAAAAAGGTGGAACAGGCTACAGGTGCCAGAGAATTATGGTGAGAAAAGCAGAGACAGATAGAAGCAAAAGCCTAAAACTACTGTAATAAAAACCTGTAGCTAGGTACCTCTAATCTAACGTAACACCCAACTCTGATTAAGGAGTCTAAGAAAAAGTCATTCAAGAACAAAGAGTCCAGTAAGGTATTTTGTCCAAGGACAAGGATATATCCCCTGTCCCACATAGGTGGGAATCCTTTCTATTTAGAATTAAAATCTGAGAAACTGAGCAGGCTTACTATGAAACTTTACACTGTGCAATTTACTAGACAGAGTCTGTCATGATATAAACATGAAATGTAACAACGAGAAACCGTACCACCACCAATGAGACAGCATTAAAAAATAATTCAGAGATTCTTTTTTTTTTTTTTTTTAAACTTTGGGTTTATTTATTTACTTATTTATTTATTTTTGGCTGTGTTGGGTCTTCGTTTCTGTGCGAGGGCTTTCTCTAGTTGTGGCAAGCGGGGGCCACTCTTCATCGCGGTGCGCGGGCCTCTCAATATCGTGGCCTCTCTTGTTGCGGAGCACAGGCTCCAGACGCGCAGGCTCAGTAATTGTGGCTCACGGGTCTAGTTGCTCCGCGGCATGTGGGATCTTCCCAGACCAGGGCTCGAACCCATGTCCCCTGCATTGGCAGGCAGATTCTCAACCACTGTGCCACCAGGGAAGCCCCCGGAGATTCTTTGATCAAAGTAATTACACATCTAAACAAAAACCCAAATACAACTAAACCACTTCATAGCTTTTCTTATTAAACCTATCAGCAACCACTTACCTTTTCCCTCAACCCCACAATTAAGACTGTAAGAGTCAACAGAGCCCAGGGCAGAGCACACAGCTGATTCATCTGTGTATCACCCATAGCACCATGTGCAGCAGGCACTCAATAAATATTTGGTGTATGAAAGAATGAAAACACCCTCCCATAACAACATGCTCAGACTTTTCCATGGGAGGACCTTCGTCCTGAATTATAAGTTGGGGCAACTCCCTAATAAACCTTTCAAATAAATGCAACAAACACCTATGGAGCACCCAGTATGCTCAGTGTTAGGCACTATTCTTGGCATTGGCATGTAAAGATGAGTAACCCATAGTCCTTAACACCCCGAGGGAACTCAGTCTACTGTGAGAAACTCGAACTATAAATAAAACACAAAGGAAAATGCCACCGCTGAGAGAAAATGATGTGGGTACACATGTGAAGGAGCAAGTAATTATGCTGGGAATAAGCATAAAGAATGAGCATAAAGAAAGGTAAGCTCGGGGCTTCCCTGGTGGCGCAGTGGTTAAGAATCTGCCTGCCAATGCAGGGGACACGGGTTCGAGCCCTGGTCTGGGAGGATCCCACATGCCGCGGAGCGGCTGGGCCCGTGAGCCACAACTACTGAGCCTGCGCGTCTGGAGCCTGTGCTCCGCAACGGGAGAGGCTGCGACAGTGAGAGGCCCGCGCACCGCGATGAAGAGTGGCCCCCGCTCGCCGCAGCTGGAGAAAGCCCTCGCACAGAAACGAGGACCCAACACACATGCTCACACATGCTCACACAATTAATTAATTTAAAAAAAAAAAAGAAAGGTGAGCTCAAAGAATCTACAAAAATTCAATTCCAGCCCCCTCCTCCCCAACACACATGCTCACACATGCTCACACTCGCTCTCAAACGGTACTTGAAAAACAGACGCATGACCAAGTCATTGAACTGCAAATAACCTTTCAAGGGTCTACAATAGGTCAAAATTTATCTCCACGCAATACAAAGTCCACCACCACCCTGTATGCTAGACACAGTTCGGAGCATTTTATAAGTATTTAATCCTTACAATGACCTGACGAGGTTGCTTCTACCATCATCTCAGTTTTACAGACGAGGAAACTGAGCCACAAAATGATTTTAAAAAACAAAAAAACCTTGTCCTAGCTATCGGGCATGGGACCATCAGATGCTGAGCTATGAGCCCAGTTCTGGCACCAGGGCTCTTTTCATAACCACCCACTTCTCTGCCTCATGTCCTGCCTCTGGGCTCCTTGCACTATAAAACTTCGGTGATATCAAACTACTTTAAATTCTGTGAACACAACTCAAATTGTTTCAAACCTCTGCGCTTCTGCATAGAAAGCCCTCACCAAACCCTTCCACTGCATGTCAGTAAAAACTCTGTGTGCCCCTCCCATGATCAAAGTATCTTTTGTTATATCCCTCCATCACTGAGTTTATCACAATGTATCATAACTATTCATCTGCATTTACATTCCTACACATAAGTCTCCTATACTTACCCTATGATAATTAACCTTTACTACGCTTTACTGTAATTACTTGCTCAAATGTCTTTTTAAAAATGTCACCTCCTTAGAGAGGCCAATCCTGACTCTTCATTTTGTCTAAAATGGATTTTCCTACACACCGAAGTTACTTGCTTTTTCAGATCAAAGATTTCCCCCTGCTTATAGTATTTCTCACAGATCAATTTTTAAAATTTGATTTGTCTCCCCCACTAGAACATATGCTTCATGGGGGCAGGAAGTATAACTGTTTCTGTCAGTATATTTTCAACACCTAACCCTAGGACATAGGAATAAATATTTGTATATCTGCCTCCTTACACTATTAAATCCTTAAAAAAAAAAAGACTGTCTTAATGAGTTTTGTATCCCGAGCACACAGAACATAGGAAGCCCTCAATAAATGTTTCTTGAACTGAAACCAAATAAAGGTTAAGGCAGGATAAATAGAATTTCCCCAGGAAAAAAAGGAGTGCTGGAAGACCATTTCAGGCCTGGGAACAATATGGTTAGAAACACAGGGGCGGGGTTGGAGGGGGGAGGGGATTCCCCGGCGGTCCAGTGGTTAGGACTCGGCGCGTTCACTGCGGAAGGCCCGGGTTCAATCCCTGGTTGGGGAACTAAGATCCCACAAGTTGCACAGCGCAGCCAAATAAATAAATAAAAATAAAGTCAGATTGACTAGAAAGATGATGCTACAGTTAACGTAGTTTAAAAAAAGAAAGAAAGAAACACGGGGCACAGGAAGATGTGGCTTTTGGAGGAAAACAGTGAAAACTAGAAGGAGCCCGAGAGATGTAGGGAAAGCACTAAAGAGGTGAGTGCCCAGCAGGCTGCAGACGCCTGCAATATTTTTCTTTAGGCAGCAGTGATCTAGCAGAGTTTTTAAAGCAGTCGTGGTTTTAGAAAGATTCTTCCAGTAGACACAGGGAATGGCAAAGGCAGCAGTTAGCTGGAGGTGCAGGAACTGCAGCTGATTGGGAAAATCCAGGCAGCACAGTCAAAAGCATTCACAAGACGACAGGCAAAGAAAGAGGGCCTGGAATCTGAGACCAGAAAGGACGGCAGAATCTCCCACACCACAACCTGATAGCTTATTCTTTGTGTCATGACCCCCATCTTTAGCTAGTGAACAAAGTTATTTTCTGAATTTAACCCATGTGACCAAAACATTACATCCAGCTTTTTCTTTTAAGTGTATAGGAAATGCTTTCCTGTGGTTTCACATTGTTAGCTTTCAAGATACTCGATATGAATACTGTTAATTAGAAGAAATACCACCCTTTCAGGAAATCACAAGTTAGCAATTCTTGATGGCATTTCCTGTCTAATCCCTTCATCTGTACTTCAAATCTTAGAAGAAAAGCAACTTCATAGTAACCAAAATGACAATGGTGGAACAGCCAGAAGAAGGAGACTGTATTTAATATAAATCCCTGCATTTATAAAAACTCTAAAGTTTAAGTAGGACTAAGTTGAATTTTGCCACTGCAGTGCTTCAAGCAAAACGGTATGACTCCAAGGCCCCCAAAAGAAAGTAAAAATGAGTCAGGATAATCGTGGTTCTCAGCAGAAAGACCTTACACAGGACATGTCACCTTCTTCTATGATCCTGTAACACTTTATTGCCACTTCCATCAGAGCATTTATCACACAGTTTCATAATTTATCTGTGTGCCTATCTCCCTGGCTAAAGAGACAGGGACCCCTTATATCTTGATCATCTTTGAGACACCAGATTTTAACGTACCATCTGACATAGGAAATGTTCAATAAATACTTGCTCAATGAATGAATGAATGAATGAATAAAAAAAACTAAAAAGGGACTTCCCTGGCAGTGCAGTGGTTAAGACTCCGCACTTCCACTGCAGGGGGTGCGGATTCGATCCCTGGTCTGGGAACTAAGATCCCACATGCCTCATGGTGCGGCCAAAATATAAAAAAAAAAAGGGGGGGGGGCAAAGCTTTCATATGAAAAACTTTCTTAGTCATCATTCTGATTCTAGGAAATAAAGCTAAGCAAATCTGTTATTTGGATACTTCCTATCTCTTTACCAAATCAATCTCCTTCCAGAAATAATAAGGGAAAAGGTAAGCTGCTATACTAGGTTAAACATCTGCATTAAAATTTGGGGGCCACACAATAATTTGCACACTTCTTTCTTTTCCCTGCTATAAAGGATGTGGTAATTTAAGAAAAAAAAAATAGAGATTTTTGGAGGCAGAATTGGGAAGCCCTATGTAAAATTCAGCGTAATCTACCAAGGAACTGTGCAGATTATTTCTACAGTGCATCACGCTCTCACCCTGCCCCGCTCCAAGCAGCTGCAGCAGCCAGGTGTGATGGGCATGGGACCCAACCTAACTGGTGTCCCGGCCTCCAGCCTATGCCAGCTCCACATTTTGCTGCCAAACGAACCTCCCTACAGGGCAGCCCGGGATTAACAGAACCAGAATGAGATGTGTCCCCCGCCCTCCAGCACTTCCATGCAGCAGCACACTCCTTCAAGTCAATTGCAACATCAAGGCCAGAAGCCTCAGGGGTGTTTCTGACCTCCTAAACCAACTGGTATAAATCCTAGAGCTTCACCGTTTCCAGTTTTCGTCTATCCCTTCCCTTCTTTCCATTCACCCTGCTTTCACTTCCTCTTCTAGGGCTACCAGGCCTAGCCTAGATCAGCTACAACCAAGAGAAATATAACAGGGGCTACAAATAGTAATTTTAAATTTGCCAGTAGCCACATTAAAACGGTAAAAGAAACCAGTGCGGTAAATTTTAATGTTTTATTTAAAACCAATATATCCAAAAAGTGTTTTCATTGTTTGACTTGTAATCAATATAAGGTTATTGGCGAGATCTTTTACATTTTTCTCCAGAGCAAGTCTTTGAAATCTGTATGTTTCCCAGGACATGAGGACTGGTCTCAACTCAGACCAGTCACATTTCAGGGGCTCAACAGCTACATGTGGCCAGTGGCTGTGGTACTGAACTGTAACAGTGCAGGCTTAGATGGAATGACCCCACTGCACCACCGCCTCCGGCTTTTCACCTCTCGAAAATACTTTAATCCAGCTGTAACAGACCATTCCCCCTAAACCTCTTTCCTTCCATGTCACTCCTCTGGCTGTCCCTTAAGCATGTCTTTTCTGCTTCTCTCCAAACTTTAATACCGGGTTCAAGTGCTACCTCCTTCATGAAGCTTATCCCATACCCTCCCCTCATAATCCATCTCTATCTCCTTTGCACTTCCATGTCATCCTTGCAAGTCTATAACAACATCGGTGCTTTTGCCTGTGCTACCCAACAGATCGTAAACTCCTTAAAGACACAGTATTGCTATTTATATTACAGCTCTCGAAGAACAGAGCACAGTGCTTTGCACACCGAAGACCCCTGATAAACTTCTAATGAAGTGACTTCTTTAAGTTACCAGCCTTATACAAGAGAAGTGTACCCTTAACATGAATGTATGCCCGAGGTACAGCTAGTTTCAAGGTAAACTAAACTACTGCTCAATACCCGTTGGCAACACAAAAGCTGAATGTTGGGTGCATCCCAACTTAAGCTCAGAAAAAGTGACACTTAACTCACACTCTGATCCAGAATTTTAGGCAATGTCAGAGATCAGAAGCATCATCTTCATGGAAGAAGAGGACTGAGGCCAGAACCCCTGGACATTCTACACAGCATCATGGGCCATGTTCACAATAATTAATTACAGATCTAACTATTAAAAATAACATGCTCTAAAAACATGCTAGAAAATGGAAACTCCCAGATTGGATACCTTATCTGTGTAACAGAGTGCTGAAGTAACAACTAGGAACAGTCAGGACCTGGTCCCTACTCTGTAGTGTTTTATGTTCCTGTACCAAACCTTTGACTTTCTCTATGTGTGAAATGAGAGGGAAGGATACTCTCCATCCAAGGCAGGGATAGTTTCCCCTAAACTGCTTTTGCTCACACCTACCATGTCATAGACGTTTAGTGCTACTCCTCTGGTCCAAACCCTCAAGCAAGGGCTTCCCTGGTGACGCAGTGGTTAAGAATCCGCCTGCCAATGCAGGGGACACGGGTTCGAGCCCTGGTCCGGGAAGATCCCACATGCTGCGGAGCAACTAAGCCCATGCACCATAACTACTGAGCCTGCGCTCTAGAGCCCGCGAGCCACAACTACTGAGCCCGCATGTCACAACTACCGAAGCCCGCGCGCCTAGAGCCCGTGAGCCACAACTACTGAGCCCGCATGTCACAACTACCGAAGCCCGCGCGCCTAGAGCCCGTGGTCCACAACAAGAGAAGCCACCGCAATGAGAAGCCCGCGCACCGAAACGGAAGAGTAGCCCCCACTTGCCACAACTAGAGAAAGCCTACACGCAGCAACGAAAACCCAACGCAGCCAAACATAAAAATAAATAAATTAAAAAAAAAAAAACCCTCAAGCAGCTTTTCATCTCACTCCAACAACTTTCCAACAGCGACAAGGCTCTCTACAGTCTGGCCTCCTGCTAGCTCTTTCAGACCTCATCCAACTACTCTCCCCCCTCACTGGCTGCCTTGCTGAGTACACACTGCCTGAGGGCCTTTGCACATGCTCCCTCTGCCTGAAAAGTTTCCCCCACTCCCAGATCTAGTCATCTATCTGGCTTATACTCCTTCAGGTTTTTGCTCAAATATTACCTTATCAGAGAGGACTTTCCTGATGACTTAACAGAAAATAGCACAACTTTTCCTCATACATCTGACACTACTTATACCCACCAATCCTGCTTTATAATCCTAACCTGTTACATGTTTACTCTTTGTCTACATTGGACATAAGCTCCAGAAAAGTAGAATCACATTGGTTTTATTTGCTGCTATAGCCTCATTGCCTGGAGTGACCAATGCCTGGAATGCAACAGGGACACAAATATTTATTGGCTGAACAAGTGAATGTGCAATATTCTAATTTTCTTAAGGAAGTGGCAGAACGAGGAACCATTTCCTTTTCAAATAATATTTCAGAAACCATTCATTTTAATATCTTAAACCTAACTACAAAATTAAGACATGCACATCATGAAAAAAATTACCCTTAAATGAATAAATTTTTTTTTTTAATTATTCCACTCATCAACCTGAATAATTCTATTCCCAAGAAAATTAACACTGCAAGGGTTGGGGCATGTCCTTTCAGAACCATTTTAATGCATGTATGTCTAGATAGATAGAACTCTATATTCCTATCCATAAAAATAGACCATATCTTTGATTCTATTCCATAATTTTTATATATTACATCATGCTATGTTGATACACACAGAATTATCTTATCCTTTTTAATAGCTACTTAATTTTCTATTTTGTAGGTGTATCTAATGTAGAATCTAATCTCCTATTAATGAACTGATTCGAGCGTCTTTCATTTGAAAAGGACCCTCCTCCCTCTCAAAAAAAAAAAAAATCTCAAACCAAATAATTCACGCTCTGGCCAAGACATTAGGATCTCACCTACACATCCGGAGCCAGAGCAGAAACTGATGCACATTAATGAAGGAACAGGGAGGCACTCCATGCAGAGGGTACCGCATGAGACCTGAGACCAATGAACACAATCTTCTGCTCTCTACCAAATGGCCCCTTCACTCTCTGTTTTTCTTCACAATTCAGCAAGCACTTATAAAACACAGATGATTCTGGGTCCACTGTGCCATCTCTCTGTCTTCTGCTCCTTTTTTCCCCTTCTGAAAGATGGATTATCTCAACCCAGACTAACCCCCACATAGATTTACACCTATTGATTCTCCATCACCCATGTGTTATGCAAAAGGGATCCATAGAGGGTCCCCCGAGACGCTCCAGGGCAGACTTTATTTCCTAAGCTGCCTTCGTGATTTATACAGCAGTTTCTCCCCCTCTTCTGTCCCCAGCAGTGATCGCAGAACAGGATGTTGCTCATAAATCTTTTCCCTCAGCTAACCTACCACCCACTGACTAGCTTATTTTTACAAGAGTTGCCATTTCCCATACTCCCCTAGTGTAAGCCCCCTGTGTAAGGTCTCAAAAGTGTGGTTCCTAAGACAAATACTCTATGTTATCGCTTATATGTGGAATCTAAAAAATAAACAAATGTATATAACAAAACAGTAACAAACTCACAGATATAGAAAACTAGTGGTCACCACTGGGGAGAGAGAAGGTGGGGGCAAGATAGGGGTAAGGGATTAAGAGATACAAACTACTATATATAAAATAGATGAGGGACTTCCCTGGTGGCACAATGGTTGGGAATCTGTGTGCCAATGCAGGGGACACGGGTTCGAGCCCTCGTCCAGCAAGATCATACATGCTGCGGAGCAACTAAGCCCGTGTGCCATAACTACTGAGCCTGCACTCTAGAGCCCGTGAGCCACAACTACTGAAGCCCACGCACCTAGAGCCTGTGCTCCGCAACAAGAGAAGCCACCACGATGAGAAGCCCGTGCACCACAACGAAGAGTAGCCCCCACTCACTGCAACTAGAGAAAGCCCGTGTGCAACGACGAAGACCCAATTCAGCCAAAATAAATAAATAAATAAAAAATTTTAAAAAAAGAATGTTGACATGGCAACATTAATTATAAAAAAAAAAAAACATGAGCAACAAGGATATAGTGTACATCATACGGAAATATAGCTATTGTTTTGTAATAACTTTAAATGGAGTATAATCTATAAAAATATTGAATCACTATGTTGTACACCTGAAACTAATATTGTAAATCAACTAAACTTCAATTTTTTTTAAAAAAAAGTATGGTTCTTGGGATGGGCAAAGACCTCAGGAAAATGTCATACTTCTGCCACTGTGAGTGCAGAAAATTCTACAAGGGGCTATGAAGGAATGTTGATATATTTAAAAGCACATCCTAAATCCAGGGAGACAAAAATAAGGCAAATCACTAAGAGGGCATTACAGGCTTCCCTGGTGGCACAGTGGTTAAGAATCTGCCTGCAAATGCAGGAGACACGGGTTTGAGCCCTGGTCCAGGAAGACCCCACATGCTGTGGAGCATCTAAGCCCATACACCACAACTACTGAGCCCACGTGCCACAACTACTGAAGCCCGCGTGCCTAGAGCCCATGCTCTGCAACAAGAGAAGCCACCACAATGAGAAGCCCGTGCACCGCAACGAAGAGTAGCCCCCAATCGCCACAACTAGAGAAAGCCCGCACACAGCAACGAAGACCCAACGTGGCCAAAAATACATAAGTAAAATAAATAAATGTATATTTTTTAAAAAGAGGGCATTACCATTTCTTGATGGGTAGAGGCCAATTCTTACTCATCTTTAAATTATTTAATTACTTTATTGAATATCTTCTGAGTCTAGATACAATGCCAGCCCTTGGAGACACAAAGATGACAGCTCTTAATCAGCTGTTCAAAGACAGAAATTTGTAAGGAAGATAAACATAAAAGCAATTTAAGAAATAAATGCCATAATAAAAGATTTTATCTTTCAGAGGCAGTGGTCCTTTACTGCTGGAAAGTGAGAGGAAGAGGTAACTGAACCAGCAGTTGAACAGCATCAGATGCTCTGAACCACTACAGTCTATTCTCTTGGCCCCCAAGATAACACTCTCCTGGTTTTCCTCCCACTTCTCTGGCAGTGTCTTCTCAGTCTCCTTGAGCCTTCTTGCTACTCAGTTTCCTGTTCCTAGGCATTTTCATCCTCTTTCTCTCCTTAGAAATCTCATGTACAACTCTGATTCAATTTCTACAGAATAAATGTGTATCTTGACCCCAGACCTTCCCCAATGAGCTCCATTCTTGGATGACCAATTGCCCACTTGACACCTCCACATGCAAGGATTTTCACAGGCATCTCAAACTAAACTCTCCCCCAAAGAACATGTACCACCTTCAGTGTTCCTCATCTTAATCACAGCATCTCCTAGTAACAAAGCCAAGTGGTTGGGAATTGTTCTTGATCCTTCTCTTTTACTCATCCTTGACATCCAACCTACCTACATATCCTTTTGTTGTTGTTCTTGTTGTTGTTGTCATTGTTGTTATTTCTCCTCAATTATCCAGAATCTATTCTGTTCTCTCCAGCTCTCCTGTGGACTACTTAATAGGCCCCCAATTGGTTTCTGTGCTTCCACTTCTGCCCCACTTGACAAGTGACCATTTAAAAGCAAACCTACCGATTGGTTCAAGATGGCAGAGTAGAAGGACTTGCTCTCACTCCCTCTTGCGAGAGCACCAGAATCACAACTAACTGCTGAACAATCATCAACAGGAAGACTTTGGAACTCACCAAACAAGATACCCCACATCCAAAGACAAAGGAGAAGCCACAATGAGATGGCAGGAGGGGCGCAATCACAATAAAATCACATTCCATAACTGCTGGGTGGGTGACTCACAAACTGGACAACACTTATACCACAGAAGTCCACCCACTGGAGTGAAGGTTCTGAGCCCCACGTCAGGCTTCCTAACCTGGGGGTCTGGAATGGGAGGAGGAATTCCTAGAGAATCACACTTTGAAGGCTAGCGGGATTTGATGGCAGGACTTCGACAGGACTGGGGGAAACAGAGACTCTACTCTTGGAGGGCACACACAAAGTACTGTGTGCATCAGGACCCAGGGGAAGGAGCAGTGACCCCACAGGAGACTGAACCAGACCTACCTGCTAGTGTTGGAGGGTCTCCTGCAGAGGCAGGGGGTGGCTCTGTCTCACCGTGAGGAAGAGGACCCTAGCAGCAGAAGTTCTGAGAAATACTCCTTGGCGTGAGCCCTCCCAGAGTCTGTCATTAGGCCCACCAAAGAGCCTGAGTAGGCTCCAGTGTTGGGTTGCCTCAGGCCAAACAACCAACAGGGAGGGAACCCAGGCCCACCATCAGCAGACAAGCTGATCATTCAAACAGAAGGTCCAGCTGCAACAGGCAGCTCTACCCACCACCAGTTCCTCCCATCAGGAAACTTGCACAAGCCTCTTAGATAGCCTCATCCACCAGAGGGAAGAGAGCAGAAGCAAAAAGAACCACAATCCTGCAGCCTGTGGAACAAAAACCACATTCACAGAAAGACAGACAAGATGAAAAGGCAGAGGGCTATGCACCAGATGAAGGAACAAGATAAAACCCCAGAAAAACAACTAAATGAAGTGGAGATAGGCAACTTTCCAGAAAAAGAATAATGATGGTCAAGATGAGCCAAGACCTCGGAAAAAAAAATGGAGGCAAAGATTGAGATGGTGCAAGAAATGTTTAACAAAGACCTAGAAGAATTAAAGAACAAACAAACAGAGACGAACAATACACTAACTGAAATGAAAAATACACTAGAAGGAATCAATAGCAGAATAACTGAGGCAGAAGAACGGATAAGTGACCTGGAAGAGAGAATGGTGGAATTCACTGCTGCAGAACAGAATAAAGAAAAAAGAATGAAAAGAAATGAAGACAGCCTAAGAGACCTCTGGGACAACATTAAATGCAACAACATTCACGTTATAGGGGTCCCTGAAGGAGAAGAGAGAGAGAAAGGGCCCAAGAAAATATTTGAAGAGATTATAGTTGAAAACTTCCCTAACATGGGAAAGGAAATAGCCACCCAAGTCCAGGAAGCGCAGAGAGTCCCATACAATAAAACCCAAGGAGAAACACGCCGAGACACAGAGTAATCAAATTGGAAAAAATTAAAAACAAAGAAACATTATTGAAAGCAGCAAGGGAAAAACGAAAAATAACATACAAGGGAACTCCCATAAGGTTAACAGCTGATTTCTCAGCAGAAACTCTTCAAGCCAGAAGGGAGTGGCATGACATAGTTAAAGTGATGAAAGGGAAGAAACTACAACCAAGATAACTCTACCGAGCAAGGATCTCATTCAGATTCGATGGAGAAATCAGCAAAAGCTAAGAGAATTCAGCACCACCAAAGCAGCTTTACAACAAATGCTAAAGGAACTTCTCTAAGTGGGAAACACAAGAGAAGAAAAGGACCTACAAAAACAAACCCATAACAATTAAGAAAACGGGAATAGGAACATACATATCGTTAATTACCTTAAACGTGAATGGATTAAATGCTCCAACCAAAAGACACAGGCTCGCTAAATGGATACAAAAACAAGACCCATATATATGCTGTCTATAAGAGACCCACTTCAGACCTAGGGACACATACAGACTGAAAGTGAGGGGATGGAAAAAGATATTCCATGCAAATGGAAATCAAAAGAAAGCTGGAGTAGCAATACTCAAATCAGATAAAATAGACTTTAAAATAAAGATTGCTACAAGAGACAAGGAAGGACACTACATAATGATCAAGGGATAAATCCAAGAGAATATAACAATAATAAATATATATGCACCCAACATAGGAGCACCTCAATACATAAGGCAACTGCTAACAGCTCTAAAAGAGGAAATCGACAGTAACACAATAATAGTGGGGGACTTTAACACCTCACTTATACCAATGGACAGATCATTCAAACAGAAAATTAATAACGAAACACAAGCTTTAAATGACACAATAGACCAGATACATTTATTCGAAATTTATAGGACATTCCATCCAAAAACAGCAGATTACACTTTCTTCTCAAGTGCGCATGGAACATTCTCCAGGATACATCACATCTTGGGCCACAAATCAGGCCTCAGTAAATTTAAGAAAACTGAAATCATATCAAGCATCTTTTCTGACCATAACGCTATGAGATTAGAAATCAATTACAGGGAAAAAAAAGTAAAAAACACAAACACATGGAGGCTAAACAATACGTTACTAAATGACCAAGAGATCACTGAGGAAATCAAAAAATAGCTAGAGACAAATGACAATGAAAACACGATGATCTGAAACCTACGGGATGCAGCAAAAGCAGTTCTAAGAGGGAAGTTTATAGCAATACAACCCTACTTCAAGAAACAACAAACATCTCAAATAAACAGTCTAAACATACACCTAAAGAAACTAGAGAAAGAACAACAAACAAAACCCAAAGTTAGTAGAAGGAAAGAAATCGTACAGATCAGAGCAGAAATAAATGAAATAGAACCAAAGAAAACAATAGCAAAGATCAATAAAACTAAAAGCTGGTTCTCTGAGAACATAAACAAAATTGATAAACCATTAGCCAGACCCATCAAGAAAAACAGGGAGAGGACTCAAATCAATAAAATTAGAAATGAAAAAGGAGAAGTTGCAACAGACACCGCAGAAATACAAAGCATTCTAAGAGACTATGACAAGCAACTCTATGCCAATAAAATGGACAACCTGGAGGAAATGGACAAATTCTTGGAAAGGTATAACCTTCCAAGACTGAACGAGGAAGAAATAGAAAATATAAACAGACCAATCACAAGTAATGAAATTGAAACTGTGATTAAAAATCTTCCAACAAACAGAGGTCCAGGACCAGATGGCTTCACAGGTGAATTCTATCAAACATTTAGAGAAGAGCTAACACTCATCCTTCTCAAACTCTTCCAAAAAAACTGCAGAGGAAGGAACACTCCCAAACTCATTCTATAAGGCCACCATCACCCTGATACCAAAACCAGACAAAGATACTACATAAAAAGAAAATTACAGACCAATATCACTGATGAATATAGATGCAAGAATCCTCAACAAAATACTAGCAAACACAATCCAACAACACATCAAAAGGATCATACACCATGATCAAGTGGGATTTATCCCAGGGATGCAAGGATTCTTCAATATATGCAAATCAATCAATTTGATACACCATATTAACAAACTGAAGAATAAAAACCATATGATCATCTCAATAGATGCAGAAAAAGCTTTTGACAAAATTCAAGACCCATTTATGATAAAAACTCTCCAGAAAGTGGGCATAGAGGGAACCTACCTCAACATAATAAAGGCCATATATGACAAACCCACAGCAAACACCACTCTCAATGGTGAGAAACTGAAAGCATCTCCTCTAAGATCAAGAACAAGACAAGGATGGCCACTCTCACCAGTATTATCCAACATATTTTTGGAAGTCCTAGCCACGGCAATCAGAGAAGAAAAAGAAATAAAAGGAATACAAACTGGAAAAGAAGAAGTACAACTGTCACTGTTTGCAGATGACAAGATACAATACATAGAGAATCCTAAAGATGCCACCAGAAAACTACTAGACCTAATCAATGAATTTGGTAAAGGTGCAAGATACTAAATTAATGCACAGAAATCTCTTGCATTCCTATACACTAATGATGAAACATCTGAAAGAGAAATTAAGTAAACACTCCCATTTACCATTGCAACAAAAAGAATAAAATACCTAGGAATAAACCTACCTAGGGAGACAAAAGACCTGTATGTAGAAAACTGTAAGACACTGTTGAAAGAAATTAAACATGATACCAACAGATGGAGAGATATACCATGTTCTTGGATTGGAAGAATCAATACTGTGAAAATGACTCTACTACCCAAAGCAATCTACAGATTCAATGCAATCCCTATCAAATTACCAATGGCAATTTTTACGGAACTAGAACAAAAAATCTTAAAATTTGTATGGAGACACAAAAGACGCCAAATAGCCAAAGCAGTCTTGAGGGAAAAAAGCGGAGCTGGAGGAATCAGACTCCCTGACTTCAGACTATACTACAAAGCTACAGTAATCAAGACAATATGGTACTGGCACAAAAACAGAAATATAGATCAATGGAACAGGATAGAAAGCCCAGAGATAAACCCATGCACCTATGGTCAACTAATCTATGACAAAGGAGGCAAGGATATACAATGGAGAAAAGACAGTCTCTTCAATAAGTGGTGCTGGGAAACTGGACAGCTACATGTAAAAGAATGAAATTAGAACACTCCCTAACACCATACACAAAAATAAACTCAAAATGGATTAAAGACCTAAATGTAAGACCGGACACTATAAAACTCTTAGAGGAAAACATAGGAAGAACACTCTTTGACAAATCACAGCAAGATCTTTTTTGATCCACCTCCTAGAGTAATGGAAATAAAAACAAAAATAAATAAATGGGACCTAATGAAACTTAAAAGCTTTTGCACAGCAAAGGAAACCATAAACAAGACGAAAGACAACCCTCAGAATGGGAGAAAATATTTGCAAATGAATCAATGGACAGAGGTTTAATCTCCAAAATATATAAACAGCTCATGTAGCTCAATATTACAAAAACAAACAACCCAATCCAAAAATGGGCAGAAGACCTAAATAGCCACTTCCCCAAAGAAGACATACAGATGGCCAAGAAGCATATGAAAAGCTGCTCAACATCACTAATTATTAGAGAAACCCAAAGAAGACATACAGATGGCCAAGAAGCATATGAAAAGCTGCTCAACATAACTAATTATTAGAGAAATGCAAATCAAACTACAATGAGGTATCACCTCACACCAGTTAGAATGGGCATCATCAGAAAATCTACAAACAAATGCTGGAGAGGGTGTGGAGAAAAGGGAACCCTCTTGCACTGTTGGTGGGAATGTAAATTGATACAGCCACTATGGAGAACAATATGGAGGTTCCTTAAAAAACTAAAAATAGAATTACTATATGACCCAGCAATCCCACTACTGGGCATATACCCAGAGAAAACCATAATTCAAAAAGACACATGCATCCCAATGTTCATTGCAGCACTATTTACAATAGCCAGGACATGGAAGCAACCTAAATGCCCATCGACAGACGAATGGATAAAGAAGTTGTGGTACATATATACAATGGAATATTACTCAGCCATAAAAAGGAACAAAATTGAGTCATTTGTAGAGACGTGGATGGATCTAGAGACTGTCATACAGAGTGAAATAAGTCAGAAGGAGAAAAATAAATATCGTATATTAACACATATATGTAGAACCTAGAAAAATGGTACAGATGAACCAGTGTGTAGGGCAGAAATTCAGACACAGATGTAGAGAACAAATGTATAGACACCAAGAGGGGAAAGCGGCGGGGTGGTGGGGGTGGTGGTATGATGAATTGGGAGATTGGGATTGACATATATACACTAATATGTATAAAATGGATAACTAATAAGAACCTGCTGTAGAAAAAACTAAATAAAATAAAATTCAAAAAAAAAAATAAAAATAAAAGCAGACCTACCATTAATCTACTTAAAATTCTTTGATGGCTTTCCATTCCCCTCAATATAAAGTCTAATTTTTTAGCATGGTCCCCAGATCATTTCCTGGCCTGGTGCTCTATGCTCCAGCTATACTGAAATTCACTAAGTTCCTCAAAAGGACCCTATTTTTTTTACCCAAATCTTCTGAAGTATATTTTCTTTTACCCAGAATACATTTCTCTTCTCATTCCACCACCGAACTTTTTCAATTGATTAACTCTTCAACATACATTAATTTTCTGCCTAACCACCACTTCCTCCAAGAAGTCTTCCCTGATTATTCCCTAAATCTACATTTAGGTGCCCTTCCTGTATGTTGCTGTAAAGGCCGTACTTTCCTGATGGCACTTATGGATGAATGCATGAATGAATGAATGAATGAATGAATGGAGCAGGGACGGGAGGAAGGAATAGCATATGCCAAGGCATGGTATTTGAAACACAAAGGCCTACATATGTAATTGTGAGAACTTCTGTACAGCTAGGCAGCAAGGCTGGGGGAAGGACAGGAGTGATGGGAGATGAGACTTGTAGACAAGGTTGAGGCCCACGGGACACAGGGTTTGAATGCCACATTAAAGGAATCAATCTCTAAATTGTAGGTGATAGGGAGCCGTGGAGGTTTCTCAAGTAGAGGAGCAATGAACTTAGGGGAAACCCCCTAACATAATAAACTTTCTCCCACTGAGGAGCAATCAAGATAGGCTAGGAGATAATGACTAGCACTTAGAGGCATAAAGGAATATGCTCAGGGAAGTGAGGGCACTCTGGAAGCGGTTCTGGCTCAGAAAATCAGTTGGGGGAGTCACCTGGGCTGGGGGTGAGGTGGTGGTGAAGCCATGATGAGGACTGTGTGGGAGAAAATTTGTGGTGTAAGAAGGAAGCAAGGCAGAGATAGAGGTCTAAGAAGTGACTTGCTTTTATCAGGTGGGAAAAAAGGAAGTTTCATGTGAAAGTGAAAGGGGCTAATCAGAATGGTAAGGAGCTTATAAGCCAGGATGAATGTCCCAGAGAGGGGATCAGGGAGGGAGGAAGGAAAGCCCACATCGTGTGTCCAATTTACTGTGCTGCACTCTGCACACATTAGGTGCTGAGCATTTGCTGAAGTGTAAAATAATACACTGCAGCACCTCTGTTCAAGCTACATATATTCTAAATTTTTTTTTTTAATATTTATTTATTTATGGCTGTGTTGGGTCTTCGTTTCTGTGCGAGGGCTTTCTCTAGTTGTGGCAAGTGGGGGCCACTCTTCATCACGGTGCGCGGGCCTCTCTTGTTGCGGAGCACAGGCTCCAGACGTGCAGGCTCAGTAATTGTGGCTCACGGGCCTAGTTGCTCCGCAGCACGTGGGATCCTCCCAGACCAGGGCTCGAACCCGTGTCCCCCGCATTGGTAGGCAGATTCTCAACCACTGTGCCACCAGGGAAGCCCTAAGCCACATATATTCTAAAGAAGCTGCATATATTTCCCAGATTATCAAGTCACTCTATTATTACAGAAATTGTCACCTCAGGGAGTTGGGGAAGATAAAAAGCACACCCACCCAAAATATAGTTTTTTGACTACATTTCAAAAAACGCCACACCCACTCCCTGATTCGAAGGGTGCCAGGTGTGAAACCTTTTGAAAAGAAACAAGATCTTCTTCATACAAATTATTACTCTCTACTTTTTCAAATTGGGGATTTTAATGTATCCTCTGTCTTCATAAAGGACAGAAATGTTGCTTTAGTGTGAAAAGGTCATCTGCGTGGGTGTGAGTGGGGGGGGTGGTTTGCAAAGAATCGGGCAATGACAGACAAATGCTGATGGAGAAGATTGGGCCTGGGCAAGGGAAGGCAGATGCAAATACCCAGGAGCTGAAGTCGGCACATCTCAGAGGTTCAACCAGCAGACTGAGCCAAATAACTCTTTAGGGATCCACAAATGCCCATTAGCCTCATACTGATTCCACATATCAATATTTCCTTTCTATGAGCCATCATGGAGCACCTATCTTCAAAATGCAGGCAATATTCCTGGTCTTCTGGCTACGCTGCTTTCCTGGATGTAGGCTTACGATGCCAAAGGAAGAGAGAAAACATTCCCCCTATGGGCTGCCGGCTTCACTCCTCCTCCCTCGCTTGTGGGTTGGAGACAACAGGCTCAGCAAGTGCCTGCGTAGAGCTTGAACGTTAACTCGAGCCTCATAACCCACGCCCGAAACAGACGAAAACGCCATTGCAAGATGACTTTGACAGATTAGCCTGAAAAGTGAAATGCAGGTGACTTTTAAGCACCATTGGTTATAAGGCTTGCTGTGCTTTGAAGCAATTTGTTTTCAAAAGGTCAATGAAGACAAATAGGGAGCAGTAAATTATTGTTTACACAATTCTGAAGACTTTATACACGGGCCTTAACATGTAGTTTTCAACAGTTGGGTCAACAAGCAATTGCCTCAACAGCTACAGGATTTCACGGAAACACCAAGTTAACCCATTAGTAATAGAGCAAGAACTTTGGGCTGTTTTTCCAAGAAAAGGCAAATAAATACCCATCATAACCATCATCCATCCTCCATCTCTATGACAGCAACAACTACAACAGCCGCAAACTCAATCATTCATTAATGGCTGGTTATTTGCAAAGCACAGAGATAATGCTCAAAGATTAAACAGACCTCCAGTGTGAAAGAAATATACAATTTACACAGATGTGTGATGTAACACTGAGACTGAGGGAAATGAGCACTAGAGGTCATATTAGCCTAGGTCTAATCAGGAGAGAGAAACCACACGATAATGTGAACAGAAGTGTAAGATAAAAAATGTTAAACTATGATGGGGAAAAACTATCAAGACATAAAGAGAGACTCTAAGAGGTACCCTGGGCTGAGAGACGGTACCCAAGGACAGACAAACTTTGAGTGGGGAGGGTCACTCCCTGAAACTGAAGTTGAGCTCTCGTTGTTGGCGAAGGTATGGTTGCAGCCCACTGGATGGCAGAGTTGTTCACTGGAACTGGTTCATACTAGCTGAGCAGCAGGAAACAATTCTCTGGGGTACAGGCAAGCTGAGGCTGATGGGCATACAGAGAGAGCGGGGTGCCTCTGTGGGCGTGAGGTCTGGAGTGTGCCAGTGTCTGCACTGAGAGGACCCAGGCAAGTAGCCAAGAGACTGCAAGCTCTGGGGCGCTGGGCTGGGACAGAGCATCACTGGGTGTCTGCACAAGTGGCACAGTGTGCATGCTCTCAATGACAGTGTACAGCAAGAGTAAGAAAGAGCAGCCACCACAACCCTGAAGAGAATCTCTCTAACTGCAGCAATGTCCTTCCAGCACCCTCCACTGACCAAGTGTAACACCATGCTGGCTGTAAAGGAGAAAGGCCTAGAGTCCATTCTAGCAGAGCAGGTACTAAAGGGTGAATTTGGAGAAGAGAGGCATTAATTGAAATGTGGCACGGAGGTAAAGGAAAGGATAGGAGTGCACAAAAAGAGTAATGAATTTCTTGGGTGATTAGAGTTTAAAAGAGGTGATATTTCAGCTGAACATTAAAGGATGGGTAAGATTTGGGTGGGGGAGGAATGAGTAAGAGAAAACTCATTCTCTTGAGAGGAGTTTTACTATTGAAAGGAGTTTTACTATTAACTCTGGGATCTTCAGCAAACCACTTAACCTCTTCAAGCCCACCTACCTTATAAGATCTGTATGAGATTAAAATGCAACAGTGAATTGTGAATAAACTTTGAATAAAGTTTAAAGCATTAGATGAAAACCACTTGATGGTAGTACTTTCACACAGTAACTAGAATGCAAGTGCTAGTGTGAGTTCCTATCAGGTTAATCTATCCCCACCCCAGTTCCCTCCCTCCCCATCCTTTCCCCCTGGTTCCTAGCAGACACTTGTGACATCAAGGCTCCACAAGTCTTTGCTGAATGGATGAGTGAGTCTTGCATTATCTTAACAGAGAAGACCTTCCATTTAAAGTCAAACAAACTGGACTTCCCTGGTGGTGCAGTGGTTAATAATCTGCCTGCCAATGCAGGGAACATGGGTTCGAGCCCTGGTCCGGGAAGATCCCACATGCCGCGGAGCAACTAAGCCCGTGTGCCACAACTACTGAGCCTGCGTTCTAGAGCCTGTGAGCCACAACTACTGAGCCCGAGTGCCACAACTATTGAAGCCCGCACGCCTAGAGCCCATGCTCCGCAACAAGAGAAGCCACCACAATGAGAAGCCCGCGCACTGCAACAAAGAGCAGCCCCCGCTCCCCGAATCTAGAGAAAGCCAGTGTGCAGCAACAGAGACCCAACGCAGCCAAAAATAAGTAAATAAATAAGTTTTAAAAAATAAATAAATAAAATTGCAAAAAATTTTTTAAAAAAGTCAAACTAAGGGAAATGCATGATTTCTTACTTACTTAACACAAAAGGGTAGAAAGTATTACTAATTAAATATCTACTTTCTCTACACAGTTAGGCACACTTATCTTGATGTATACCCTAAACTACATCTTAATGTAATATTGTAATAGGAAACATGAAATGAGGGTTTTACTGAGAAATGAATTCAGTGTGTCATCAACCATTTTAAATTGCCCAAACTCTTAATTATATAAATTCCAAAATAACAACAACAACAAAAAAACAGTCTCATAATCACCTGAGCCCACAGTCAGGAACATTTGATTAAGCAGTTCACACACTGCCAGACCTTGGTCACAGACCAGGATCTCTGAGCTGGGTCTCAGAACAGGGGTAGGGAGTTGGGGAGGCAGGCTGCTTCCCAATACTGCCCAATGGAGCCCAAACTTTTAAACCTCCTAGGGACTTTAACAACATCATTGAGGTCAAATTCTCTGCACCCTGAACACTAAAATTATCAAAGGCAGGTCAATAGAAAGGGGAGAAAATTAGTATTTATTAAATACTGACTCAGTGCAGGCACTGGGTTTTAAAAAATGCATTATCTCATGCAGTTCTCATTATTATTCTTATTTTACAGGTGAAGGAAGTACAGTTTGGAGAGGTTAGGAAAACTGCCCAGCATTACACATCTAGTTGGGACGAGAATTCAAGCCCAAGTCTCACCGATTTCAAAGCAAAATCACTTTCCCTTGAACTCAGACTGCCCCTCCAAGTGGAAATTTAACAGCAGAGTCTCAGTGAGCCTGTAAAAATTGTTCTCCTTACCTCAGTCACTACTGTAGGTTGGAAACATGAGGACAGAAAGGAAAAGTAACAATGACATTAAGAACTATTCCAGGGACTTCCCTGGTGGCGCAGTGCTTAATAATCCGCCTGCCAATGCAGGGGACACGGGTTGGAGTCCTGGTCCGGGAGGATCCCACATGCCGCAGAGCAACTAAGCCCGTGCGCCACAACTACTGAGCCTGTGCTCTAGAGCCCAGGAGCCACAACTGCTGAAGCCCGCGTGCCTAGAGCCCATGCTCCGCAGCAAGAGAAGCCACCGCAGTGAGAAGCACGGGCACCGCAATAAAGAGTAGCCCCCACTCGCCACAACTAGAGAAAGCCCGCTCACAGCAACGAAGACCCAACGTAGCCAAAAATAAATAAATAAATAAATGAAAAGAACTGTTCCAAATATCTTCCCTTCTCACTCCAATCATTGACTGTGCTCTCAACTCTTTCTCCTTTACAAGGAACACATATTTTAAGATATATTTTCTAGACAAGTAAGGTATATTCCCTGCTCTCATTTATTAAATACACTGTCTCTTCGAAAATCAACACCTCCACCCTTAAATTAAGGATGATTTCATATCTCAGTTATCAAGTGCTCACTGAGGGAAAGTAAATTTCTGCCAGATGTTGAAAGATAATCTAAAATGAAACCTCCTACAACTTCTAACCGTTGAAAGCTTGAGTTATTCACAGGGTCACCACCTGACATCTGTGCAATGCTCTACAGACTGCAAATTGCTCTCAGGGAGAGAGCACACATCACCTCACCATAAGCATGAAAACAGCTCTAACTTATCTTAGGATGGGCACCACCTCCATCCCTCAATTTTAAACATTTATTTATTTGGCTGCGCCAGGTCTTAGCTGTGGCATGTGGGATCTTCATTGTGGCGTACGGTATTTTTAGTTGTGGCATGCAAACTCTTAGTTGCAGCACATAGGATGTAGTTCAGGGATCAAACCCAGGCCCCCTGCATTGGGAGCGCAGACTCTTAGCCACTGGACCACCAAGGAAGTCTCCATCCCTCAATTTTAAAACTAATTCATCCTTTTCCAGCCAGCAGCTCATTAGTCACCCCTATCCCCTCCCATTCTTTTTTTTCCCCACCCCACCTTCCACACCCCAATATAAAGCTTTGTTCCTGCATTACAAAAAGATGAATCAGACTTTGAAGGCTAGCAGGATTTCATTGCAGGACTCCGACAGGACTGAGGGAAACAGAGACTCCACTCTTGGAGGACACACACACAGTAGTGCGCGCATCGGGACCCAGGGGAAGGAGCAGTGACCCCACAGGAGACTGAACCAGACCTACTTGCTAGTGTTGGAGGGTCTCCGGCAGAGGCGAGGGGTGGCTGTGTCTCACCGTGAGGACAAGGACACTGGCAGCAGAAGTTCTGGGAGGTACTCCTTGGCGTGAGCCCCCCCGGAGTCCGCCATTAGCCCCACCAAAGAGCCCGGGTAGGCTCCAGTGTTGGGTTGCCTCAGGCCAAACAACCAACAGGGAGGGAACACAGCCTCACCCATCAGCAGACAAGCGGATTAAAGTTTTACTGAGCTCTGCCCACCAGAGCAACAGCCAGCTCAACCCACCACCAGTCCCTCCCATCAGGAAACTTGCGCAAGCCTCTTAGATAGCCTTATCCACCAGAGGGCAGACAGCAGAAGCAAGAAGAACTACAATCCTGCAGCCTGTGGAACAAAAACCCCATTCACAGAAAGATAGACAAGATGAAAAGGCAGAGGGCTATGCACCAGATGAAGGAACAAGATAAAACCCCAGAAAAACAACTAAATGAAGTGGAGATAGGCAACCTTCCAGAAAAAGAATTCAGAATAATGATAGTCAAGATGATCCAGGAGCTCGGAAAAAAAATGGAGGCAAAGATCGAGAAGATGCAAGAAACGTTTAACAAAGACCTAGAAGAATTAAAGAACAAACAAACAGAGACGAACAATACAATAACTGAAATGAAAAATACACTGGAAGGAATCAATAACACAATAACTGAGACAGAAGAACGGATAAGTGACCTGGAAGAGAGATTGGTGGAATTTACTGCTGCAGAACAGAATAAAGAAAAAAGAATGAAAAGAAATGAAGACAGCCTAAGAGAACTCTGGGACAACATTAAACACAACAACATTCACGTTATAGGGGTCCCAGAAGGAGAAGAGAGAGAGAAAGGACCCAAGAAAATATTTGAAGAGATTATAGTTGAAAACTTCCCTAACATGGTAAAGGAGATAGCCACCCAAGTCCAGGAAGTGCAGAGAGTCCCATACAGGATAAACCCACGGAGAAACACGCCAAGACACATAGTAATCAAAATTGACAAAAATTAAAGACAAAGAAAAAATTTGAAAGCAGCAAGGGAAACACGACAAATAACATATAAGGGAACTCCCATAGGTTAACAGTTGATTTCTAAGCAGAAACTCTACAAGCCAGAAGGGAGTGGCATGACATATTTACAGTGATGAAAGGGAAGAACCTACAACCAATATTACTCTACCGGCAAGGATCTTATTCAGATTCGATGGAGAAATCAAAAGTTTTACAGACAAGCAAAAGCTAAGAGAATTCAGCACCACCAAACCAGCTCTAAAACAAATGCTAAAGGAACTTCTCTAAATGGGAAACACGAGAGAAGAAAAGAACCAACAAAAACAAACCCATAACAATTAAGAAAATGGTCATAGGAACATACATATCGATAATTACCTTAAACGTGAATGGATTAAATGCTCCAACCAAAAGACACAGGCTCGCTGAATGGATACAAAAACAAGACCCATATATATGTTGTCTACAAGAGACCCACTTCAGACTTAGGGACACATACAGACTGAAAGTGAGGGGATGGAAAAAGATATTCCATGCAAATGGAAATCAAAAGAAAGCTGGAGTAGCAATACTCGTTATCAGATAAAATAGACTTTAAAATAAAGATTGTTACAAGAGACAAGGAAGGACACTAATGAACAAGGGATAAATCCAAGAGAATATAACAATAATAAATATATATGTACCCAACATAGGAGCACCTCAATACATAAGGCAACTGCTAACAGCTCTAAAAGAGGAAATTGACAGTAACACAGTAATAGTGGGGGACTTTTTTTTATTTTTTTATTTTTTTATTTTTTATTTTTTTAATGCTATTCTTGTCTGCTTACATTCTTTTTAATGTATGTATGTATGTATGTATGTATGGCTGTGTTGGGTCTTCGTTTCTGTGCGAGGGCTTTCTCCAGTTGCGGCAAGCGGGGGCCACTCTTCATCGCGGTGCGCAGGCCTCTCACTATCGCAGCCTCTCTTGTTGCGGAGCACAGGCTCCAGACGCGCAGGCTCAGTAATTGTGGCTCACGGGCCGAGTTGCTCCGCGGCATGTGGGATCTTCCCAGACCAGGGCTCGAACCCGCGTCCCCTGCATTGGCAGGCAGATTCTCAACCACTGCGCCACCAGGGAAGCCCATAGTGGGGGACTTTAACACCTCACTTACACCAATGGACACATCATTCAAACAGAAAATTAATAACGAAACACAAGCTTTAAATGACACAATAGACCAGATACATTTATTCGATATTTATAGGACATTCCATCCAAAAACAGCAGATTACACTTTCTTCTCAAGTGCGCATGGAACATTCTCCAGGATACATCACATCTTGGGCCACAAATCAGGCCTCAGTAAATTTAAGAAAACTGAAATCATATCAAGCATCTTTTCTGACCATAACGCTATGAGATTAGAAATCAATTACAGGGCTTCCCTGGTGGCGCAGTGGTTAAGAATCTGCCTGCCAATGCAGGGGACATGGGTTCGAGCCCTGGTCCGGGAAGATCCCACATGCCGCGGAGCAACTAAGCCCGTGAGCCACAACTACTGAGCCTGCGCTCTAGAGCCCACGCACCACAACTACTGAAGCCCGCGCACCTAGAGCCCGTGCTCTGCAACAAGAGAAGCCACCGCGATGAGAAGCCCATGCACTGCAACGAAGAGTAGTCCCCACTCTCTGCAACTAGAGAAAGCCCGCGTGCAGCGACGAAGACCCAATGCAGCCAAAAATAAATAAATTTATTAAAAAAAATAAAAAGAAATCAATTACAGGGAAAAAAAAGTAAAAAACACAAACACATGGAGGCTAAACAATACGTTACTAAATGACCAAGAGATCACTGAAGAAATCAAAGAGGAAATCAAAAAATACCTAGAGACAAATGACAATGAAAACACGACGATTCGAAACCTATGGGATGCAGCAAAAGCAGTTCTAAGAGGGAAGTTTATAGCAATACAACCCTACTTCAAGAAACAAGAAATATCTCAAATAAACAGTCTAAACATACACCTAAAGAAACTAGAGAAAGAACAACAAACAAAACCCAAAGTTAGTAGAAGGAAAGAAATCGTACAGATCAGAGCAGAAATAAATGAAATAGAACCAAAGAAAACAATAGCAAAGATCAATAAAACTAAAAGCTGGTTCTCTGAGAACATAAACAAAATTGATAAACCATTAGCCAGACCCATCAAGAAAAACAGGGAGAGGACTCAAATCAATAAAATTAGAAATGAAAAAGGAGAAGTTGCAACAGACACCGCAGAAATACAAAGCATTCTAAGAGACTACGACAAGCAACTCTATGCCAATAAATGGACAACCTGGAAGAAATGGACAAATTCTTAGAAAGGTATAACCTTCCAAGACTGAACTGGGAAGAAATAGAAAATATGAACAGACCAATCACAAGTAATGAAATTGAAACTGTGATTAAAAATCTTCCAACAAACAGAGGTCCAGGACCAGACTGCTTCACAGGTGAATTCTATCAAACAGTTAGATAAGAGCTAACGCTCATCCTTCTCAAACTCTTCCAAAAAATTGCAGAGGAAGGAACACTCCCAAACTCATTCTATGAGGCCACCATCACCCTGATACCAAAACCAGACAAAGATACTACAAAAAAAAGAAAATTACAGACCAATATCACTGATGAATATAGATGCAAAAATCCTCAACAAAATACAAGCAAACAGAATCCAACAACACATTAAAAGGATCATACACCATGATCAAGTGGGATTTATCCCAGGGATGCAAGGATTCTTCAATATACGCAAATCAATCAACGTGATACACCATATTAACAAACTGAAGAATAAAAACCATATGATCATCTCAATAGGTGCAGCAAGAGCTTTTGACAAAATTCAAGACCCATTTATGATAAAAACTCTCCAGAAAGTGGGCATAGAGGGAACCTACCTCAACATAATAAAGGCCATATGTGACAAACACACAGCAAACATCATTCTCAATGGTGAGAAACTAAAAGCATTTCCTCTAAGATCAGGAACAAGACAAGGATGGCCACTCTCACCACTATTATTCAACATAGTTTTGGAAGTCCTAGCCACGGCAATCAGAGAAGAAAAAGAAATAAAAGGAATACAAACTGGAAAAGAAGAAGTAAAACTGTCACTGTTTGCAGATGACATTATACAATACATGGAGAATCCTAAAAATGCCACCAGAAAACTACTAGAGCTAATCAATGAATTTGGTAAAGGTGCAGGATACAAAATTAATGCACAGAAATCTCTTGCATTCCTATACACTAATGATGAAAAATCTGAAAGAGAAATTAAGGAAACACTCCCATTTACCATTGCAACAAAAAGAATTAAAAACCTAGGAATAAACCTACCTAGGGAAACAAAAGACCCGTATGCAGAAAACTGTAAGACACTGTTGAAAGAAATTAAAGATGATACCAACAGATAGAGAGATATACCACGTTCTTGGATTGGAAGCATCAATACTGTGAAAATGACTCTACTACCCAAAGCAATCTACAGATTCAATGCAATCCCTATCAAATTACCAATGGCATTTTTTATGGAACTAGAACAAATCATCTTAAAATTTGTATGGAGACACAAAAGACACCAAATAGCCAAAGCAATCTTGAGGGAAAAAAGCGGAGCTGGAGGAATCAGACTCCCTGACTTCAGACTATACTACAAAGCTACAGTAATCAAGACAATATGGTACTGGCACAAAAACAGAAACATAGATCAATGGAACAAGATAGAAAGCCCAGAAATAAACCCACACACCTATGGTCAACTAATCTATGACAAAGGAGGCAAGGATATACAATGGAGAAAAGACAGTCTCTTCAATAAGTGGTGCTGGGAAAACTGGACAGCTACATGTAAAAGAATGAAATTAGAACACTCCCTAACACCATACACAAAAATAAGCTCAAAATGGATTCGAGACCTAAATGTAAGACCGGACACTATAAAACTCTTAGAGGAAAACGTAGGAAGAACACTCTTTGACATAAATCACAGCAAGATCTTTTTTGATCCACCTCCTAGAGTAATGGAAATAGAAACAAAAATAAACAAATGGGACTTAATGAAACTTCAAAGCTTTTGCACAGCAAAGGAAACTACAAACAAGACGAAAAGACAACCCTCAGAATAGGAGAAAATATTTGCAAACATATCAACAGACAAAGAATTAATCTCCAAAATATATAAACAGCTCTTGCAGCTCAATATTAGAAAAACAAACAACACAATCCAAAAATCGGCAGAAGACCTAAATAAACATTTCTCCAAAGAAGACATACAGATCGCCTAGAAGCACATGAAAAGCTGCTCAACATCGTTAATTATCAGAGAAATGCAAATCAAAACTACAATGAGGTATCACCTCACACCAGTTAGAATAGGCATCGTCAGAAAATCTACAAACAACAAATGCTGGAGAGGGTGCGGAGAAAAGGGAACCCTCTTGCACTGTTGGTGGGAATGTAAATTGATACAGCCACTATGGAGAACAGTATGGAGGTTCCTTAAAAAACTAAAAATAGAAGTACCACATGACCCAGCAATCCCACTACTCGGCATATACCCAGAGAAAACCATAATTCAAAAGGACACATGTACCCCAATGTTCATTGCAGCACTATTTACAACAGCCAGGTCATAGAAGCAACCTAAATGCCCATTGACAGACGAATGGATAAAGAAGATGTGGTACATATATACAATGGAATATTACTCAGCCATAAAAAGGAACGAAATTGGGTCATTTGTAGAGACGTGGATGAATCTAGAGACTGTCATACACAGTGAAGTAAGTCAGAAGAGAAAAACAAATATCATATATTAACGCATATATGTGGAACCTAGAAAAATGGTACAGATGAACCGGTTTGCACGGCAGAAATTGAGACACAGATGTAGAGAACAAATGTATGGACACCAACGGGGGAAAGCGGCGGGGTGGGGGGTGGGGTGGGGGGATGAATTGGGAGATTGTGATTGACATGTATACACTGATGTGTATAAAATGGATGACTAATAAGAACCTGCTGTATAAAAAAATAAATAAAATAAAATTCAAAAATTCAAAGATAAAATACTAATTCATGTGAAAATTTTAAAAAAAGATGCACATTTCTCTAACTACTGGTGCCACAATGAAGCCATCTCCCAGGAACAGCGTTTTATCTAGTACTCCTTTACAATGTCATAAAAGAAAGTCAACCAAGAGGATTTCTGGCCCAAGCCTCAGTTTCAAACCAGAGCTCAGAAAGTATTTCCCTGCCACCGGCTTCTGCCAAGACAATGTGGAACAGACTTGGGGCCCAGTGACAGAAGGAAGGTAGCTTGAGTATCTGCCACTGATGAATCAGTTAACCTTTCCTTCCCCTTTTTCATCTGTAAAATATAGCCCCATAGACAGCTGTGAGACTGAAATGAAATCACAGCTATCAAATACTTATTAGCACAAAATCTGGTCACCGTGTTCATTAAATATTAGCTGCTGTTGGCCTCTGAACTCATAAAAGCCCTGTCAGCCAGGAGCGCCCTCACATTCGCACCATTCCAGTATCTCGGGGAATGGAGGCCTTGAACACTCTCTTATCTCTCGTTGAAAACACATTGGCTGGAGGACAGCCCCTCTCTACCCTCCATCCAGGGACGTGCTGCTCTCCAGCTGTGACCTCTGCTCCTTTCTCAAATCTTATAACTTGTTTGGAAGATACACTCAGAAGGTGATTACCGAACACTTGGGAAGTCAGTAAACACATGAGAATTCTTGGATGCCCAGCGCCTTACTGGTTTCACTTGCGTTACAAAGGGCAGTCTCTGACCCCCCCCAGCTGTTTAAAATCTGGCTAAGGCTTGGACCGACTGCAACAAAGGAGCCAAGTGAAAAAACAGCAAAAGAGAGATAAGCTTGATGGGGAGTTGGGGACACTAGGAAGAGAGTTTACTTGAAGGTGGACCTTCAGCTGCAGGGTTGCATTTAAAGAGCAGTTTCCAAGTCTTGGTTCCATAAAATGCCAGGTTATTAGTGCTAATAACAGTATTTTAATAGTGTTGCTTTCAACATAAACATTGATCATAAAATGTTCAAATACTATAATTTTGGTTAAGGGTTTTGATCCAATGCAAAGCCTTGTACTACATAAATAAAAGGAATACTAACTTTAAATGTAAGCCTGAAAACAATAACCTTTGGACTTCTGTGCAAAGTTCTAAGAATTTACTTAAAAACTGACCTCTTTCTGCATTGCATGGGAGTAAGGGAGTTTTTCTCTTGATGCTGGGTGGGAAAAGGAACAGAGGAGGGGTCTAAGCCCTCAGTCTCCCCAGAGAAACAGGGCTCAAAAATTCTGCCCTGTTCCCCCCTCTTGCAACAAAAATGCAGCTGAAGCCAGGGCACTTCAATTCTCAACCTAGCAGGAGTACCTGCGGGGCCACCCCAGGCGGAGCCATTTCTCCAGGATTTGCGAGTCAGGGCAAACCCGAGGTAACAGAGGCTGCCTCCCTGTAACCTTAACAAAGATCTTCTCCAGTGGGAGCAGTCAAAATTCAAATGAAGAGTAGCCCCACGCTCTCCACTAGGAAACTCTGTTTTCTTTTAATTAAAAAAAATGTAGAGGTCATCCCTCAGCTTTGCTTACAAGTAATGAGTCCAACAGCCCCCATTTATCACCCCTGGAGATTCTTTTACACTTTGATGTGAAAAGAGTCAGGGCCCATTGTGATGTCAACTACTCCAACAGCAGTCCTTTCACTTGCAAACGAAGCTTGGGCCCCCAGTAAGAACTGATTGTCAGAAAAAATTCATTGCCTTTCCTTCCAGTGATTTATCAGAGATGGGGGAAGAAGCTGGCTTTAAGACAACTTTGCAGAAAGGGTTCCCAGCACACCCCTACTGCATTCCCAGCCTCCACTGGTTCTTTCTGCCCCAAATGCCCCTTTCTCAGTGCTCGAGAAAGGCAACCTTCTCTCTTGAAGCCATCCCATCTGGGAGGACTTTCCTTCTCTCTCCTTCAAGCTTTCTTGGGGGCCTAACATTACTTACTGTGCCGGTGTTCCCTCCCTTAGGGCAACTCTCCAGAGCAAGGACGATACCAGCACCCTGGCTTGGCCATTAACAGACCCATAACCATCCCAATAATTAGGTCACAAGGCACCCATTTCCCCATCTTTACCAGTCTCTTACATTAAAAGGAATCGAGAATTAAGGAAGTTTAAAAGGAAAGAGGATTTAAAGATTTCTTGACTCATCCAAGAATCTGAGGTGGTAGTCAAAAAGAGGAAGGTTCAGAGCAGGACTAGGAAGATTTTTTTCAAGTAAACTTTAAAAATTAGAATATAACATGCACTCACACATGCATTTTCACAGAGTGACATACCCCTGTAAGCAGCACCCAGATCAAATCACAGAACAATACCGGCACTCTTGGACTATTAACTATTCTTAGCAAAAAGACTTATCTCAAATGTAACTGAGCTTTAGAGCTAACGTCCATTCTACAGGAAATACCTGAGATAGAACCACATGATTCTCAAGCTCAGCACTAGTGACATTTGGAGCCAGAAAAGTATTTGTGGTGGGGGCCATCCTGAGCGCTGTAGGATGTTTAGCAGCATCCCTGGCCTCTACCCATGAGATTATGACAACTAAAAGTCTCTCCAGACATTGTCAAATGTACCCCCCCCCCACCTCCAGGGGGTAAAAGTATTCCAGGTTGAGAAACACTGGTATATAAGAACAAAAACACATTAAGAGGAGCAGTCAGACAAATCCACAAAGTAGGACATACATTCAAACTCAGCTTCCTCAACCAGTCAATCCCCGCCCGACCCCCATCCCTGCCAAATAAGCAAGGTAAATACTCTACGTTAAGACTTAATTGACAAAACCTAACGCAGTGTACGCACTTTGATTTGGCTGAATTAGGATGTAAACAACTTGAATAGACATTTTAAAACAATCTGGATAGTTTGGAGATGGGTTAATTAATAGATGACTCTAAAATGTTAATATTATTAGGTATGAGACTGGTATGCAATTATGTAGGAAAATGTCTCTTTTTTTAAGGAGATGCACCTAAAGTATGCCAGAGTGAAAAAACAGATGTCTGGGATTTGCTTTAAAGCACTTCAGCAAAGAACAAAAGAAAAAGGATAGATTTTTTTTTTTTTTAAGTGTGGCAAAATACTGAGAAATGTTCAATCTGGGGAATTCTCTCTACTTCTATTAATGTCTGAATATTTCTGTGATAAAATTTTTTCTTTTAAAGTGAAGAAAAAAGAGAGTGGGCAAGAAGTATGATAAAGTCTATACTAAATTTGGTTAACATGCCCAGTCAGGGCCAATGTTAATTCTTTATTGCTGCTACAATGCACAAGATTTCTTTCTTTCTGTCTGTCTTTCCCTTGTGTCCCACCCTCCACCCCCGCCTTTCCTCCTTCCCAACCTCCCTCTCTCTCTCCCTTTAGACTGTCTTCCCCTTAACAAGAAGTCTTGGACCACCTCATGCTTTCAGTAGCTTTAATAAGACCTGTTCACTTAACAATATCTATTAACATCTTACCTATGTAAACACATACAATCCAACGTCTACTATTTTAAACTCATTTTAAAGCAACAAAAGTGGTGGCACTCTGCATTACAGGTTAAGAAGAAGGCATCATCTGATGAAACGATCAGAACTTGCTGGTCAAAGGCAGAAATGAAATTGCACAGTGCCTTACATGTTAAATGTTATTTAGCAATTTAACAATTTCTCTCCAAAACAAACTAGTTGCCCCAGCATTCCCTTTAGTCTGATTCACACATTCAATTAATTTCTCCAGGCTTTTTCTTTCTCCAGTACAATGAGGCAGATTACTATCTAATCTGACCACATTACAGGGTTATCATGAGGTACAGAAAACAAGATTCAGATTCTGAAATAATGTCCTCCAGGCTTCTGAAAAAGAGGAAACTGGAACTGAAATGCTCTCCTTTCTAAACCTGTTCCATAGATTCCAAAGGAGGCTGACTGCTACAGCTTCAGAAAAAAAGGATTGTTATAACCGAAGCCCTCCAAAAAGAAAAAAGATTCTTCCCCAAATCAGGATAGTATAAAATCAGTATTCCTATAAAGACGGTATAATCCTAAACAATTCAACACAATGTCCATCTTATCCACCACCATGGACCAAAGTGTCACCTAAAATGATATAATGCCAACTGCTTGGACTAGTAGCCATTCTATTGAAGGTGCTGAATAAATATTAATTCATTCTCCTCCAACTCACAGCATTAGTAGAATTCAGGGCTAAAGACAAAGAGAAAAAATGTACACAAATGAACTTGAAACTGACCTTGGGCACACTGACTTATGAACTTAGAATAATCTTTTTTTTTTTTAATTTATTTTATTTATTTATTTTTGGCTGCGTTGGGTCTTTGTTACTGTGAGCGGGCTTTCTCTAGCTGCGGTGAGCGGCCTTCTCATTGCGGTGGCCTCTCTTGTTGCAGAGCATGGGCTCCAGGCGCCTGGGCTTCCGGAGTTGTGGCTCACGGGCTCCGGAGCGCAGGCTCAGTAGTTGTGGTGCACGGGCTTAGTTGCTCCGTGGCATGTGGGATCTTCCCGGACCAGGGCTCGAACCTGTGTCCCGGGCATTGGCAGGCGGATTCTTAACCACTGCGCCACCAGGGAAGCCCATGAACTTAGCACAATCTTAAGATGACTCTAAACGTAAATCACGTAAATCTACCTTACAAGAAAGCAATTCCACCCCTAAAAAGCTACCCAAAAGAATGAAAACATAGGGGCTTGATGACCTCTACAATCCCTGTGTGTGATTTAGGACAATCCCATAGCCAATATTAAATGTAAAATAGACCAGAGAAAAACTTGTAAGTGTATCCACATGCCCTGCAAATAAACACACTCTTGTGTTTTGTTTTTTTTCAAGGTCTATTTCCTCTATCACTCTCCTTCCTATGTATATTATTCCTGGAGTAGCTCACAAAGGAATCCCTTCCATCCAGAGAGTTGCCTCTAAACAAAGCCTTTCTCCTTTAAAGTAGAATTGAGGAAGGTACTGACTCTCCTGAAACCCAGCACTCTACCATCCTCACCAGAGCAATAGAATTAATAATTTACCAAGGACTTATGATTTACCAGGAACTGGGGTAAGCACTTTACATACATTATTCTCTGTATCCCCATTTTAATGAGGCCTTAAAAGTTGAGCAATTTGTCCAAGTAACCAACATGTCAGAGATCTAAACACAAGCTGTGGCCCTGGAGTTCCACACTCAAGCCCACTACATCACCCATGCAGTAACAGGTCAATTGGATTTTACTGGTAAATTTACTCAATACTTCTACAGTTGAGTCTTTCCCCCCTAGCCACCCCAACCCCAAAATTTAACTATCCATTTGGGAAATAACTAATTCTGAAAAAGATTTCCTCAGGTCTGGGATGAGTCTGAAACCAAACTCTTCTAAAGCCATCAAACTGAATGACTCATCTTAAAACTACATATGACAATGACACATACTTCACACTTAGGAACCATTTTCTAAAATAAAGGGAAACAATGCATTCTATATAAGAAACATCATTGCACTTGTAAATCAGGCCTAAAATGACTTGCTTGGGAAATACAGGAAATTTCACAATTCCAGGTGTGGATTATTTACAATGCCCAGGCCAATCACTGTTTCAGGAAAACACGGCCTACAGCCATTAATCTCTCTCCTGAGCATGTGGAAGTCAGGCCCCTGATTTACTTACACAAAGAAAATCTGTCTATATAATAGGTGTTAATCAGCTTAACACCTTGTAGCCTCCTCACTAATTGAGGACTCTCCTCAATTAGGAGAGCTAAACATTATTGCAGACTCTCCTGGGGAAGTAGAGCATCCACGACTACAGCATTATGATTCAGGGTTCACAGAATGCAATCCTTCAAATCTTCACCCAAACTGAAAAGCATATCAGCAAAATCTCCTAACGCGTACAGAAGGGTAAGAAGGGGAACATGGTAGTGACATAACAAAAAGGTATGTTCTCTCTTTCAACAAGGAAAAAGAAAAGTAATTACAAACTCCAGGAAAAATAAAAATACCATCCAAAGATGAAGGAATTTAAAATGCGGCATGAATTTGAACAATTTACTCAGCTAAAGAGTTCATCTGTCCAGATCAATATGAAATTTCTCAAGTGGTACTTGGGTTGACTTTGAACCCATAGAGGAGAAATGAAACCCTAAACACTATTTTGCTTCCCAATCAAAGTAATGTAAATAATGCTTATTGGTTTTTCAGCTTTTATTATCAGTTAAAAGACAAAGCATGCAAGGGCACAGATGATTATAAAATAAAATGTACTATCAATCTGGACAATTTAAAACTAAAAGCAGAGCTAACAGTTGGAGGGTAGAGGAGAGAGAAGTGGAAAAAGAGTAAGGATAATTATACTATCGTATTAGACTATGAAAAGTTGATGGAAATTTTTAAAAATATTGATTATATAATATAATTAATATGGTACATTAATTTAAAATACCTTATTATAAAGATATATAAATGTTAAAGAGATTCAAGTTTATAAAATAAAAGAAAATAACATAAACATCAAAACTAAATAGACAACGTAAAAGAATATACTATATGATTGTTTTTAAATAAAAATCAAAAGCAGGCAAAACAAATCCATGGTGTTAGAAGTCAGAATAGTGGCAGGCTTTGAGGGAGACAGCAGCTGAAAGGGGACAGGAGGGGCTTCTGGAGAGCTGGTATTGTTGTTGCTTGATCCGTTACACAAGTGTGTTCACTTTGTGAAAATGCATTGAACTGTACTAATAATGTCTGCCCTTTTCAGTTTGTTATACTCCAATGACAATTTTTAGAAAGAACAAAACGGGGAGGGGAAGGAAGGTGAGGGGAAATATAAGTAAATCAGATTCAATAGTGTCTAATGCTGATAAATTTGGAAGCCAGGGAATAAGCCTATTATTTACAAGAACTAAAACAAATATTGTCTTTACACATGACATTAATATTCTGTCCACGCTTATGACTTCTGATAGCCCTGAGCAAACTAAGGATTCACACTCAGACTTCTATTTAGTTTGAGCAATTAGAGCTGCCTGCTCAATACACATCTGTTTCCTTTAAAATATGTGCTAGTCCTGGACCAGTTCCACATGAATTTGATTTTTTTGGGGGGGGGGACTACTAAAAGATTAAACTGCCATGACTAAACATTTAAACAAGTGAGCTATTTGGTATATATTAAAAATAGAGCTCCATTTAGGATTTCCCCTAGCTTATCACTTGTACTGGGTGTTAAAACTAAAAGGACCCCACCAGGGAGGTAAGGAGCTGAAAAGGTAAATGTAACAAATAATAGAAACAGCTCTGTAATTGCTAGAATGTTACTACAAAGGGCAGTTACCTATCCTAACTTAATAATTAGCAACAATAGAAAACATATGTAAACAATAGACTACAAAATATCTTTTTAAATTGTCACTGATGATGTTAACTATTATAATTGATTCTCCTACCAGAAATTACCCTGGATGCAGCGTCAATAACCAGAAATAGTTGAAAAATCATACCTCCAAAAAATCTTAGAATTGAAATTTAAAATTTCTTCACCCCGTAAATTTTCATTAATCTGATATTTAGATTCCTTTGTAAAAAGACCCAGTTTTAATGTTTTATCAAATTCAAATCTAATTGATTAATGCAAAGGGACCCCAATCAAAATGCCAACAATTTTTCTAGAAAATGACTAATGACTCCACAGTACACGTGGAAATGTAATCAGATGTGAATAGCTATAAAAATTCTAAAAATGAAAAGTAATGACAAAGAATCTGCCTGAATATTAAGACCTATAAAAATACACTGAAATAGTATAGCACCATTGTCAGAAGAGGCAATCAATGGAACAAAAGAGTCTAACGATAGACTCAACAATCTGATGGAATTTGGACACAGCACTCAAATCAGTAAAGATATATGATTTAATAAATTATGCTGTAACAACTGGTTAGCCTTTTGCTTAAAAAAAAAAGGCTCCCTAACATCCCCAGACTTTTTTCATTTCTTATTAATATGGAAATTTACAACACACACTTTACACTAACTTTAATTACAGATAGATCAAAATGCTAAAAAGTCAACGATCTAAAATGGGTTGCAAGTTAAGAGGGTGAAGCAGCTAACTCAGTGTGTGAATCCAGCTGTGTGGGAATTGTAGTGAACTAGAAAGCATCGTGCTTCCCCAACTTTTTTTTTTTTTTTTTTTAACATCAAGTCTCTCTGCGGCAAGCTGACAAAGCAGATATCTGCAGGAGGAAATCAGGTGGGAGTTCGGGAGTTCGGGAGTTCGGGAGTTCTGGAGTTCTGGTTGGGGAGAGCAACATCTTGGCACACCTGAAAAGTACTAATGGCACACCACTTGGGAAGTTTTGAATTAGAAAGCTCATGACTTCTCAAGAAGAGAAGTAGCTATTCAATTCCATCTGAACGTTGCTATGTTGCAATGCAAACCCAATGTTGTTAAGTTTTTTAAGAGAAGATGGAAGTCTAGATCATTATGTAAAAATCATTGGTAGATATATTTTTTTAGAACACTGTGAGAGGCCAAACAAAACCCATCTGTTGACCAGATCTGCCCCATAGGCCACCAGCTTACAAGTTCTGATTAAATGCAAAAAATGAAACCTTTCAAGTGCCAGCAGAGAACACATGACATTATTTTCTCAATCTTGGAGTAGGAAAGACCTTTCTAAGCACAATCAAAACCAGAATCCATAAAAAAGACATTTAACTACATAAAAATTTAAAACTTATGTGTAACCAAACATTATGAATAAGCCTAAAAAAACGGATGATAACAGCTTCCCCTCTGGCTCTAGCAGAATGTGGACTGTTGCAGCCTGGGTCACATGCTTTCCTCTGTGGGGGAGGAGAGTGCACCAAGTTTAACAACAGGACCACCAGGACCACCTGGAGTACAGGAAGAATTTCCTAAATGAACCAGAAAGGAGGAGGAAGTAGGAAAGCATCAGAATGGTCCAGAATTACAGTCACCATCATCTATTACTCAAGAAATATTAATTAAGTTTGAGTCTACAGGTCTCATACTTTCATACATGTGTATCTGAGCATCTAATAGTATAAATAAAAACTGATCAGTGATATTAAGAATTCCTTCTGGATAGCAAATGGGTTATTCTTAATAACTGCTTCAGAATATAAATATGCTCCCCTCAACCAACCCTGGTCATGTACTATATGCAAGCAAGAAGGCAGTTAACTATATGTACAGAGTTGGAGGGAGAGATGTGAAAGTCATAAAATGTAACTGACAGAATTCCCTCTTTCAAAGCTCTCATGATAAGGCGGATTTCATCATGATATCTGTTTCAGCACAAGCTGAATAGGTGTACATTTTCCCAAATCAGTGTAATCTGGACCAGTACCTTGAACAGAAAATTAAGATGCTGATCTAACATCACAACCACATGTTAAAGAAATGAGTTAAGAGAGTACTAGATTTAAAGAAAATATGTAGCCAGTCTAATAGGTTTGACTTCATGTAGAGAAAACAGAAATTTTCACACATTTTCCTGCACCAGAGAGTCATAAGTCACAAAAATAAAAAGGACCAAACTTATTCTTTGAACACTAGATTATAAAATTAAATATTATCATATCCTTGCATCGTGGATTTCACGGTTACCTGTTGCCACTGTTGTTGACTCTTTCGGTAAATGCCATTGCTGCCAGTCAGTGGAAAGCGACGAGTCTATTCATCTGAAAGAGAAACAGTAGCCTGTGAACATTAGCCCGTAAGTAAACTCATAGGTACACCCGACCTGTAAGAAATCTTATTGGACACAGAATTCAAAGTTCCCATTCGAATAAGAGAATGGTTCTTCACCAACTCTCAAGCTGCGTGAACAAACCAGCCAGCATATATCAAAGGCCAAATGTACTTTTGGCCAAATGCACTTTTAATTTTAAGGCTGCTACTCCAAGCAATTTCAGCCAGGAAAAAATGTGCACAAGTTTATCATGAGGAGGAAGAAAGGAAATAACATTTCCCCAGTGTCTACTTTGTGCCAAGCATTGTGTTAAGCCCTTTAAAAATGACATTTCATGTAAACATTACAATACACTTGCAAGGTATACCAAATACCCCATTTTATATATAAGAAAACTGAAACTCAGTTTTAAGTAAGTTGCCTAAGGTTGTGTCAACAACCTCACTAGAGTCAAAAGGGAAAACGGTGAAAGAGTATGGACAAGAAAGAAAATTAATAGTTGATCTTCACATAAGAATTCAACACTAAATAAAAAAGTGGGCCCAGTTTAACAGCCAATCTTGAGATTTTGCTTCCACTCATAAAAGGTACTTAACCACCAAAGCAATTCTGGAGCATTCTCTCAAAACAGTACTGGTTTTAAAAAGTTGTTATCCAACCTGGGCAGATGGCCTTGGTACTATCTTGCGTATCTCTAGAAACAACCTCTCTCTCTATGGTTAACACTATCAACAGCTGTTTCCTTTTCCCTTTCTTGTATGTATTTGTAAATTTACTGCTCTTATCCTAACTTGCTTTAAATAGTTTCTATTTTTTCAGACATCCTTAAGGCAAAGGGTATGTTACCAAATTATCTTAGTACCAATTTAACAAACTATTTGATACAAATGGAAACATGATGTTAAATTTGTAACAATTTTAGCTTGTCTCCTACTTTAAGAGGCTGTTATACTTTTTGCCTAAGGCTGAAGAAATGCTGAATAGAGTCCTTCAGCTCTACTCTGCCTCTTGATAAGGTCTTTTATCTCCCCCTCCATGAAATTAAAATTGCTGACTTGCTGACTACAGTGTTCCATATTAGTAGATACCACTTGTCACTCTATCTCCTCCCCCAAAAGAATGCAACACGGATGCTACAAATATTCTAATTAAACTCACACTAGTAGAGCTCTAAAATTTTCAGGGTCAAACATGCTTTGGAGTAGGCCACTCCTTCAACTGGCTACAGTGGCCCTAGGCAAGTTTCCTAAATTCTCCAACTCAAATCCCAATCACCTCCCTCACTCTCCCCCCTTACTCTCTCACCTTCCCTCTCTCAAACACACGCTTTTAAAAATTATTATTAACTTATTTTATTTTTGGCTGCATTGGGTCTTTGTTGCTGCCGGCGGGCTTTTCTCTAGTTGTGGTGAGCGGGGGCTGCTCTTCATTGTGGTCCGCAGGCTTCTCATTGCAGTGGCTTCTCTTGTTGCGGAGCACAGGCTCTAGGGGCTCGGGCTTCAGCAGTTGTGGCTCGTGGGCTCTAGATCGCAGGCTCAGTAGTTGTGGCGCACGGGCTTAGTTGCTCCGCGGCATGTGGGATCTTCCCGGACCAGGGCTCGAACCCGTGTCCCCTGCATTGGCAAGCGGATTCTTAACCACTGTGCCACGAGGGAATCCCATCAAACACACACTTGGGGGAAGCTAGGGGTGGGGATGGGGACAGGGAGGTCTACGGGAAATCTCTAGACCTTCCACTCAATTTTGCTGTGAACTTAACTGCTATAAATAAATAAATAAATAAATAGGGCAAGCCTGTTTTTTTTTTTAAAAATGGTCCTAGGAACTGACAAGTCCAAGACTGAAGGAGTCAGCTGAATCCCTGGCTCTCACACTGGTTTCCTGGGTGGGTGAGTGAAGTACAAAGTGAAACAGACATATTCTCTGAGGGATCTGGCCCCTGGGCACAGCCAGGGACTTGTGTGTACAATTCAAATTCATAATCTTGTATGGTGGCTCAATCCTTTCCACAGAGGCAAGGGCAAGGAGGCTACATCACCAGATTATTGACTCTTATGTCTCACAGGAAAGACCAAATTCAGCCTATGAAAGTCTGCTTAGATGCTGATGTATGTATGATTTGCACAGCTGTACGGAGTAGCCACACAACTCAGATATAAGGTTAGTTAGGTTAGAATGGAGGCCTACTGTAGTCAGGAGGTTATAACCCTAAACTACTGCTAAGAAAGGCAATTAGTATATGCTTCAGTTAATGTCTCCTTCGAAAATCTTTCTTAAAAAGTCACATTTGTACAAGGAGGTTTGTGCAATAAAATGTTTATAATAGCAAAAAAAAAAAAAGTGGTAACAACCTAATACATACAAACACAGAAATGGTAAATAAATTATGGCACATGAGACACAATGAAACATCAAAAAGAATAGGTTTATCCAAACAAGATGCTGAACAAAATGTACAATGTGAGCCAATTTGTTTGAAAAGAAAATGCTTTCCTTTTATATTTATGCATAACACACACCCATAACACACACACAAACACACACACACAGAACCAAACTGTTAATAGTGGCTTCTCTGGAAAGGGGCACTTTCATCTTTTATTCTATATGCTATGAATCCTTTATTACCTGTGTAAACATTTTTTTTCCCTAAATATAAGGGTTGGGGGCAGATGTACTGGCCCATAAATATTGAAATCAGAAGGTCTTCCTGAAGTTTTCATACATTTTTATATTATTCTCACCAGATTATAAAGACAAAGCAGAATAAAAAATGGGGGAGGGGGGCAGTTTAAAATCCTCCCGTTAAAAAAAAGCAGTTAAGAATCCAACTTGGCTCTATATTAAAAACAGAGTAGGGACTTCCCTGGTGGTCCAGTGGTTAAGACTCCGCACTCCCAATGCAGGGGGCCTGGGTTCAATCCCTGGTCAGGGAACTAGATCCCGCATGCCACAATGAAGATCCCATGTGCTGCAACTAAAACCCGGCGCAGCCAAATAAATAAATAACATAACATAACATAGTGCTATACAGCAAAAAGAGAATAAGTTCAAGTGAGACAGGTGATCACTTTGGGCAAATTAAGCCCTACCAGCCTCAGTGCTCCCATCTGTAAAATGGAAAACAGCCTATTTTACAGAGTTACTGAGAAGAGTGCTTTATAAATCTAGCTAAAATGCCCAGCACACTGACACATCATGGGCATTCAATACATAGCAGTTCTTATTTAAGTCAGCAATGTCTATCTTACTTTTTATGTAAGTGAAACAGACTATGCTTCATGTAGGACTGTACCTTGCCAGATCTATTTAAGTGACCCTTCATAGTCCTTCCAGCCTCTTGCAATGCAAATTTATTCAGAAATAAAAATGTCATGTACATCAAACTACTTTTCTCCCCAAAATAGCAGGTAAAACATTTCAAGTAAAAAAAAAAAAAATTTTTTTTAAAGTTTTATAGACATTTACGCCATATACATATATAATTACAAGGAAAGAAAGAGAGAGGAGGAATACAGAAAAATGATTCAGGATATTTTCAAATATTCTGTTCTAGGTCATTAAGTGCTCCCAAACCTAGCACATTCTGGGGAACCTACTCTCAGGAGTCTTTGTGACATGCTTGTTTAAAGGCCTGCTTTGCAACCTACTAGGTATATAACCTCAAGAAAATCACTGTTCTCCCCCAACGTCTCAGCCTTCTCATCAGTAATATGGGGCTTCCTGGGGTTGTTGTAGGGTTAAATAAAATGGGTGTAATGTTTTTAGCACAATGCCAAGCTCATGGTGAGCACTCAATAAATGGTTGTAGTAGTTGTTCTGGTTATCTTTCTGCCAACCAAAGCACATGCCAGGGACAATCCATACATTAGAGAAGCTTTTCAACTGGACAAACAGCGCTAAGCAGGTCTCAAAGCCCCATGACCATGACCCAGTTTCCAAAGGAGAATATTAGGAAAATAACTGTCCAGAGACCAGAGGATGTCTGGACTGGTCAGTAGTCCCTGGTCAGATCTCCTTCCCCTTTTCCACACATACCCTCCAGGAATAACAGTTTCTTGGTAATTGGCAACGTGTCATGGGTGAGTCAATGGGTCATACACTGTTTTCATCTGAATTCTCCAGAACTCTACCCCAAGCACCCCACAATCTCCCAGGGCCCCAAACTGACCTGAGCACCTACAATTCCTTTAGCTCTCCAGTGCCACATGAAGCCCACGTGCCTAGAAATTCATAATGGAACATGATTTCCCCAACTATCTCTTCTCCACTTCAAATCCTTGTTCTAGGGGGCTCTGGTGCTGCCCCCAGACTCAAGTACACATCCCACACCTTGTCAGCTCCCTCCCATCATTCAGGTCTCAGCTCAAATGATAAATTCTCAAAGAGGTCTCCCCTGAATACAGTAGCTAATGTAGCACTGCTGTGCCCTCCTGCCAACCCATGCTCTATTCCATTATACTCTATACGGATTCAGAATGTGCCTAGCTGCAAGTAACACCTGCTTAATTAATAGAGGTTTCTACTTCTCCTATAGCAAGTCTAGAGGAGGGTGGCTACTGGTATAATTTTAGCTGTTCAATGAGGCCATCAGGAATTCTGGCTCATTCTGCTCTGCCATATTTAGCAGGCTGTCTTTATGCTTGTCATTTCATGGTACAAAAAGGTTGCTGCCATAACCAGACAGCTTTTCAACATGCAAGGCAGGTAGAAGATGAGAGGAGGAAGGCGTGGCTATGTCAGCCACATCTCTCTCCTTTTTTTTTTTTTTTTTTTTTAATTTATTTATTTATTTATGGCTGTGTTGGGTCTTCATTTCTGTGCGAGGGCTTTCTCCAGTTGCGGCAAGCGGGGACCACTCTTCACCGCGGTGCGCGGGCCTCTCACTATCGCGGCCTCTCTTGTTGCGGAGCACAGGCTCCAGATGCGCAGGCTCAGTAATTGTGGCTCACGGGCCCAGTTGCTCCGTGGCATGTGGGATCTTCCCAGACCAGGTCTCAAACCCGTGTCCCCTGCATTGGCAGGCAGACTCTCAACCACTGCACCACCAGGGAAGCCCACACATCTCTCTCCTTTTGTCAGGAAAGGAATCCTTCCCCAAACCTATCTAAAAACCAGAACTAGGTCACGTGGCCTCCTCCAGCTGCAGGTAAATCAGGATACAAATCGTTGTCACTGGCTGAGAACAAACATGATCTATCACCTAAGGCTGGGCACAATGTAATCTCACACACAATCAAGGTTCTCTTAGCAACAAAAAAATGGGAATGAGCACTGGGGAAGAAAAGAACAGTGTTGGCCACACTTATCTTTTCATAGTACTTACTACTATCTGAAATTAACTTATGCTAAGTAAATAAATATGTTAATGTTTATATCTCCTCAACAGAATGCAAGCTCTGTGTCCAGCTTTACTTATATATACTCAGAGCCTATATTTTAAAATAATTGACTGTCAACTTTCTCACAGTAGGCAGGTATTATAGATACTGGAATATAGTAAGGGTAGTCTAGGTTATGCTATAGTGGCAAATTAACCCCCAAATTTCAGTGGCTTGATAGCACAAAAACTTATTTCCTGATTATTCTTTATGTCCATTGCATATTGTGGGGGAGAGGGGAAGGTTGTAAGAAGGAGGCAGGGAGTTTTCTCCACACTGAGAAACCTAAGCTGGAAAAAAGCCAAGCTGGAAGCTCCACTATCTCAAAACTGTGGCTGCAGGGTTTACTCTAGTAAAAAATAGAGGTGGAGGGTCTCATAAGAGCCACTTAAATGTTTCAGTCCAGGAATATATGTTATTCCCATAGACAGCCCACTGGACAGAATTAGTCACATGATTCTGTATAACCTAAGGAGGCGGAGACACATGGGAGAGCACATGAATGTTGGTAGTAAATATTTAAGCCTCATTCCCCATGGAATGGTAAGATTATCATACAATGCATCATCGCCATTTTAGAACTTAGACCCATTAAAGAAGTTTCTTGGAATGAACTCAAAGTCAGGGATACTCAGTAAAGCAATTATTTCATCTTATAAGGCAATACTTACCATTAAAAAAAAAATTTTTTTTTTTCCTTCAGGAGTAATAATAGGAAATATTTATGTAGCACTTATTATGTTCTGCTTCAAGCACTTGCCAAGCCTTATTACCTTTAATCTACCCAACTACCCAGTAAGGGAGATACTACAGTATTGTTAACTCCATTGTATAAGGGAATGGAAAAGTATTGGGAGCCAACTCTCCATGGGTCATTTCCGCATATTGTACAAGCAGAGGCACCAACTGCCTTTGTTCCATACAATCTTTAAAGATACTTGTATAGAGAACAGCTTTGAAAAATATAATGTCTCCTTCTAGAGCAAAGGGCAGCAGGTTTACTATCCAGTATAATCAAGATAATGTCTCCCTCTGGAACAAAGGGCAGTCATGCTTACTGCCCATTATAAAAGATTAGGATTCCCTAAGATCAGGATTTCTCTCCTTAATATAATCCACTGTGTTTGCAGGTAACGTCTGACTCTCTCCACATCTCCCCTCTTTGGAAACTGGGGCTTAGGGAACCGGTGTAAGAAAATGGTGATACTCTGGCCACAGCTATTATTATGAATAATAAACCCATTCCCAAGAGTCCATGAAACTGTGGCAGGTTAGCTTGTTACCTTGAAAGCAGGGTAAAATCTCAGAGCCTTAACAGTTCTTGACAAGAAGTTAAGTAATTTGCCTAAGGTCTGACAGCTAGTAGGTGGCATATCCAAGATTCAAGCCCAAGCTGTCTGGCTTAGAAACCATGCTTTTAAATTCTCTGCTATACTGCAGTAGTCCTCAAAGTGTAATTCCAGAACTGGAAGCATCAATATCACCTGCAAACATGTTACAAGTGCAAATTCTTGGGCATTATCCCAGACCTACTGAATCAGAAACTTGGGGAGTGGGGGAGGAAGAGACACATCTGTGTCTTAAAAGCCTTCCAGGAGATTCTGATGCTTACTATAAGCTTGAAAAACACTGCCATATGCATATATTCTGCATATATTCACGGTATCTATAAGATAGAACAAAATGGTATGAGTATATCCTGATTTACATAGGGATGTGAACTGACCTTTCATAACTTGAATAATAGATTTGAAGCACTAAGGGAGATGGCTCCTAAGCCCTTGCATTTAATTTTTAGGAAGGTAGGGATCTTTATTTGGTGCAAATAAATACCACATGTCTGTTTAATACGTCTGCATATTCTCCTTTGGAGTCACAAATATACATCCATAATGCTAAATGAAAATACCTGCTTTTTTATTCCCACAATGATTAGAAAGAATTACTTAGCCAAGGAGAAACACTATTTATATTTGAGAGTCAAGCTGTAATTCTTGAAAAACAGGAAACCACATATCAACACAGCCAACACAGTGTACTACAGTAGAAAGGGCAGCAGGCTTTGAGTCAGAGTCAAGTCACTTAACTTCTTCAACTCAATTTCCTGATTTTAAAATGGAAAATGAACTCCAACTTCAGAGTTGCAATTAGGCCTAAATGATATGTCATGTGAAAGCCATTGGTAAACAGCTTTTGTGCTACATGGATGTAAACTCCACCTGCATGGGCTCTTTCTCTGTCATGATCTGGTGTTATCAGTTTCTCCAAAGCTTAGAGTACTGTCTGGCACATAGAAGATGCTCGATACTTATGAGGTACTGGGAATGAACATGAGGTATTATATTAATGATGTAATTGATTCCTCTGGGCTCCACTTGTCACAATAATCTCAGTCTTTTAATAGGAAAAAGTCACTTGAACAAGAAATCCTTAGTCATGTTTTAAATGGGGCAGATAATTTAAGAAAATCAGCTGATTTTCGTCCCCTGGAGAACACTACTGAAGGAGTTCTGTCCTAAGGCATAAGACAGAAACTCCTATTAGCAACCCTCACAGCCTTAGAGCCTCATGGTTTCACATCTATGACAATCTCTTGTGCTCTTGTAAACAGTCAGGAATAAAGGATGTGCACCTACAAAGAACTAAATATTCCACATTTACTTCTTCACTGTGGTAGAATTTTAATAAACAGATTACAGGGTTTATGTAATCTCTTTTAATGAAATCTAATATTAAATCAGCAAATATTAAATAAGCTACTATTGTGTATAAAAAGAGACTGCTAGAAAACCATTGTCAAATATCATTTGAGAACAGAAATCATTGTTGAATTTATAATTTAATGAAAAAATATAATTTATTTACAAAACTTTATGTATGGTAAATGCAGTTCCTTAATTTGTACTCTCTCCAACATACTTTCTCAATCTCCTGAAAAATTAGTTAACGGTCTAGTCTTGAAATAGGGGAACTTTGGGCTTTTAGCTTCAACAGACAAATCTAAGATAGCAAATGAATTCAAGTTGAAGGACAGCTTTCTGTGTAGAGCTGCAATAGTAAGGAGAATATCCCAGCTATGTTGCTATACCTTAAGGGACATCTGCAGAGTGTATTGTCCCCTGTGTATGTCTTATAATAATTCAGATATTTATAAATAAATTAGTTCTACCTTTTAACAAGTAGCACAGTCTATCTCAAGATTTGGAATTTTAACAGTCAACTAACTTCATAAAGGATTTTGCAAATTTGTTTGATGAAAGAGCACAAATTACAGAGTTGAACGTGAAACTCCTTTCGTTTGCTTCTTTAAAAATGTGGGGCTTCCCTGGTGGTGCAGTGGTTAAGAATCCACCTGCCAATGCAGGGGACAAAGGTTCGATCCCTGGTCCGGGAAGATCCCACATGTTGCAGAGCAACTAAGCCCGTGCGCCACAACTACTGAGTCTGCACTGTAGAGCCCACGAGCCACAACTACTGAGACTGCATGCCACAACTACTGAAGTCTGCGCGCCTAGAGCCCATGCTCCGCAACAAGAGAAGCCACTGCAATGAGAAGCCCGTGCACCCCAATAAAGAGTAGCCCCCGTTCGCCGCAACTAGAGAAAGCCCTCATGCAGCAACGAACACCCAATGCAGCCAAAAATAAATAAATAATTTTTTTTAAAATGTGGAAAACAAGTTTGTCTTTCCTAAGCTTTTTTTTTTTTTACCCATCTTTTCAACTCCCAAGGCACTATAACTTCAACTAAACAATCACATGGCTACAGTGATTTACAGAGGTACCTAATAAAGATGCAACTCATATATATACATATATATACCTTAATCGAACAATACTCTTCCAATGTAATCCAAAACCAAATTAAGCAAGTATCTTAGTCAATAAAAAAGTTACTTTTAGCTCCATCAAGTCCTTGCAAAATTCAATGAAACCAAAAGGAAACAGAAGAGAAAGCCAGTTTTGACATAGTCTAACTACTTACCGTCTCATAACCCCACAATGAAACAGTGACTTCTGGTAGCAAAAAATGCATGCATATTCTGCATCTTGTAGGAGAAAGCAATGTTGAAAATCACCTGGGCTTTACTCTTGCCATAAATTCTCAGTCTCTTGATGATTTTTGTATTCTAAATTAATACACTTGAGTCTTAACACATTTTGAGTCTTCAAAATCGTATCTTTATTAAATTGAAGAGTTAAGCAAATGCCAAAGACACTACAGAAATTCAATTGCTACAGTGAATGAATAAGACTTATTAACTCTGATATGTAACAGTTCATTTTCTTCCTGCAAGTGGGAAGCAAAGAGTCCACAGTAACACACCTTTAAGTTCCACATCCCTAGCCTCATCATCGTTGTCAGTTCTATTTAGAAAAAGAAAAGAAGGGGGGGCGGGGAAGTCCCCAATATCTAAATTCATTTTTTTTCCAAAGCCGTGTATCCCACTCTTCAATACCTCTTTGTCTTAAAGTGACCAAATCTGTCCCAAATCATTTCCTTGGTTCCCTCTCCTAAATTAGCTGAATTCAAATTAGTTTTTTAAGTACTAGTTATCTATTCTACTTTCTCTCCTAGTCTCCTTTCATTCTCGTGGGTCGTTATCCTTTAGTTCTCTCCATTCCTCTTCTACATATTTATCTTCAAATAAAATACTTTCGGACACTGGCAAGAGACACCACCTTTAAATGAAAGCAGGAAAACCATCCAGAATTTTCAACTCTCCTGTGAATTTATTTCCAGAATATCCACTCAAGGAACCCTCGCCGCTAAAGATGAAAGGCAAGCTAAGGAAATACATTAGACAGAGGAAGTAAACATCGAAACAGGGCATGCCTAGGTATTCTTAAGCCTCTAAGCAGAACTAGACTCCCGAGTCCAAAGGTCTTTCTTTTTCGTGACTTCTATGCCCACGCGGAGTCTGACAACACATAGGTCCGGGAGGGGTGTCCCACCACCGCCCGTTCCTTCTACCACCTCTGCATGACCTTGCTCTGAAATAATCTTGCACAAGCAAAATCCCCCAAATTCTCAGGCCGGTCCCTTGCCTGAGGTTTCTGTGCCTCAATTACTGAGCTCTTCTCACCTTCCAACCCCCTCAGGGAACACTGGGTCTTCGCCTTAATGTACGGTTTCGCCTTTAAAGTTTTAAATCTGTCTGGTTTCTTGATGGTATGTCATCCCTCATCCCCCATCCCCATCCCCGCCTCCAACATGCACCAAGAGGATTAAGATTACCCCATCCCACCCTTAAAAAAAACAAATCTTCGTCTGTAAGGCCTTCCCCACCCCCACTTCACCTCCCAACAGAGATGAGCTCCCGAAAAGATTCGGACATACCTCCACCTCCAAAGCCAAGGGTCTTCCTGGGACAATTTGCACAACAATACGGGGTCTGTGTGTGTAAACTCCTATAAGACTAACCTAGGAGGAAAATATCAAGACCCTTGAAGGTCCGTCGCAGCTTCATTAACGATACTCCCAACACATTATAGGAAAGTATGATTCCTATAACCCTCCAATTCCTCTCCTTTCTAATTCGCCGACCCCGGCGCTCGCAAAGTCGGAGGGCTAGCGTGCCGCAGTCGGAGGATCAAACACCAAGAAAAAATTATCGTCAAGGGAAATTAACCAGTTCCATGTTCTGCAGACGCCGTCTCCCTGTGTGCCAGGAGCAAGCCTCAGAAGGTGCCTCCAACTTTTCTCCTCCCTCTCCAGAGTCTGCGGACCACCGACGCTCGCTTCCACCTCAATCACAATTTGATGAGATTGGAACCACCAATCTGTCTCTACTAGACGTAGAGGGGAGGGGTGACTATGACGAGAGGGAAGGGAACTCGTAATGGAGGAGAGAAAAGCCCCGCTTTTACCCCCCGGAGAAACTTCTGGGACTCTTCTATTACGCAACCTCGGGACCAGGTTCCAAAATCCGAACATCTTTCCGCAAGACGCGGGGCGCACGGGCCAACGTCTGATTTGGGGGAGGAGGATGGGTCCCTTCCTGTGTTCCCCTCCCCAGTTTTTCTAGACGCTACCTGCTGGGATTTGTAAGGGCGGTGCGAGCTCTGCGTCTCCTTCGCCCGTTCTCCCCTAAGGTTCCCACTGGAAAAGCGGGAACGCCAGCGACTTGAGCCAGCGTGCTGGGAAGCCGGCAGCGAGGCGGCCGAGCCTGGGCTTCCCAGAAGTCAGCGACCGCGGCGTTCTGGCCAGGATGATCCCCAGCCCGGGGGGCACAGGGTTCCGCTTACCTTCCAGACCTTTAGTCCTCCAGTCTCGGGTCGTGCGCCCTCGCCGCCTCCGCCCGCCCCTGACCTGTTGCCGTGGGGAAGGCGCGCAGGTGTGGGGAGCATAGGGCGCTCAGCGGCGGCTAGCGCTGGACCCGGCTCCCAGCCGCGGAGGCGAGAACGCAGCTGTGCCAGCGACGCGCGCAGGCGGCGGCCGAGTGCGCAGGAGCCGCGCGCTCGCCCGCTCGCTGGCTGGCAACCTCTGCGCGCCGGCGGCCCAGGAACGCCCAGGAGACGAGGCCACGCCCCCCAGGAGGTCACGCCCCCCCCCTCCGCGCTCCCCGGCCCCGCCCGGCCCACGCCTTCTAGCTGGCGCCACCCAGATGGAGAGGAACTGCTCGGCCCTCCCCCCGGGACCAGTGGGAGGATCTAGGGCGAGCAGCCTCTCAGGATGGCATACTGCAGTGACCGCACCGGCAGCATGGGTGACCCTGCCCCCGGTTGGTGTGGGACACAAGAACCCTTTCGCTTTACAGCGGGATTAAGTTTAGGGTCAAGTTCTGACTAAAGTGTCAGGGAGTCTTTTTGTAGTCTCTTACACAATTGAAACAGATTCTGTATCCTTTAAAGGAGATAATAACTAACATCTGGAGAGCGTTTTACAGTTTATAAAGGGCTTTCCACACACAGGCCCGTCTCATCTTCGTAACAGCCTTATAAAACAGACACATTATTGCTGCCGTTTCCCGAATAATGAAACCGAAGAGCTGAAAGTAAGTATTGTGCCCAATGTCACAAGCTCAAAAGTGGCACGAGAAGCCAGGTCTCCCGAATCCAGCCTCCCGGTTCTTGCCCTTCAGCAGCCCAACCCCAGAAAATTCTACTGGGTATTGGGGCTTTGTCAAATAGATCCAAAAGCTTATGTCTAGTTGCTACCCGATCCCTTCTTTGAACATACCAAGGAAAGCATCACGCTGAGTTCTTTGCATCATCTCGTCTTCCTCCCTGAAAGAGATGCAGGAAGATTGTATCAAATGGCCCAGACAGGCTTTTTTCCAATATCTTAATGGTTTAAATGAGTGAAATTATTTGGATGAAGAAAATCATCTTATTCATATGTAATATAATGTAAATGTAAATTAATATAATGTATGAAAATATCCCCCTTCTATGCCCTCTCTGTTCTCCCCTCCTTTGTTGTTGTTGTTGCTTTGTCCCTCGTGTCCCTCATTGTCAACATGAACAGTAGTTGAAAACCTAAGTGATAGATACTTGCATTTCCAAATTAAACTCTGGGCTACTTGACTTAATTTCCCATGGACTGTCTTCCAAAATATAACTCTTCTCCCTACTCCCTATGCTCCCATGATGATACTGATTTGATTTACCTTAACAGCTAAAATAATTAAGGTGCCCCTGATGAGATCTAGTGTGCCTCTAGATGAAAGCTTTGGAGGTCTTCCCTGGGCAGGGTAGGACAGCAGTCACCCCTGACAGATGCAAGTTTGTGCACTTCTTAAATGTTTCTAACAGAGATTGATATCTATTTTAATCATAACAAATATGTTAACCTTTTTGTAATGGAATTAATATATTTCATTGTAAAATATATATAAGCCTGGTCATAATTTATAATCTGAAGGTTTTTACCAATCTAAAACTTTTTCCTTTGTTGTGTTCCTAATCCCATGACACCTCCTAATACCTTCAAACTGTAGTCAATTTAGTAAATGATGTTGACAGTGCAAGTTTGATAATATTATTTTACTGCTTTTGGAGCTGAGGGATGTAATTTTGCAAAAATTTTTTGTTGAAGATGATGTAGCTTTGGTTCAGAGAATAGTTCATTTCATTTATAGGAATATTTTTAAGGCAATGTGCTAGGTGATAGGCCATATCATTGACAAAGACAGTGCACCTGTTTTCATGAGATTCCAGTGCCTTGCAGATACAAGCAAGTAAATAAACAATTCCAATGCATGCTTCTATTGATTAATTTCTGGAAGTGGAAATAGGTTATTTTAAAACACTTAAATAAAAACTAATTTTCTCATAATAAATAAAGAAAAAGCAATTAGTTATTCTAGTGAGTTTTTTTAAAAAGTTGCTTTTCTGCCTTTTCTCCAGGTCACATTGTATAACCAGTTAATAAGCAGGCTATTTTAAATAGTGATTATGCCATATCCAAATTTTTTTAAAATGTATGACATAAAAGAAAAGTAATTATGCAAGAGAGATGCAGATATTTCAGTTTATTAGCTACACTTTCCTCTATCTTCTTCATTATAGGAATTCTTTAGTTACATTTTTAGCTCACTCAATGAAATTCTAGCACTTTCTTCATCTTGACAACCTAGTCACTTTTATTTCTGATTATGTTTCTGCTAAGGTGAAGCATTTCTCTGACATCAGTGATCTTTTTTACAACAGAACTGAAAAAAATTTTTTTCCCTTTTTAATACAACTATGGTACTTTATCAGCTACCTCTTCATGTAAGGACTCCTGAGATGTTACCTGACAATTTTCAGTCATGATTCTACTTAAATTTTGAAGACAAACAAGTGAACCCCCAGGGACTCACAGAAGCTCATAGGTGGTATTCTCAGAGCTCCTGAACTGTACAAGGGGGCAGGAACACATGTTAAGGTTGAGACTGGGGGAAAATGTGCCTGCATCCCAACCCCGAGGCTGCTTGCTTGGGCAGACTGGAGTATTCCTAAACTCTGCAGTCAGCAAGACCTGAGTATTTTAAACCAGCAGTTTAAATTATGTTACTCCAAAATTACTGCTTGTATATTTCAAAGGGAATGAATTTCTTCAAAGTGTAAAAAAATCCTAACCAAACTGGCAAATAAATCCTAACTAGGTCCTAACCTGAGCATACACCTGTTGTTGATAACAACAACAACAACAACCAACCAACTAACCCAGAGTTGGGGAGAAGGTGGTATAGATGAGGAGCGGTGACAGGAGGAAGGAGGAAGGGTTGGCCTAAGCCAGGTAAAGGGCAGTAGAGATACAGCCAGTTTCCAAAAAAGAACACAAAGGAGGAGGGGGAGTAGGACCTCTGGGCAAAGATTTTGAGGGGCAGTGATGAGAAATATAGGAAAGGTCAATGGCAAACTGATGGTGAAAGGCCCTACATGCCAACCTAGGGAGTTTTCTTTTCATCCTAAGCACAGTGGGTAGGAGATTGATTTGATCAGGTTGCATTTTAGAAAGACTACTGTGGTTGCCATACGAAAATGAAAATGAATAGGAGACAGTAAGGCTGTAGTCATAATCCCCGAGGCCATGGAAGAAAGTGTACTGAGAGCTGGGCATAGATTGCAGGCAGATATAGAAATTCCCAGCTTTACATCTCTACCTGGGAGGCAGGTATGCAGATGTAAACCTGCTGTCTTTTGCTGCAAGAAGAACTAAGTGTACAATTATTGTAATTAAAATAACTGTATTTTATCTTGAACACTTTGCATAAAACATGGTTCCTAGTGACCAGACCTCACTTTTTTTTCTTACCTCATTTTTCCTAACAAGTACATATGAGTTTTATATTGTGTGTGTGTGTTTTTAATAAATTTATTTATTTATTTATTTATTTTTGGCTGCTTTGGGTCTACACTGCTGCTCGCGGGCTTTCTTTAGTTGCAGTGAGTGGTGGCTACTCTTCGTTGTGGTGCGCGGGCTTCTCATTGAGGTGGCTTCTCCTTGCAGAGCACGGGCTCTAGGCGTGCAGGCTTCAGTAGTTGTGGCTCGCTGGCTCTAGAGCACAGGCTCAGTAGTTGTGGCGCACGGGCTTAGTTGCTCCGCAGCATGTGGGATCTTCCCGGACCAGGGCTCAAACCCGTGTCCCCTGCATTGGCAGGCGGATTCTTAACCACTGCGCTGCGCCACCAGGGGAGCCCCGGTGTGTGAGTTTTTACCTATTACTACTACACAATACTTCCCAATCCCAGTGGGATTGTGAATATTTTTGAGTCACGTGATAGTATTGTTAAATTAATTTAGTATTTAACATTGTAATTTGGAAAATGCCAATGATCCGGAGAAAAGGAATATGAGCACAGATCCATATTTTTCTCTGAAGAAATAAATGTAGGGATTTAACTAAATTTCTACAATTTACCAGGCATTTCACACACATAGTTTTTTTTAATCCCCTTGAAAACATGTGTATAGTTCTAGTTCATGTATAAAGAAGAAATCAACTCAGAGAGGTTATTCATCTCTATCATGATTATACAGCACATGAAGAGCAGAGACAGTATTTGAACTCAGCTTTTCTATGGCTCAAGGTCATGTTCTTACCACTATCAGAATTAGATTAGTATAAATATCCCAACTAATGTCTGTTACAGTTAAATTTACATCAGCAAGCCTGAGGGAGTTCACAATGGGTTTTCAATCTGACGGTTACATCCGGAGGGTTAAATAGGAAGCGGATAAGTAAGCGGAGAGATTATGGGAAAACCAAATATTTGGAAAATGAAAAAGGGAAAGAAATAACAGAGCCAGAATACAAGAACCAAGTTATGGTGCCCCAGTGGGGCACCACTGGGTGGTGAGCTCCCAGTGGGAGCGAGATTGAGGGGTAAAAGCACCCTAAAGACTATGGCACAACTTTAAGAACGCAATACTCAATACTATGGTTCACCTCAATCCATATCTCTCTTCTAAGTTCCAAACTATCACCCTCATTTGTTTGCAGGAAATTTCCACAGGGTTGTCCCATCGGCAAAACATACTCAGCACATCTAGTATGAAGCTCATGGTTTTTCACTCTGTCCACCCATTCTTTCACAACCCACCCAACCCAATTCCTCCTGTTTGGTCTCCAACTTTTGTTGCTGATACCGTTATAGACCCAGGATTCAGGTTCAAATGTCCATTACCAAGGGAACCCTCCTACACTATTGGTGGGAATGTGAATTGGTGCAGCCACTATGGAGAACAGTATAGAGGTTCCTTAAATAACTAAAGATAGAGTTACCATATGATCCAGCAATTCCACTCCTGGGCACATATCTGGAAAAGATGAAAGCTCTAACTCAAAAAGATACATGTACCCCAGTGTTCATAGCAGCACTACTCACAATAGCCAGGACATGGAAACAACCTAAATGTCCATCGACAGAGGAGTGGATAAAGAGGATGTGGTACACACACACACACACACACACACACACACACACACACTGGAATATTACTCAGCCATTAAAAAGAATGAAATAATGCCACTTGCAGCAACATGGATGGACCTAGAGATTATCATATAAGTGAAGTCAGACAGAGAAAGACAAATATCATATGATATCACTTATATGTAGAATCTGAAAAACTGATACAAATGAACTTATGTACAAAACAGAAAGACTCACAGACATAGAAAACAAACTTATGGTTACCAAAGGGGAAAGGGGAGGAGGGAGGAATAAATTAGGAGTTTGGGATTAACATACACACGACTATACATAAAATAGATAAACAACAAGGAATAGCACAGGGAACCATATTCAATATCTTGTAATAACCTATACTGGAAAAGAAACTGAAAAAGAACATATACATATATAACTGAATCACTTTGCTGTATACCTGAAACTAATACAACATTGTAATACAACTATACTTCAATTAAAAAAATAAAAATATATGAACAAATACAAACTATAGAAAACTGACATTATTACATTGATGAAATTAAAGTTTATTAATTACAAAAAAAAGTCCATTACCTACCAAGTCATACTTAACTTTCCTTTTATATATCTCCCTGCCCTACAGGTTCCCTTCTTGTTTTTGTTTCATTTCTCCATTCTTTCACTGAATAGCTACTAAGTGTCAGGTACTAATTCTGATCAATTACAGGGATATAAAGACAAATATGAGACTCTCCTTGTCCTTGGAGAGTTCACATCTCGAAGGAGAGTGTCGAAGGCAGAATTCTAAGATGGCCCTGAAGATTCCCACTCCTGGTGTGTATCTGCTGTTTAATTTCTTCTCTTTGAGTGTGGGTGAGTCTGATCTAACCAGGTGAGCTCTTCTTTAAAAAGAAGATCTAGGGGTCAAAGAAGGAGGACGTCAGATTCAAAGCTACAGCAGATGCTCGCCTTTGGCCTTGAAGGAACAAATTACTATCTTGTGTAGAGGGTCATATAACAAGGACCTGAGAGGGGCCTCTGGGAACTGGGAGTGGTCTTTGGCCTCCAGCTGGCAAAAAAATAGGAACCTCAGTCAGACAACTGCAAGGAAATGAATTCTGCCAAGGAACTTGGAAACAGATCTTTCCCTAGTTAAGACTCCAAATGAAGATACACCTGGACAACACCTTGACTTCAGCCTGGTAAGATCCCGAGCAGTGACCCAGGTAAAACATGCCGGCCTTCTGACTTACAGAAGCTGTGAGGTAATAAATGGGTGTTGTTTTAGACTGCTCAGTTTGTGGTAATTTGTTATGCAGCAATAGAAAACTAATACAGAGAGATCAAAGAATAAATAGATCATTGTCACACAGCCTGCTTAATGCTATGGTACAGGCACGCACAAGGATGCTCTCAGAGCCCAGACAGAGGCATCTAACAAACACTAATGAACTCAGGGAAGGCATCCTGCCAGAGTTAGAACCTAGGATGAATCACAAAGGGAAAGACAGAGTTGGGGGATGTATGACTGGGGAGGGCAGAGTGCTGTGTGCGCAGAGGGAGTTCATATGCACAAGTCCCAGAGTATAGAGCAAGGATAGAGATGTAAGATAGGGTAATAAAAAAATAACACTTACCATTTACTAATTGTATACTATGTAGTAGTTCAGTGCTAACCTCAACTGAGGTGTTCACAGTAACCCTGTGTGTGCTGGTGAGTTGCTCATTTGCCTCAAATCCAGTCCCTGCTCTTCCTCTACTGTGCTGTGAATCACAAGGGGTTGATTCTTGAAACTACCTTTTCCAGACTTCTTGCTGGGCAACGGGCTTTTGCCTGGGTTGAGCCAATGGATGGCACTGGGAGGAGACTGGAGGCAGGAAGAGAGGAGACTCCAGGGTGCTTCTCTTCTCTCTCTGCTCTGGGCAGTGGCTCTGGCCCAGCGGCTGCACCTCCTCCCTAGGCTAGCTCCCACAGACCCTGATGAGTGGCTCTGCCTCCTGGGCTCCAGGAATACTACGTCTTCCCCTTAGTCCCAGCCTGGGGTGTGGCTGTTAGTTGCTTCCTGCAGGTGCTTAATCCCTGGGTAGTCTCACCTTCCCCTGTTTGCTCTAACAGTTCTTCAGCCTGTACCTTTTAACTAGTTCCCTTATTAAATTCTCTCTATTGAATTACCACCTGGCAGGAGGGTTATTTTCCTAATTGCATCTTACTGAATCACCATGCTTTACAGATGAAGGAACTCAGAAAGACTGAACAAATTGCCTAATAACTCACAGTTTAGGATATTGTGGGGCTCAAGAACGTAGAGCAAGTCTGTGACTCTGAAGTATATCGCTTTCTAACAAGCTGCCTTGTGTCTCCGAATTTACCATCATCACCGTATTGAGTCAGCTCCTTTTCATTTCACTGTTACAGTAGCCTCTGAACCGTTCTCCATCTCTCCTCCCTCCTCTCTCTCTAATGTGTTCTCCACAGTGCTGCCACATGAGTCCTCTTTAAGCATATCTCTGGTCATGTGACATATCTGGCAACTGCAAAGAGAAGTAAGCACCAACTCCCCCATTCTAGACTCAAGACTCCCTAAAATAGTTCTTAAATCAGTCTTTTTGGCCTCACTTTTGTTAAATATTTTGCTCTACTGAAAATCTACCCCTGATTTTCACTTCTTTGTCTTTGCTTATACTGTTTCTGTTCCCTTTAGTTAGAATGCTCTATTTCTACCTTTTGAAATAATCTCTCTCTGTTCTACCTTTTGAAATATCTGCCCTTCAAGGGTTATTCATCTATTCATTCATTCAACAAACCTGGGCAAGTTACATTCTAGGTCTTCAGGATAGAAAGAAGAACAAAATTATTCCTACCCTCTAGAATAGGTGCTGGCAAATGTTTTCTGCAAGGGGCCAGATGGTAATATATTTTTTTAATTAATTAATTTATTTATTTATATTTGGCTGCGTTGGGTCTTTGTTGCTGCACGCGGGCTTTCTCTAGTTGTGGAGAGCAGGGGCTACTCTTCGTTGCGGTGCACGGGCTTCTCATTGTGGTGGCTTCTCTTGTTGTGGAGCACGGGCTCTAGGCACGCGGGCTTCAGTAGTTATGGCACGCGGGCTCAGTAGTTGTGGCGCACGGGCTTAGTTGCTCCGCAGCATGTGGGATCTTCCCGGACCACAGCTCAGACCCGTGTCCCCTGCACTGGCAGGTGGATTCTTAACCACTTAGCCACCAGGGAAGCCCCCAGATGGTAAATATTTTAAGCTTTGTGGGTCACATGATCTCCTTTGCAACTACTGAACTCTGCCTCTGCCATTGTAGCACAAAGGATAGTACATAAATGAGTATGGCTATACCAATAAAACTTTATTTACAAAAACAGGTGGCAAGCTGGATTTGGCCCATGGGCTGTAGTTTGCTGACCTCTCCTCTAGAAACTCACATCAAAGCAAATGGGAAAGCTAGCAGGAAATGATAATGAATAAAAAATAGAGAAGGGATGTGGAGAAAAGAAGTACAAGTGCCAGCATCTATGTAAGAGGAGTTTCAAACGACAAAATTAAAAAGAATATGGAAGAGGGTGATATATTTGAAGAAAAAATAAAATTTCTCATAACTAATGAAAGATGAATGCTTTCAGATCATAAAGTGCCAAAGAGAAGAGATAAGGAAAAACCAGACCAAGACATAAAGAGAAAGCTTTGAAACTTTCTAGAAAGAGAGGGCATGTGATCTACAAAGGAACAAGAATCATATTGATATTAGACCTCTCAACAGCACCCTGGCTGCAGGAAGACAAAGGAGTAATATATACTAAATACTGAAAAAAACTTGAGCCTAGAATGTTGTATTCAGCCAAAGTGTCATTCAGAAATAAAAGCATAGGAAAAGTGATACTCAGCCCCAGGCATACAAGTTCTCAGAAAATATACCACACAAAGACCCACATTGAAAATATATTTGAGGAAGTACAGAAATAAGAAGAAAAAAAAATCCTTTCTAAACTCCCTGGGCGGGGGTGGGGGGTGGGGTGGATCTTGATGTGTTTTACAAGATATCAGAAGTAAGAATACTATATACTTAAGTAAACTTTGCTGTAAACTTAAAAAAGAAAAAGCAACTAGGGCCAAAGAAAAGAGAAAGAGAAAATATATCCACTACAATGCAAAACTCAAATTCTGGATATTATTAATATGATGGATGCTTTGGGAGAAAGTGAAAGGGACAGGAGACCATGCTAATATATATTTCTTTTGTTAGGGTAATAATTTGGTTGTGACATGTTTAAGAAATAAATAAGGAGAAAATAACTAAGGTTATGGTTGTATCGGTCAGGACACAGAAACCACATCAGTAATTTATCAGGGAACATTTAATGTAATAGTTATGATCTAACAGAAGGTGGTTCAACTTTTAACAAAGTTAATAAACCTATTGAGAGAGGTAACAGACAACTATAGAATAGCAAATGTAAGCAGCACTACTACCACTAAAGTTAAGGAAGAATACCCAAGGGAGGAACAAACTTGGAAGAGGCCCCATCCCCAAGGCTGAGATTCAGACCTCCTTGGAGAGGGCAAGGAGCTCACTAGATGACAGAATTTCACTGGAGAGCTGGAGCTCCGAGCTGGGGTGCAGCCTGCAGGCCAGGGGTGGCCAGCTGGAAGGCGTCCACTAGGGTGGCGATGAAATTTGCTGGAGAGTGAGTGCCACTGGCTCTCCACAGGAGACGTCACAGAAACCGGAAGATCCAGGAAGGGAAGCCACCGGCTCTGCTCTGCCTTGCAGTGTCCCTCCAGTGCCCTCTGCTGATAAGGCCTAACATTGTACCAGCTGGCAAATGAGAATGTTCACAGGGTCCAGTTCTAGGTGGCACTGGAGCTGACAAACAAGACATTGATACCTGGCACAGTCCTCCCCCATTTTTTCCCCACTCAGTGCTATATTGTCAATATTCATCCATGTTCTATGTGTATAGTATGCCTTGAGCACACTTCCTGGTTATCTTTTCCTTCCATTGTTTTTGGACTGTTTTACAGTTCTGTAAGTTGCAGAAAATGAATAATAATGCAAACAATTTTAGCCTGTAGAAATGGAAATGAATTGTGTCCAGTGAAATACAATTGATTATTTTCCTATGGTTAGACCATTTTGTATCTTTTTGTAAATTCATTCTAGCATTCCTAGTTGCCTATATGTGTGTGATTGAGTTATCCTTTGATCTAGTTGTAACATTTTACTGGTTTCCTCATTAATTAAGGAGGGAAGTAAAACCTCTGACACATATTCATTTTATATTTGTATGCGAGTTATGATCTTAACTTTCAAAAAAATTATATCTTAAATAAGCCAGTCCTAGAGTAGTCAAGTTCATCAAGATAGAAAGTAGAATAGTGTTTGCCACACCTGGGGGAAGGAGGACATGGAGAGTTATTATTTAACTGGTACCAAGTATCAGTTGGAGAAGATGAAAAAGTTCTGCAGATGGATAGTGGTGATGGTTGCACAAAAAATGTGAATGCTTAATGCCACTGAACTGTATGTTTTTAAATAGTTAAAATGGTAAATTTTGTGTTATGCATATTTTACCACAATTTTTAAAATTAAAAATTATATTTTAACATCGGCTATATTAATTGCTTCTCAAATTCACTCACAGTTCTGCTAAATATTCTGTTACCTAAAGACTAAATTGTAAAGTTAGCCACCAACAACTTGTATGTGAAATAATGGGAAAAAGAAGAAAATATTTAATATTCACAAATAAACACATACACATACAAGCAAAGAGAAAATTCGCAAAGCTACTATAGTCCTTGTTTTTGTAATGGGTCATGAGCTATAGTTGATATTTATGACCCCCTTCTTTCATTACCTATTTCATATTTCCTTTGCTCTTAGCTAGAAGCTTAGCTGGTCAGTTTCCTAGTAGAGTGACCTAACCTTCAATCTTGAAGCATTATCAGCCTTTGATATTCCTGCCTCTTTTTGGTTACATTTCCTTAATTAATGCTTACTATTGGGCATGGAAGTATTAAGAGATACCCCAGGAAATGCCCTGGGTTCCAGATATAGTCCTGTTTGTACTCAGTGGTTAGCAGCAATCTAAGTTTCCCCTTGGTAGTTGGGATCAATAACTGCAGCAGTACAGAGACCCCTTTTACTGCCTGTTACTTTGTGACATAATAAGTTCAAGATGGCAAGGTGGCAGCCTCATCTTCCAATTCAGTGCATGCACTGTTGTGTTCCCTGGTGGAAGCATTTCTCCTTTGGGAACAAAGACCTTTAAAGCAGCAAATCTCAGAGTTGCCAGGATGGGAAGCAAAAATTTGTGAGTGGGCTATTTGATACAATAGTGAGAGAAGCCACTCCTACTTACACCCCTTGATTCCTGAACCCATGTGTTCTGGGACGTGGAGGTGATACTACTACATATTGATCTCTGATTCAAAGCATATACAGCATCTTGCAGGACAGAACCCTGTCTTTAAAGTTGTCGTCTCATAACTGGCACCATAACTTAGTTTTCAGTAAGCAATTCCACCTTTAAGCTAGAGCAGCCACTTCTAGATGATGGAGTATATGGTAAGACCAGTTAATTCCATAGGTATAAGTTCACTGCTGCATTTCTATTGCTGTGAGATGAGTTTCTTGATCAGAAGCAATGCTGTGGGGAATACCACAATGGTGGATAAGGCATTCTGTGAGTCTATTGATAAGAGGTCCTGGCAGAATTATTACGAGTAGAGAAGGCATCTATACTCAGAATATGTGTCTATTCTAATGAGGAAGATTTTTCCACCCTCTCAACAATGGAAAAGTTCCAATGTAATCAGCCTGCTACTAGGTGGTTGCTCATCACCCTGAGAAATGGTACCTTATCAGGGAGGGCCAGTGCTGGTCTCTGCTGTTGGCAGATAAGGCACTCAGCAACAGCATTAGCCAGGTCAGCCTTGGTAAGGAGAAGTCTGTGTTGTAGAGTCCATGGCTAGCCTCCATCTCTGACATGACCATTTTGTTCACGGGCCCATCACTGGGTGTCTGGGGAAAGAGGTTGTTTGACATCCACAGAGCCTATCATTTCCACTTGATTATTAAGAGCCTCCTCTGCAGTGAATCCCCTTTGGGGAGCATTCAAATATCTTTACAGTCTGTGTTCTTTCCAAGATCATCGACATTCCTCTTCTCTGTGTTTTTGTTGCCCACCTTTCAATCTGCTCCCTTCCCTAACCATCCAACCAAACTGTTAAAAACCACACATGAACTAGTGTACATACATCTGTCTTCTCACATCAGACAAAGCAGACATATTAGTTTCCTAGGGCTTCCAAAACAAATTACCACAAATCAGGTGCCTTAGAACAACAGAAGTTTATTGTCTCATAGTTCTGGAGGCTAGGAGTCTGAAATCAGAGTGTCAGCAGGGCCGTGCTCTGTCTCTGAAGGCTCTAGGGGAGGACTATTTCTTGCCTCTTCCTAGCTTCTGGTGGTTGCTGGCAATCCTTAGCGTTCCTTGACTTGTAGATGCATCACTCCAATCTTTGCCTCTGCTGTCCCATGGCGTTTTCCCTGTGTATTGTGTCTAAATTTCCTTTTTTTTTTTTTTTTTTTTAATGGAGTCCAACACGTATGCAAGTTGAGGCAATGGACCTGATGTTTAAATTAATTTGAGTGGACTTCTTAAGGAATGTGCTCTTTTTTTTTTAATTTTTTTTTTTTATTTACTTATATTTTTTATTTTTGGCTGTGTTGGGTCTTCGTTTCTGTGCTAGGGCCTTCTCTAGTTGCGGCAAGCGGGGGCCACTCTTCATCGCGATGCGCGGGCCTCTCACCGTCGCGGCCTCTCCCGTTGCGGAGCACAAGCTCCAGACGCGCAGGCTCAGTAGTTGTGGCTCACGGGCCTAGTTGCTCCGCGACATGTGGGATCTTCCCAGACCAGGGCTCAAACCCGTGTCCCCTGCATTGGCAGGCAGATTCTCAACCACTGCGCCACCAGGGAAGCCCCACAGGCTTTCTTTAGTTGAGGCAAACGGGGGCTACTCTTCGTTTTGGTGCATGGGCTTCTCATTGCGGTGGCTTCTCTTGTTGCAGAGCACGGGCTCTAGGTGAGCGGGCTCAGTAGTTGTGGCTCACAGGCTCTAAAGAGCAGGCTCATTAGTTGGGGCACACGGGCTTAGTTGCTCCATGGTATGTGGGATCTTCCCAGACCAGGGCTCGAACCCGTGTCCCCTGTATTGGCAGGCAGATTCTCAACCGCTGCGCCACCAGGGAAGCCCTAAATTTCCTTCTTATAAGGACACCAGTCACTGGGTTAGGGCCCACCTTAATCCAATATGACCTTATCTTAACTTGACTACATCTGCAAAGATGCCATTTCCAAATAAAGTCACATTCACAGGTTCTGGGTGGACACGCATTTTGGGGGAGAACACTACTGAAACCAGTACAGCGGATAAACCTGCTCAGAAGATTTCCCTTTGCCACTGTCCATTAGGATCATTTCTGGCCCTAAGCACGTTGCAATGAAGTTAAAACTTAATTACAAAAGGATAGATAAAATTTCACATATTTGAAAATTAAGTTATGTAATACTGAATAACCTTTATGTTAAAAAAGAAAGTACAAGAAAATAAGAAAAGAAAAAAAGTGCAAAGTAAATTGATACTTAGAAATAAATAGCAATGAAAACAATACATGTGAATACATATATTTATTAAGAAACAAGATAGTTTTAAAACAAAGCAGCTAAGCATTGAACTATGGTATTTGAATAAAAGTAATATCCAAAGAAACAAGAAGGAAGCAAAAAATAAAAATAAGCACTAAAAATAAAGGGAAGAAATAAAAGCAACAACATTTTTTAAAAGACAGAAAATAGTAATGAAATAATAGATAAAAAAGGCAAACCTATGGCAAGACTGATGAAAACAGAGAGACAGAGAGAAAATGCAAATAAATAACAATGTGAGAAAAGGGAAATTAACCACAGTCTCAACAGAAATTAAAACTTAGCAAACAGTATTATGAATAACTGTGTGTAAATAAATACGAAAACCTAAATTAAATGGACAAAACTCAAGAAGAAATACAAAACTGCAAAAATATTTCAAGGAGAAAGAACTTGAATAGATCAATAAAGATTAAACAAAACAAAATAAAACCTCAAGGCCTAAATGGTTATACAGACAATTTCTACCCAAGTTCTAATGTATAATTAATGTGTAGTATATTCTCAACAGCAAACATGAAAACAAATGGAGAAATCTTAAATGTATATCTTTGAGTTTGGGGCTTCCCTGGTGGCGCAGTGGTTAAGAATCCGCCTGCCAATGCAGGGGACACAGGTTCGAGCCCTGGTCCGGGAAGATCCCACATGCCACGGAGCAGCTAAGCCCACGCGCCACAACTATTGAGCCTGCGCTCTAGAGCCCACGTGCCACAACTATTGAAGCCTATGCGCCTAGAGCCCGTGCTCCGCAACAAGAGAAGCCACTGCAATGAGAAGCCCATGCACTGCAACGAGGAGTAGCCCCCGCTCGCCGCAACTAGAGAAAGCTCACTCATAGCAATGAAGAACCAATGCAGCTAAAAAAAAAAAAAGAAAAGACTAAAAAAAAGAAAGCTGTCTCTCTGCACCTCCTGGTTCAATTCATCATGGACCAGGTGTGCCCTGGCCTGTGTTCCCAGTGGTTTCATGCTTATACCTTCACAGTTCCAAGAAGAGCTTCTTTTGCTGTAAACTCTCACGGAAGTTCTGGATATACATATGCTGGTTGGGTTAAATTTATTCCTTTTTCCATCCTTGAGCCAATCACTGTAGCCAGGCAAGTGGCACTTGTTTTGATTAGCTTAAGCCAGTGTCACATGATCATTCTTGGAGTCAGGTGCACCCAAACTATGAGTACTAAAGGCGGGTTGGGGTAGTTTGCCAAGGAACATGGGATTCTGTAATAAAAAGGGAGAGAAGGAAAAAAAAAAAAATAGGGAGAGAAGGAGGTGCTTGGCAGAGAAAAACAATAGATATTTATTATATCTCTTCCCTTTCCTTTGTCTTTATTGTTCATTCTGACAAGAGAACACATATATGAAACCGTTGCAGAAACCAGAGACCTGGTGATTAGTCCTTAGGGAGGACCTTGACTTGAATTCAAGGATGGCTGGGTATATAAGACACTGGGCTGTGTAGGAAGAGTAACTTGGAAATTGGAAGAGCCACTTCCTCGCCTCCTTATCACACAATCAGAGGGCTTTTTTACTTTTATTTTTATTAAAAAAATTTTTTTAAAATGTGGACCAGTTTTAAAGTCTTTATTGAATTTGTTACAATATTGCTTCTGTTGTATGTTTTGGTTTTTTGGCTGCAAGGCATGTGGGATCTTAGCTCCCCGACCAGGGATCGAACCCGCACCCCCTGCATTGGAAGGCGAAGTCTTAACCACTAGACCACCAGGGAAGGCCCCGGAGGGCTTTTTAATTTTATTTATAAAATTTATTTATTTATTTTTGGCAGTGTTGGGTCTTTGTTGCTGAGCGTGGGCTTTCTCTAGTTGCGGTGAGTGGGGGCTACTCTTCGTTGCGGAGCATGGGCTCTAGGCATGTGGGCTTCAGTAGTTGTGGCTCGCGGGCTCTAGAGCGCAGGCTCAGTAGTTGTGGTGCTCGGGCTCAGCTGCTCAGCGGCATGTGGGATCTTCCCAGGCCAGGGCTCGAACCCGTGTCTCTTATATTCACAGGCGGATTCTTAACCACTGTGCCACCAGGGAAGTCCCCAGAGGGCTTTTTTAAAAAAAAAAACTTTATTGAGATATAGTTCACGCCATACAATTCATCCATTTACAATGCACAATTCAATAGCTTTTTGTAATTCATAGAGTTGTGCAAATATCATCACAATCAATTTTAGAACATTTCATCATCCATGTACCCTTTAGCTATCATTTCTCCTCCCTTAATTTCCTCATCCCCACCAGCCTTAGCAACCATTAATCTACTTTTTGTCTCTATAGATTCTTCTATTCTGGATATTTAATATAAATGGAATAATATAATACGTGATCTTTTGTAACTAGATCTTTCACTTAGTATAATATTTTCAAGGTTCATCTGTATTGTAGCATATATCAGTACTTCATTCCTTTTTTTTTTTTTTAATTTATTTTTGGCTGTGTTGGGTCTTCGTTTCTGTGCCAGGGCTTTCTCTAGTTGCGGCAAGCGGGGGCCACTCTTCATCGCGGTGCGCAGGCCTCTCACTATCGCGGCCTCTCTTGCTGCGGAGCACAGGCTCCAGACGCGCAGGCTCAGTAGTTGTGGCTCACGGGCCTAGTTGCTCCGCGGTATGTGGGATCTTCCCAGACCAGGGCTCGAACCCGTGTCCCCTGCATTGGCAGGCAGATTCTCAACCACTGCGCCACCAGGGAAGCCCCTTCATTCCTTTTTATGGCTGAATATTCCATTATGTAGATATAACACGCTTTTAAAAATCCCATTCTTTAGTTTATGAACATATGGGTTGTTTCCACCTTTGGGTATGTTTTTGGGTGGAAATGTGTTTTCATTTCTCTTTGGTATATACCTAAGGGTGGAATTTCTGGGTCAAATGGTAACACTATGTTTAACTTTTTGAGGAACTGCTAGACTGTTTTCCAAAGTGGCTCTACCGGACTTCCTTGGTGGTCCAATGGGTAAGCCTCCGTGCTCCCAATGCAGGGGGCCTAGGTTCGATCCCTGGTCAGGGAACTAGGTCCCACATGCCACAACTGAGTTCGCATGCCACAACTAAAGATCCTGCATGCTGCAACTGAAGATCCCCACATGCCACAACTGAAGATCCTGTGTGCCGCAACTAAGGCCCGACACAGCCAAATTAAAAACAAAAATTGGCTTGAAAGCAGATTTCCATAATACAAATTATGTTAAAAAAAAAAAAGAAAAAGAAAAAAAAGAACACCAGGACTTCCCTGGTGGCGCAGTGGTTAAGAATCTGCCTGCCAATGCAGGGGACATGGGTTCGAGCCCTGGTCTGGGAAGATCCCACATGCCATGGAGCAACTAAGCCGGTGCACAACAACTACTGAGCCTGTGCTCTAGAGCCCACGAGACACAACTACTGAGCCCGAGAGCCACAACTACTGAAGCCCGCACGCCTAGAGCCTGTGCTCCGCAACAAGAGAAGCCATCGCAATGAGAAGCCTGCGCACCACAACGAAGTGTAGCCCCCGCTCGCAGCAACTAGAAAAAGCCCACGCGCAGCAATGAAGACCCAAAGCAGCCAAAAATAAATAAATAGATAAATTTATTAGGGAAAAAAACCCCACCAAAAACAAAAAACAAGTGGCTGTACCACTTTACACTCACAATAAGGGTGTATGAAGGTTCCAATTTCTCCACATCCTAGCTGGATCTTTTTATTATCTGTCTTTTTAAAAATTACAGCCATCCTAGTAAATGTTAGGTATTGTATCTCGTGGTTCTGATTTGTATTTCCCTAATGGCTAATGATGTTGAGCATCTTTTTATGTACTTATTGGCCATTCGTATATCTCCATTGGAAGAAGGTCTTTTCAGATTACATATTATTTGCAAATATTTTTTTCCCATTCTGTGGGTTGTCTTTTTACTTTCTGGATAGTGTCCTTTGAAGCACAAATTTAAAAATTTCGATGAAGTCCAATTTATCCATTTTTTTCTCTCATTGTTTGATTTTTTTAAATGCCACCCTTGCTGCTTCTAAACCTGGTACTTTATACAAAAGCTTATCTCTGTTTATTTTATACATAAAAACCTCACAAGCACTTTAGGCGAATCCTAGGAATGTTTTTTAAAAAATATGACTCACCAGCATGGGACATCAGAGCCTGAATAAGGTGAGGAGGACATCCACACGGGGGTGATGTGATGTGAAGGATCAGAACCCACATGGGGCTAGGAGGACATCCATGCATGAGGATGGCCCAGCTCTGGGTGTTGGAGCCCAAAAAAGGGAGGAAGGCATCCACCTATGGGAGCAGCCTTGGCTAGGGAGTCAGACTCTGAATGAGCTGTGAGTTCACGCAGGGGACAGCTCTGGGCATGTGAGAGACCAAATGGAGTGAGAGGGCTTTCATACAGGGGGTGGGGTGGTCAGGCCTAGAGTACTGGGATATAGGTGAGATGAGGAGGGTTTCTGCATGTGGAAGAGGACAGCAGAGGTGATGGGAGATCGATTATATTAGGAGGAATGATCAAATATTAAGGATAATGAGGGCCAGGTTTCTCACTATTGGAGAAAGGATTAAAAGTATAGAAAGGAAGAAAACTAGACTGAACCTTATGGTCGTGAATTAGAATTGGAGGTATTGGTGTGAACTCATGGTTTTTAATATAGAGAGATATAGAAATACAGATGTAACATATACAGGTATACACACATTTACATATATGTATTCATACATGTGTCCATATATACATAAATACACATATACACACATGTATTGATTAGATCTGTCCTCTCAAAGAACCTGGGAGTAGTGACATCTCAGTAGCAATGAGCAAAACTGGTGCCCAGATATTGATTTCTAAATACCGTTTTGAGAGCAGGCAAAGAAGTTGGCTCATAAATGAAGGCAGGCATTGACTACTGGGAGACCTGTCAATTCCAGGAAGGCAGAGAGTGGAGCCACATACAGTGAGAGTACAGGGTCCTGCAGTGGTTTCAGGACCAAGCTTGGGTCTACACCAAGAGTGAGTAGGAACCCCGGCCCTGGATTTGCTAGCTAAGCGATGTATCAGCATCAGGTTCCTTAACATTTCTGAGCCTCAGCTTTTCATTTGTAAACAGGATAGTACAATGGTAGAAAGGGACAATTAAGTCAAATGCCTGGCATGTTGTGAGCACTCAGAATTCTTGGGAACACCAGGAAGGCATGCTGCAGCAGCAAAAGTCAAAGAAATAAAAACTCTGTGAAAACTTTCCAAAATCTTCATCTTAGCTCAGAAGGCCAGGAACTTGGTGGAGTTCCAGGGGCTTTCCAGTCCCATATACCAGCCTTGAAATTAATACGTAACATTTTCATGTTAATTAAGCCTATTAATAAAATTTGTGGTAAGAGATCTGACCTGTGTGTTGGATATTCCCAAGAGTGGGGTGTTGGATGGGGGTGGGATGAGAGGAATTATGCCACTTTGATTTTGTTCCACAAAACTAATGAGCTGGGGAAATTCCTATGAAAATGGGCAGCCACTGGAATCTCACTACTGCTCAAACCAGAGTATTCTACGTTTCCTCCCTCTCCCAGCAGTGCTTACATCCGATGAGTCACCAAGACATCCTTCCCAATTTCCCACAGCTGTTCTGTTTCTCTTCACCTCCCCTCTTTGGTTCCAGCCCTCAGTTCTGACTTGATTAATTTGTGCAAAAGTTTCTAACTGGCCTTCCTGCCCCTAGTTTTGATGTTCTCCAAACCATTCTCCATCCTGCCATGTAGTGATTTCCCTTTTTCCAAGCATTAATCTGATTATGTCACACCCACAAAACTCCCTGAATCCTTTCTTGCAGGATAAAATTTTGCACTTCTTAGATGTCATTCAAGGACCTCCTGCCATACAGTCAGCTAAAACCAATAGAGACCATTTATTCCCTGTCCTTTGGGATGGTGTTCTCACATTTCTACCTAAACTTTTTACCTAAGCCTTCCTTTTCCTTTTTGCAATGATAGTTTCTTTTTATATCCTGCTGTTAAAATATTTTTAATCACATTTTTAAATGCCCATAGAAAAACAAAGAGTCTACACAGGCTTAGAGAATGAACTTATGGTTACCAGGAGGGAAGGAAGGGGGAAGGATAGTTAGGGAGTTTGGGATTGACATGTACACACTGCTATATTTAAAATGGATAACCAGCAAGGACCTACTATATAGCCCCGGGAACTCTGCTCAATATTTTGTAACAACCTAAATGGGAAAAAAATTTGCAAAAGAATTAGATACATGTAAATGTATAACTGAATCACTTTGTTGCACACCTGAGACTAACACAATATTGTTAATCAACTATACTCTAATATAAAAGTAAAACAAACAAAAAACAAAAAAACAAAGAGTCTAAAAGATTGCTGTGTAAACATCAGTCCCCTGCCCATCACAACTTCCCTCTCCTCAGAGGTTACAACTTTCACTCTTGTTGATTATTTTTGTATCTTCCTCCATATGGTTGCTACTCAATTTTAAAATTTAAACTTTCTACTACTGAAGATTTTGCTCTTTTATACACACACACTCACACACCCTTGCTGTGCACACATCTTGCCAGTAAAATTATATAATAATTTTGCACAAATACATGTTCATGCAAATGATAATCCAATTTGAGACGTAGTATATTATGACAACTTTTCCTTTTCTGCTTAATTCCCCCATTTCCTTAATTTCCTGTCAGTTTTATAAAACTCCTCCCACCATATTCAGAGGCATCAATTAAAAAAAAAATCATTTCACTTCCTTCTGCTTTGTCTCTTGTAGAAGTACCCTTGAAGTCTGTCTACAGTTGTTGTTATGGGACCTCTCTTCACTTCTCATGACGGAGGTCTTGTCTACTGAATCCATGTCATCTTCTTTTTTGGTTTACTCCCTCATTTTGGAGAAGCACATTCTTTCTAGTTTCCTAGAGAGCATTCAGTGTACGCATATTTTTTGAGACCTTGTGTGTACTAAAATATTCTCATTCCATTTCATACTTGAATGATAATTTGGCTGAGCAGAAAATTTTATACTGAAAAATATTTTCCTTCACAATCTCATCATCTAGCTTTCAGGGTTGTTGCTGAGAAGTCTGATTCCATTCTGACTCTTGATTCTGTACGTAGAATCAATTTACTTGCCTTTAAGGGCTTAATTCCCACCATATCCTCTGCTTTAGTTAGGATGCCTTCAGCAGCAACTGAATGGAAATCAACTCCAGGTGGCTTAAAAAATAAGAAAATTTATCTCATATAAGAAGTCCAAAGTAGGATGGCTCCCAGGATACTTAACTCAGTGATAAATGGCTTTATCATTAACCTTAATCTTTCCATTTTCCAGGTTTTCCCTCTTGTCTTTTTTCCTTACATTAGCTCTCGTTATGGTCACGAGATGGCTGCAGCAATTCTAAGTGTATCAAATATCCAGACACAAGAGGGTGCAAGGGAGAAAAAGATAATTGCTTCATAATGTATCTTCTCTAGGAGTGAAGAAACCTTTTCTAGAAACTCCTAGTCAATTTTACTTCATGTTTCTTTGGTGAGAATGTATCACCTGCCCAAGCCTAAAAATATCTATAATAAAGGGAATGGTATTACCTTGACTGTTTTAGATTAATCAGGATTCACCCTCAGGAGCAAGCACATGACCAAGTGGAGGAAGTAGATGCCTGAACAAAACCGGAGCTGCAACAGCAAGGAAGAAGGGGAAATTGTTTTGGAAGGCAATCAACAATGTCTACTGCACTCCTGGACATACTTTGTTTAATTGATCCTGACTTTATTACAGTTCCTTCAATGCTCATATTTTTAGGCTCTGACTTTGGATTGACTCCTGCTGTTTCTGCCACTGTCTATAGGAAGCTGAAGAGTAGGCTTGATTTTTGGAGTCTTCCTAGGAAATGATTTATCTCTGTGCACTTGACTGTCATTAGATTAACATTGTATCCCCTATAACTAAAGTTACAGTGTTGATATTGGGTGCTCCCCTATTCCCTGAGATGGGGCCCTGGCTGCAGGTTTGTACTGAAGCTCCCCCCCTACTCCCATCACCAACAAGGCTAATTGGGCCAAGGAGAGGACACTGAACCCAAGTTTAACCAATCAGATTCTCTCTGTATTTGGTATCAGAATGGAAAGAAAGTCAGTCTCCATTTGCTTCAAACTATAACTTCAAACTCAAGAGAGGCAGCTGTATTTCATCTTGTGCTTTGAGGACTAGAAAAATCAGTTTGCAAAAAATCAGCAAAGGCACAGAGAGAAGCAGAAATGAGATGGAGTGGAGTGCTCCTGGCTTCCCACTTCTTGATTTCAGTCCCTGCCTGAGGGCTGGCTGCATTCCTACCCTTGGGTCTCATGAGATAAGCCAGTATCCCCATCCCCCTTTCCATTTAAACTAGTTCCCTGGAAGTTCTGCTATTTTAACCAAATTACAACTAAGGGGATTATGACCAGTCCTTCTGGACTAAGGCAATAAAACTTCAGAGCTTGTGACTTTATCATGTGGCTCAGGGCCTCTTTCTCTCTGCCTTATCACCAGGTTTTATTTATTGGTGTACCTTGTGGGGAATCTGGTATGGTTGGGAAGGGGATCTGAGGTGTTGTAAACAAGAACTGGTAGAGAGGGTGTGTGTCTGGTTCATGCAGAGACTAGTAGGATGTTTCACTTTTCTTTTTAAAAATATTTATTTATTTATTTATTATTTGGCTGAGTCGGGTCTTAGTTGCAGCATGTGGGCTCTTCGTTGTGGTGCAAGGTCTTCTCTCTAGTTGTGGCACACAGGCTCCAGAGCACATGGACTCAGTAATTGTGGCACACGGGCTCTCTAGTTGTGGCACGCAGGCTTAGTTGCCCTGCAGCATGTGGGATCTTAGTTCCCTAACAAGGGATCAAACCCAGGTTCCCTGCAACGGAAGGCAGATTCTTTTTTAAAATAATTAATTAATTAATTAATTAATTAACCTTTGGCTGCGTTGGGTCTTCGTTGCTGCGCGCGGGCTTTCTCTAGTTGCAGCGAGCGGGGGCTACTCTTCGTTGTGGTGCATGGGCTTCTCATTGAGGTGGCTTCTCTTTGTTGCAGAGCATGGGCTCTAGGCATGAGGGCTCAGTAGTTGTGGCTTGCGGGCTCTAGAGTACAGGCTCAGCAGTTGTGGCGCACGGGCTTAGTTGCTCCACAGCATGTGGGATCTTCCTGGACCAGGGCTGGAACCTGTCTCCTCTGCACTGGCAGGCAGATTCTTAACCACTGCGGGAAGATGGATTCTTAACCACTGGACCACCAGGGAAGTCCCTCACTTTTCTTTCATGTGGCAGGCATACAGTAAACATTAATAAATATTTGAACAGATGAGCATTCGATACCTCATAAATCTGAATTTGATAAAAGATTAAATTTTAAACTGATTGTTAATAGCTGTTGCTATTAAACACCATATAAAAACTCAGCAACCATCCTTAATTGTTGCACCTGTGGTCGCTGTGTTGGGGTATCAGCCTTGCCTTTACCAGCTGACTTCCATCTACATGTTATGCAGCCAGTTTGCTGTGGGTAGGACAATTTTAGGGCTGACACAGGAGACCACTGAGAGAAGTCCTGAGGAGTTACCAACAGCTTGGGACCCACCTGAACAAGCACTTTTGCTCAGAATCTTGGCATTGATTGTGTCACCTTGGATATGTTGCCTTCTGGCCAACTTCCATCACTTCTTGACCCAACTCTTCTTATACATGGTGTTTTGGACAAGTTGGAACTATGGTTCCCAGAGTCCCTTTCCTTGTGTGACTTGTGCTAGAGTTGGAGAAAAAGAAGCTGGTATGAGATTTGGTAGGTAGAAGTGAAATAGCAGCCATGCACTGGGAGAAGCACGCAGAGAGGTTGGCATGTCCCAGCTGGTCCCCACTCTCCACCGTCCTGGTGCAGGTTCCATAGGTCCTTGCTCTCCCCTGCTCCACACCCAGCTCTTCTCTCAAGTGCAGGCCCTGCTGATCACCAGGAACTCCAGGTTGGGTGGTTCCACTCTGATGACTGAAGTGCCTGGCTTTCCAGATGAGTTGACGAGCTCCATCTTGCCCACCTGTGCCAGCGCTAAAGGAGGGCTGTTTAGTGACTTTTCTCTGATCCTTCAGCTTCTGCTTTCAGACCCTTAATTTCCCAGCTTCTCCAACAATAGTGGGTAGTAACTACGTCTTGTTTGCTATCCCAGAAGTCATCATACCTTCTGGCGTATAATGAATCCTCAGTAGACATTTACTAAATGAATGATCTTTAGTTTACAGAAAGAAGGAAAGAAAGAAAAAAAGAAAAAAATTATTTCTTTTCTTTATAATTAATTAATTAATTATTGGCTGAGTTGGGTCTTCATTGCTGTGCACAGGCTTTCTCTAGTTGCGACGAGCAGGGGCTACTCTTCATTGTGGTGCATGGGCTTCTCATTGCGGTGGCTTCTCTTGTTGCAGAGCACAGGCTCTAGGCGCACAGACTCAGTAGTTGTGGCTCATGGGCTCTAGAGTGCAGGCTCAGTAGTTGCGGCGCACAGGCTTAGTTGCTCCGTGGCACGTGGGATCTTAGTTCCCTGACCAGGGCTCAAACCCGCATCCCCTGCATTGGCAGGCAGATTCTTAACCACTGCGCCACCAGGGAAGCCCAGAAAGAAACTATTTCTGACATTGAACTGGTCCAGTTCTTGTCTGCATAATTTTGGCTAAGAGGAAAAGGTGCTTTCCAATCTCTTCTTACTTCTTAAAATAATTCCACAGGCATATTCCTTTAAAAAAAATCAAAAAGGCACGGTTGAAATAGAGAAATGAGGGACTCCCCTGGTGGTCCAGTGGTAGAGAACCTGCCTTCCAATGCAAGGGACGTGGCTTCGATCCCTGGTCGGGGAACTAAGATCCCACATGCAGCGGGGCAACTAAGCCTGCGCCCCACAACTACTGAGCTTGCGCGCCTCAATGAGAGAGCCCACATGCCGCAAATGACAGAGCCCATGCGCCCTGGAGCCCGCGCACCACAACTAGAGAGAGAAAACCCTCATGCCTCAACTAGAGAGAAACCCAAGCAGACCGCATGCCGTAATGAAAAAGATCCTGCATGCTTCAACAAAGATCCCGTGTGCTGCAACTAAGACCCGACGCAGACAAAAAAAAAAAAAAGGTAAATAAATATTTTTTAAAATCTTAAAAAAAAAGACATAGAGAAATGAAAGTAGCTTGCTTAAGATCCCAGGGCAAGAGAGGAAATAAACCAAAATTAGAACTTGTATTGATACTTATATTCTCCCTAACCACAACTTAAGCCTACTTAGCAACCCACTAAGTTTTATCTCCCTTCCTTTATCCAGTCCACTTTTGTGCACCACCACCTCTTCTGCCCCTTGCCCATATACACATGTATACTTGTCCAAATGCCAGCACTAAAAAATAAACAAAAGTACTTGTTGAAAGTATGGCTCTCCAAAGGGGAATACATTCAAGTCAATTTAATGGGTATTTATTGAGCATCTTGATGTAAGAAAACTTGCTCTACAGGCAAAATAATGATGAATAAGAGGGCAAATGTGGTGTGCTGTTCCTGCTGGAGAAACTTGACAAAAAAATCTTTGACGTGGAACCATAGTTGGTTATTACTTAATTCCTATTCTCAGTACTGTGTCTTTTTCTCATTCCTCATTTGAGTCTTGGGGTTGTGGTTTCCTCATGAACATACACCCAAAGTAGTTTAATAACATTCAGCAGAAATAGGTCTTCCAGCCCATGGCCCATCTAAGAGAACATTTTGTTATTCCCTAGGCCAGTGGTTCTTAAAATTTACCAGTAAACCTTCACCTGGGTAGCCTCTTTAAAATGCAGATGGCTGGGCTTCCTTCCTCACTTTCCCCCTCCAACCCTGCCCCTGCAGATTGAAAATTCAGGATATCCATGAAATTTGTATTTTTCACAAGACACCAGGTGCTCATCTGACACAGTGGTCTTCAGGCCACTTTTGGAGAAATGTGCAAAAACACCTGAAAGAGAATCACCTGGGAGCTTAGTTTTGAAAAGCTAATTCTTGATCCCTACCCCCCACACCATCTGAATTAGAATTTTGGCAGCAAGGACTGGACTATGCATATTAAATTAATTCTCCACTTGATTCTTATGGGTCCACAGATTCCCCCTTTGAGAAGTACTGTTAGATCTCCCAGTCTACATTTAAAGGCCAATTTAGACACAAAATCCTCTGGAGGGAGAAACAGAAAAAAGAGGGAAGGCCTTCCTCTCTAATAAACATTGATTTTAGATTCATCCTTTCTTAACTCTTAGAATCTGTTCCCAGCTTATTGCTGATCTGAGCATTTCCTGGGAAATGGCTGGGTTCCCAAGGTCGGGCAGCACTCACACCCTCCGGGGTGGTCAGGACCGCCGAGGGGCCCATCCCAGATAGCCCTGATTTGCAGACGAAATATTATCTGCAGGCCCATCAAACAGTAACGGGAATCTCAGAAGCCTAGAGGGTGTTGGGAACTGCCTTCCTGGATAATAGGGGCCGTGATCTTTCTGGGGCCAACCTCTGGTCACCAGTCTGTTTCCCACCCCACCCCCTGGCATCCCCCATTCCCAAAGCCGTGTCTAACACGTCATACCACATGCCAGTTTTGTAAAAAAAATAACTCTTATTCAGATCATTTGCAAAGGGCACGATGTGGCTGTGTGGAACAGAACAAGGATCCCGAGGTGGCTGTGGGTTTGAATCTTGACCTCATCCAGTACTAGCCTGAGTTTGGACCAGCTACAGAACCCCAAGGCTAAGTGCAGAGTGCTAACTGCTGGGAGGGGCTGTGTGAATCACGAGAAAGCGCCGAGAGCCGCAGGGTACTTGCCTCTCTTGCTGACTCCACACTCCCTTTCGACCTCACGATTATCTCTTCAGTCCACTCTTCACTCTCCTGGCTCCCGGACTCATCTGCAAATTTGAGAACGCTTCCTTGAGCCACCTCCGCCCCCCTCCCCGCTTTGTGCAGGACTCTGCCCCATAAGGCACTACTTTTTCTCACCAACCTCTCATAACCAGGGCCGCCACTTCGTCATCTTTACCGCTGGAATACCTCCTAGGACTGGAAGGGAACATTTACTGAGCGCTGCGCATGTGCCAAAAGCGGAGGATTAAAGATATTGCAGGAAAAGTGCTTAGGGGAAGGGCTTGGCGGCTTTAGTAATTATAGCTATTACTCACCACTGTTTTGCTATTTATTTCTCACAGTGACCCTGGAGAATGGGTCCTGACTGCTGATCTGTTCCTCTTTGCCGGTGAAAAAACTGGGGCTCAGAGAAAGTTAAGTAATTTGCTCTTGATCACATAGCTAGGAAGTGGTGGAACTGGGATTTAAAAAACCCAGTCTAGAGATGGCTCCAAATCCATACTTTTCAACTGCAATTATTAAGACCTCAGTTTTGGAGATAAGTTTTGGAGATATATACACATATTTAATTATTCTGGTGAAATTACAGTGACTTATCAATGACTTCAAAAAAATTACCCAGTATTTACTGGGAAAGTGATAGATTAAACAAGATTGGAGATGTGTTGATAGCTGCTGACACTGGGTAATGGAGATTCAGTATTTGAGTCTCTTTGCTTTTGTATCTGTTTGAAATTTTTTTCACTTAAGAGTTAAGAACTAAATTCATTCTACATCTGCCCCAAATCTACTAATTACAGCAGCAGATTACCTGTAGGCCCTAAATTGGTAGTTGATAGGCTTCACATTTCGTGAGGATTCTCTTGTTTTTCAAGATTTTGAATACGAAGTTTTTACTTTTTAAACTCTCAAAATAATGAGAATTTGTATTTATTATATAATATGGGCAAGGCAGTCTTTTAAGTAATATGTGTTCTCAGCTAATGACCCTGACAGTCCTGTGATGTAAGTATAATTATCTCCACCTTATAGATGGAAAACAGAGGCACCGACGAGGTACCTTCCTAATTGCAGGGCTCCTTGCTGCTGTGGAAGGAGATTTTGAACTCAGTTCGTCTCATGCCCACACATATTATGTTAACCCGCTGGAGGGCACCACCTTTAAGCAAATATTCATCTTAGTATCAGTTAGGAATGGTTTTACCACAAGTAACAGAAAACCATACTAGTCGTAGCTTGTGTGGTCAGTCATGGCTCCAGGGTTCCAGCCGCTTTCTGTCCTGATGCTCAGCCACCCTCTGCTTGATACCTTTCCACCTTTAGGCTTCTTGGCACAAGATGGAGGCCTCTTACAACCTTTCAAGACACCTAAGACAGGAAGAAAAGTCAGGAGCAGTGCTAGCAAATTCTTAAGTGTGTTTCTCTCCTCAGCAGAAAACAAAATATTTCCCAGAAACTCCCAGCAGACTTCCTCCCATGTCTCATTGGCCAGAGCTTTGACTGTGGCCACTTGAGTTATAAGGAAAACTGGGATGTTGAGGATGTAGGATAAAATTATGAGGGTTGACTTAAATAAGAGGTTCATGAGCCTGGGGACACTAAATCACTGGTCAGTGTTAGATTAGTATTATTTATTATTATTTTTTTAAATATATAGATCTTTACTTAAAGTTTTTCAGGAACACAGGGGAGAGATTTATACCACATAGCAAAGCAAAATTTCCTAAATATACCTTTTAACATTTCTGTGTCCCCAGAGTCCCACCTTTTATATCAGTTGCCTTCATCTCATCCTGTCTTTCCAAAAGAGTGAACACCTTTGAAATTCTCCCCACTACACCCTCTTTCTACTTCTTTCTCCTCTCTTTTTTTTTAATAAATAAATAAATTTATTTATTTATTTTTGCCTGCATTGGGTCTTCATTGCTGTGCACGGGCTTTCTCTAGTTGCGGTGAGTGGGGGCTACTCTTCGTTGCAGTGCGTGGGCTTCTCATTGCAGTGGCTTCTCTTGTTGTGGAGCATGGACTCTAGATGCGCAGGCTTCAGTAGTTGCGGTGCGTGGGCTCAGTAGTTGTGGCTCGCGGGCTCTAGAGTGCAGGCTCAGTAGTTGTGGCGCATGGGCTTAGTTGCTCCGTGGCATGTGGGATCTTCCCAGACCAGGTCTCGAACCCGTGTCCCCTGCATTGCCAGGTGGATTCTTAATCACTGCGCCACCAGGGAAGTCCCTTCTTTCTCCTCTTAACTCCTCCTCATTTCCAGCTCTTTCCTTCTGTGTTTATTTCTTTTTCATGTAAGAGTAATCTAGTCTATTGTGTTAGTTATCTACTGGAGTAACAAATTACTCCAAATTTTTAAAAAATAAATTTATTTATATTTTTGGCTGCATTGGGTCTTTGTTGCTGCATGCGTGCATTCTCTAGTTGCTGCGAGTGGGGGCTACTCTTCATTGTGGTGCATGGGCTTCTCATTGCAGTAGCTTCTCTTGTTGCGGAGCATGGGCTCTAGGCACGTGGGCTTCAGTAGTTGTGGCACGCAGGCTCAGTAGTTGTGGCTCGTGGGCTCTAGAGCCCAGGCTCAGTAGTTGTGGCACACGGGCTTTGTTGCTCCGCGGCATGTGGGATCTTCCCAGACCAGGACTCAAACCCACGTCCCCTGTATTGCCAGGTGGATTCTTAACCACTGTGCCACCAGGGAAGTCCCTACTCCAAATTTAGTGGCTTAAAATTGACATGTTATCTCACAGTTGCTGTGGGTTAGGAATTTGAGAGCAGCTTAGTTGGATGTTTCTGGCCCAAGGTCTCTGATGAGATGGCAGTCAAGATGTTGGCAAGGGCTGTAGTCATCTGAAAGCTTGACTGGGGCCGGAGGATCCACTTCTTAAGATGGCTCACTCATATGGCTGTTGACTTAAGGCCTCAGTTTTTCATTCCATGGTCTCTCCATAGGACTGCTCAACAGGGTGGCTGGCTTCCCCCAAAGCAAGTGATCTGAGAAGAAGGACATGCAGGCAGCCACAGTGCCTTTTATGATGGAGTCTCTGAGTCACACACAGTCACTTCTACTGTCTTCTATTTGTTAGAAGAGAGTCACTAAGTCCAGCCCACACTCAAGGGGATGGAAATTAAGCTCTGCATCTATACATATTACCTGCTTTAGATTCCAAAATCCAGGAGGGAGCTAAGAACAGGGGAGAGGTTGTGTCCTGACCAATGGGGCCAGAGAGGGAAGAGTTTGGTCTTTTTGTAGTGCAAGGTAAGCCCTATTTCCCCTCAAAACTCATACAGGCACATTCTTCAATAAAGGAAGTAGAGCACATCTTGGGCAGCCAACAAAATGAAAACTATCCACTATTAATTCTGAATGAACAGTGTAGTACTTGAAACAGGAAGGGGAAATTTCAACTTAGAATTCTAATAAAAAAAAATCAGGGACTTATTAAGACACCATGGGAAAAAGAGAGATCCTCCTGGGCGCCTTGTCTTCTCTGAGGTGTTATAAATTAAGTGACCTTGAATCACACACAGTGATGACCCAACTCTTGGGTTTGCAGTTGCATTCATACCGTGTTGGTTTTCTATGCTGCAAATCAGTACTACAAAACTTTAGCAGTCTAAAAGACCACCCAATTATTATCTCACAGATCAGAAGCTTGGGCTTGGCACAGCTGGTTCTCTGCTTAGAACTTCACAAGGCTGAAATGAAGGTGTCAGCTAGGCCACATTCTCATCTGATAGACCCTTTCTATCAAAGGCTCTTCAGAGCCTCTTCCAAGCTCACAGAGGCTGTTGGCAGAATTGAGTTCCTTGTAGTTTAAGATTGGGGTCCCCGTTATCTTGCTAGCTGTCAGCAGTGGTTACTCTTGACTCTTAGAGGCCAGCCTTACGTTCTAGCCACAACATGGCAGCTCACTTCCATGGCAGCTTATACAGAGTGTGTACATAGGTAGGTGGGAATTTTGGGAGTTGTATTAGTTTGCTAGATCTGCCATAACGAAGTACCGCAGCCTATGTGGCTTAAACAACATAAATTTACTTCCTTGTCATTTCTAGAGGCTAGAATTCTGAAATCAAGCTGTCAGCAGGGCTGGTTTTCATTCTGAGACTTTTCTCCTTTGCTTTTATATGGTCATCTTCTCCTCCCTGTGTCCACACATTGTTTTCCCTCTGTGCATGTCTGTGTTCTAATATTCTCTTCTTATAAGGACACTGGTCACATTGGATTAAGGCTGACTCATATAACCTCAATTTACCTTAATTACCTTTTTTTTTTTTTAATTTTATGGCTGTGTTGGGTCTTCGTTTCTGTGCGAGGGCTTTCTCCAGTTGCGGCAAGCGGGGGCCACTCTTCATCACGGTGCGCGGGCCTCTCACTATTGCGGCCTCTCCTGTTGCGGAGCACAGGCTCCAGACGCGCAGGCTCAGCAATTGTGGCTCACGGGCCCAGTCGCTCCGCGGCATGTGGGATCCTCCCAGACCAGGGCTCGAACCCGTGTCGCCTGCATTGGCAGGCAGATTCTCAACCACTGCGCCACCAGGGAAGCCACTAATTACCTTTTTTAAAGGCCCTATCTCTAAATACAGTCATTCTAAGGTACTAGGTGTTAGAACTTCAACATATGAATTTTAGGGAAACACAATTCTGCCCATTACAGGGATCATTTTATTTTATTAAAAAAATTTTTTTATTGGAGTATAGTTGATTTACAATGTTGTGTTAGTTTCTGCTGTACAGCAAAGTGAATCAGTACATATACACATATCCACTCTTTTTTAGATTCTCTTCCCATATAGGTCATTACAGAGTATTGAGTAGAGTTCCCTGTGCTATACAGTAGGTCCTTATTAGTTATCTATTTTATATATAGTATTGTGTATATGTCAATCCCTAACTCCCAATCTATCCCTCCCCCACCTTTCCCCCCTGGTAACCATAAGTTTGTTTTCTACACCTGTGACTCTATTTCTGTTTTGTAAATAAGTTCATTTGTACCGTTTTTTTAGATTCCACATAGAAGTGATGTCATATGATATTTGTCTTTCTCTGACTTGCTTTACTTAGTATGATAATCTCTAGGTCCATCCATGTTGCTGCAAATTATTTTGTTCTTTTTTATGGCTGAGTAATATTCCATTGTATATATGTGCCACATCTTCTTTATCCATTCATCTGTCGATGGACACTTAGGTTGCTTCCATGTCCTGGCTATTGTAAGTCGTGCTGCAATGAACACTGGGGTGCATGTATCTTTTTGAACTATGGTTTTGCCCAGATATATGCCCAGGAGAGGGATTGCTGGGTCATATGGTAGCTCTATTTTTAGTTTCTAGGGAACCTCCATACTGCTCCCCATAGTGGCTGCACCATTTACATTCCCACCAGCAGTGCAGGAGGGCTCCCTTCTCTCCACACCCAGGGATCATTTTAGAATTCTGCCTCCCATACATACATTTTGGCTAAAGTTGTAAGGCCAATGTTGGCTCTTATAAACATTACTAGAAAGTCATTAATTGTCACTCTGCTGTGGGGTTTCAAGTCTTCTTTGAAAGACTCACAACTTGCAAAATATAAAGCACCCCCTGGAATATGAAGTATTATTCTGAACATTTCCAATTCCTGAGATTTAGAATAGAATACTTGTTTTAGATATTCAAGGAAACTCTATAAAGCTACTTAGATACATTTGAGAGAATTTGCTTAGCTTTGGCATAGAAATGAGTTTGTCCTAACATTGTTTTATCTCTGTTATTTCCTTTCTCAAATATATAGTATATATGAAATAAACCTTAAAAATTAAAAGCATTTTTTTAACGTTTTTATTGGAGTATAATTGCTTTACAATGGTGTGTTAGTTTCTGCTTTATAACAAAGTGAATCAGTTATACATATACATATATCCCCATATCTTTTCCCTCTTGCATCTCCCTCCCTCCCACCCTCCATATCCCACCCTTCTAGTTGGTCACAAAGCACCGAGCTGATTTCCCTGTGCTATGCGACTGCTTCCCACTAGCTATCTATTTTACATTTGGTAGTGTATATATGTCCATATATACACTACCACTCTCTCACTTTGTCCCAGCTTACCCTTCCCCCTCCCCATGTCCTCAAGTCCATTCTCTAGTAGGTCTGCGTCTTTATTCCTGTCTTGCCGCTAGGTTCTTCATGACCTTTTTTTTTTTTAGATTCTATATATATGTGTTAGCATACGGTATTTGTTTTTCTCTTTCTGACTTACTTCACTCTGTATGACAGAGTCTGTATGACAGACTCTAGGTCCATCCACCTCACTACAAATAACTCATATATGTATATGTATAGCTGATTCATTTTGTTATAAAGCAGAAACTAACACACCATTGTAAAGCAATTATACTCCAATAAAGATGTTAAAAAAAAAAAAGCATCATGTTAGGGTGCAGTGCCTACTAATGAGCTGCAGGGGGTGTCCTTTGACTTATTGTTAGTACATTGAAAGTAGAAAGTAGAAGCTGAGAAACAATTAAGAATTGGTGACTACAGACATAGAGAACAGACTGGTGGTTGCCAAGGGGGAGGGGGTTGGGGGAGGGATAGAAAGGGAGGTTGGGGTTAGCAGATGTAAGCTTGTACACAGAATGGATAAACAGCAAGGTCCTACTGTTATAGCACAGAGAACTATATTCAATATTCTATGATAAACCATAATGGAAAAGAATATTAAAAAAAAAGAATGTATATATATGTATAACTGAATTGCTTTCCTGTACAGCAGTAATTACTACATCATTGTAAATCAACTATACTTCAATAAAAAAATAAATATAAGAATTTGTGACTATAGGGGCTTCCCTGGTGGAGCAGTGGTTGAGAGTCCACCTGCCAATGCAGGGGACATGGGTTCGAGCCCTGGTCCAGGAAGATCCCACATGTTGTGGAGCAACTAAGCCCATGTGCCACAACTACTGAGCCTGTGCTCTAGAGCCTGTGAGCCACAACTACTGAGCCCACGTGCCATAACTACTGAAGCATGTGCGCCTAGAGCCCATGCTCTGCAACAAGAGAAGCCACCGCAATGGGAAGCCCGTGCACCACGGCGAGGAGTAGCCCCCGCTCACTGCAACTAGAGAAAAGCCTGCGCACAGCAACAAAGACCCAACGCAGCCAAAAATTAAATAAATAAATAAAGTAAAAAAAAAAAAAAGATAGGATAATCTGAGCACGTAAAAGCTATTGCAGTGGACTGAAACAGTGATTGTAGGTAAAGCTTCCAAATTCAAAGTGAAAAAATGAAAAAAAAAGAATTGGTGATTATAGTTAGTAATACAGTATTGTATACTTGAAAGTTGCTGAGAGTAGATCTTCAGCATTCTAAACACACACACACACACACACACACACAGAGAGTTAATGTGTTAACTATGTGGGGTGATGGATGTGTTAATTTTCTTGATCTTGGCAATCATTTTATAATGTATATGCATATCAAAATCATCACTTTGTACACCTTAAATACATACAATTATATATATATATTTTTTTTACAATTATATTTGTCAATTATCCCATGATAAAGTTTAAAAAAAAGGATTTGTCTTAGAGGTTCAAGCAGATGACAAAAAATTAAGGAGTAAAATTCACAGATAGGTTTAACATTAGGAAGTCAGTGTTTGAGCAAGTATAAGAAATTCTATGCTTTGAAATAATTTCTTTTTTTAAAATCCAGAATTTTAGTAGATTGATATTTATTGCCTATGGGAGCTTATATGCATTCTAATTTTAGATTTTGTCTTAAAAAAGGAATCTTAATTATTTCAAGACAACTTTCACAACTGACAGAAAGAGAGGCAATGATTTCTTTTTTCCATATTTCTCCATATTTCAAGCTGAGAATGTATCTTTTTCATAACTGACTTAAATCTTCAAGGGAAAAGAGAGCTTTTCTTACACATGGGGGGAGGGAGGAAAGGGAGGACAAAGTTTAAACTGTAGGGGCCAATCACAGAACCCTGCATACCGAAAGTGCTCAATAGATATGTGTTAAATTGCCTTAAGTTTAACTGAATTAAAGCTTAAGATGAAATATGAATCACTGAAATGAATAAAGTTAAAGAGTTTATGGATACGGTAAACCTGGGATAGTAATCTTCAAAAGAAAAAGTTTTAGGACAAACAAAATTTATATCCTTTTATACACTAACTTTAATGAATTCTTTACACAAATATGCCAAAATATAAAATAGGTAAAATTATTGTCCTTTACTAACTTATTAATGACTTAGCACTGAAATATTTATGTGAAGGATTTAGACAAATTCATGGACTCAATCATAAAACTATTTCTGAGAGCTACACATTAGGTTTCATAAATGATACAAAGGCTTAGAAACCATTCATATTTATGAACAGAGTCTACAGCCCAGGTGTTTTGGATTCCTAGTTAGACCCTTTCTATCAGAGCATACCACCTCTTCAGATGGTCTCTACCTCCTCAGGAAAGGAGTTCAATTGATGTGATTTATAATATATTTGAAAAGTCAACAAACTGTGAATCATTTTAACAAATATTTAATGAATAACGAGAGATCTCATCTATTGTTTTCTGATTGCTCCTAATTTCCTACTTACTCTAAAAGTAACATAAATTAGCATGAAATTGAAATGTCAGTTGGACTGAAGCAGATAAATTCTTTGTTTTAATTTGAACCTTACAGGGTGATGCTGTAACATCCCAAAGGCCTCATATATTAAGCTGTGCAAAGAAAGACCTTTCTTCCCATTCTTACAACAAATGTTTTATGCTTGTGCAATGGAGGAATTCAAGTGCTGCTGTCAGGGGCTGAGCTCTTCTGGTGTAAACAGCTCCATGGTAGATGCAGTTTGTGGTGCCCTCCCAAGAGCCAGCCAGGGATCCCCACTGCTCCAGATTTTGTCCTGGGGAGAATCCTGGGCTGTAAATCACATGTCATAGTCTTGGATCAGGATAATGGATTCTGATCTGCTTTGACTCCCAAAGAACAGGAGAATTCGGTACCTAGAAAATTGTAACTTCTGCCTCTAAGGAGAGCAAAAAAGACACTAGCTGAGGCTATTATTCTTTGTTCTGGTCAGAAAATCATGTGTTTAAGGTACAGAAACATACTCCATTGACCTCAAATAAAATGGGTGGGTAGTGAATGTTGTAAGGATACAATGACGGACAAAAGGACATAGAGTCCAGTCATAAGATCCGGAGAACTCAAGGAGGTATGTCAGGAGTGAAACTGACCTGGGTTAAATTTGACTCTGCAACTTACTAGTTGTGTTATTGTAAGCAAGTCAACCTGTAACCCTATAAACTCTTTCCCCCTTTACTGTATAGGGGCACTATTGTCTTCTTCCCTCCTAAGCTGTGAGGATCAGATGTCATGTAAGATGGCCAAGAATGATGGCTGGCATGGAGTAGCTGCCCAACAATATGCTTTAAAATGGCTTGATGCTCTAAGTGTGGCTCATGGGAGACTCCTGGGGCATCCCAGAAATAGAAACAGAAGAGATGGTTTAGGGAGTAGGTGATGAATTACATTTTGGATATGCTGACATTTTCAGCTGAACAGGATATTCAGGTAGGAAGTTCCCACAAACCAATGGAAATGCAGGATATGAATTCAGAAAGAAGGCAAGGCTGGCTAGAGATCAGATTTGGGGTCCATCCAAAGAGAAGTGATAATTACATTACTGAGAGTAGAGCCACTGAGAGTACTGGGTAGAACAAATAGAGGAAGAAGGGCATCACAACTACGGGCATAAACCAATTTAAGCGGAGGAACAAAGAGGGAAACACGGGAGGCAGTAGCTAGAGAAGTGAGAGAATTAGGAAGGTGCTAGTACAGAAGGGTTGAGAACATTTAGGGTTTTCAGTGCTGTTAAGTTCTTTGGTGATTGTAAAGTTTTTGCAGATGAATTACTTTATTACTGTCTTCGAGTTGGTATCATTCCTAGAGAAGTTTTGGGTGTAGCCATGAAAAAAGTGTAGGCTGCATCTGTGATTTACATATTAAGTTAAAAGAAATAAAACATTGCTCTTTGAAAGTAGAACAGATACATATACACTGTATACATGATGAGAAATTAACAGAATATTCGAAAAGGGCAGTTGCAAAAATATTTACAAGTATATACTCTAACACTTTGCCCTAATTACAATCCTGGGAGAATGTATAGTGCGGTAGAGAGAGCAGAAAATCAGAATCATAGTCTTGGGTCAAATCCTGTGACCTGCTTGAGGTGTCTGTTTTTTCTTCTCTAATAACCAGAAAATTACATCACTAAATAATAGCATCTATTGTTGTGATAATTAAATGAGACAATGTATATGAAGTACCTAGAATAGTGCCCAAAGTACAGTAAATGTTATCACACTAGTATTGTTTTTGTGTTATGTGTTATGATTATTATGTCTCCTTTACAGTCCTCCTTGTACTTTAATCTTATCACTAGGTGGCAGCAATGCTCTCTTAACCAGTTTAAATGAAAAGTGGCAACTTTCTGGAATAGATGAGATCAGTGAAGGCTTATCCAACAGGAAGATGTGTGTAGGGCACCAGAAAAACAGGGGGAGAGAGGTCATAGATAGAGACAGAGACAGAGTGAGAAAAGGAGGGAGGGGAGGAGGGAGGGAGGAAGGGAAAGGAGGAAGAGGGAGAGGGAAAGACAGAGAGGGAGAGAGAGTGAGAGAGATGTTTAGAAATAATTTGATATTTCAAAAGAAAATACTGAAATAGTGATAATGGGGTGGGGGTAGAACTAGATCTATATTGGATATCCTTCCACATTCTATAGGATTTAGTGTTATTTTTGTTTATAAATCCATGTGGGGGAGTGGTGGTTACCATACACTGTTGACCCTTGAACAATGCAGGGCTCAGGGGCACTGACTCCTGCACAGTCAAAAACCTGAGTATAACTTATAGTCGGCCCTCCATATCTGTGGTTCCTCTGTATCCAAAGATTTATCCATCCTTGGATCATGTAGTACTGTAGTACTTACTACTAAAAAAATCCACATATAAGTGGACCTGCACAGTTCAAACCCATGTTGTTCAAGGGTCAAGTATATTTTCTCTGCTGATGGTTTTTAAGGATCTATACTGGTCCTAGGTGAGATTTAGCAAAGTCAGCTGCCCAGTAAATGTCAGTAAAGCATAATGTGTTTTACTGTTCTTTTAATCAAACCATTAATCTCAATTATAAAAATATGGCTATTTTCCTCTATGTAGAATATTCCTTTTACAATAAGATACTTAATGGTATATTAGTTATCTATTGCTCTGTAACAAATATCCCTAAGGTTGGTGGCTTAAAATGATGAACATTTGTTATCTTGTTTTTTCTCAGGGCCAGGAATCCTGAAGTGGCTTAGTTAAGTGGTTCTGGCTTAGGATCTCCCATGAAGTTTCAGTGAGGACATCAGCTGGGACTACAGTCATCTGAAGGCTTGCCTGAGCCTTGGAGGACCTGCTTCCAAGATGTTTCACTCACATGGTTGGTGGCAAGAGGCCTCAGCCTCTCACCAGTTGTTGGTTAGAGGCCTTGATTCCTTTGCATGTCAATAAGCTGACTTGAGTGTTCTCCCAACAGGGCAGTCGACCTCTTCCAGGGTTAGTGATCTAAGAGAGACGGCAAGAAGGAAGCCACAATACCTTTTATGAGCTAGTTTGAGAAGTCATGCTCTAACTTCCACCACATTTATTCAAATTGAGTCACATAGGAGATAACTAAACACAATTGTCAGGAATAATATATGTATACAGGAAATGGAGTTCCCAAATGGAGAAATCACAGACTGATCTCTCTCAGTGTGACCCTGGACCCACCACATTCTCTCCCTGCGTCTTCGTTTCTTCATCTATGAAAACAGGCCACGAAACCATGGCCACTTCAGCTGTAAGGTGGCCTATCTCTGCCCCATCTGGGTGTGACCTCGGTTAACAACTTGGTCTCTTGTTTTGTCTGTAAAATGAAATGATCCTAGATGGTGGATTTCAAACTTTTTAGATCCACTGAGAGAACTGTATTTTACACGGAAACTTCACATACACACAGGTATGTGTATGAGTACGTATGTATAACAGAAATGGAAGTTCCACAACGTGATACTTAAAAACACTTATTTGCATGTTGTATTCTCATTACCCCTTCCCGTCATTCTACGTTAATCCATTAAAAAAATTCGGGTGAAAATCTACTACTTTGATTTCACAATCCATTAATGGCTTCACCATTCCTTGTGTTAAAATACTAACACCCCCTTTCACTCCTGGCTGCTCCTTTTCCATTGGTACTAGAACAGAAATCAAGCGAGTCCTCATCTTCTTGTTTCTGGGAGGCAGAAAAGTATCCTCTACAGGTGGGTCAACACTACCAGCCAGCTCTAATTAGGCAGGAGCTAGTATCAGAAGTAGCTTGCCAGGGTGGAAAGGGTACTGCATTTAGCTTCAAAAGTTGGCCCTGTAACTCACTAGCTATCTGACCTTGGGCAGTCCTTTAACCTCTCTAGTTCATTCCTCCTCTCTACAATTGGAATTAGTAATCCCTCGCCTATTCCATAAAGTTGTTACTAGGCTCAAAATTAGATAATTGGGCACTTACCCTGTGGCAGAGAATTTACAGACCCGATCTTTGAACCTCACAACAACCCCGTAAGATATAGAATATTATACTTTTTTTTACAGGTGAAGAAATTAAGGCTTAGAGAACTTATGTAGGTAAGATCTTAAAGTCAGCAAGTGGCAGAACTAGAATTCCAAACCAGTTCTGACTCCAAAGCCGTCACACAAAACAGAGGTAAACTATGACTATTTTCATTTGATGTTAAGTGGTGACCACCTGACGTTCTAAAATATAGGTTCATCCTGAATCACCACAGTGTAGTGACTTCAGAAACTAGTCCGTCAGGCCACGTTTTCGGATCCTATTTTGCCCTTAACACACATGAGGTGTTTCGAGCTTTAGGGTTTAAAGCGGCCCTGACGCACCGGGGCCCGCGGGCACTAACAGCGCTTCCGCTCCTGCAGGGCACCCGTGAGACTCACGCATGGTCAGCACGTCAGAACCGGGCGCGTTTCTGTAAGTGCTGCCCCCAAACCAACTCCTCAGGTGGCTTCACACAACCCCCTCACATTCAGAAGCGTCGTTTTTAGGGAAAGGCCTCGCTTACAGCCCTTTCTGTCGCTGTGGGCTTTGTCCCGTCAAGCGTGAGCCAGCCCTCGGCTGTGGGACGCGGAGCCCCCGCCCCGAGGGAACCCCGCGGGGCGCGTGTCCCGGGCCCGGCGCCCGGGTCTCCTCGCGGTCGGGGCCGGCACCACAAAGCCCTTTATTGAGGCTGCGGCTTGACGCAGGGCCGCCCGCAGCTCCCGGCGCGAGCAGGAAGGAGGAGCGGGACCGCGCCGTGTGCGCGGCCATGGGCGACTAGATGGGCGCGCGCTCTGCCCTCGATCCCCAAGGGACCGCGACCCTCCCGGACCCCAGAGCGCCGGTAACCGGGCGTCGGCGTCCTCTCCCAGGACCCCTCTCGTGAGGCCCGGGCGGAGTGGACGCGCCCGCCGCGTGTGTGGTGCGGCTGGGAGGGGGAGTGGTTTGAGGCGCGGCAGGCGAGGGCCCGCCCTCCCCTTCTTCTCCCTCCCCTTCTTCTCCCTCCCCTTCTTCTCCCTCCCCTTCTTCTCCCTCCCCTTCTTCTCCCTCCCCTTCTTCTCCCTCCCCCCCTCCCCTTCTTCTCCCTCCCCCCCTCCCCTTCTTCTCCCTCCCCCCCTCCCCTTCTTCTCCCTCCCCTTCTTCTCCCCCTCCCCTTCTTCTCCCTCTCCCCTCACCTCTCCTCCCCCTCCCCCTTCTTTCCCCATCCCCTTAATTCCCCGGCTCCTCGCTCCGGGCCCTGCAGGCCGCTGGTTCCTCCCGGGGTCTCCGCGTCCGGCGGAGAGGAGACTCGTCCCGAAGAAGCGTGCGCTGGAAGGGAAGTGGGAGTGGTGCTTGAAGTCGGCCACGTTTTAAGTTCAGAGGGTTTTTTTTTGGTTTGTTTTAAGTTCAGATTTTTGAAAAAGGGAAAACCTGGGAAGGTTTGCATCCTTTAAAGGGCTCGGGCGGAGGACGGGAAGTTCTTGTGTCCGCAGAGCTATTTGTCGCTTAACATTGCCACAGTCAGACACCTTTTGGTGATGAGATATTTGAGCCAGTTAGACTTAGGCAATGACAATATACCGGGCCGGAATGCCGATGCTGTTCACCTGGCATCTTCTCCTTACATGGCAAGACATGATAAAATGAGTTCGTGGAAAATAAAAGAGAACACAGTTCTACATTAGGAATTCAGTTCAGTGAACGTTGATTAGGCACGTTCTTACATTCAGAAAATTTTTTTCTGAAGCTTTTTTATTATTTGGGTGTTAAAAATATTCAAGTGAATATTTTATTTTAATATTAATTAGGTGCATTGCAATCATTTCAGACAAAGTGAACAGAATATCTGAGTCATTACATCAGACAATTAGGAAATTGGACTGTAATAATTCACCATGGCTTATGGCTTGCCAAGAAAGAACGCAGTGGAAACCATTTTGAGGTGCAATTGTTATAAAGTGTAAGTATATTTATCCTGGTAAGCGTTGACTTGGGCTGGGGAGTGTCCTTGTTAAAATAAAAGTATTGGACACCCTTACGTTCCTTCCCCATGAGATACCGGACTATATGAGGCATTCTCAGGTGTCTGGGTACTGATGTTTTTAAAAGGAAAATGCTTTTATAAGGATTTATAAATTTTCTTACTTGGTTTTTACAACAAAACAACACTGTGAAATGAGGAAACTGAGGTTTGAAGAAGTGGTATGATCCAGGTCCCCCAGTCATGTAGTAAGGAAGTGACAGAGTTAGAAGTCTGAGTCTTCTTTACTCCAAAGCAACATTTTCCAATGCAGACAACCACTTTAAAATCCCTCTTTAGATAGTGTAAATCTATCTAAAAATGCCTTGGTGTCAGAGATATCTTAACAGAACACTTAATTAGCTGGTACAGAGAGTTAGTTTTGCATCCTGTACATTTTGTCAGGTGATGTGTGGACATCAAGAAGACCTGGGCTCAAAGCCTGGCCCTGCCACTGGCTCCCCATGCTGCCTTGAGCAAATTTCTTAACTTCTCTGTACCTGGGCCTCCACATCTGTGAAATGGACATATCAATACCTACCTACATGGTGTGGAATACAAATGAAGTAATGTATGTAAGGTACTTGCATGTTGCCTGACATAATAGTAAACCCATAATAAACATGGGTTGCTACTACATGGTAGTTTCACTCTGTGCTACCTTGTTTTTAATTTTTGGACTTGTTTTTTTAAACCTCTCTGCCACAATGTATGACATATTACCGTGGTGAGTCCCTTGAATTTTACTTTTTGACAGTGTTCTAAGAAGTAAATGGAGACACCCCACGGGGTTGTAAGACCAGAGATATGGGAAAACCAGAGAAAACTCATCATTGCATTCTATTTAGATTTGTTAGTTCAGTATGTATTTAGACATTGAACTATAGACAAATACCACTGTAGTCATTATTGTAAACATAATTTTTATAATGAAGATATTCCTGTATCTGGAGAATGATTTAAAGCACTGATTCTGTGGTTCTGGCTATATAACATTTTATGTCACGAATAGTATCTGCAAAACCAGTGTCTTCTCTATCATTCTCACAAGAAAGTATTTGATATTCTATTTATAAGAGCAGCTAAATTAAGAGGAATAGAATGGTAGTAGCAGTCTTTGGAGTTCACTAGCTCAGGCAGCTCCTCACCTTGGGCTTTTTTTGGTTAAGTATTTTTAGAAGATTATAAAAAAATATGCTAAAAACATTCGAACAATATGGAAGCATTTGAAAAGAAAATTAAAATGTTACCTCTCACACCCGCATTGCCATCCCTGCCCTACCCGCCCAATCCCGCTCAGGTAAAATGTTTTATATATTTTTTAGAATTTCTGTCTGTTATATAAGATACACACACACATATGTATATACACACATGTTTTTACACATGGGATTATATTGCTCCCTCCCCACCTATATCGTGTGTAGCCTAGTGGTTAAGAGCACAGATTCTACAGTCTGACTTTCTGGGTTGAAATTTCAAACCCAAGCCTTGTGACCTTGAGCAAGTTGGTGTCTGTTCTTGTTTCCTAATCTGTAAAATGAGCATAACAATAGCATCTGCCTACTTCATAGGGTTACTGTGGTAATTAAATGTGTTTATATGTGTATACTGATTAAAACAGTGTCTTGCATGTAGTAGGTGCTAGGTAAGCATTAGCTGTTTTTTTTTTTTTTTCTTTTTTTTTTTCGCCGCGCCATGCGGTTGTGGGATCTTAGTTCCCCGACCAGGGATTGAATCCCGGCCCTTGGCAGTGAGAGAGTGGAGTCCTAACTAATGGACCGCCAGGGAATTCCCAGCATTAGCTGTTTTATTGCTCATCTTTCCAAATCAATATATAAGGATAAATCTCATTCTTTCATTACATGTATGTACTACAGTTTGTTTAACCAGGCTGCTCTTTTTTTGGGGGGGGAGTATAATTGCTTTACAGTGCTGTGTTAGTTTCATCCACACAGCGAAGCGAATCAGCCATATGCATACACACATCCCCTCCCTCTTCTATCCCCCCCCCATCCCACCCAGCTAGGCCATCACAGAGCACCAAGCTGAGCTCCCTGTGCTATACAGCAGGTTCCCACTAGCTATCTATTTTACACACGGTAGTGTATTTATGTCAAACCTAATCTCCCAATTCATCCCACCCTCCCCTTCCCCCACTGTGTCCACAAGTCCGTTCTCTACATCTGCCTTTCTAGTCCTGCCCTGCAAATAGGTTCATCTGTACCATTTTTCTAGATTCCACATATATGCATTAATATACGATATTTGTTTTTCTCTTTCTGACTTAATTCACTCTGTATGCAGACTCTAGGTCTGTCCACATCTGTACAAATGACTCAATTTCATTTCTTTTTATGGCTCAGTAATATTCCATTATATATACCTACCACCTCTTCTTTATCCATTCATCTGTCGATGGACATTTAGGTTGTTTCCATGTCCTGGCTATTGTAAATAGTGCTACAATGAACATTGGAGTACATGTGTCTTTTTGAATTATGGTTTTCTCAGGATATATGCCCAGTAGTGGAATTGCTGGGCCATATGGTAATTCTATTTTTAGTTTTTTAAGGAACCTCCATACTGTTCTCACAGTGACTTTTATCAATTTACATTCCCACCAACAGTGCAAGAGGGTTCCCTTTTCTCCACACCCTCTCCAGCATTTGTTGTTTGTAGATTTTTTGATGATGGCCATTCTGACCGGTGTGTGGTGATACCTCATTGTAGTTTTGATTTGCATTTCTTTAATAATTAGTGCTGTTGAGCATCTTTTCATGTGACTCTTGGCCAGCTGTATGTCGTCTTTGGAGAAATGTCTATTTAGGTCTTCCACCCATTTTCTGATTGGGTTGTTTTTTTGATATTGAGCTGCATGAGCTGTTTGTATATTTTGGAGATTAATATTTTGTCTGTTGCTTCGTTTGCAAATATTTTCTCCCATTCTGTGGGTTGTCTTTTCGTCTTGTTTATGTTTTCCTTTGCTGTGCAAAAGCTTTTAAGTTTAATTAGGTCTCATTCGCTTATTTTTCTTTTTATTTTCATTACTCTAGGAGGTGGGTCATAAAAGATCTTGCTGTGATTTATGTCAGAGTGTTTTTCCTGTATTTTCCTCTAAGAGTTTTATAGTGTCTGGTCTTACATTGAGGTCTTTAATCCATTTTGAGTTTATTTTTGTGTATGGGGTTAGGTAGTGTTCTAATTTCATTCTTTTACATGTAGTTGTCCAGTTTTCCCAGCACCATTTATTGAAGAGGCTGTCTTGTCTCCATTGTATATTCTTGAACCAGGCTCTTCTTGATAGATATTAAGGTTATTTTGTGAGGTTTTTTTGGGGACAAACAATGCTTCAATGAGCATTCTTGTAAATACATCTTTGTGTATTTGTTCAAGTGCATTTATAATAATTATAGACTTCAAGTCACTCCTTAAAGTTAGATGATAAAGTAAGAAGTAAGCTGGAGGAGGAAAACAGATGGCATGTGTGTAATACACTCACTTCCCCTACTTGTACCACAACAGGTCTTTCATCTTTCCTCATGCATATGAACTCATGTTGACTGTAGATGAGAAGCATAGCTGATATTTTAAAGTTCCAAATTAGGATACATAAAACAATCCATTAAAATTTCATTGTGATTATTTTTAAATATTGTAGTTTGGGGTTTCATTCCCTTCTCCAGTTTTCTAAGGATTCTCTTGGTACTAGTGCTTCTATATACACTTAGGTTACATCCCAGCTCTGGTTCTCTGTTAACTTCTGAGTCTTTGTTTTCCTTTTCTACCTCCGTGGTAGTTGTAAAGATTAAAATCAGATCACACACTCAAAGCCTTAGTGTGTGCCAAGCACTCTGCTCAACGTGTGAGTATTCCCTTTGTTCCTTCCCTAATGTGTTCATATTTTTGATCAGCCAAAAAAGACTTGGAGCTTAGTTTTTTTTTTTTCTTTTTTTAAAAAATTAATTAATTTTTGGCTGCGTTGGGTCTTCATTGCTGCACGCAGACTTTCTCTAGTTGCGGCAAGCAGGGGCTACTCTTTGCTGCGGTGCGCGGGCCTCTCATTGCAGTGGCTTCTCTTTGTTGCGGAGCATGGGCTCCAGGAGCATGGGCTTCAGTAGTTGTGGCTCGCGGGCTCTAGAGCGCAGGCTCAGTAGTTGTGGCACTCGGGCTTAGTTGCTCCGCGGCATGTGGGATCTTCCCGGACCAGGGCTCGAACCCATGTCCCCTGCATTGGCAGGCAGATTCTTAACCACTGTGCCACCAGGGGAGTCCCAAGCTTACAGTTTTTAACTACATCCTCTTTAAGGACATGTAAAGATTGGATTGACTCCAAAGAGGCTGTTTTTTGAGCAAAAATTTCTGTCATTATAATTTATGGTCATTTTCAGTATATCTCTACATTAGTTAATATAAGGCTCCTTCTCCTGGCTAGGTTTGCAACTCTGGAAAATCCTGAATACTCTCCTGTACACCAAAATGTCTAGTGGAAAATAGAACTGAGAATTCAAATGTCTTTTCTATATCCTGCAGTAGATGTCAATAAATATTTATTGAATGAATTAATGAATTTTTGCCCTAGACAGGAACCCTGGGAACTTGTATTACTCACAAAGACCTGGTACACAAACCTAGCCAACATCAAATTGCCTTTCTTGGAAGAAATTGCATTTGGTAGTTCTATACACCTCAAAAAATGTAAAACCATTAAGGATGGTCTGCTCCCTTCAGCAGAATGTAAGTTCTGAGGGAACTACTTTATTATATTTTTTTATTTGAATTTTATTTTACTTATTTATTTTTATACAGCAGGTTCTTATTAGTTATCTATTTTATACATATTAGTGTATATATATCGATCCCAATCTCCCAGTTCATCCCATCACCACCCGCCCCCTCCCTCCGGGCTTTCCCCCCTTGGTGTCCATACGTTTCTGTAGGAACTATTTTAATAAATTGCAAATTTTGTGTGTTATTTTGATTATTAGACAAATGTTTAAATCTGATCATTCACACCCATACTCCCTATCTATGTAGCCCTGTCTTGTTTAGTATTCAAGAATGTGAATTTTTCTGTGTGCTAAATATTCAGTTTTGACTAAATTATGCCTGGTGAAAAATGTCAGTTGGATTGCTTCATGTATTTTATTTTTCAGCCATCCAACTTGAAAGGGAGTATGAAATGAAGCGCTTGAATAACCTGAAATGTGAGGAAAATGCAGCCGAGGAAATTCAGTTTTCCCTAAGGGAAAGGCCAGTTGGTTTGAGAAGACCTCTCCCACCTAAGTGACAGTCATCTCATAGTTGAATCTGTACTCTGTGCTTTCTGCATCCAAAGAGGATGAAGGGCTCTGACCTTCCACTGTGTGAAGTTTGGTGCAGTCATCTGAATGCCCCCTGGTGGATGAGCCAGCTCCCGTGGGTTAATTGACAGCTCTGAACAGATCTTCTGGGTCCCAGTCATGTATTTGTACCTTTGTATCACAGCAACAGTACTGTAAATAAATGAAAATGTAGCTGGCATCGAGTCATTTGTGCTATTCATTTTGATTTTTGTAAAGTTGCACTAAGGAAAGAGGAAACTCCTTGTCAGAGGCATCCCCCCACCAAGAGACATTATTTTGAAGAATATTTTGAATTTTCATCTTTGAGACCCCCAAGGAGGTACGAAGAAAGGAGAGAGGGAAATTATTTATAAAATGATTAACTGTGAAAAATTTTGTTTGATTAAGAAAAATTGTAGGTTTCATTTTAGTAACTCTCTAGTTTCCAGTTTTCAATGAAACATCATTTACTATTCTCATGTGGTACTTTATTTTTTTAAAACATCTTTATTGGAGTAATATTGCTTTACAATGTTGTGTTAGTTTCTGCCGTACAACAAAGTGAATCATCTATACATATACATATATCCCCATATCCCCTCCCTCTTGAGCCTCCCTCGAATCCTCCCTATCCCACCCTTCTAGGTGGTCACAAAGCACTGAGCTGATCTCCCTGTGTTATGCATCAACTTCCCACTAGCTGTGTATATATGTCAATGCTACTCTCTCACTACGTCCTAGCCTACCCTCCGCCCTCTGTGTCCTCAAGTCTTGTTCTCAACTCATGTGGTACTTTAAAGTGGCAAGTAGCACTTACTTTGTTTTTGTTCTTCTAAAAAACCGTCTTTTTTCCTTTTGCCTAATTTCATATTGTCTTTCTGGGATACCCTCTGGAGCATGTGGAACACACATACATGTGTGAAAATGATATGAAAATACAAAGACAGCATCTGTGAGGAAAACTCTTATTTGTACAGAGTGGTTGGAGAATGGGGAATTAACTGGAAAGAACTGGATTTGCATGAACAAATTTTCCTAGAATTCGAATCCAGTAAAGCACACTTGGATGTGAAAGTTATATTTAAGCACAATTTAGTGTTAGATGAGCCAGTAGGCATTTTATGATCTGGTATTTTAGCCTCATTATGAAAGGCATTATGGCGTAGTATTTAAGAGTACATACTTTAGACCTGGCTGCCTTCTTCAAATCCCGGCTTGGCTGCTGATAATGGTGTGACCTGGGGTGAGTTACCTTATGTCCTGAGCTTCAGTTATCTTACATCATATAAGATAAGAGTAATACTGGTACTACTTCATAGAATTGTCATGATTAAATGAAAACTGCCTGGTACACAATGAGAATTACTCTAGTGTTAGCTATTAGTGTGATCAACACTTCCTTTGTACTGCTGTAATCTTAGTATCGAAGATGTATGACATTGGGCTGACTCTGTTGACCTTTGTGGAGACCAGAAATCTTGAATTTTCAAAAATTTGGTTTTATTCTTGTCAATGTTTATGTACTTGCCAGACCGTATGACCTGATTTTTTAAAATTTAATTTTTATTTTATATTGGAGTATAGTTGATTTACAATGTTGTGTTAGTTTCAGGTGTACAGCAAAGTCATTCAGTTATACATCTACATAGATCCATTTTTTTTCAGATTCTTTTCCCATGTAGGTTATTACAGAGTACTGAATAGAGTTCCTGTGCTATACAGTAGGCTCTTATTAGTTATATATTTTATATATAGTAGTGTATATATGTCAATCCCAAACTCCCAATTTATCTCTCCCTCCCTTCCCCCTTGGTAACCATAAGTTTGTTTCTACATCTGCGACTCTATTTCTGTTTCGTAAATAGGTTCATTTGTACCATTTTTTTAGATTCCACATATAAGCGAAATCATATGGTAATTGTCTTTCTCTGTCTGACTTCACTTAGTATGATAATCTCTAGGTCCATCCATGTTGTTGCAAGTGGCATTATTTCATTCCAGCGTGACATTTTAGTTCAAAATCTGGCATATCCTGATCTTTCTGTTTATAAACAACAATCTCTGATAATCAGCTTGTCACTTATGTCTTTCTCTTAAAAGAAGCATGGAAAATTTGTGTGAAAAAAGCCACTGTGTAACTCGGAAACATACGTATTGGTTTATGTCTGCTCTTAGGAGCCACCAGGGGACCTTAAGCATCTTACTCCTCACCTCAGAGCCTTACACCCCTAGTTAGAAACATTAATTGGGGGTATGAGTTACATGCTTCCATCCTTCTTCAGAGCCATTGTGAAAATGGATGAAATATGTATCTGTTTGCAAAAAGCTTTCCGGAATTAAACATTTTAATATTCCTTGGGAAAAGGGGGGATTTGAGAAAACTTTAGTTTCCCATCATTCTCTTGGGAGAAAAATCTCTGCTTGCAGCTTTAAGATTCTTCTAATTGTGTTTTTAGGTATATATTTCTGAGCCTGCTTTAAACTGTACATATTTAAGTAAAATTACATCACAAAATATATGTAATATGTGTATGTACATCTCTCTCCTGAAATGACATAAGAAGAGGAACAGTTTCTTACTTATGTTTGTACTCTGGTGCCTTATCTTGATGCCTAACTCATGTAGCCCCTTAATAAACATTTATTGATCGTTGACTGAAAATTTCCATATGGTCAAAGTTTCATAATAGAAAGTACTTCATAGTTGTATTCTTACTTTTTGCAGTAGGATAATTTTTATGGAGAGGTAGCCATGGTGTGATTGAATATGGGCTCAAACAGTTCAAGACAAAGATAAGAATGAACAAATATAAAATTTTACATAAAACATGTTAAAGTTATAAAAATTTGTTTTAAACTGTAACAATTTTATTTGCATATTAAAATTTTGCTCCTTTACATCTCTGACCCCTTCCACTTTGTTATTGATGTCACAAGTTACATATTTTTATATTGTATACCCATTAGTATAGATTTATAGTTACTTTTTATGCTTTGTCTTTTAAATTCTATACCAGCATTCAAAGAGCACCACCATTACAGTATCACAGTGTTTTGTGTTTGTCTATATATTTACTTTCACCAGTGACATTTATACTTTCAGATGCTTTCATGTTACTATCTAGTGTCATTTTGTTTCAACTTGAAGGACTCCCTCTAGCATTTCTTGTAGGGCAGGTCTAGTGGTGTTGGACTCCCTTAGTTCTGTTTATCTGGGAAAGTCTTAATTTCTCCTTAATTTTTGAAGGTCAGTTTTGCCAGATATAGAATTCCCAGCTGGTAGTTTTCTTCTTTTCAGCACTTTGAATATATTATCCCATTCCCTTCTGGCCTGCAAGGTTTCTGCTGAGAAATCTGCTAATAATTTAATAGGAGCTCCTTTATACATGATGAGTTGCTTTTCTCTCACTGCTTTCAAGATTCTCTCTTTGTGACTTTTAACAGTTTTATTATAATGCATCTCAATGGAAATCTCTTTGGTTGATCCTAGATGGAGTTTTTTGAGCTTTTTGAAGTTGAATATCAATTTTCTTTCTCAAAGTTGGGAAGTTTTTGGTCATTATTTCTTCAAGTAGGCTTTCTTCTTCTGGGACTCCCATAATGTATATCAAGTTGGTCTTCTGGTACCCCACAAAGTCTCTTAGACTCTCTTTACTTTTCTTCTTTTTTCTTTTTACTCCTCTGACTCAGTAATTTCAAATGATTTTTCTTCAAATTCAGTGATTCTTTCTTATGCTGGATCAACTCTGTTGTTGAACCTCTCTAGTGAATTTTTCAGCTCATTGTATTCTTCAGCTCCAGCATTTGTTTTCTTTCCTTTTGTGTAGTTTTGCTTTGTTGATATTCTCATTTTGTTCATGCATCACTTTCCTAATTTGGTTTAGTTGTCTATCTGTGTTCCCTTTTTAGCTCATTGAACATCTTTAAGGTGGTTATTTTGAATTCTTTGTCAGGTAATTCATAGATCTGCAATTTTTTTAGGATCAGTTTCTGGAGATTTATTTTGTTCATTTGAATGGGCCATGTTTACTTGTTTCTTTGTAGGCTTTGTGATCTTTGGTGAGATTTTGGCATTTGAAAAGCCAGCCTTTACAGACTGACTTTGTATGGGGGAAGAACTTCAACATATGGGGGAAGAACTTCAACAATCAGCCTGGCTAGAGATTTTGTGGACTTCTCAAACCTTTCTGGAGATGCATCTTCTCTGGGTTTGTGTGTATAATTTCCAGGTAGAAGAGGTTTGTCCACTTCCTCACTGGAGCCTGTAATCTCTTGCTCCCACTGTTGTCTGTCTGTGATAGTACACTATCTCTGGTGCTGTAACAAACTGCAGTGCTTGTGTTTGTTCTCTATGGCCCCCAACCTGGTATCCAAACTGCTGTTCTCATCAGTGTTCTGAGTCAGGTGAGACAGAATCCCGTGAGGAGCCCCTGAAAAGAACATTGGATACACAATTTACTCTTCTCTTTCCTTCCTGAGGGAGAAGCTGGGAGTTGGGATTTTTCTTTTGATCATCCCATACTGTGCCAGGGAGAGGGAGTGGCTAGGGTGGGTAAATGTCATGAGTTCTCCTACTTCCTTTGATGCATCTTTCTTGGCTTTGTGTTCACCTGAGGTGGTACAACATCTTAACTGGCTTCTGGAGTTCCCACAAGGGCAATTTGGTCTGTCTATTGTTAAGTCAGTGTCTTCTGAGGGATCGAGAGCCTAGGGCTTCCTATTCTATGATCTTGCTGACATCACTCTACAAATATGCGATTTCTGTTATGTAGATAGTACACTGGGATTTTAGGGTTATGTATAAGGATGAGGTTGCAAACCCATGCATCCCAATATCAAGTAGGTAACATAAATGAACAAAATGGGCCAGTGAAGCCATAAAGGGAATCCAGAGACAGGAGAAGTGGAGAGCATACATCTCCTTCAAAGGGGCAGCAGCTTCTTAGCTCTTGCCTATTAATGCCATTCTAGAATGGCACCAGGGGGAAAATCTTCCAATTCAATTTTCCTCAGAGGGTAAATCTTCCAATTTTTCAAGAGAAAATGGAAATAAAGATGAAGAAGAGCACAACTTGTTATTGTGGAAATTTTCAAACATACAAAAGTAGTAAGAGTAAGAAAATGAACTTCCATGTTTCCATCATCCAGCAGCACTTATCAGCTCATGGCCAATTTTATTTCACTTATGCTCTCTCACTTTCCACACCATCCCGAGTCTCCATAACTGGGTTATTTTGAAGTAATTTCTAGATATCATATCAGTTCATCTGTAGTTACAGAAATGTAGATTTTATAAATGTGAACATTTCCAATTTTATAAAGGATAGACCAATCAAAGCATACATGGGGGCCATAATCCACCTGTGGGTCCACAGTTTGGTTTCTTATTAGGGAGTTGTATCTGGTGGTTGGTGCTTTAAAATATTTAGAAGCTATTGTCTGAATTATCTTGAGATACTTTCTTCTATCTGTGACATGATGGCTCAAATGGAGATTGTTGCTCTTAAGAGTTTTTATGTGAGTGACCCATTTGACTTGGTGATCCTCAGACCTGGGAAAAGTTGTCAGGAACTTAGGGTCTGTATGCAGCCTTGGTTGTATAACTTTGAGTAGGTGGAACTTCCACATTCCTAGTTCAAGTTTGCCTTTATAAAATTCAGATGTGCTTTGTGTAAGATGTTTATCTGCCGGGACTTCCCTGGCAGTCCAGCCGTTAAGACTCTGTGCTTCCACTGCAGGGGGTGTGGGTTTGATCCCTGGTTGGGGAACTAAGATCCCACAAGCTGTGAGGTGCACGGCCAAAAAAGTAAAAAAAAAAAAAAAAAGAAAGATGCTTATCTGCCAACCAGAACCACTCCCAAAGTTTCTTGGCTGAAAGTCTGGGAATTGGGACTTTCACTCTGTTACACAATTCTACCTCTTCTTTCCACATCTGTCCCCTCCAATTGTTCTTTCTCCCATTTGACTAGTTTTTTTTTTCCTCCACCTAGGTTATTATCATTAATATGGCAGCCAGGTTGTTAACTGCTTAAAATGTGGAAAATACCATTTTATGATTGTACAACCAAAGATCAGTCTTTAGCAAAAATTCAGTGTGTTTCTATTTCTTTAGAAATCAAAACCAATTTGCTGTTTTCTTTAAAAAAAAAAAAATCACATCCAGCTGCATCAACATATATTTTGGACAGTAGTGGGATTAATTTTGTGTTTATTTTTGTAGTTCACATCCCACCAAGTAGCTTATACTCTTCCCTTTTAGGGTCATTGTCACTAATCCTCCAACAGTTTCCTTGAGAACTGTAAATATCTTTTTATTTAAAGTCCAAAAATATATTGTACAATGTATCTAATGCTGTTGTATTAGTAAGTTTTGATTTCTTAAAAATCAGATATGTAAGATAGTGGTAGAAAGAAAACTCTAGGTTTTAGTTAACAGGTCTGAGTTCTAGTCCCCTCCCTCCTTTCCCTGATTCATTATATAACCTTGAGAAAATTTCTTAATTTCAATGGAACTCAGTTCATTTCTCTTTAAAAAAATTATCAGTTTTAAATGTATTTTAAAGGGTAAAATAAAGATTTGTTTTCAAAAGCAGTAGTTCTGTGTATCCCCAACACTCATTTCCACTTCTCAGAGGCAACTAATTTTACCTGTTTCACCTATTTTGTTTTTTACCTCCATATCTCTAAATAACACTTTTATTTTGCTACTTCTTGGTTTTTCCTTTTTAGGCATAGTTATGCCTTTTTAGGCATAATCTATTGACTTCCCAACGTTGAAGATAGCATTTTGTTTCTTTTCTTTCCTCCATCCTCACCACACATACATAACATTTCCATCTCCCTCTAAATATAGATTATAATTTTGCTTTGATCTATATATATATAAAGATATATATATATAAAGATGTATATATATAGATCAAAGCAAAATTATTTTATATATATATATATATATATATATATATATATATATATATATATATATATATATGGCCATGGCATGCAGCATGTGGGATCTTAGCTCCCCAACCAGGGATCAAACCTCTGCCCCCTGCAGTGGGAGCACGGAGTTTTAAACACTGGACCGCCAGGGAAGTCCCCTAGCTCAATATTAAATGTTGACATTATTATGCGTAAACTCTTCACAGCTGAACCATGTAGTAAACTATGATTACTTTTCCATTCCTGCCACTTATATATGTGTATGTGTGCAGTATTTAGTAATCGAATTAGTAATTGCTTAGTTTTCAATGTATTTATTGCTAAATCAACCCCAAGCTCTTTGCCAGTTGTCAGTGTTCTCAAAACATTTCTATATATTCTATCATTTCATCTTCCTAGGAAGTCCTCTGAGAAGGACTTGCTCTAACCTGAACTGTTTATTTCTTCACTCAGAACTAGCTGTCCTGTGATTTCTACATTACCATCTTGGGAATCCACTTCATACTCTTTAGTGTAGGTACTTCTGTTTCTCGTATGTCTAATCACCCTCTTTCTTGCTTTATTCCTTTATCATAGTAGAGCATATCCTCCAATAGTTACTTGAGAAAGGGTGTATGTGAGGAAAAATTTTTGAGGTCTTATTGTCCAAAGTCTTTATTTTACTCTCAGACTTCATTGATAGATTGGCTGGGTATGGAATTCTAGGTTGAACATATGTTCCTCTAACATTTTGAAGGCCTTGTTTATTCTTTTTAGTTTTTTGTATTGTTAGTGAACATTCCTAAAGCCATTTTTACTCTGGATCCTTTCCTTGAGACCTGCTTTTTTTTTTTCCCCCTCTCTGGAAGCTATGGCATACTCTGAGAGTAAAATAAATGTGGTAGCTGAAATGAGAACCTTATAAATGTTAGAAGATAAAACAGAGTTTCTCTCAGAAATTCATGTCCCTCAGTTCTGGGAAATTACTTTAAATTATTTCATGGATCTTTCCATCTTTTCATTTTCTATATACTTTTTAGATTACTGTTATTCATATACTATACCTTCTGTACTGGCCTTCTAATTTTTGAATCTTTTTTCTCCTGTTTTTCATCCCTTTGTCTTTTGCTCCAATTTCTGAGAGAAACTCTGGTTTATCTTCTAACCATTATAAGGTTCTCATTTCTGCTATCATATTTTTTTCCCTCTGAAGGCTTGCCTCTCTCCTTTTAAAAAAGTAACCTGTTTTATTCATAATGGCTTATCTTCTCTTATCTCTCTGAGAACACAAAATAGATTTCTTCTCCCTGCATTCTACGCATTTCCTCAACACTGTTTTTGTTTGTTTGTTTGTTTACTTTTATTTCTATCTTTTTATGTTAAAGGCTCTCACAGTAGTCCAGGCGTGATGAACAGCGTAACTTAAGGAAATAATGGTGGGATAGATAATACAGGTCTGGCTCAGGAGTCATGGAAGAAGTAGAAACCATAGGATAATGTCATTGATTGGATGTGTCTGAGTGAAAGAATATGAGAATTTAGGATGACTTCCAGATTGTGAGCTTGGGAAAGGAAGAATTGTCTTGGGTGTGTAGGAGATACATTTAGTCTTAGATATGTTGGTGTCTGAAGTTCTTGGGAGACATTTGAGTGGAGATTGCCAGTAGTAGTGGGCTTTACAGATGTGCTGCTCAGGAAGGAGATTGTGTAGAGATGAAAGGTGAAACCGTAGATATCTTTAAGCTCATCCAGGGGGAGTACGTAGAACAAAAGAGGAGAGATAGTGAACATTCTGAAACTTTGGTTGGCAGTGCAGAAGAGGCAGAACTTTAGGGGAAAAAATGGACTAGATACCTAAATCCTAAGAGAATTGCATACTACATTTTATTTTTAATGAAAAATATTCTGGCATAGAAATTTAATAGTAAATAATTGAAATTTTTGGAGAGAATCTTTATTTTTTTTCAGTTGACGAAGGTTCCTCAATGAAATTTCTTCAGTGAAAACATTTAATCAGGGTCAGAGGAGGAAGACAGAAGGCAAGAGAGGAAAGAGAAAAAAAAATTAATAAGAACTTAGATGCAAAAATTCTTTTAGGTGCTCTATTCATACCCTGTAGTCCTCACAACAGCCCTGCAAGGAAGAAAGGGCAAGAACAGAGCAGAGCAGAGTTCTAGTGTCAGGGGAAGAAAGTCTAGGGACAGAACTGGGTCAGGGTTTTGATGAAGCAGAACTTATGCCGACAGTTGACAGGGCAGCAAATATGGAGGAGGAAACAAAGGCTTCTCCTTTTACTCACAGTCTCTAAGTACCTTAGTCTCTAAGTATGTCTTGTTTTCACTCAGTTTCTCTAACGTCTTTTCATCAGAGTCTTAAGAACAATTATCTTCTTTTCTGTTCCAGTAAATGGCACCATTTCCATTCCTTTGTGTAGTTCAGAAGCCTAGGAATCATCTGTGACTCCTCTGTGTTCCTCATCTCCTCTTCCGTCCCAGTCCAATCCATCAGCAACTCTTCTTGGCTCTACCTTCAGAATATGTTCCAAATGTACTACTTCTTTCTCCACCTCTATCACCCTTGTCTGAAACTCCATTGTCTCTTGTTTGGAATATGGAGAACGCTGCTTAACTGACCTCGTTGCTTCCATTCTTGCCTTCCTACTGTAGTCTATGCTCAGCTGCCATAGCGATCTTTAAAAAATGGCAACCGTGTCATTGCCAAAAAGATCATGTCCCTCCCCTGAGTAACATCCTTTCCCATGGCCCATGAGGCTCTATATTATCTGACACTTGCCTTCCTCTTTGACCTCATTTCTCCCACTCATCATCCAGCCCTACTGGGTGCAAGCACATTAACCTACTTCTTGTCCTCTGACATATCAGACTTGTTTCTGCCTTGGAACCTTTGACCTTACTGTTTACTTTTCCCCAAATTCTCTTCCCTCAGATTTTCATAGTGATGTCTCCTAGTTATTTAGGACTTAGCTCAAATGACATCTCCTGAGGGAGGCCTCCTGTGACCACCCTAGATAAATTGGTCTTTCCTTTTACTCACTTACAATGATAGCGTTCTGCTTTAATTTCTTTATAGCACTCAGTATCTGCAATTATTTATTTGCTTACTTATTTATTTGCCTATGTTATTTCTTTGTGGTGGCTCTACTGTCTATAATAGTATCTACCCATAGTAGCCACTCTATCAGTATTTGTTGAGTGAATGAATGTATTACCTTAAAAATTGTTGAGAAGGTACCATTTCTTCTTTTTTTTTGCCACGCCCCGAATGTGGGATCCTAGTTCCCTGACCAGGGATAGAACCCGTGCCCCCTGCATTTGAAGTGTGTACTCTTAACCACTGGACTCAGGGAAGTCCCAAGGTACCACTTTTTAAAATCAGTGTTTCTAATGCTTTAAACAAAATTTTTAAAATTAAAATGTTAAATCAAAGTATAACATACATGAAGTGCACAAATCTTAAGTGATAGATTTTTAAAAACAAAAATTTATTTATTATTTATTTATTTATTATTTTTGGCTGTGTTGGGTCTTCATTGCTGTGTGCAGGCTTTCTCTAGTTGCAGCGAGCTGGCGCTACTCTGTTGCAGCGCGCGGGTTTCTCATTGCGGTGGCTTCTCTTATTGCGGAGCGTGGACTCTAGGCGCGCAGGCTTCAGTAGTTGTGGCGCACGGGCTTAGTTGCTCCACGGCATGTGGGATCTTCCCGGACCAGGGCTCGAACCCGTGCCCCCTGCATTGGCAGGCGTATTCTTAACCACTGCGCCACCAGGGAAGCCCTAGATTTTTACATATGTGTACACTCATGTAACCACCATCCAGATCAAGATATAGAACATTCCCAGCACCTAGCAGTCTCCCTCATGCCCCTTCCCAGTTAATACTTTTTTCCTTCTGAAACTTTCATTTTTTTATTTTGTGGAAGACTTCAGTGCTACTGCGTTTTCTTATGTGGTTTTGATCTTTTGCGGTGGCTTGAAGCAGGATCTGTTTCCTGACTGGGAATCAAATCCAGGCCTCGGTGGTGAGAGTGCTGAATCCTAGCCACTAGACCACCAGGGACTAGTGTAGTTTAACCTGTTTTTGAACTTTATATAAGTGGAGTCATACAGTATGTACTCTTTAGTGTCTCTTTAATTTTGCTCAACAATCGTGTCTGTGAGATGGTTCCACATTGTTGCATGCAGCTGCGATTTGTTCATTTTCACTGCTATGTAGTATTCCATTGTACATCTAGTACAATTTCTTTTTTTAATTGAAGTATAGTTGACTTACAATGTTGTGTTAGTTTCAGGTGTACAACAAAGTGACTCAGTTATATATACATATATATATATTTTCAGATTCTTTTCCATTATAGGTTATTACAAGATATTGAATATAGTTCCCTTTGCTATACCGTAGGTCTTTGTTGTTTATCTGCTTTATATACAGTAGTGTGTATCTGTTAATCCCAAACCCTAATTTATCCCTCCCCTCCTTTCCCCTTTGGTAACCATAAATTTGTTTTCTATGTCTGTGAGTCTGTTTCTGCTTTGTAAATAAGTTCATTTGTATTATTTTTTAGATTCCACATATATGTGATATCATATATTTGTCTTTGACTTACTTCACTTAATATGATAATCCCTAGGTCCATCCATGTTGCTGCAAATGGCAGTATTTCATTCTTTTTTATGGCTGAGTAATATTCAATGTATATATGTGCATATATATATATACCACATGTTCTTTATCCATTCATCTGTTTTTTTGTTTTTTTTTAAAATTTTTTTTAAAATTTATTTTTATTTTATTTTTGGCTGTGTTGGGTCTTCATTTCTGTGCGAGGGCTTTCTCCAGTTGCAGCGAGCGGGGGCCACTCTTCATCGCGGTGCGCGGGCCTCTCACTGTTGCGGCCTCTCCCGTTGCGGAGCACAGGCTCCAGACTCACAGGCTCAGTAGTTGTGGCTCACGGGCTTAGTTGCTCCGCGGCATGTGGGATCTTCCCAGACCAGGGCTCGAACCCGTGTCCCCTGCATTGGCAGGCAGATTCTTAACCACTGCACCACCAGGGAAGCCCCCATTCATCTGTTGATGGACACTTAGGTTGCTTTCATTTCTTGGCTATTGTAAATAGTGCTGCTATGAACATTGAGGTGCATGTATCTTTTCAAATTAGTGTTTTCATCTTTTCTGGATGTATGGCCAGGAGTGGGATTGCTGGATCATATGGTAACTCTATTTCTAGTTTTTAAAGGAACCTCCATACTGTTTTCCATACTGGCTGTACCAATTTACATTCCTACCAACCGTGTAGGAGTGTTCCCTCGTCTCCACACCCTCTCCACCATTTGTTATTTGTTGACTTTTTAATGATGACCTTTGTGACTACAATGATGGTGATACCTCACTGTAGTTTTGATTTGCATTTCTCTAATAATTAGTGATGTTGAGCATCTTTTCATGTGCCTGTTGGCCATCTGTATGTCTTCTTTGGAGAAATGTCTGTCTTCTGCCCATTTTTTTGATTGGGTTGTTTGGTTTTTTTTGTTGTTGTTGTTTTGTTTTTTGATATTCAGCTGTATGAGCTGTTTGTATATTTTGGAAGTTAATCCATTGTTGGTCACACTGTTTGCAAATTTTTTCTCCCAATCCATAGGTTGTCTTTTTGTTTTGTTTATGGTTTCCTTTGCTGTGCAAAAGCTTATAAGTTTGATTAGGTCCCATTTGTTTATTTTTTCTTTTATTTCTTTTGCTTTGGGAGACTGATCTAAGAAAATATTGCTATGATTTATGTCAGAGAATGTTTTGCCTATGTTCTCTTCTAGGAGTTTTATAGAGTCATGTCTTATATTTAAGTCTTTAAGCCATTTTGATTTTATTTTTGGGTATGGTGTAAGGGAGTGTTCTTTCATTGATTTCAAGTGGCTGTCCAGCTTTCCAAACACCACTTGCTGAAGAGACTGTTTTTTTTCCATTGTATATTCTTGCCTCCTTTGTCAAAGATTAGTTAACCATAGGTGTGTGGGTTTATTTCTGGGCTCTCTATTCTGTTCCGTTGATCTATATGTTTGTGATTGTGCCAATACCATGCTTTTTTGATTACTTTAGCTTTGTAGTATTGTCTGAAGGCTGGGAGGGTTATGCCTCCAGCGTTTTTGCTTTTTCCTCAGGATTGCTTTGGCAATTCTGGGTCTTTTCTGGTCCCATATAAATTTTACGATTATTTGTTCTAGTTGTGAAAAATGTCATGGGTAATTTGATAGGGATCACATTAAATCTGTATCTTGCTTTGGGTAGTATGGCCATTTTAACAATGTTAATTCTTCCAATCCAAGAGCATGGGATATCTTTCCATTTCTTTGAATCATCTTCAGTTTCACTTATCAGTGTTTTATAATTCTCAGCATATAAATCTTTCAACTCCTTGGTTGCATTTATTCTTAGGTATTTTATTTTTTTTTGATGTGATTTTTAAATAGGATTTTTTAAACTTTCTCTTTCTGATATTTCATTGTTAGTGTAAAGAAATGCAACAGATATTTGTATACTAATTTTGTATCCTGCTACCTTTCTGAATTCATTTATCAGTTCTAATAATTTTTGTGTGGAGTCATTAGGGTTTTCTAAATAGAGTATCATGTCATCTGCATATAATGACAGTTTTACCTCTTCTCTTCCAACTCAGATACCTTTTATTTCTTTTTCTTACCTGATAACTGTGACTAGGACTTCCAATGTTATGTTGAATAGAAGTGGTGAGAGTGGGCATCCTTGTCTTGTTCCAGAATTTAGTGGGAAGGCTTTCAGCTTTTCACCATTGAGTATTATGTTGGCTGTGGATTTGTCATAAATGATTTTTATTTTGTTGAGATATGTTCCTGCTGTACCCACTTTGGTGAGAGTTTTTATTATGAATAGATTTTTAATTTTTTCAAAAGCTTTTTCTGCATCTATTGAGATGATCATGTGGTTTTTGTCTTTTCTTTTGTTGATGTGGTGTATCACATTGATTGATTTGCATATTTTGAACCATCCTTGTGACCCTGGAATGAATCCAACTTGATCATGGCGTATGATCCTTTTTATGTGTGGTTGGATTCTGTTTGCTAAATTTTTTTATTTTTTATTTTTTAACATCTTTATTGGAGTATAATTGCTTTACAATGGTGTGTTAGTTTCTGCTTTATAACAAAGTGAATCAGCTATACATATACATATATCCCCATTCTCTTCCCTCTTGCGTCTCCCTCCCTCCCAGCCTCCCTATCCTGCCCCTCTAGGTGGTCACAAAGCACTGAGCTGATCTCCCTGTGCTATGTGGCTGCTTCCCACTAGCTATCGGTTTTACATTTGGTAGTGTATATATGTACATGCCACTCTCTCACTTTGTCCCAGCTTACCCTTCCCTGTGTCCTCATGTTTGTTTGCTAATATTTTGTTGAGGATTTTTGCATTTATATTCATCAAAGATATTGGCCTGTACTTTTCTTTTTTGGTAGTGTCTTTGTCTGGTTTTAGTATTAGGGTGATGATAGCTTCATAGAATGACTTTGGGAGTGCTCCCTCCTCTTCAATCTTTTGGAAGAGTTTGAGAAGGATAGGTGTAATTTCTTCCCTGTATGTTTGGTAGAATTTGCCTGTGAAGCCATCTGGTCCTGGGCTTTTGTTTGTAGGGAGTTTTAAAATTATAGATTCTATATCACTTCTAGTGATTGGTGTGTTCAGATTATCTATTTCTTCTTGATTCAGTTTTGGTGGGCTGTATGTTTCTAGAAACCTGTCCATTTCTTCTTCGTTGTCCATTTTGTTGACATATAACTGTTCATAGTATTTTCTTATGATTTTTTATATTTCTGTGGTATTGCTTGTTATTTCTCACCTTTTATTTCTTAGGGTCCTCTCTCTTTTCTTCTTGGTGAGCCTGGCCAGAAGTTTTTTGATTAAAAAAAAAACATTTTTTTTTACTGAAGTATAGCTGATTGAAAACGTGCCACTTTTGAAGAGTGATCAGGGGATTTGATTCCTGCTGTTTCTTCCCTATATATGCTTTGACACACATTTTTCCCCCCAGTTTTATTGGGGTGTCATTGGCTATACCATAAACTGCACATATTTAAAGTACAATTTGATGAGCTTTCACACCTGTAGGATCATCATAACAATTAAGATAATGAACATATCCATCCCCTCAAGAGTTTTCTTGTACCCCTCTTAATTCATCCTTTCTTATTGCTCTTCTCCCATCCCCAGCCTCCCCCAGGGAACCACTGATCTAGCTGCTTCCTGGTACTATAGATTGATTTGTAATTTTGAAAATTTTATATAAATGCAATAATACAATATGTACTTTTTTTTTTAGTCTGGCTTCTTTTGCTCAGCATAATCATTTTAAGAGTTATCCATGTTGTTGCATATATGTTCCTTTTTATTGCTGAGTGGTATTCTATTGTATGAATATACCACTTTGTTTATCCATGAGCTCATTGATAAACATGTGTGTTGTTTCCAGTTGAGTGCTTACAAATGAAGCTGCTCTGAGCATTGTATGGACATATGTTTTAATTTCTCTTGGGTGGATACTTCAAGGAGAGGAATGGCTGGGTTGTATAGTAGGTGTATGTTTAACTGGCCCATTTTCAAATCCCTATTTTAGTTTTGAAGGAATCAGGGGGCTAGATGAAGGATATGTAACTTCCCCAAGGTGACACAGCTTTTCAAGGAGTGGAACTGAGATGTGATTTTAGATCTGTGTGAATTCAAAGTCCAACCTTTTCCAGAAACCTGTGCTGTTAAGCCATCTGCTTGGTCCAGTTTGGCCTGGCTGCCTGTATGACCTATTGAGAAAACTCATATCAGAGAATATGGCTGGTATGGGGCAAGTAGGAATTTGGAATGAGACAGATTTCTTCATTTCATTACTGGCAGCCCTGGGCCACAACAGGCCTTCTGGGCAGCAGGGTGATTTCCAATAAGTGTACTGTGTGCCGAGTTAAGAACATATGGTTTCTCTAGGATGTTAGCTTCCAAGGGGAAGAAAGAATGAAGAAGTTGGGCCACATGTGCCCACTTTCTCCCTCCAAACTTATCAGTTAGCTCCTCTTCCCTTGGGGTGGAGTGTATAAGGGGGCAGAAAGAGGCCAGGAGTATAATACTGTTGGAACCCTCTTCACATGGAAGGAAACACCCAGAATAGAAAAGTGTTCCTTCTCAGCACCTTTATATGTGATAACATACAAGACAGATAAGATCTTCTTGAGACAGAGTAGGAAAAAAGATGGTCTGAGTCAAGGTGAAATTTAGGAGGTAAGATTGAAGGACATTTCTTTGCCTTCCTTCATTTGGCTCACTCTAGACCCCGTGACTTTTGTTCTGTATATTTGGACAGTTCCCAGGTGGTCTTCTTTATGAAGAACATATTGAGACCATTCTTAAATCCTTTGTGACTTTTAGGAGAGCCACTTCCAGGAGATCTGGCAAGACCCACATCATTTTAGATCTCATATGACTCTGGTAGATAATAAATCCTGAGAGAGCCTCACATTCCATCAGAAAGTGGTGGGAACCAACATTCACTGAATATATTCTATGAGCCAGGGACTGCAAGGTGCTAGTGCTTCTGAACAGTTTTCATGTCATGGCACATGTAGAAAATTATAATATTTTATCCTGGAGTGAAGGATGAATGAGGTTGCTCAAGGCCAGAGGTGACTGGCCCAGGGGCTCTAGGCAACCCAAAGGCTGAGGGATCACCTCCTTGCCATGAGCATCATTTAGTCACGGTGCAGCATTGCACCCAATGGTTGGGAAGCCCTGCACTACATATCCAGGATCCCTTGTCCCATTAATCCTCTCATTTATAGACAAGGAAATTGAGGCCCAGGGGTTAAGCACCTTGTCCTAGGTTGCACAAGCAGAACTTGGTGTCATACCAAGCTTTTTCATAACCTAAAACCCACACTTTGTTGCACCACATGATGCTTTCTTCTAAAGGATCTGTGAATATTTTGGTCCAGCCCTGCATATCACTCACTGGATAATTTCTGATTGGCAGTTCATTCAACTGTTGTTCATTTCAATAAATATTTATTTGATTCTGATAATCTGTCAGAAGTGCTTGGTGCTAGGATTTAAAAATGAGCAAGACCCAGTCTTGTCCATTTTTAAAATGATAAACCTTTAGCTTGTTTCCAGTTTTCATTATTACAGATAACGCTTCAGTAAACATACTTAAACATGTCTCTTTATGCACATTGTATGGGAATTTCAATCCAGACTGTATGCCTAGAAATGGAATTTCTGCATCATAGGATACATATTTTAGTTCTACAACGTAATGCCAAATTGCTCTCCAAGTGGCTGTACCAATATATGCTTCCTCTAGTGGTTTATGAGTATATTGGACATTTGCCTTTTTGTTTGTTCATTTTTGGGCTGCCCAGAATCTAACCTCATTTCTGTGGTTTTGTGAGCTGAAAAGCCAGGTTCTTGCTCTACCTGATCCCAAGAGCCTGGGCATAAGCATGTGGCCAAACTATGCCAACTGGATGCTTCCTTCTGGGATATTGAATCTGGAGTGAGAGAGACACAGAAGCCAGGCTGGTTTGGCATTGATTTCAGTGACAGTGTCAGGCATCCTGTGTCCAGAGGCAGAGGTGGGAGTAACATCAACAGTGGTGTCAGGTGCATCTTAACAGACCCTTCCCATGACAAGATTTTAGGTGTGATTCTGGGTTTCCTGAAGTCCCTGGACCTACCTGTTTTCTGAATCTTATTTTCTAGCCTTCTTATTCATACAGTTCATACCGTGAGCTCTCCAATAGTCTTCCAACAAATTCTAATTCTCTTACTAGAATTGAGTGTAGTGTACTGTTTTCATACTGTTAATCACAGTACATTGGAGGGTTATGAAATCAATTTAGTGGGTATGACCAACATTTAAAAAATGAAATAGTATAGAATCGAATAGAAACATTAGTGTTCATTGACTGTGGTAAGGGTAGGGATTGTTTCATGAAACATACACACATGTAAACCTGTACAGATATACACATATGTGTACTAAGTTGCTAAGTAAAGTGCTTTTCTTATTTTAGGTTATCATTCAGAGATTTGAAAAGTAGTGATATAGTGTTTAAGATCATGGGCTCTGGAATTAGCTGCTTGTGTTCCAGGCCCACTTGCCAGCCATATGGCATTGGGCAAGTTACCTTAGCTCCGTACCTTGCTTTCCTCATTTGTAACATGGTAATATGTAGAGACTGCTAGTTTTCTACCAAAATTATTTCCCCTTCTTTCAAAGTTAGGGTATTTTTTAAGTCAGTTCAAGCTGCTATAACAGAATACCAAAGACTGGGTGGCTTAAACAACAAACGTTTATTTCTCACAGTTCTGGAAACTGGAAGTCCAAGATCAGGGTGCCAGCATTGTCAGATTCTTAGTGAGTGCCCATTTCCTGGTTTACAGATGGTCACCTTTTGCTCTGTCCTCACATGACAGAGAAAGAGATCATCTCTCCTGTTTCTCATAAGGGTACTAATCTCATTCATGAGGGCTCCACCATCATGACCTAAATACCTCCCAAAGGCCCTACCTCCAAATAATATCACAGTGAGGATTAGGGCTTCAACATGAATTTTGGGGAACACAAACATTCAATCCACTGTTGTGTTGTAGCTGAGAACATGACAGTGCAGCAAGGCCATATTTGCTGGTTGACTTATAATTAAGTGTGGGGATGCAGCTAAGTTCTTGCCAATGGAATGTATGACAGTAATGTATACCACTTTCAAATCTGAACCTTGAAAGGCATTGTGTATACTTCCTCCATTACCTTTTCCTTTTCTTGGTGGGTGGAACCCTGATGTGGTGGTCATCCAGGTTTGGCCATGTAGACAATGATAATGTAGACCAAATAGACAACAAAATGGAAGGGGCTTGGGTCCTTAAATGACTGTAGAATTCCACCAACATGTGCTACTTACATCAAGACCATTGAATATGAGAGAAATGTCTTTGTTCTCTAAGCCATTGCATTTTGGGATCTCTTTGTTATATAAATCTTATCTTTACCCTGACTAGTACACAATCTCATGGAGCTGCTGAGGATTATTTGAGCAATTCCTCATGTATAATAAATACTAAATCAGGTATACCTGTTATTAATTTTTTGAAATCAAGAACCCTGATTAGTAAAATGAGGGGTGAGTTTAGTTCAGTGGTTCTCTATGAGGGGTGATTTTTTCCCTGCTCCCTCTCCCCCTCAGGGGACATTTGGCAATGCCTAGAAATATTTTTGGTTATCTTAACTGTAGGGTATTATAAAGGCATCTAGTGGGTGGAGCCCAGCGATACTGCTAAATATTCTACAATACACAGGACAGCCCCTTATAACATAGAGCCCCAAATGTCAATAGTTCCAAGGCTGAAACCCTGATTTAGCTGATTGGTTTAAGCTACTCGGGATACATTGCTGAAACAGAAGTTTGGGTCAAACTGCATGGCTGAGAATCATGAGGTGGGGTATTTCCCCAAAAGAAATGCCATGCTATTTTACCATGGCAGGAGGAGAATGAATGCTGGGCAGCAGTGAATAGATGTCTCCAGTACCTTTTTGACTACTCACATTCATTCACACCCTCTTTCCATATATAAACCCACTCACTTATTCCTCAAAATCATATCCAGCTACTGCATCAGCTCCAAGTCCAGGATTTCAGGGTGATACACAGTCCTTGTCTTTAGTCTGGATCTTGCAACCAATAGCTAAATAATATGCCATTAACTCTAACACAATTGTTATACCATGATGGAGAGAGAACAAGATAACTACATACAAGACCATCTTGCGGATAGATGGTCTTAGGTCACGAAGCTACCATTCCTTCCTTGGTATTTGGGGGCAGACAGCAGAGGAGTTGCTGAATCTATTCAGACTTCACTGAGCCACCAATCCACCATTACGGAGCCCAAGGTGAAATCCAATTATAATTTTCTTTTGCTTCATTTGGGAGTTAAAGGGGTAGGAAACAAGACAATAAAGGCATTGACAGGGAGGCTTAGAGATGTTTTCATTGTCCCTCAGAACAGATATAACCTATGAAAAGAACCTAGTGACCTTGGCTTACTTTATTTATAATTATGGGCATAATCTATTAGCCTTAATTGATCCCTAGAGAAGGAAAAAGTTGCCAATGTACCAGGCATCTCAGTCTATTTTGGAATTTTCTACTAATAGGCTCCTACCCTCCATTCATGTGCTCCTTTTAGTTTCAATCCCTCTCCTTCTCTTCAAAGCATCTACCTCCACTCTAAAGACTTGTTTTTCACTTTGAGACTTTCACAGTGTTGGAATATAGGTGTAACCTCCTTCATGCACTGCAAGTGTAGGTGTCATTTTTCCTACATTGAATCAACTCTGTCAAAGTAACTTCTTCCAAATGCCAAAAACAAACTCTCTCTCTCATTGTTTTAGTGATTGCTCACCATATGGATATTTCCTGTTGGAACTCAGTTTCTTTCTCTCACCACATATGTAGAGCAGCTAAGAAAAGAATGACCTGAACCTGACAAATGACCAAACATTTCCTGGGCTTCATTACCTGCACCACCTCCTTTCCCAGGAGCTCTGCTGCATCAGACCTTGGGTGTTCCCACGAGAGTAACTGTCAGAACTTGATCACTGCAGTTTAACAGTATCAAAATTACTTTACATACATAGTGGAAGTAGCTGACTTCATTTCCTTCAAGAGAAGAGGAGGACTGTTTCATAATGGTGGTCTCCTTTCATTATGGAATTGCATGACTCTTTAGCATTTGAAAGAAATTACTAAATTTTACTAACAAAAGTCTTTGAAAAGCAAATCAGAAAATTGGAAGCAGGAGCAAAGAAGATTTTATTTATTTTTGATACTGACATAGTTTTTTTTTTGGTTATATGTAACAGATGTTATTAATAATAATAACTAATAATAACAACACAATAGCTGATATTTGTTGAGCACTTAAATGTCCCAGGCATAGTAGCTAGAAATGGTCAGATCAAAAACCTAGAAATTTGTACCAGATGCTTGAGATTGATCCCTAATTTTCCTATGAAATACCTGAGCTCAGTAGCACTCTTTATTTTGATTAATTTTGGCTATTGTACTAGGTACGTGACCTCCTGGCCTAGGAATTGAGAGTAGAGAAAAAATAGCCATAGCTTTGGGGTTTAACCTCTATTGAAAGTATATAAAGAAGGGATAAATGGCCACTTTCATCATGACTGTAAAATGTCTGACTTGCCTGGTTCCACCCATTTTTGGTAGTTGATTGTTGAGGTCAAGGACCTATTTTGGTTATGTATTTTTTTAGAGAGGCCACTATAAAGTAGCTTATAACCCACAGTGAATGCTGGGAAATATTCTTTGTATTTAAGATCATGAATGTTTGAATCAGGTAATTACTTCAAAATAAAAGAGTTATTCAGACATGTAAATTAGGATATTACCTTTTTAGCATGGATATTATTCTTTCATAATGTCAGTTAACACATGTTTACTGTGCACCTGTATTCAGCACCTGATAAAGCACATGAGTTAAGGGTTTAGGAAGGTGAATAATAACGACCAGGATGTGATATTTAGTTTGAGTAGCAAGAATAATATTTTATACAAGGGAAACTTATGAACTTTTATTATTTTATTTATTTTTCATATATAGTATGAGCCCTGGAGTTGATTCCCATCATCTTGCCTTGTCATTTACTAGCTTAGCCCATGGCAGGTTGTTTAACCTCTATAAGCCTCTCAACATTCACAGGTAAATGAGGGTAATAATGGTACCTGCATGACAGGGTTGTTGGACGGATTAAATATGTGTAGGGGAGAAAAAAATCTTTTTCTCTCTCCGTCTTGGGTTCTCCAGCTGGGACCTTGTAAGTTAGACTACAGACAGATTAATAAGAGAAAAACAAGTTTATTAACATATGCGTCACACATATACATGGGAGCACTCAGAAATGAGTGACTCAAAGAGGTGGTTAGAACTTCACCTTATATACCATCTTAAAAGAACAATACATTTAAAAAAATAATTAATTAATTAATTTTTGGCTGCATTGGGTCTTCGTTGCTGCTCGCGGGCTTTCTCTAGTTGCAGTGAGGGGGGGCTACTCTTTGTTGTGGTGCGCGGGCTTCTCATTGCGGTGGCTTCTCTTGTTGCGGAGCATGGGCTCTAGGCGCGTGGGCTTCAGTAGTTGTGGCTCGCAGGGTCTAGAGTGCAGTCTCAGTAGTTGTGGCACATGGGCTTAGTTGCTCCACGGCATGTGGGATCTTCCCGGACCAGGGCTCGAACCCGTGTCCCCTGCATTGGCAGGCGGATTCTTAACCACTGTGCCACCAGGGAAGTCCAGAGCAACATGTTTTTAAAGACGTGACAAGACAAAGGAAAAGGACTTTGAGTTTCTAGGGGTGAGAAGGCAAATATATGGGGAAACCAGTCTAGAGTTGTCTCCAGTGATTAACTGCTGTCCTTCCTGGTAGAGAGGGGAGAGGAGACACTTTTACATATTTATGTCCTGCTTTTAGGCAAATAGGGGGAGGGTAAGGAACTCTTCTTGTATCTGCTTCTTCTTAATTGCCTTCCGCTCAAAATAATCCTTATGCCAAAGTGGCATATTTTGGGGTGGCAGATTCTGTTACCCTTCATATATAAGGGAACTATCACAAGGCCTGGCACTTTTAGGAAGAACTCAGTAAATGGTAGTTGTTGTTACTGTTATTATCACAGAAAATCAGAATCAGCCGTTTGCTTTCATGGCTAACAAACCCCGTGATCACACTTGTTACAATTTGTGGATGTTCTTCTCATAATTCTAGGATTTAGACAGGCTATGAGAATTTATGGCTATAATCTTAACTACATCTGATCGGATGAGCTGAGGCCAGAAAAGGTCCTGGGAAAAGGACTGCAAGTACTATTATAAATAGCAAGGCACCAGTGCAGGGTAAACAGGTCTTTCCAGCTGGTTTTGTTGATGAGCTGCTTCATTTTCCCTTCTGGCTATTTTATCCTGAAGGTGGAGCACATGCTGTTTCAGGATAACCCCTTTGCGAGCCCATTACCACCCTTCTCTAGGTCCTACTCAGCCCATCTCTAGTCCTTCCCATGCCCATGCATTCCACTTTCTGCAGGTATCTCTTACCTGGAAGCTTTGGTATTTGTTAGCCTTTCTTATAGGAACCTACGAACAAAGACAATGGGTGAATCATCTCAACAGTCTGGCTCCTCCTGGAGTCATCAGGTTGTTAACAACTTTTAGGGAGCTGCTTGAAATAACCACAACTTACTCTATCTTTACTCCTTTTTTTTCAGTTCCCCTTTTCTTGATTACAAAAATAGTCATTGATATCCATTTCAAAGACAGTACGAAACATATAAAGAAGGAAAATAAATCATCCATAGTCCTACGTACAGAAGCAGTCACTATGAGGACCTTGGAGCCTTTCGATTTGGTCTCTTTCTGGGCTATTTTAACATGGCTGGGAGCAGTCTATCTATGCCATTTGATCTTCATTTCTTTTGCTTAACCTTCTAACATAAGCATTTCTCACTGTTAACATGTTTACATTTTAAAGAACTCCCATATCTCATGGTACCATAATTTACTTAAAATTAGACTCACTTTGGACATTTAAGTTGTTCCCAGTTTTCTGCTTTTATAGATAATAATGCTGTTATAAATAAGAATGTGCTTATAAATAACAGTGCTGTTATAAACAGGAACATTTATAATAATAATAAAATTTTTGCAAGTATTGCAGCTTATTTTTTATGACAGTTTCTTAGACTTATAGTGACAAGGTTATCAGTGCATATTGCCAGACTTTTTCCAGAAAGGTTGTGTGAATTTTCACTCCTACCTGCAGCATATGAGAATGTCTCTTTCACTCAACTCTTATTTACTAACAAGTGATATTCACCTTAAAATTGTTTCGTTCTTATTTATAGGAAACACGTTATCTTAATGTATCTAAAAAATTATTAGTGATGTTGATTACGAGCCTTGTTAACTGTTTTGTGAATTTTCTGTTCAAGTATTGGGTTCTTTTTTTCTGTGAGGTGATAGTATTTTTTTTTTCATCAGTTTGTGCAACTTTAATGAAGAAAAATAAATCAATTACCAGCAGAGCTATTAGTTGATCACTCATCCATTGACAACTTGCATCATTTATTCAGGGCTATATTAAACAGTATATTATTGGAAAATAGATTAACTAATAGCTTCAAGCCACCTAACAATTTAAATGAAAATTACAAGATGTTTGAGGCCCCATTTTGGAATATAAAGGGTGTTTGACTTCCAACTTCCATTCTCTGTAGAACAAGAACAGGCCATTCCTTTATTGACATGCATAAAATACATCACATTTTCTGTTCTGCTGATCCTACCAATTCAATATCAATCCTCTAGCCACATCAGTTATGAGCATAAAGTATATCATGTAACCTCAAATCTCTAACAGTGGAAGGCTTAAACAAGAATGGATGCTGCTAGAATAATGCTGCTTCCTTTGATGTGACAACTGAGCATCCATCTCCCTCCCCTTCAAATGCTTCTTCAGTATGTTAGAGCTGTGAGGAATGGTTTTAGTCTTATAACAAAATTAGAGTGAAGACTTTGGCCATGTAATATACATGCTCCATTTTTTAAAAAATTTTGAATCTTGGGCACTGTTCTCTTGTAACTACTTTACAGTTTTTAAAAGCAGTTATTGTCCAAAGCTAGAAGAGCTTAAGTCTTCTCAGATGAGCATGTGAATGAATGGAGGGAGGTAAACAAAAAATAAAATTTAAAAAGACAAGGTCTGATAAGGGAGCAGCTGGATAAGAAAATCAAAAAAGGAACAGTAATTTCAAGTTTGTTCCAGCTATAATGTGGGTTATTTTGCCCTTAAGGCAGCATCACATGGCATACTTCTGAGTCCATTCCTGAGATACTCTGTTGTACTTATCTGTCTGTCTTATAGATCCATGCAGTCTCTGGTATTAGGGGGTCATCTGGGTTTGGATCACACAGCAGTGAACAAATGGATAAAAGAACTTTAAAAATAGTTAGGGCTTCCCTGGTGGCGCAGTGGTTGAGAATCTGCCTGCCAATGCAGGGGACACGGGTTCGAGCCCTGGTCTGGGAGGATGCCACATGCCGCGGAGCAACTAGGCCCGTAAGCCACAACTACTGAGCCTGCGCGTCTGGATCCTGTGCTCCGCAACAAGAGAGGCCGCGATAGTGAGAGGCCCGCGCACCGCGATGAAGAGTGGCCCCCGCTCGCCACAACTAGAGAAAGCCCTCGCACAGAAACGAAGACCCAACACAGCCATAGATAAATAAATAAATAATTTTAAAAAAATAGTTAAAGCAGGTGACCACTGTGATCTTAGAATATCAAAACAAATGTAGCCATTCCTGTTGATATTTTGATAATAAATTCTTATGGTAAATGCAACCTGGTTTGAAGCGGTAGTCTGTAGGAAGATGAATTGTCAAAAAGAATACACCACCTTGATATGGGTTGTCATTAAGTCCCATAATTGTGACTTGTCAATGAAACATCATCCCCAACTGGACCTGCAGAACACTGTGCCGGAGGGTCATGGGCCAAATCACTAAGTTCCTTATTAATTCATTTCAGCGCCATAGTCTGCTTTTCGTCCGGCTCCTCACTATCTTGGTGTGTGCTCAAAGGTCCAGACCAAACTCTTGATTTTCTGCGCTGCTGGGAAGGGTTGCCTCTTTATCTCACACTGGTTCTGCCAGACATAGGCGTAGAGGGGCTGGGGCGTCCCTCACGCTGTGGCCTCGGTCTCTTCCCCGCCCACCTGACAGCTGCTGCATCCCTGACCCTATGGTGCTCATGCACATGACACGAGGTGAGAGTATTTTTCAATACTATCAAAAGGTTTGTTTTTTTTTTTTTTGGTTGCACCCGGCAGCTTGTGGGATCTTAGTTCCCCAACCAGGGATTGAACCCGGACCTTGGGCAGAGTCCTAACCACTGGACCACGAGGGATTTCCCAAGGTTTGATTTTTTAAAAATATAGAATTAGGCTTTTTATCTTGTGTCATGTAACCGTCTATTTCCTTACCACCAATTTATTTTAATTTTGGATTAAATAAATGATTTGGATTAAATAAATAATTTTCTTATTTTCTTTTGTTTTGGATCTCTCATGAGTTTCCCTAAACTCTTTTGGAACCTATAGGATTCTTTTTTTTGGCCACACTGCACCATGGCTTGTGGGATTGCAGTTCCCTGACCAGGGATTGAACCCAGGCCTGGAATCCTAACCACTAGGCCACCAGGGAACTCCCTATAGGATTTTTATTTTATTTTATTTATTTTCATTTCATTTCATTTCATTTCATTTTTTTGGCTGTGCTGCACGCAGCATGTGGGATCTTAATTCCCCAACCAGGGATGGAACCCATGCCCCCTGCAGTGGAAGCACGGAGTCTTAACTGGACCACCAGGGAAGTCTCCCAAATTGATTTTATTAAAATATAGTTGATTTACAATGTTGTGTTGGTCTCTGATGTACAGAAAAGTGATTCAGTTATATATATATAATATATATATAATATATATATTCTTTTTCATATTCTTTTCCATTATGGTTTAATTACAGAATATTGAATATAGTTGCCTGTGCTATATAGTAAGACTAATCCCATCTCCCAATCCATCCCTCCCCCATTCCCCCTCCCCCTTGGCAACCACAAGTCTGTTCTCCATGTCTGTGGGTCTGTTTCATAGATAAGTTCATTTGTGTCATATTTTAGATTTCACATATAAGTGATATCATATAGTATTTGTCTTACTCTTTCTGACTAACTTTAATTAGTAGGATAATCTCTAGGGCCATCCATGTTGCTGCAAATGGCATTATTTCATTGTTTTTTTATGGCTGAGTAATATTGCATCGTATATATGTACCACATCTTCTTTATCCATTCATTTGTCAATGGACATTTAGGTTGTTTCCATGTCTTGGCTATTGTAAATAGTACTACTATGAACACAGGGGTGCCTGTATCTTTTCAAATTATGTTTTTGTCCAGATATATGCCCAGGAGTGGGATTGCTGGATCATAGGGTAACTCTATTTTTAGTTTTTTTTTTTAATTAATCTTTATTGGAGTATAGTTGCTTTACAATGTTGTGTTAGTTTCTTGCTGTGCAGCAAAGTGAATCAGTCATACGTATACATATATCCACTCTTTTTAAATTTATTTTTAATTTATTTTTTTTTTTATTATTTTTTTTAATGTGGCTGCCATTTCCTCAATTCTGGGAAAGGATCTTTTTTTTAAAAATTTATTTATTTTTGGCTGCACTGGGTCTTTGTTGCTGCACGCGGGCTTTCTCTAGTTGTGGTGAGCGGGGGCTACTCTTCGTTGTGGTGCACAGGCTTCTCCTTACAGTGGCTTCTCCTGTTGCGGAGCATGGGCTCTAGGCACGCGGGCTTCAGTAGTTGTGGTGCATGGGCTTCAGTAGTTGTGGCTCGCGGGCTCTAGAGCGCAGGCTCGGTAGTTGTGGCACACGGGCTTAGTTGCTCTGCAGCATGTGGGATCTTCCCAGACCAGGGCTCGAACCCGTGTCCCCTGCATTGGCAGGAGAATTCTTAACCACTGCGCCACCAGGGAAAGCCCCCACTCTTTTTTTATATTTCCTTCCCATTTAGGTCACCACAGAGCACTGAGTAGAGTTCCCTGTGCTGTACTGTTCTCATTAGTTATCTAGTTTATACATAGCAGTGTATATATGTCAGTCCCAGTCTCCCAATTCATCCCACCCCCTTACCCCCTTGGTAACCATTCGTTTGTTCTCTACATCTGTGACTCTACTTCTGCTTTGCAAATAAGTTCATCTTTACCATTTTTCTAGATTCCACATGTAAGCAATATTATATGATATTTTTTTCTTTCTGACTTATCTCACTCTGTATGACAATCTCTAGGTCCATCCACGTCTCTGCAAATGGCACTATTTCGTTCCTTTTTAAGGCTGAGTAATATTCCATTGTATATATGTACCACATCTTCTTTATCCATTCCTCTGTTGATGGACATTTAGGTTGCTTTCATGTCCTGGCTATTGTAAATAGTGCTGCAATAAAGATCGGGGTGCATGCATCCTTTTTTTTTTTTTTTTATAAATTTTTTTTTTTTTAATAAATTTATTTATTTATTTTTGGCTGTGTTGGGTCTTCGTTTCTGTGTGAGGGCTTTCTCTAGTTGTGGCGAGCGGGGGCCACTCTTCATCGCGGTGCGCGGGCCTCTCACTGTCGCGGCCTCTCTTGTTGCGGAGCACAGGCTCCAGACGCGCAGGCTCAGTAGTTGTGGCTCGCGGGCCTAGTTGCTCCGCGGCATGCGGGATCCTCCCAGACCAGGGCTCGAACCCGTGTCCCCTGCACCGGCAGGCAGACTCTCAACCACTGCGCCACCAGGGAAGCCCGCATACATCCTTTTGAATTATGGTTTTCTCTGGATATATGCCTAGGAGTGGGATTGCTGGGTCATATGGTAGCTCTATTTTTAATTTTTTAAGGAACCTCCATACTGTTCTCCATAGTGGCTGTATCAATTTACATTCCCACCAACAGTGCAAGAGGGTTCCCTTTTCTCCACACCCTCTCCAGCATTCATTGTAGAATTTTTGATGATGGCCATTCTGACCGATGTAAGGTGATACTTCACTGTAGTTTTGATTTGCATTTCTCTAATAATTAGTGATGTTGAGCATCTTTTCATGTGCCTCTTGGCCATCACTATGTCTTCTTTGGAGAAATGTCTATTTAGGTCGTCCACCCATTTTTTGATTGGGTTGTTTGTTTTTTTGATATTGAGCTGCATGAGCTGTTTGTATATTTGGGATATTAATCAGTTGCTTCATTTGCAAATATTTTCTCCCATTCTGAGGGTTGTCTTTTTGTTTTGTTTATGGTTTCCTTTGCTGTGCAAAAGCTTTAAAGTTTCATTAGGTCCCATTTGTTTATTTTTGTTTTTATTTTCATTACTCTAGGCAGTGGATCGAAAAAGATCTTGCTGCGATTTATGTCAAAGAGTGTTCTTCCTATATTTTCCTCTAAGAGTTTTACAGTATCCGGGCTTACATTTAGGTCTTTAATTCATTTTGAGTTTATTTTTGTGTGTGGTGTGAGGGAGTGTTCTAATTTCATTCTTTTACATGTAGTTGTCTTGTTTTCCCAGCACCAGTTATTGAAGAGACTGTCTTTTTTCCATTGTATATTCTTGCTTCCTTGGTCATAGATTAGGTGGCCATAGGTACGTGGGTTTATCTCTGGACTTTCTATCCTGTTCCATTGATCTATATTTCTATTTCATAGGTAAGCTCACTTGTGTCATATTCTAGATTCCACATATGTGATACCATATGGTATTTGTCTTTCTCTTTCTGACTGACTTAGTATGATAATCTCTAGGGCCATCATGTTGCTGCAAATGGCATTATTTCATTCTTTTTATATGGCTGAGTAATATTCCATTGTATATATGTACCACATCTTCTTTATCCATTCATCTGTCAGTGGACATTTAGGTTGTTTCCATGTCTTGGCTATTGTAAATAGTACTGCTATGAACACAAGGGTGCCTGTACCTTTTCAAATTATGGTTTTGTCCAGATATATGCCCAGGAGTGGGATTGCTGGATCATATGATAACTCTATTTTTAGTTTTTTGAGGAACCTCCATACTATTTTCCATAGTGGCTGCACCAATTTACATTCCCACCACAGTATAGGAGGTGGATTTTTTAGTTCTTCAAGCTTCTAGAAGCTTCCTGTTGTGCTAATTCTCAGAGTTTGGCAAACAATTCCTTAGCCATATTTAATCACCTTTCTTTTTGGCACTTTCCCTTCTGCCTTTACATTCTCAACCTGAAGAAGCCAGGCTTTTCAGTTGGCTTTCCTGAAGAATACCTTTAACCTCTAATTCTATCTGCAGAGAATAGAAATACATGAAGCATTCCCTGTGGTTTGTAGAATTGGATCTCAAAATTAAGGTGCATATATGTTAAACATATTCAGGTGCATTTTAAGCTTGTGAGCATATGAGATAAATTTAGAGATTAGGGATTAATTGGTTTCTTTTTCCATTTTTATGCCAAATAGTGGTGTTTTATCCCTGAGCTATGTCTAAGTGTTGCCAGTCTTTTCAGCATGATCATGCTGCCAACTACTTTCATTGTTTCCACTTTGCTGTGCTCCAGGGAAATGAGGACAAGCTGAGAATTAGACTTGGGATTTAATATCCCAGGGTTACAACTTACTTGCTTAATAACTTTGGACAAATCACAAAGGCCTCACTAGTCCTTTGTTTCCTTATCTGTGAAGTGGGGAATGATAGTACATACCTCTTAGTTTGGATGTGAAGATTCAGTGGGATCTCATGATCCACCTCGCTAGCACGGGGTGTAAGTTTGGCTTTTAAAATTTTCTAATTAATCACTAGAATCTCTACATGTCAATATGTTTGGGGTCCCCTATTTAAAATCTCCTTTACAAATTTACTAAGAACTCTAGGTGCTTACTCTTCCGAAGGAGGCTCCTTCTCAACCCCAAATGGAGAGAAACTCAGAAAAGCCCGACCAGTCCACTGGTAGGCCCTGGTCTCAGCTGCTGTTGTTTTGTTGAGACCTTTTGAATAAATTGGTACTACTGAGGCCAGTGGGTCCTTACCCACTGCTGCCATGCCCCTTCTGGTCCAGATCCTTGCACACAACTTGGTGGCGCCCAAGCTTGGCCTCTCAAGGTTACTTCTCTTCTGGTTACATCCACATACTCAGTTGTTGTGTCCTGTATCACCCTGTGACATCTGTGCCAAGTCAACTGGATCCAGAGGAACTTGTCACCCGTCCAGACATCCCTTCCTTTCTGGATGTGTAATTAGATTTTATTTTCTACCAGTGGACCTCAGTTGTAATCATCCTAATTCATTTGAGAAATTCTGCTAACACTGAATTTCAAAAGGCAAGTGGCCAAGTACACCTTCCCCTTTGGAGACTCCTTAAGTCCACTTTGCAAATTTAGCCCCCTCCTCCAAGCTGTTAGAGCTGAGTACCAAGCAAATCACCAAAGTTCCTATCACTTCATCATCTATCAGGAATGGCTTACTAAACCTAAATTTGTATAATTAAGAAGGGTCATTCAAGTGATTATTTCGGGAACAAAGAAGGACTGCCAAGGGACTTTTTGACGTTATCCAGACAGAAATAATCTGATACCTTCTTACTAAATAAGGTTAAAAAAAACCTTCTGCTTCACCAGACACAGCCACATATGTGTAAAGTATCTAGCATGCCTCTGTCACTTAGTAGGTGCTCAAAAAATGTTAGTTCTCTCCTTCTTCCATTTCTCCTCAGCTTGACCACCCCTCAGCATCATTTAGCTGGGAACATGTAGCTTTCCAGAGACCTAACCCACTCCTAAGTGTCCATTTCTCTGCTTGGCTCTGCATGAACACATATAGATGGTTCTGGGTTGCCTCCTGACAGGCTCACCAAGCTTGGTGTAGACATTGGCTTGTTCTCGGGCATAAAACAGGAATTGGTGGCAGCAGGTCCTCATGCTGACCTCTGATGACCTTCAGCAAGGTTCTACCTTCAGAGCTGCTTTTAGGGGGGTTTGCCTCAGGCAGTTTATACTTTCTGCAAATAGTTAGATTTCATTTTACATTTGTATTCAACTTGTTTTTAATACAGCAAAGATGCCTGGAGCATTTTGTCATGGAAAATAATTTGCTAATCCAAAAATAAACAATGCATAGCTAGTATCCCTCTTTGTCCCACAAATACACTTCCTGCTTTCTGTGAGAAGGGGTGTGGCATCTGCTGTTTTTGAGCTTCAGTTTCATGGAACTATATTTTCCTTGTCTGGTTTTGCCAACAAAACATGTGTCCATGTGGTTAAGGCACACAGACAGGCCCCGGGCCATTGCAGTCGGAGGCTGACCTCAGACTCTGTCTTCAGCCTTCCGGACAAGCTCTTTACTACATTTTATTGCTGAATTCCCAGACCTCACTACAAGACCTGGGGTGAGGCATCACAAAAAGAAAGTGACAGCTCCCTTGAATTATTTTGGGTTCAGAAGTGAGTTTCCACATGTTTCATGAGACAAATCAGGTGCTTAATATCATTATTTTTACAGGTGTTTAATTATTGGCTTTAGACACAAATTCTAATAGAAATAGAAAGAAGAAAAAGTGAGACTAATTCCAAAGCTCTCTTGAAATTATCCTTAGTCCCTCCTGACATTTCCTTAACTGGCCTTTTGTTTTAATGTCTTCAACAGAAAAGTTTTCCTAATGCTGAGAGGTGTGGCTTTGGCTTAGCTGCCTTTGTTTTTTCCAGAGTTAGCCTTTGTCTCTGCAGAACATTGCATCCTAGCTTTTGGAAATCCCCACTGAACTTGGAGAAATTATGCCTTGCCATCCAACCTCTCTCCTGGAACGCAATGTGATCTCTGACGGCATACCAGTTGCTCCACTTGACAGTGTTTGCTTGTCTCATTTCACTTGAATATTCACTGGTGAGTAAGAACAGAAGTGGAAAGCCTTACTTACCACAGTTTATTATATGTTTCATGCCCATGATAATTACTATTATAATGCCACTCGTGAATAAATTGATCATATTAGGATGAATCACCTGACTGGCCAACAGCTATTGGAATGATCCTCCATGTGTGACTTGGAATTATTACAAAACGTGGCAGGATAGACCTGCTCAGCCATCGCGGCAGATGTTCATTTGTAATGCTGCCTTAAGGAATAAGGAGATGAGAGCAAATTGTTCCAGCAGCTCAGCCTGCCCTGCCAACAGTTCGGAGGAGGAGTTGCCAGTGGGGCTGGAGGTCTATGGGAACCTGGAACTTGTTTTCACAGTGGTGTCAGCCGTGATGATCGGCCTGCTCATGTTCTCCTTGGGATGCTCTGTGGAGATCCGGAGGCTCCGGTCGCACATCAGGAGACCCTGGGGCATTGCTGTAGGACTGCTCTGCCAGTTTGGGCTCATGCCTCTTACTGCCTATCTCCTGGTCATCAACTTCTCTCTGAAGCCAGTCCAAGCTATGGCTATCCTCATCATGGGGTGCTGCCCAGGGGGAACCATCTCGAACATTTTCACCTACTGGGTTGATGGAGATATGGATCTCAGGTAAGTTACACTAGGGAAGCTCAGCTGTCTTCCCCTGATAGCACTCTGCCAGGGATGGGGTGGGGATGGGGGGGACTGACACCTTTGCGTTAAAAACTCTGCCAATCTAGGTAGACATTCCATTGGGAAACATTTTATACAGACTTGTTCGGTCCCAGAAGGACTTTCCTTTCTGAACTTAAAATTTACTTTGCTGTGATTGTCCTCTGTTTTACTGGCAACTACTTTTCTGAGTAGAGGGGTTGGGTTCATATGCAACAGTGAAAGCAGGTCTCCTTCCTCACGGCCCTTCCTAGGCGTGAACTCATTCTCACCCACACGGACGGCTTTAACAACAGTCCTGGTTTCACAGTCTCCCAGGACATAGGTTCAGAATCCCAGGAAGCTAAGGATACTGGTTGGTAGCTATTGTAGTGGTGGTGGTGGCAGCGGCATAACCAGAATGAGGGCCTCATGGCTCTAATCAGCAAGTGATGCCCGAGCATCTACTTTATGAGATCAGTATTTTGGGGGACTGGATAAGGGAGCTTTAGGGGTATGTGATAGATGTATCCTGTTTTAAGTGGCTATTGAGTTGACTTGGGGAGCAACACAAAGACTTATGACTAAAACTGTTCTTTCTTGTTGTTTTGCAGATGTTTAACATTCATTACTAGAATCTCATTCCTTTCATTTAAGCCAGTGACCTTATTTCCAATTATGGTGTAGATAAATACCCCGGGAAGCATTAAGCTTTATCATTCATTTACATTTTAATGAGATTGAATTAATCACATGTATTTTGGAGTACTTGTTTTGATGGGGAAAAGAGCATTTGAGGAAAAAATAGAGGAGTCACAATTGGAGAAAATGACAGGGCTAAAAACAGTGGTCTTTCTAGAATCTTTGCTTACTTCTGATCAAACTGTTTCACCTTTTGCCCAGGGAAAGAACTACTTATAAATTTAAATCTCTGTTTGATGTGTATGTCATTTAGTTGAGATTTATTATACAATGAATGAATCAGAGGTGCTGACCGTGCTGGGAGTTGACATTAGTGAGTCAGCTGCAGGTATGGGTTTCTAGTTTCCTGCATGTGCTGAATGTTTAGCATATGGAACTTATTTCACCTATAAATTTTAATGGGTTCATGCCAAACAGACCAATAATTAATTTTCATATGGCTATGTTTCTAGTTACCCACTTATCAAAGATTTGAAATGAATCACTTGCATCGCTAATTTAAAAAACCCCCCTAGGGAAAGTGGCGGGGGGTGGGGTGGTGGTGGTGTGACGAATTGGGAGATTGGGATTGACATGTATACACTAATATGTATAAAATGGATAACTAATAAGAACCTGCTGTATAAAAAAATAAATTAAATTAAATTAAAAAAAAAACCCTAACGTGCACTGCTAATTCAAATTCAATGAAGTTGACCATTAACGTAATAATTGGGAAATGAAAAATATTCTTTACACAAAGTCCATATAACAGTGATAAATTCCAGGGCCTGAAAGTTTTTGGAAAGAAAAAGGAAACACAGTTATTAAGTACCCTGACAGGCATGGGGTCTATGCTTTCATGTATTTTCTTTCCCTTCTTTCTTGGCTCTCAAAATAACCTTGTAAATGGCCTTTTATTATTCTGAATTTTACAGCTGAGAAAATTGTGTCTCAGATTGGTTAAGTATGTTGCCAAATGCTACAAATGAGTATGGCAGAACTCAGATTTAAAAGCACATCTGTTTCTCATCAGTCTGCAATTTAGGCACTTTCTTCAATGCCATTTATTAACACAACTAGATCTTCTGAGCAGGAACATAAATCTTTAAGCAGTGTTCTCAACCACTTCTGTTCTGGGAAAGAGAATATTTATTACCTTCATCTCTTATTAGCCAAAATTATAATAAAAACACCAATTAATAGGAAGTCTATAAAAGATAAAGCTCATTTTACTTCCCTTAATTAGCTTTTAACTTTGGTCTAATTATTTAACCTATAAGCTTCATTTGTAAAACAGGTTAAAATTACCTATTCCCCACAAAGATGTATTTTAAGGAGGAAATATGTATGCAGGATGCCAGGCACATAGTAGGTATGTAGTAAATATTAGCTACTTTCCCATTTTTCTTATAAAATTTTGATTCTGAGCCTCACAAACAAAAAACAAAACAAAAAACAAGCATAAAATTTAAATTCTAAGAAATGAAATTTTAAAATGGGGACTAAATATTAGATTTTCAAAAGCTTATAGATACAAGAGTAATACATCTTAATTCTCAGTAAAAATTGCAAATAGGAAATTCAGTATTATCAAGTGAAACAATCTCCAAGTTCATTTTGTTTTTCTTACTTGATTACCAACAAAAATAACTTTTAAGCAAAACTCACTAGGCAGTCATTGATAGAAATTTTGTTTTTCATACTGGATAAAATCCAAGAGGATTTAGTACAACATCTTCATTTTACAAATGAGGAAATTTAGATTTAGTGCTCTTGAGATGAGCGCTAAACCTAAATGTGTTTCTCATGCCTTAACTCCGTGCTTCATTCAATTTACTTGCAGTTCGCCATGCGTTCACAACAAGCAAGGAGTTTCAGAATCAACATGTTTGAACCAGTTTCTGCATTCTGAGTATCTGATGCTGACACCAGTCATCCTCCCAGTCACCTGGACTCATCGTCTTAGCAGTCCCTCCCCACCCCGTGACTCCCCTTCATGCTTCACTTTCTTTAGTCAGTCCTCTGGCTAGTACTGTAGCCCACCCTCTTGATGTCACCCATAGCTATTGCTTCCTATCTGTCCACTGCCATCACCTCAGGTCAGGCACCACAATTTCTTTCTTGGCCAATTGCAGTATCTTCACAATGTTCTCTCTACCTTCAGTCTTTCCTTCATGGTTTTGTAGTAAGTGGATAAGGCAGGCTCTGGGGTCAGACTGCCTGTCTTTATATCCTGACTTGGGACCTCTTTCTGTACCTGGAAATCATAGTACTTCCTTTATGGTGTTGTGAAGAGAAAAGGAACATATTATACATGTAAAGGCTTCTCAACACCTGTTAAATTGGGTAGAACCTAAGCCGGGTCTAACTGACTCCTGCAGGTTTATTTACCATTAACCCCTTAAGCATAACTGGTCTTTGGTCAAAATGGACTATTAACTGTTTTTTTTTTTTTTTTTTAAAGACTTTATATTTATTTATTTAGGCTGCGCTGGGTCTTAGCTGTGGCACGCGGGATCTTCGTTGCAGCATGTGGGACCTAGTTCGCTGACCAGGGATTGAACCCCGGCCCCCTGCATTGGGAGCACAGAGTCTTACCCACTGGACCACCAGGGAAGTCCCTATTAACTGTTCTTTAAACATACCCAACACTTTTCCAACTTTCTTTTGCCCATTGTCTTCACAGCCTGCAACGACAACTGGCCTGATCTGTCTCCTCCAATCATCCATTATAACTGTTCTGGAAAACAGTTGGCCTACACGTATGAAGAGCCTTAAAATTATCTTGCCCCTGGACTGAGCTCCGCTGATCTTGGCAGGGCTCTCTCACATGTCCGGGGACTGGTTAAATGTGGACTGATCTTGGATGGCCTCAGCTGGGACAATTGGGCTCTCCTCCCTGTGGCCGCTCATTCTCCAGCAGGCTAGCCTAGACCTAACCACATGACAGTGTCTGGGAACCTTACAAGGTCTCTTGAGGCCTGAGCTTGAAAGCAGTTCATCATCACTTCCACCACATTCCAGTGGCTAATGCAGATTGCAAGGCTAGCCCAGATACAAGGACTGGAGAAGTAGATTCTGCCTCTCAATGGGGTGAGCTGCAAAGTCACAGTGCAGAGGGCATGGAAAAGAGGGGGAGAAAGAACTGGGGACATTTTTGCAATCTACTATACTAAGGATGGACAGAATTCTTGCCTTGGACAGTAGGACATGAAAACTGAGATCTGGCAGTACAGTGTCGTAGTTAAGTGCACCAATCTGGAGCCAGAAAGTAGATCCATCCCTTACTAACTGGGTCATCTTGGCAGGTTATGTAAATTCTCTATGCTTTAGTTTCCTCACTTCTAAAATAGGGAGAAACATGTTACCTCATGGATTGTTGTAAGGATTGAATGAGTTAATATAGATAAAGTGCTTAGAGTCTTACTGGCACGAAATGCTGTATGAGTTATTATTATTATTATATGGGTCGGGCAAAAGAGCACTGTGTCAGGGGCCTGTGTTTTAGTCTGTGCTCAAGGAGCCATGTGTCTTTGAACATACCTTTCTGGACCTGTTTCCTCATTTGTAAAATCATTGGGTTAGACTTTCTGAGGTCCCTTTTTCTTTTTCTTTTCCATTATGGTTTATTACAGGTTATTGAATATAGTTCCCTGTGCTATACAGTAGGACCTTATTGTTTATCCATTCTACATGTAATAGTTTGCATCTGCTAATCCCAAACTCCCAATCCATCCCTCCCCTGCCTGCTTCCCCCTTGCAATCACAAGTGTGTTCTCTATGTTTGTGAGTCTGTTTCTGTTTTGTAGATAAGTTCATTTGTGTCATGTGTCTTTTTTCTATTGTGGTAAAATATACATAACATAGCATTTACCATTTTAACATTTTTAAGTGTACAGTTCAGTGGCATTAAGTACATTCACATTGTTGTACAATCATCACCACCATCAACCTCTAGAACTTTTTATCTTCCCAAATTGAAACTCTGTATCCATTAAACAATAATTCCTCCTTCCCTTTAGGCCCTGGCAACCGCCATTCTACTTTCTGTTTCTATGAATTTGACTACTTTAGGTATTTCATATTAGTGAAGTCATAAAACACTTGTCCTTTTGTGTCTGGCCTATTTCACTTAGCATAATGTCTTCAAAGTGCAGCTATGTTGTAGCTTGTGTCAGAATTTCCTTTCTTTTTAAGGCTGAATAATAATCTATTGTATGCATATAAGACATTTTATTTACCCATTTATCCATTGATGGACACTTGGGTTGCTTCTTCCTTTTGGCTATTGTAAATAATGCTTCCATGAATGTGGGTGTGCAAATATCTGTTGGAGTCCTTGCTTTCAGTTCTTTTGGGTATAAACCAGAAATGGATCTGAGGCTCTTTTAAGTTTTAAGTATTTTGTGACAATAGGAAAAGAAAAGCAAATTATAAAGTCTAAGCATCCCCCTCTCCCACCCCAGTTTTTAGTGTTTTTCTGGAAACTATTTGACAGAGATGCCGCTCCTCTGTCACATAGCACTAAATATGCAATGCTTTCTTGTCATCTATCAGAGGACACTGCAGTAGCTGGGCTACTTTCAGCCTCACTAGGTCTCTGAGCTCCTCCAGGGCTTGTTCCTCTGCGTGCTTAGAGCCAGCCTGGTGGTGGCAGGGGCTTGATAGATGAGGGTGAATGATTGAAGGAAAGTTTCTGATTACTCGTGTGTGTTACAAAAACTTCTCTTGAAATGCAATCAGTTTATTGGTACAACTCAGGACAGTTCCCACTGTCTTTAGTTTGATAACTTTTTTTTTTTTTTTGGCCATACCGTGTGGCTTGTGGGATCTCAGTTCCCTGACCATGGATTGAACCCTGGCCCCAGCATTGAAAGCCTGGAATCCTAACCACTAGGCCACCAGGGAACTCTAGTTTGATAACTTTTTTTTTTTTTGACAAAGACAGTTGCTTGCATTCATTCATTCATTCATTCATTCATTCATTCATTTATTTATTTATGGCTGTGTTGGGTCTTCGTTTCTGTGCGAGGGCTTTCTCTAGTTGCGGCAAGTGGGGGCCACTCTTCATCGCGGTGCGCGGGTCTCTCATTATCGCGGCCTCTCTTGTTGCGGAGCACAGGCTCCAGACGCGCAGGCTCAGCAATTGTGGCTCACGGGCCTAGTCGCTCCGCGGCATGTGGGATCCTCCCAGACCAGGGCTCGAACCCGTGTCCCCTGCATTGGCAGGCAGATTCTCAGCCACTGCGCCACCAGGGAAGCCCTAGTTTGATAACTTTTGATATACGAGGTCTATTCTTCCGTGAGGACGTGTTTGTGTCCTCAGCGGCAGAGAAAGGATTCTGACCACTGGTGGTGGTAGAGCCTGAGGGATTCAGTGGCCAATTTTGACTTTTGAACTTTAAAGGAGCTCCTGATCCTTCAGCAGAAGCCCTGAAAATAGGACTTCAGATTCTTCAGATCTGTCTGACAGGGTCTGGTGGAGAACTGAAGATCATCTTGAGAGACAGAACTTAGATTGAATCCATGTGACTTAGTGTGTTTCTATAATGCTATGTACCTTAATTTCCTTGTCTATAAAATGAAAATAATACCTACCCATAGGGTTGTTTTATAGACGAAAAGAGAAAACGTATGTAATGAGGTCTGATACTTAGCAGGTGATGCTCAATCAATGCTGGTTACCATTCTTGAGAAGCAGCAGACGGGAGTAACATTTATATTTGGGGATAGAAAACCTGGCCTTGAACTCTTCTCTGGGGCCAAGTCTGTTGATCTGATCTCATAGCATATTCCGTGTCCATCTGACTACCTAGATAATTTAAAAGTTTTTTTCAGTGGGGAAGCAAGCGTGTACTTTCATAGTTTTGAGTGTCAGAGTTCCTGAGTTTATTGGTTTCAAACTAAAACAACATGTGTATAATTTAAACCCCAATTGCAAAATGGTATACTTATCGACACTACATTTTAATATAATGCATATATATGTAATTTCCATGTTTTAAAGGAGGTTCAGGATTTACCTGTTTGTCCAGACTTGCTGAATCTGTCCCATTATTCTCTGTAATAGTTTGCAGATGGTGATGCCATTCTTCTTAGTGCAAGTGGAATCTTGTTATACTGAAATCAGATTTTGCCAACAATTTCCATACTTGTGAACAGCCAAGAGACCCAGTTGACCACATCCTCTGTTTATGCTACATTGGAATTTCATGGCAGTAAAACAAAGGTGTGACTATCCAATGCATTCAGACACGTTCACTTGTGCTTTTCCAGCTTGGGAGAGCACCAGGGTCATCTGTTGCCTTCCTTGACCATTACTGTGAACATTATGGGTGTGAAGTTGTATAAAGGGTGGAAGTAGTAACCTATGTAATCAAGGATATAGAATCAGTCTGATATAATCTCACACTTTGCTTCCCACAGTTATGAATCTTACCTTTCTGGTGTTTGAGCCATAGCCATAGAGGAG